>NW_028227266.1:95883026-96525526 GCF_978045245.1 Mus caroli
GAATGGGCAAAGCTCATCAGCTCTTTTAAAGCTGACTACGCTGTGAGTGATTGGTATAATTTAATTCACATCCACGGGGGTACATTCAGAAAGGTTAGCATAACTGATCAGAACTAGTCCTTTACTTTCTAAAGTGGACAGCATAAAAATCCAGGTGCAATTAAGGAGAAACAAAGTTATAGGGGAGAAGGTATGCGAGGGGCAGAAAGCACTCTTCATTTTATATAGTAAAGGTCTGTCCTCTTTACCCAGATGCGTGGATCTTCTTAGGAATGTCGGAAGTCACAGTAAAGGAGGCGAGCGAGCTGTGCATCAGCCGCAGGGGTCCCTACCATAGGGGCAGATTGGACAGAAGAGCATGTGAACTGAGAAGCACGAAGGAAAGTCCTCAGAGGAAGGAGGAGATTGACCCTACCACTGAAGTTCTTCAAACTGAAATAAGGATTTCATGGCTTTAGAGCCACACATGTTCATAGACTTTGGTGAGTGAACATTCACTCTTCTGGACACCCCATGTTGTGCTCATCCTGATAAGGCTACCAAAAGTGGACAAAGGGTCAGGCTGTGTGACCTAACGACGCTGTCATGGTATCAGAATTACAAGCTAGCTCGAGCCCCTCTGAGTCGGGATGGTTCTACACAGTTGTACAATGAGAACTGGAACAAGGTCCGTGAGCGTGGAGGGGCAAGCCTGTAACGCTGGTACTTATAGGCAAAGGCAGGGGAAGCAGGAGTCAAGGTCATCTCAGGCAACAAGAGTCCAAATATAAAACAAACAAAAGCTGAAGTAGAAGCCAACCCGGGAAACTTAAAGCACTGTATGGTATCCCACTACAGCTTTGCAACTCACCATCTGGATTATCCAAATTTCAGGCATTTGAGCCACAGTAGTTGCTGCTGTGTGAGGGGCTGCTTCTAGTAGCTATTGCTCTAGCCCGACTGAGTAAGTTCAGTTTTTTGAGAAGACTGCAACAAAAGTATACAACAAGATCCACCCTAGCTCTTTAAGACATTAAAAAAAATTATCTAATTGAAAACAAGTTTTTAAAAAATCCAATGCTCTGAGTATGCACTTAAAAAAATTACAATTAGAATCTTCAAAGAAATACTTCATAGATAAACTATATAAAACATATATATGATTTCCGTTTTTTGGATTATCTCTGTCATGAAGTAAACTATGGTAGACAACGCTCAGGGAAAAAATAAAACAGATCTCCTTGCTCCTTTCCAGCGGTTGCTTTACAAGTAAACACTGAGACTCTAAAACCCCCTTTCCTGCAGATCACATGCTAACTTTAAAAGCACTAGAGGCTAATGTAAGTTTTACTTGTAAAATACCGACTACTACATGTTATCCCTGAAGGACACTTATTGTGGATTTGCTACGACAACACAAGCTGTTCCTTGGCTGCTGGTTTTCATATTATTCTTCATCATCTGAGATCTGTGTAACACAGGAGAACATGTCCGACATTCAACATAATTGTTATGGATCTTCACAGAGCAAATGGCACTGTATTAGGCAGTATCAATGGCACCTGAAGAGGCAAACACTATAGCCTGAGACCTTCTCTACAGATTTAAGTTAAACCCCTGGGTGGGGATTTATTTTTTGGTATGTTCCATGTAATAGATGTCAAAGCTACAATAATTCCAAAGGTAACAATCTAAACGTGCCTTTGGTCTCCAAATAGATTGGAATATTTTTAATTCCAATTGAGCACCTCAAAAACATCCAGTTACTGATTACAAGGAAGTCAAGGTGAGAAACTTAAGAGGGATTAGACTTCATTGGTGACAGCAGAGAAAGCTTTCAATGGCATGCAGCTTTTTTCCCCCCATAATGTGGCATTACACAGCACACTTAAAATACTGTAAGATCTCCAAAACATACCTAAAATCCAGAAAAATATTATGAATACTGCTTCTGCCTAATACATAACAATGTTAAAGAAATTAATGTGAATTCTCTCCTGATCCTTACCCCCTCAAAAGGCCACAAAGTGCATTCACAAAGTCATTCTGAAGAGAAAGCCATTGCACAAAGTGTAAAGTTAAGGTTCTCTGATGAGTACCACAGTAGAGTTTAATTGTAGAAGTTTTATATGCCAGTATAGCAACATCCATAGGAAAATCTATAGTATTGCAGCAAATACCTTTATAATGGCCATATATATTAAAGTATTCAAACATGTTGTTGACTCAACAGCAAAATTTAAAAACTATTATCTTGTTAACACAATGAACTAAAACTAGCCTGACTCTATGAGAGAGCATTTAGGGAACTAGGAATAACATTTGTGCAATGTAGCACACTCGCTTGTAGGCTCTCTGCCAACTAAGATATACTGTATCTGATAGCTGAGTGTGTCTTTTTGTAATATTTATAGTCCTAAATATTAATATCACTTCAAGGAGCCTATAAAGGGCAAAACTGAAAATTACCATTTCCTCTACCAATAAAGAATAATTTATAAAGATGTGGAAATAATTCAGAGGTTAAAGTTCTTAATGTGAAACTAAGTAGAAAAAATTCAAGTCGTTAGTTTTCTACTTTTAAAGTAAATAATGTGTAGGTATGAGACTGTGATAATCACATTATGAATTAAAATTATATCCATACCTGCATCACATAATTGGAGAAGGTATGAGGATGCTAAGTCACTGAGTCAGTATCCACTAGCTTATTTTATAGTCCCAAACCATTAGCTGTGTGTGTTTGTTTGATATGTTTAAGTCCACATTATGATGGAGATCTTTTAGCTGTGACCCTAACATTTTGATGTTGAAAATGTGAAGTATTTAGATACTACTTCACTGGCTGTCAGAATACAGTGATTATGGGTGTCAGATAACGTAAAGCACTGTAACAGGCAGGCCCTCCTGGGGAAGTGGTACTGAGGACCGACTTGTTATTTTACAGTATTGCCGAAGTTCAAGTTAGTCATTTGTAACTGTCACTACCATCTTTGGAAAATTACAGTACAGTATACACTTAGGAATGATTTTGTTTAAACAACCAAAAATGCTCATGGAATTAACACTATATTCTGAATGTCATAAACCAGTAAAACAAACTGGAGCTGGTGAACGATAGTAGAGAAAATGGCAATTTTGAGAAAGGAATGCTTTTCAAAGCATTCTTTACGAGTCGGCCCAGGGTTTCCTCACTGAAAGATTAATGTCGTATGGTACCTTACTTCCTAAAACCAAACTTCCACTCAGCCACAGTAGTTACATGTTTCCCAACTACTGTCTTCTGTCCACCATGCTGGCTGGCTTCAAGATTCCATGGTCCACGGTGATCTTTTGGTCTTCCTGCTCTGCAGTATGGCAGCCCCTGCTGCTATCCGTTGAGAAGGTAGACCACCAGTTCGTAGGTGGCCATCATAATGGCCGTGTTTGGAATCTGTCTCACCAGGTGAGTTGTTAGACCACGGTAAAGAGATCCATAGCCCTCTTCTTGAACAATCAAAGACAGTGTTTGAAAGAAAGACCTGTATTTTGTCCCTTCTTCACGGAGTCTTGTTCTTACAACTTCTGTTTAGGAAAAACAAAAGAAAAACATTTTTTATTTATTTTCTTGTTTGTTTTTTTTTTAAGACAGGGTTATTCTGTGTAGCCCTGGCTGTCCTGGAACTCACTCTGTAGACCAGGCTGACCTCGAACTCAGAAATCCGCCTGCCTCTGCCTCCCGAGTGCTGGGATTAAAGGCTTGCGCCACCACTGCCCAGCAAAGAAAATCATTTTACTGCAACATTACTGCTACCTTTTTACCCTCCTCCTTACCGAGCACAGAGCTCATCTGTCACTACAAACTCATGACAGTGATTCAGTGTATAGCTAGCTTCCTGAGACCAGTCAGACTGTATAAACACTAAACTAATACAGCCATATACACTAAGTAAAATATAAGGGTATATAATAAATACAGCCTGATGAACAAATAATATTCATAAATGTAGTAAAGATGAATACAAGATATATTAGAAGCAATTTTTTGGTGGGCATGCTTAATGTGGCAATATAAAATAATATAAAATTGCTTGGGTCCTTGTAATTTAAAGACTTAAAATCTTAAAATTTTTAGCATTTCTTCTTGTTTTCCATTTAAACATGATGGCATGACTAGACTTAAAACTACTATTAAGAGCAGCATCTTCTTATATGGCAGTTGAGTCTTGTATGCCCCAAAGGGTGATGCACTCCTCTGGCCCAGCTATTCTCTCACCGTGTGGATACGCTATGGTTGTGGCACAGGTCTTTGAGGTGGCAGCAGCTAGCATCATTCTCACAAAATCCGATGCTTCTTTCACAGACTCCTCATCAGTTTCCATCATAGAAGCAGTCTTACATTCCAGTAGTTTTTGCTTTATACTTTCATAAATAACAAAATGGATAACTGTCTCTGATATGCCGGCATAGGAGGCAGACATGCCCCTATAAAATCCTCGCAGTCCGTCTGTCTGATATACTTTACGAACACATTCAAAAGCACCCATTTGCTTTTCCCCACGAGTCCTGCAAATAAAAGGGAAAATATTACGGGCATTAAGAAACTGGAAGGTTTTTATCGAAGTTAACAAAATATGTATTTCTTAAATATGGCACTCTTTATTCTTTCCTCTACTTTTATGGAACTCCATGCCATGCTCAAATGTTGACCCAAGCAAGACTCAAAAAGTATCAAACCCCAAAGTCTTACATGGTGAACATTCAGTTCCAAGGAGGCTAAATTTCCTTTGCAGTTACTGACATGAGACAATGAGGGTCGGCATTGTCTGTATTGTGTACATCATCATCTAAACAACACTCTGGGAAGCAGAGGGCAGTGGATCTTTTATGAGTTTGAGGCCAGCTTAGTCTACACAGTGAATTCCAGGCAGGCCAGAACTACATAATTAAGACTCTGTCTCAAAAAAACCAAACAAACTAACCTCACCCCCAAAGGCCACGGGAGGTGTTAATTATGATACTGCATCTTAAAGGAAGGATCGTAATTAGTTCTTTTCAATTTCACAAAGGTCCAGCTGAAAAGTTATCAGATAAATGCATGACAGACTCCCTTGGAGCAGCTTGGTAAATAAGGACTCTGTTCCTACATTTACAAAGTAGTGGCTGATCTTTTCCCTTCACCTAAAAATGCGACTGAGAGTTTTGGGTCAGTATCACTGGTAAAGGAGGTTTCAGGACAGACTAAGTGATCACTTTATGCAAAAAGGGGGCAAGCAGAACAAAGAGAAATATAGATGCAGTTGGAAAAAAAAGAGCACCAGGAAATGTAATGTTGGAACCAAGTTCTCTTTTTTGCTTTTGTTTTATTGGTTATTTATTTGCATTTCAAATGTTATCTCCCTTTCCCGGTTTCCTCTCTACAACCCTCCACTGCACCCCCTACCCCCCTGCTTCTATGAGGGTGCTCCCTCACCTATCCACCCACTCCTGCCTCCATACCCTGGCACTCCCCTACACTGGGGCCTCCCCTCCCACTGATGCCAGATAAGGCCATCCTCTGCTACATATGCTGCTGTAGCCACAGGGCCCCTCCATGTGTACTCTTTGGTTGGTGGTTTAGTCCCTGGGAGCTCTGGGAGATCTGCTTGGATGATGTTCTTCTTATGGGGTTATAAACCCCTTCAGCTCCTTCAGTCCTTCCCCTAACTCCTCCATTGGGGTCCCTGTGCTCAGTCTGATAGTTGGCTGCGAACATCTGCATCTGTATTGGTCAGACTCTGGCCAAGTGTCTCAAAGGACAGTTATACCAGGTGGAATCAAGTTCTTTGTTCAAAGAGACTAAAAAGTTTAGTTGGGCGGTAGTGGTGAAGCACAAATGCCTTTAATTCTAGCACTCAGGAAGCAGGGACAGGTAGGCAGATCTCTTAGTTCAAGGCCAGCTTGGTCCATAGAGTGAGCTCCCAGCCAGGGCTACACAGAGAAACCCTAACTCCAAAAAACGGTCGTGGTGGTAGGGAAGGCTCAGTGGTTAAGAACACTGGCTGATCTTCCCAGCACAATATGGTGGCTGATAGCCATCTGTAACTGTAGCCCCATGGGATCCAGTACCTTTTCTGGTGTGCAAATGTACATATAGCCAAAACACCCACATAGATAAAGTACATAAATAAATCTTTAAAGGAAAAAAAAAGCTTAAGGAAAGGTCTGATTCAAAGGGCAATATAGGGAATAGTACCTTCAGGGAACGACACTGCCCAGCTAATCCAGACCTAGACCTAGAAACTATCAACAAGTCTTTTACTGTAATCCTCTGTTCTCTAGAGAACCCTGACTACTACAACCAGATAGGATTGGCTATTTAAGAAGTAGCATAATCTCCCTTTTCTCCACTGAGGTCAACAGGAGCTGAGATGGATGGAATCCCTCAGCTGCACTGCTGCCTCTAGCCTGCTCTCAGCTGACAAAACATCCCCGAAGTCTTATACTTTAGATTCTCTGAGATTTATTCTTATTGGTTCTTGATTAAAATAGGCTTTAAGCAGGGCAGTGGTGGTGCAGGCCTATAATCCCAGCACTTAGGACAGCCCGGGCTATACAGAGAAACCCTGCCTCGAAAAACCAAAAGCAGGCTTTAAAAAAGAATCATTCATTGATCTATCCATTTAAAATAAACCTCACTGACTCCTGGTGAATCTTACAACATGAAGCAGTACTTGCTCAACATAGCTCTGTTGAATGAATAAACTTTTTCTTGGTAAACCTGAGGTCAGTGGTAACTAAGGATGTCTACCACCATAGGGATACGGCCTCCCAGCTCAGGGCTTTTGGACATAGGTCACTGGGTTATGAGGTCATTTATTTCGCTGTTGGGAGGCCCTTACAAGTAGCTATACAGGTAATAATCATTACTTTGGCTTGGTTAACCTATCATCCCCCAATAAAAAGCACATAAAACTCCGAAATACAGGCAGTTTTCTTATTTAGACTGTCTCATTATCAGCTATTATATAGCTTTTGCTTTTGGTAGATCCACATTTCAAATGAAGCAGAAGCACCAACAAATACTCAATAGTGGCCCTCAGTGCTAGAAAGTGCTATGCAGAAGGCTGGGAAGGAGACTCAACCAGATTTACTTGCTGTGGACTCAATATGCAACAACACTGATTGGCTAGGCAAGATGAACCTAATGGTGTAACACTGGCAGGCCTATTTCAGGGGATGCCCATCTGCTTTCCGACTGGATCAGACAGAGGCTTGCTTCAGAGGAAAAGTTTCACATTTGGTTAAAAACTGGTCGAACCCCGTGACTAATGGGAAAATGATTGCTAAATGGACATGACAGGCCCGTGAGATGGCCGTCAGTAACCATGCTCATGCCACAGAAGGATGCTGCTGCCAGCTTCTTTTTGCAAAGGTGAGCTGTGACTACAGACTGTCAAGAGACAAAGAATCAACAACTGTTGCATGTTCAGCTATAAATGGGTTGTCTGCATAACCTCTTCCAAGACTCAGCAAATACTGTTGGAAGAAGGGGTGGGAAGCTCTCTTTGGCCTCGCCGGTAGAATTAAGATGACGAAGGGAACGTCATCCTTTGGTAAGCGTCGTAACAAGACGCACAAGTTGTGCTGCCGCTGTGGCTCCAAGGCCTACCACCTTCAGAAGTCGACTTGTGGCAAGTATGGCTACCCTGCCAAGCGCAAGTGGAAGTATAACTGGAGTGCCAAGGCTAAGAGACGAAACACTACTGGGACTGGTAGGATGAGGCACCTAAAGATTGTCTACCGCAGACTCAGACATGGATTCGTGAGGGAACAACACCAAAACCCAAGAGGGGCAGCTGTTGCAGCATCCAGTTCATCTTAAGGATTTCAATCAGTCATAAAATAAATGTTCTGGTTTCAAAAAAAAAAAAAAAAAAAAAAAAAGAAGGGGTGGGAAGAAGGTAAGAGACAGAGGGATGACAGAGAATACTGATTTCTAGTCATGACGTGAGGATGGCACTAAACTCGTGGCAGCTGAGACGCCCTGCACAGGATCTTTACGTAACTGTCCTGTCAACACTGCTGAGGGAAGGGAAGGGGTTCATAGAGTGCCACTCTCTCCTGAGGATTTGGGTATAGTTAAAGGTTGATGGGGCACAGAATTTCTTTAGTGGTGTAGCTATTTTAAGGGGCCTACCCTCTTTAAAACAAACTCTTACCCATGGCTTCTGGAAATCATCCTAAAGAAGCTCATAGCAGCACACACACACACACGAAAGACAAAAGGAGAAGTGGAGCTAGTATCACTGAGAATGGAACAGGAGAGAGAATGGGTGTGTGTGTGTGTTAGAAATGCATCCTGTCCATGTGTGAAAATGTAATGCCATCCCACTTTTGCATATAAAATTAGCAGCCAAAAAGGGATAAATGAGGAATTACAAATACAAATTTATACATAAAAAATTAACTAAATCCATGTTAGCTTATTTTTTTAAGAATAAAAAAATTAGGGGCTAGTGAGATGGCTCAGTGGGTAAGAGCACCCGACTGTTCTTCCGAAGGTCCAAATCCCAGCAACTACATGGTGGCTCACAACCATCTGTAACGAGATCTGACTCCCTCTTCTAGAGTGTCTGAAGACAGCTACAGTGTACTTACATATAATAAATAAATAAATCTAAAAAAAAAAAAAAAGTCATGCACTGATTCAAAAAAAAAAGAATAAAAAAATTAATTAATTAATTTTTTTTTTTAAATTTAAGGCTGGTGAGATGGCTCAGCAGTTAGAACACTATCTGCTCTTCCAGAGATACTGAGTTCAACTACCAGCAACCACATGGTGGCTCACGACCATCTATAATGGGGTATGATGCCCTCTCCTGGCACGCAAGTGTACATGCAGACAGAGTACACACCTATTTAAAAAAAAAAGGAATAACTATATTGAGCTAGGTGTGGTGACTCACCTGTAAGCATAACACTTGGAAGGCTGAGGCAGTAAGATCAACATGCATTTGAGGGCAGCCTGTGCTCCTCCCAGGCTACAATAAGACCCTGTCTCAAAACCAAAACAAACCAACCAAACAAAAACATACCTTGCATCAAGCTGTAACCGAGTCTTTATAAGCCAAATGGGGTTTGTTGCAGTGATTGCAGTAAAACCTAAACAAATATATTTAAAATGTGTCAGTAGAGAGGAAATACATTATTCACATTAAGGATCTTTATATTATATGAATCTATAGTAAAGAAAATGTCTAGCAATGTTGAAACTATTAACTGATACAGGCTTCACACTTTTCATTTTATGTTCTGGTGACCATGAACACCTGTTCACAATTCTGGCCTTTCTAGATGATTCTTTCAGGAGCAAACTCTGACCTCACTTCAAGTGTTCTCCTAACCTACATGAAAACATGGTGTTCTCCCCTATAATCCAAGTTCACAAACATGCATTCTAAAACAGTTGCCTGGGGGTGAATCTATTACCTGCCACACTACATTCAAAGAGAAGCCAACATAAATGGCACTATATACTAATATTTTGGTCTGTGGACCGGAAGTTTGGCCCATCATTTTTTTTTAATAATATTAACACAGAGGTAAGATTTCTGCTAGGATTAACAGGTGGGGCCACTTATTACCCAATTAAACAAGTAAAAACTCTTAAAAAGTTTGTCCAAAAAGTTACAAACCGGAATTCTCTTCTCCCTTCTACGGACAATGAAGAAAGTGAGTAGGGTAGAAGGCAGCCCTCTGTCACTACAGTCACCTAGTGACACCACTGCAGAGCAGCAGTGGTCATGGCGGGGTGGCTCAGCTTTAGAGCAAATTAGGATGGCTGGAGCAGTGTGCTCTGGGACCAAGTATTATCTTTAATTTTTAGGAAAGCAGCATAGAAAACGCTGTCTTATGAACAAGGATTTATAAAGATGTTTCATCTACATAAGTGAATTTACTTTGCTTTCCCAAGTAAGATCAGTAACAAACTTCACAGAGCTACGTTATTCAACTGGCCTTGACATTCATTATATAAGCTCAGATAGAGAAATAAGGAACCTAGTTATTTTAATACCTTCTATCAAATACTATCATGTCAAGCGGGTTGCTTTTAGAAAGACATACTATACTCAACACATTTAATATGAGAAAAATGCTGTGATGTATTTAATCCTACTATAAACGTTATTAGAGCCAACCGTAAACGCTCTTTGGCTTTGAAAGCTGCTACATTAAGTGGAATGATCTAACTCAACTGTTCTTTCCCCTTCTGCAGTATCACATAATGAACTTACTCAAACTTTACTTCTTTTATGCCCTGCTTTAACACTGTAAAAGTAGCCACATCTCACACAAAGAAGTGTCCCAATTAAGCCTATTTAGCAAGATAAAGTTTGGCTTATTAACTTTTTAATACTATTTTGACTAGTATATAATATAGTTTCTACTTAAGTGCTTTTAATACTACAGAGAGAGAAATGAAACCAGTAACTTTGGCATTAGCAGGTAATAACATAATCAATTTGAAATATGGAACAGATTGTCAAAGAATATCCTTTTTAATAAGAGGTTCTCATGAGTTTACTCTTGGTGGAAAAAAAAAGTTGACTATCAGACTAGTTTAAATATTTGTCTTACACGCTTAGTCTGAGAATGAATGCACACTGTTATTTTCTTCCTTTGAATCTCATTTTTCTAAATAAGAAAGTTAAACTTAACAAATTAAAATTACACACTTTCAGACATCAATACAGGTCAAAACACCCCAATTAAATGACTCCTTGTTGGGGACTGAAACCAGGGCTTCACAACTGCTACACACGTGGTCTAACTACAAAGCCACACCCTAACCCCAGTTCTTATTTACTAAACAAGAATTGTATCACCCAAATATGTATATTAGCTAAGTGTCTATACAGTAAGACAGTGAGTTTCTAATTAAAAAGGAGCAGCATAAATCTACAACACTATTCATTATTCATAATGATTTTAATTATTCCTAGGAAAGCTAACCTGTCTTCTTATAAAACTTAACTTAAAAGGCATAGAATTTATTCTCTTTAGCTAAAAATAAAGCTATCCAATTAAAAACTTTCATTCAACTTACTTTTTTGAAAAGATTACCACATTTAGTTCAAGTATATGCCCTTGATCGCTTTCCAAGTCACATAATCCCTCACTTTAAGATCACTACATATAAAAAATATTTTAAATTACTCAGAGTACAAAAGTTTTAATACTCAACGAGTAACTTTAATATTTCTCTGTAAATAAACAAGGTCAGAAAGCAAACAACAGGTATTTCTCACTTAACTAAAATTAATTTCCAGATACAATGTGTAATAGGCCAACATTAAAATTTAGGTAAGCAAGAGAATGTTATCTTGTTATCTTACTGTAAGCTCTGCTTACTGTGACTGCTCTGGCACCAGAGTACAGACAACTAGCTAATCATCAAATTACTTACTGGCCTGGATAAAGAATATAGGCATTATCTATAGGTTTTAGCTGTTGGTTCTTAAAAATGAAAAAAAAATAATAAAAAATTAAAAAGCAGGGGCTGGAGAGATGGCTCAGCGGTTAAGAACACCAACTGCTCTTCTGAAGTCTCTGAATTCAAATCCCAGCAACCACATAGTGGCTCACAACCATCTGTAATGAGATCTGACACCCTATTCTGGAGTGTCTGAAGACAGCTACCATGTACTCACATATAATAAATAAATAAACAAACAAATAAATAAACCTAAAAAAAAGCTAACTGGTTCTTTATAGTATTAGTTTCTTTTAACAAAAAAAAAATAGTTAAATAGCAAAACAGACATTATTAGGCTAATTAAATCTGGAAAAATATAACTTATTAACCCAAGAAATAAAACAAAACAAATGGATAAATAAAACAAAATTATGTGGTAAGGAAGTTTGTGGTTAGCCACAACTAAACATGTTTTCTCGCTACATTTACAACAAGCACACACTGGTGTTGGGCATGGTAATCCTAAAGCTTAGAAATTGCCTACCTGTTTCTAATTCTGTACTTTAGTTTTGTTACATTTTAATAAGAGACTAATGCATTCAGAACACCCAATAAAACATTAAAACAATGGAAAATACAGTGAGGGAGCCACTTGTAGATTGAAAATGTGTATTGTTCCAGAATCAATCAAAGCAAAGCGCCAATAGAGGCATTTAGTTAGTAGTATCAGTGTTTTACTGAGAAACTTTAGAAAACTTTAAATGTAAATTTAAGTTGTACATCAAATAAAACTCTACTTGACAATATAAGTCAATTAAAAACATAAACAAATCCCACCTATAGAAACTCACTGAGCATGCTTAAATGAGTGATACCTGCAGTACTGCATTTCAATACTTATTTCAATTAAGCTCTGAAAGTATAAAGCATATACAACCTCCTAAGACTAAAGTACTCAAACTATTTTAAAAATTATAACTACACTAAAGCAGCTAAGACCTTATTCATTACAGCCTGAATTTCTTAGAAAGTAGAGACACCAGTCTTTTAAAAAAGATCAGTAACCAAGTATCAATAGATGAGAGTGGAAAGCACTGTATTAGACTTCTAAATGTTAGCTAGGCAAAGACAAAAGACAACTACTACTGTTTAACAGCTGTAGGACAGCATATTAAAGCTAAAACTCTCTAAGATATTAACATATATTCTTGTCATTCTGTGGAGGTCAAGGCTATTACGGCCAAGCTGAGGACCTCAAGTTTACATGGTAACTGAAAAGTAGGCCATTCTTCCTTCTAGAAGGATAACAAGGGGACCAGTGTTAAATCTTTATGAAACACTCAACAATGCACATATTGCAATCCACGTCCCGCCTTCTACAGCTACTATACAATCCATCCCAGAGTGTGTTCTTATACTAGAGGCTGCAAGAGACGCTGAGTTGAGTACTCACGAGGTGTAAGTTAGTCCATATTTCTACAGGAAGTGACCTGCGGATGGGGAGCATGAGATGACACGATCTCACTCTTTTCTCGGGAGAAATGTACAGTAAATGCCTAAAATAGACACAGGCTTTTCTGTATCATAACAACAAGCAGTGACCTCATAGACACATGTGTACAAAATGAATCTCACTGAAGGACTTAAGAAATATTTACTGTGAGATTTTTTTTTTAATTTTTAAGTTAAGAGAATATCAGAATGTGCCTTGTGTTTATAATAAAAGTACAGAGTACTGACAATCCCGCCATCTTCAGCAGATTCAGAGTCCAAATACTTACCTAAAAGACGATCAATTTTGTCTTAAAGAAAAAATGCTAACCTTGTCAAGGGAGAATCTAAAAAAAAAACAAACAAACCGAGAAGGGATTCTATGTCCCATTTCCTATCACTATTATCTACCATGAAAGAGTTGTAAACACTTTTATTTGTTCTTTAAAAATCAGATTATCTAGTGATTAAAATAAGTAAACAAACAGAAACACACAGAGCCCCAACAGAATATTAAAGTCTGGAACTTTGCGTAACTAATAAAGTACACATTGCTAACAGTAGTACCTGTCACCTGTGACTCTAGCAGTAATACTGCACATCCATACTTATGGAATATTTTGGATTATTTTGTATTAATTCTTGTGTTCTACAAAACAGAAAACAGGAAAAATGTTCACAAATAAGCATACACAGCAGCTGTCCAACCATGCATTTGGCTGAGTTCTGTAAGGTAAACTTTCTATTTAAGGAGTAAAAAACACCTAACCTTACATTCAAATCATGAAGTTAAAAATCACAGAAAAAATACCTTGAAAAAAATGCATTCTTAAAAACAAACCAACAAAAATAATATATTCTGTAAGTAAATACTATTCACTAGATATACTGACAACACTAAATGATTATGTTTACTAATATACTAGAAATTTCACACTAACTATATGGATAAACAATAATAAAAATAGAAACTCATTTCCTTTATACTTATGTTACATTTAGAAAGTATGTGTCAGGTAAACTTTTAAAAATTGGGAATTACTGTAAAGAAAGAAGAAATTTAATACATTTTTTTGGCATACTAATAGGTGCCATGGTACACTCAGAAGGTTACTCAAGATTATTTCAAGAAAACAAGACATAAAACAGAAACCCTCAATAGCTATAGTAAACACTGTCAACAGTTATATGTAGGGGGGAAAGGTGGGTAAAACACAGAAGCAACCAGCATTGCTTGGATGGAATATCTTTGTAATTGGAAAATGTTTCAGTAAACCATTTTAGGTATGGCCACTTATAATACTGCAAAAACAAACAAACAAACAAAAAAACCAAAAAAACCCACTCTAAATAGCACTTTTAACTAAGTTTTAATTTTAAACATGTTTTAGTTGATTTGGATAAGTAAGATGAAACTGAAGAGAGAGGCTGTGTGTGCTGACTGGAGTGGCAAAACTGCCAAGGTGATACGGCTGAATCTTTAATGCATTTCTGCTACCTAAGTGACAAGGTTAGCATTTCTTTTTTTTAACAGCCAGTTAAAAACTTTTTCACTTGACTTATCTTTAAGAACTTTGTACCTCTAAATCATTCTTCAACGTCCAAAACTATGGCCCTGAAGAAAACCCAGAACAATCTGGTACAGATTATTTTAATAAATGGGGAGAAAAATCTACCTTAGTCAATCTGTGCGGGACCATTCTGTTTCACCAGCCATGTAGCAACACATAAAAAACTTGCAAAGCTAAATGTTAATACTAACAAACAGTACAAAGAAATGTAGAGAGCATAATTTTCAAGACAATGTAACTGTAAGTAAATGAAAAAAAGATTTCCAACTGCATAGTATTACACTGCACAGTGTAATAATGTCTGTATATGCATGCTTATCAATTTACCAAAATTCAATTTGGAAAACAGTATAAATGAAGATGTTATACATTTGAGGAAAGAATTAAAAAGTTTTACTAAATTACTTTGCAATAAAAAGCCAGTAATAAATTTTGTTGATATATCCTAATAAAATAAGATGTTCTGGTAAGATACTTTGACCCTCTAACATTAAATCTTAAATTAACACTATTAATATTAAATCTATAATTAACACTGTCAACTTTAAAACGACTGTTTATCTGTTAATTTTTTACACTAACATCAACATTTCTTTTTAATTTTTTGGAGTTAGATATAAACAACCCCACTGCCCCCAAACCACAAATGCTAAAGTCAAGAAATATACTGAGCTAATGTAATGGTTACTGGGTTTATAACTAATTGGTCCAACTTTCACCAATATTCAATCAAATAAGTAAGAGGAAAACATCCATAATCAAAATCTATAAATAGTATAATTAAAAACTTCTAGTTTGTAACTAGGTAAATATTATTACACTAAGAACTAATTCTCGAAGCCCAACCTATCCAGATCAATCCAGTTATTCCATGGATAATGTCATAAAAACTCCTAGGAATTACCTATCTTATTCAAGACCTCCAAGCTGGCAAATCAGAGGATACAGTATCTTGACTTTTTAAACACTGTCCCTTCCAGCTTCAAATGTCAGTCAACAGTTGTAAAATACACAGCTTTGAACACAATTTGTAAAGTATTACTAGGTTTATTATATGGCAAAGGTTATCAATATTTCACAAATCAGTATTTCAAACACACACTTACGTGGTTAAATATGTGGTTCGAATTAAACTATTCTAAATAGAAAATGATTAACAGTTTTTTTTTTTTTTTTTTTTTGGTTTTTCGAGACAGGGTTTCTCTGTATAGCTCTGGCTGTCCTGGAACTCACTTTGTAGACCAGGCTGGCCTCGAACTCAGAAATCCGCCTGCCTCTGCCTCCCGAGTGCTGGGATTAAAGGCGTGCGCCACCACGCCCGGCGATTAACAGTTTAAGGCACTCCTCAAGCACACAATGGGAAGTCAGTTTATTGATCAACAGCTGATAAAAGCAGCTATTGTTTTATGAAATTACAGGACAACTTGGAAATATAAGGTAGATTAATTAATAATTCTCAGAAAACTGGGAGACATTTCTATTAAGAACTAAACTTCAAGGCTTTGTCTAACATGCATGGCAGCAAATGACTGCAGAGTCAGAATGGCCAATCTTTACCGCTCATCCTGAGCAGGGAGGCAGAGACCTGTGGGGCTGTTCTGATTCAGAATCGTATCAGCATGGCGTTAATTTCCTGGGAACAGTCCTACACAAGCATGTGCACATAAGCCGGTGTCTAAAGCTCAGGTCCAGGATGCAGTCCAGGTTGTGAGGAATGACAAGCTATTCTTAAGGGCACACCAACTGCAATAACTGGGTCATAATGAACCTCACACAACTGCAGCATCTGCACCAGGACACAATGAATACTGCACCCAGGAATGGCGGGCGGCATGTTCCAGACAGGAGCAGGAAGTCACTAATGGAAACTGAGGAGAACAAGTGGCAGCTCTAACTCCAGTGGAGGTATGGCTAGACTCTAAAAGCATGGATGCATCAAATATTAACCAGCACACAGCAAAATGAATGTGTTATCTGCAGTCTGTCACTTAAACCCTGAGACACATAGATTCAACTGATAACAGATTTTATGTACAGCAAATGTTTTATTCAAATGAACAAAAGCCATTTTGCACACTTTAATTATTAAGAGGCACACTAACCATCTTAATTTGATATGAAGTCATCATTAACTTTTCCAGACTTAGAGGAGTTTTTACTATTAAATATTCATACCTGCCATTGCAGCTGAAACCATGTGTACTTGGGTAGAATCAGGTTCAAAAACACCATTCAACTTTTCCTTGCAGTTTGAATAAGCAGCAAAGTATATTGCTCTAAAAATTAAAAACAAAATAGCTATTAAGATATAAATCTTCATAATTTTAGAATAGAGAAGTAAAATGGAATACAGACTCAGTCATAGTCAACATAACATCAGGTTTACCCATTTTTCCCACAAAGTACATTTAGTCTTAAAAAAAAAAAAACCAAAACCAAAACAAAACCCAAAGGCATAGTTCTTAGCAACCATTCTCAGATCACCTAAGTCGTGCTGAATACTGACAGCCGCTTAGCAAGTACAAGAAGCAAAAAGAATTTGTAAAACACCCTGACAACAGGAGATTCTATGCAGTGGAGCTGTGATGGTTGTACTTCAGTGCTAACCCAGAGTCAGTGTCCTTAACCAGGTCAGGTGAAGATAATTTTAGAGGTAGAGCTAATCTAGTCAGTCTAACCTGGTGAATTTGAGATTATATATATTCTATACTATAAGAATATACAGAATATTCCTAGATTCTACTTTTTTGGCACTGGAGAACCCACCCAAGCCTCTACTCCCTTTCTACCCCTTGCCCACAGTATTCTTAAGACAAAACAACATTAACAAATCATCAGGTCCATCAGGTCAAGTTATGTTTGCAATGTCTGTAAATACTCCATTAAATTTAGAGTTCTTTTAGCCTTTGAAGTACTGAATTATTGCTTGATGAATCAAATGTTACATTATCTCAACAACCCTGATTTATAACTCAGTTAACAAAGTAGACCAATAACTGACAATGGAGAGTTTTATGACTGCATCTTTCCCGCCTGACGTGTAAGAGTATTCATTCTGCCTATGTAAGTAAGTGTACCAGGTGCATGCGCAGTCATGGACACCAGAAGAGAGCATTAAATGCTCTGGAGTTACAGATGATTATGAAACTCCACGAGGGTACTGGGAACTGAACTCAGGTCCTCTGCAAGAGCATCAAATGCTCTTAACCATTAAACCATCATCTCTCTAGTTTCCATTATTATATTTTTAAAAAAATGTGTTTAAGAAAAAAGGGGCCAAATTGCTTAAATCTGCAATCCCAGAAAACAGCAGGTGTGGTGGTTTGAATAGGTTCAAACACTCATGTGTTTGAAGGCTTAGCACACGGGAGTGACACTATTAGGTGTGTCCTTGTTGGTGTTGCCTTGTTCAAGGAAGTGTGTCACTATGAGATTTGATGCTCAGGCTCTGTCCAATGAAGAGAGCCTCTTTTTGGATGCCTTTAGCTGAAGATGTAAAACTCTCAGTTCCTTCTCCAGTATCATGTCTGCCAGGACACTGCCATGCTTTCTGCCATGACGATAATGGACTGAACTTCTGAAGCTGTAAACAAGTCCCAATATTGTCCTTTTTAAGAGTTGCCTTGCTCGTGGTGTCGCTTCACAGCAGTGGAAACCCTAACTAAGACAGTAGGCTAAGGCACGAGTATCATGAGTTCAAGGGCAACCTAATCTACTAAGTGAAAGCCTGCTTCAAAAATAGAAGGGGAGCCGGGCGTGGTGGCGCACGCCTTTAATCCCAGCACTCGGGAGGCAGAGGCAGGCGGATTTCTGAGTTCGAGGCCAGCCTGGTCTACAAAAGTGAGTTCCAGGACAGCCAGGGCTACACAGAGAAACCCTGTCTCGAAAAACCAAAAAAAAAAAAAAAAAAAAAACAAAAATAGAAGGGGATTATTTAACAGTTGATAACAAAAGCATTAAATTTATAAAGAAAATAATAATAATAAAAACTTAGGATATATAATTCCAAAACACGACGGGGAATAAACTCATTCCCAAGACGAAATTACAAAAAGATATCTTTAAGAGCAATAGGTATGGAATATACACATAGGAAATATGGAAAATAAAAGCATCAGCTTCTAATCAAGAGTATGGCATAATTACACAAAAATTAAACACGTGTCAAAACACCTTAAAGAGGGCTGGTGAGATGGCTCAGTGGGTAAGAGCACCCGACTGCTCTTCCAAAGGTCCAGAGTTCAAATCCCAGCAACCACATGGTGGCTCACAACCATCTGTAACAAGATCTGGCGCCCTCTTCTGGAGTGTCTGAAGACAGCTACAGTGTACTTACATATAATAAATAAATAAATCTTTTAAAAAAAAAAAAAAGAAAATTTTAGTTCATTTAGTTAGTATTTTTAAAATGGATAGTAAGGGCTAGAGAGATGGCTCAGGCCACCATATAGTGGCTCACAACCATCTGTAATGGGATCTGATGTCCTCTTCTGGTGTGTTGGAAGACAGCAACAGTGTACTTATATTCATAAAATATATCTTTTTTTAAAAAGGACAGCAGCCAGCATTCATTAGTATGTGGCTTAAGAACAATGAGTTCACTATGAAAATAAAAACTTGGTATGTGTCTTCAGAAGACAAATTAGCAATCTGTAGGTTTCAATGACTTTTCTTCCTTTTATCCAGAAATTCTACTTAGGTAGTCATTCTAAAAAATATATCTTTGCAGCACTATGAGCATCCTAGACAGAGGCAGAAGCAGAATTTTGAGTTTGAGGCCATCCTGGCTATATAGTACTACCCTGTCTCAACAAAACAAAAAACAAAATAAAACTAATAAATGTCTTTAACTACATAAGGTAAAGGTTTGGGAATATTCACAAAACCACTGTTACAATAAGAGCTGGAAAGATGGGTCAGAGGTTAAGAGCGCCTGATGTTTTTCCACAATCCTGCATCTGGTTCTCAGCACCCACATCAGGAAGAGCACAACTCCAGCTCCAGGGAATCTACTGCCCTCTCTGGCCTCCAGAGTTATCTATGCACGCACGCGGATATGTACAAGATATATTATTAAAAGTATCACAGATCATGGAGCTACATGGCAAGTTATAGTATTTCCTATGATTCATTTATGTAAATAATGAACATGCACAAGCCTTTATTCATGACAGCTCAGGGAAGTTACTAGAACAAAGTACACTTAACTGTTTATTAACAGTGGCTATCTAGGAGGAAAAGAATGGTGTGTACAAAATGCAACCAGTAAGGCAATATATTTAAAGTGGAAAGTGAAACTCTATGCTACCTTTTCTACCCTTCATTTTTATGATGTAAAATATGGATTTTCTTCTCTTCTTAAAAGTTTAAGAAGATGCTCTTGCAGAGAACCTCAGTTGGGCTCCCAGCACTCATGCTGGGTGGCACACAACTACCTGTAACTTCAGCTCCATGGGATCTGATACCCTCTTCTGGAGGCCATGGGAACCTGTACGAATGTACACATACCAATTTGGGAGTGTGTGCACACATGCAAGTATACACACACATACACAATTTTCAAAAACTAATCTTTAAATTTTATTTTATATGTGTGTGTGTGTGTGTTCCTGTGTGTCTGTAGAGACCAGAGAATGAGTGCATTTTTTACTTCCACTGTTGGTTCTGAGTGCTGAATACAAGTTATCAGGTTTGTAGGAAAATAAGTTCCTTCCATTACACACTGAGCTATCTCATATCTCACTACCAACACCCATTCACCCAGAACTTCCCCCATATGTAGCTAAGCTCTGGCTTTGAATCCAAGACAATGTTGCTCAGCCTCTCAATTATAGGTGTAGGCAAACAAGCTCACTCTGAGTATTTTCTTAAAATGAAAGTGAAACACAGTAAGTAACAGGATGTGAATGAGGTATACAGTTTGAAGTACAGAACTAGGTGTTCATATTCATCCTAAATATGAACTTTTTTGAACAGCATTTTACCATGGAAGAATCCCCTGTTCTGATTAGGCACACATGATGTCATACATTTGTGCAGGAAGAGCATTCATATGGTATAAATACATTTTTTTAAAAAATGCTTATTTATAGTCAGGTAAGCCTCTGTAACTCTAGTACTCAGGTATGTTAGTCAGGAGCATGGTAATTCTGAGGTTAGCAGGACCACCCAGTAAGACTGTCTCAAATCAAAAACAAAGACGCCCCTCTACACACATACACCAAACCCTTTATTTTCTTTAAAGATATTTTGTTTTGTTTTTTGAAATTTAAGAGTTACCGCAGTTAGAACTACTTTATTCCACCCTTCCCTTTCCAAGTATGAGCACCCACAGTTTAAAGCAAACACTACACTGCCTCTTTACAACATGAAACATTTCCTTTCTGTTCACAGCACAATGACTTTCTGTTAGCTCCAGAACCAAGGTTTTCTTTGGAGATTCCTTCTGATTAGCAAAAGAAACTCAACTATCTAACTTCCTGAGAATACTGAAATGTGCGTTGTTTCTGCAAATGATTATGTCCAAATACCTTGAAATAAAGACAGCCAGAATCTTACTTACTACTTTTTTTTTTTTTTACCTTGAGGGAGCAACCCCCACCAAATTGGGGCCTAATCCTCTAAACAACGAGCGAGGGCCCTCTTTTTCCAGGATAACCCTGAAAAGAGAAAAGCAAATTATTAAAAAGCAATGTTCTTCTATCACCCTTTACTAATATCCTAGAGCAAAGCCAATGTCTCATCTATAATGTATCTTTCAGGTCCATTTCGTTACTTATAAAAACATCTGTGCAGGAGGCAGGCCCAGGAAAAAGTACTGAGGACTCAAGTGATATGCCAAGGTAACAAAACTGTACACACTCTTTTCTAAAGCGGCTAGTAAGACGGCTCCCTGGGTAAGGGCACTCGCCATGCAGCCTGAGAATGTGGTTTGGATTCCTGAAGCTCAAGTAAAGATGGGAAGAAAACCGATTCTACACAGTTAGCCTCTGTTTTCTACATGTAGACTGTGGCATGAATGTACTCATAGAAACATGTACAAAATGTTTAAAATGATGGGTTTAAGCAAGCATGCAGACTCATGCTTGTAATTCTAACACCTGGGAGGCTGAGACAAGAGGACTATCCTAAGTCTCAGGCTAACCTGGACTCCAGAGTGAGTTTCAAGTCAAGCTGGGCTTCAGTGGAGCCCTCTATCACAGTAACAGAAAGTCAGGAAGTATATGGTGGCACTGACTTGCTCTTTCGCTTTTTTACTTCATCATAAGAACTTTCAGTATCTCTCTAGATTTGTTTGCTTGTTTTGAAATATAGATTTCTTGGTTTGTTTGTTGTCTTGAGACAAGGCTTTATTCTGGAGCCCTGGCTGAGCTGAGTGCCGGGGACCAGAATCAAGCTTCATCTGTAGAAAGCAAGCCCTGCACCACTGAGCCACAGCCCAGTCCTTGAAGTCTTCCATCTTGGAAAATACCCTCAAGTTCCACAGTATCAAGTCCCATCATTTCCGGGAGCTGCTACTGAAAAATCTATCACCCTAATGTCCTAAGGGTCACTGGAATGCTTGGTGAGTTTCAATCAATTTACTATATTGAGAACTTAGTGTATAAGCAGCTTATAACTACATGAAAAGAGAGAAGAAAACACAGCCAGGCGTGGTGGCCACGCCTTTAATCCCAGCACTCGGGAGGCAGAGGTAGGCAGATCTCTGAGTTCGAGGCCAGCCTGGTCTACAAAGTGAGTTCCAGGACAGCCAAGGCTACACAGAGAAACCCTGTCTCGGAAAAAAAAAAAAAAAAAAAAAAAAAAAAAAAAAAAAAAAAAAAAAAAAAACAAGAAAAAGAAAAGAAAGAGCTCTTTTTTTTTTTTTTTTTTTGGTTTTTTCGAGACAGGGTTTCTCTGCGTAGCCCTGGCTGTCCTGGCACTCACTTTGTAGACCAGGCTGGCCTCGAACTCAGAAATCCGCCTGCCTCTGCCTCCCAAGTGCTGGGATTAAAGGCGTGCGCCACCACGCCCGGCTAAGAAAGAGCTCTTAAAGGCAGATGAATGTAATAATTAAAGGTATGGGCAGAGAGACAAGACTTTTCTTTATGAAGTCCAAGGTGTTAACTGAGAAAAAAGTAACTTTTCACTGATCCTAATTTTACAATAAGAAAACTAGTCAGTATAGTGATAATGGGTTCTTTGGTGACTAATTTATAAAGAGATTAAAGGAGAGAAGGAAAAACTTAAGAAAATGGTAGAGGTGGTGCGTGGCTTTAATCCTATTACTGAGTAGGCAAAAGCAGGTGGATCTGTGGTGAGTTTGAAGTCAGCCTGGTCTGCCAGGGTTACATAATGAAACCTTGTTTCAAGACAACAACAAAAAACCTAAGAAATCTATATTTAAAAACAAACAAATCTAAAGAGATTTGAAAGTTCTTACTATGAAGTAAAAGCAAAATTATTGAAAACCAGAACAAAATATATCTCAGGCGTCTAAGGGAGAATTTTAAGACCTAATCAACAGTAATGTCATAATTGTGATGCAAAGATATATTTCCTGGGACTGGAGGGATGGCTTAGTGGTTAAGAGTCACGGGCTGCTCTTCCTGAGTTCAATTCCCAACACCCATCTGTAACCGTAGTTCCTGTGGAATCTGATGTCCTCTTCTGGTGTGCACATACGTAGACAAAACACCCATATACATAAAATACATGAATAAGTTAAAAAAAATCTCCCACAGCAATCAATACTTTTCTGTAATTGTGACATTTTAATTTAATTCAAAATTGCTGAATTTTATTCTACCTTTCATGTTCTTGGGTAACCAAGCTGAACAAGTGTGATGCAATTTAGTAGCAAATGTAAACACCTGGATGAGCTCATCTGCTCCTACAAAACAAACACTACTGAGCAAATTCAAACAGATTAAAGTCATGTGAGCTGACAAGGCAGACTCTCAGCACTGGGTTCTAATACAAATCTAAAGACACAGAAACTGATGGGAGTAGGGTTTTGTTTTGTTTTGTTTTTTTGAGATAGGGTTTCTCTGGGTAGCCCTGACTGTCCTGGAACTTGCTCTGTAGACCAGACTAGCCTCACACTCAGAGAGATCTGCCTACCTCCATCTTCCAAGTGCTAGGATTAAAGGCATGTGTCACCACAGCCAGTCTTGAATTGTGAATTAAGTCTAGTAATATAAACATTTTTTCCAAATCAGAAAATGACAACACAGATATTTAAAGGCTGGGCTGTTTCAAGCTGCAGCTGTTTAGGTTATATGTTCTATATTTTGTAAGTGAAAACAGACTGCCAGCATTAGATGCAGGTACTTGTGCACGTATGTGACTATTGAGCACATAACAGTACAACACTACTTTCATTTCAAAGGTAAAAGAACAGCCATCTGGGCATGGTGGAACAGAGGCAGGCCTGTCTTAGAGGCTGAACTTTAGACCAGGGAGGACTACATAGTGAGACCTTGCCTGAAAACAAATCAAACAAAAAAATTAACCAATTTAAAAAAAAAAACAAACAAACCTATGATACCTTTAGAAAAGAAACCCACTGGATAACGTAGAAAAATATTCTAAATATATACAATTTGAAAATATTCCATTTCACACAATCTTTATAATTACCTGTTCTACTCCTTTATGGCCTATCACCACTAAGAAGTACGATTCATACTTCTGACTTTCGAGTTTTCTAAAGAACCTTTTAAAATATGGAAGATAAAAACTAAGCATGTGGGAATCACTAAAATCACAGCATCCAAAAAAAAAAAAAAAAAAATCCATGACTTTTCGCTCTTACTTCAGACAATGAAGAGGTCCAGGGGACACTACTCGGTTCACACTGGCTCCAGCCATGGTGTTCAGCTGAACTTCAGAAATATACAATGTCACAGAAGATGACTGCAGCCGTGTTTTGACAACTTCCAGTGGACATGTCAGAATAGCTCCCACTGTGCCACCACATCTACAAGAAAAATCAACAAACCAGTAAGTCTAGAAAGTAGGCATTTAATCAGCCAATGAGAATACACACTCCTACCTAGTGCTCCGACCCAAGCTTACTACAATTTAAAATGTTGAAGACTAATTTTTTTGAAAGTTTCACTTCGCTGCAAACGAACACTTTCTAAAAAGAACTGAGGGAGCCAGGTGTGGTGATGCATGCCTTTAATCCCAGCACTTGGGAAGCAGAGGCAGGCGGATTTCTGAGTTCAAAGCCAGCCTGGTCTACAAAGTGAGTTCCAGAACAGCCAGGGCTACATAGAGAAATCCTGTCTCGAAAAAACAACAACAAAAAAGAACTGAGGGAACTATGGAAAAAACTCTGTTATGTTATAACTGGTAGCTCTAGTACCCACATTATCAGAATAAAATATGGAAAAAAATGAGCTTAATAATTTACACACAAAGTACAATTAGGTAAAGGAAGATTCCAATGATGGCTTTTACTAAAAGTGAGTGACAAACTGAATTAAGGCTGTAAGAGGTGGTTGGTGTTCCTTGCCCATGGGCAACTCAGAGCTCTGTTGGAATCTACAGTGTGTAACATCTTTCAAATTTCTAATCCTTTAAAAATCCCAGAACTAATTCTGAGTGATAGGACAGAGATCAATTACTTATGAATAACCATACTTATTTCTAATTTTAAGTACTCCAACACTCAAAGGACTGTACTTACAAAGCACAGTTTTACAGACATTATCTGTTATGTCCATGTGTGCAGAACAGGCAGAATTAGTTAAAAAAATAAATAACAAAATTCATTTTATATAAAGGCTGATCATTAGAATAACAAAATACTCATAGCAAAATGTATTATTTAAGCCAGTTAAGGAAAAAAATTAAGTAATAATCTAAGCAATTATTCTCTAAGTACAAGCATAGGACATTCCCGTATGTACTCTCACTTGATGTACAAGCAAGGACCGAGTGGAGTCCCCAGCACCCATGTAAAGCTAGACAAGGCCATACAGCGGCGCAGGCCTGTAACCCTAGACTAACCAGCCTGGACACACAAGACGCTGTCTCAAGACATAACAAACTGAAAACTCCAGTCACAACAGAAAAATGGAGACAATTTTTCCTGACAGCACTAAAAGCTAGCTACCCAGTTGAGGTCACGAGAATAACTGATCAGAGATGTACTTATTGCTGTGAACGGGAGCTAATGGAATACAAGGTTATATAGAAGACGGGCATTAGAAAAAGGAAGAAAAGCAGATAACAAATCATTAAAAAGAAATTATTTCAGGATCCAGAATGTGGCCACATGGAGTAACTCTGGATTTGAGGCCTACCACTCCAAATATGAAACAAAGAATACTTTATATTGATAATAACTATGTGCCATTAAGAAAATTAAAACTGAAAAGTTGTATCATACTAAAATTTAAAACTTTCCCTCTTTGAGAGAACCTGTTAAGAAAGAGTGCCAAGACTAATTTGCAAATCGTATGCCTGACAAAGTAAGTATTGCTACTCAGAAACTGGACAACCCTTTAACAAGATATTTAGCAGAATTTACAAATGATAGATAGGTGTATTCAAACAAACACAGAAAGTTTTCAGTCATCTGCCATTTGGGATGTAATGAGATACACAGCTATTTATTGCTAAAATTTAAAAGGCTGACACGTGGAACACCACATCAGAAAACAGAATGACCCATTCCATAGTAGAGATGCATGTAAACTGTAGCCTCACTCCTAGGTTCTGACTGGACAGAGACAGACAGGCAGACTTGCTGAAATGCCTACTTATGAATGTTTATAGCAGCTTAACCTACAGTGGCTAAAAACTGAAAACCCACACAAATGTCTGAGTTAATCAGGGGCTACTGAGCTGTAGTTCATCTATAATGAATACTATCCGCCAACAAAAACCTAGGCTAAATAAATCTCAAACATTATGCTCCTTGAAAAGACCTGCCAGGCATGACTTTAATTATATGAGATCTTCACTTTTATGATATTCTGCAAAAGGCAAAACTAGAAGGGCAGAAATGAGATTTGTGGCCACCAAGGGAAAGTCATTTGGAAAGACTGCCTGCAGGTGATCTGAGAGAGTTCTTGGGATAAAACTTAACTCTAAACTCAAGTGAGAGTGACATACGAGTCTGACAGGACAGCTGAGGAGAACTGTACAGAGCAAAGGAACTAAAGGAAGTGGAGCAGTGTAAGCTGGGGTTAGCTACAAAAGGTCAAGCCAGCCAAATCCTGAAATAAGTGAGGCAGATGATTTCCAGACCACATTTTTTCTTTCTTTTTTTATTAGATATTTTCTTTATATACATTTCTCCCCTCCCCACCCCTCATGGTTTCTCTGTATAGCCCTGGCTGTCCTGGAACTCACTTTGTAGACCAGGCTGGCCTCAAACTCAGAAATCCGCCTGCCTCTGCCTCCCGAATGCTGGGATTAAAGGCGAGTGCCACCACGCCCGGCCTTTATATACATTTCAAATGATATCCTGAAAGTCCCTTATACCTCCACGACCGCCTCCCACCCCCCCCACCCCCACCCCGCCGCCCGAGTTCTGGTAAGCTCATATTGTTGTTCCACCTATAGGGTTGCAGACCCCTTCAGCTCCTTGGGGGCTTTCTCTAGCTCCTCCATTGGGGGCCCTGTGTTCCATCCAGTAGATGACTGTGAGCATCCACTTCTGTATTTGCCAGGCACTGGCAAAGTCTCATATGAGACAGGGTCTCTTCAGCAAAATCTTTCTGGCATATGCAACAGTGTCCAGACCCCATTCGTACTGAAGAGCTATTGGTAGTTGACAGCTGCTAGAGTAAGTAAAATTACATTTAAAATTTGAGTGCTGTGGCTACTGGAACAATTTCCACACTCCAGTGGATGGTCGTCCAACACCCATGCACAGAAAGGCAGCCCCAACTAGGTGGTGTGTGTGTGTGCATGAAATTAGGGGACTGTACTGAGAGGAATATAGGGGTGTTGGAGGTTTATAGGAGTAGATATATTTCACTGTGCATGTATGAAACTCTCAACAATACAGATCTTTAAAAAGCTGTGCTAGTTAGTCTTTTGTCAATCTGATACTAGAGTTATGTAGGAAGAGAGAACCTTTAAGGGAAACCGCCTTCAACAGCTTGCCCTCTGGGCATGTCTGGGCAAGTAGAGGCATTTTCTTGATAATGACTGAGGTGGGAGGGTCTAGGCCATGGTGGGTGGTGCCACCCCTGAGCAGAAGGTTTTGGGTTGTTTACAATCAGTAGCCGATGGACCGTAAGAAATGTAAACAGTGTTCCATGGCCTCTGCTGGAGTTCACACCTTCCTTCAGGTTCTGGCCCTACCTGAATTCCTTCCTTGGCTTCCCTCAGTGATCTACTGGGATTAGGACAGGTTAAGTCAAACAAACCCTTGCTTGCTGCTTTTGGTCATGCATTTATCATACAACAGAAAGCAAACTAGGACAAAAGCCAAATGTGAAAATTAGCAACATATGAAGTATTTGGAGCTGAATGCATTTCCACTATGCAAAAACATTTAATATGTTTATGTCCACAAGTAAAATACCCAACAAGAATCTTCCCAGAAGCAGCAGGTATTTGTGACAGAAATCTTACTTTCTAAAGGGAATACAGCTGGGATAAGGCTCCTGATAGTATTTGTCTAGCATGAATTGAGCCCGAATTTCCCAGCACCCACGAATGCACCCACTCACACACGCTCCTGGGCAGGAGCTGAATTCCCTGATGAGCTCAAAAACCTGAGTTCAAATTTAAGAAAATGCACTGCATGCAGATGCACTATCACAATCTTTTCAACTGCAGACAAGAAAGACTTTATAGCCAGAGAGAACACAAAGAAGAGAAAAACATCAGATTGTCAGACTGCCTGCCTCCTGAGTACCCAGCACCACTGGGTAAAAAGGTATTTTATTTATTATTATTATTATTTTAAGATTTTTTTTTATTTTATTCATAAGAGTACACTGTAGCTGTCTTCAGACACACCAGAAGAGGGCATCAGATCTGATTACAGATGGTTGTGAGCCACCATGTGGTTGCTGGGAATTGAACTCAGGACCTCTGGAAGAGTTAGTGCTCTAAATCACTGAGCCATCTCTCCATCTCTCCAGCCCCAAAGGTATTTTATTTTTATGGCACACGAGTAAAGCACTGTGCTGCAATGCACTTAACTCTTATGTCAAAATGAACATGAACACAGCTAAAATATATTAAATCTGCAATATTATCTCATATACGAATGTAAGATGTGGATGACATAAGTATTCTAAGCTAAGCAAATAATTAATGGAAAGGCCTGGGAGCCATGGTACAGGGTTAACAGTTCTAGCTCTTGGGAGGCAGAATCAGAATCAGAAGTTCAAGGTGACCCTCAGCTACACAGTGAGTTCAAACAAAGTCTAGGCTAGCCCTATCTCAAAACAAAAACTAAACCCCAAATACTATGTTATTTTAGCCTTACTCCACTTCTCCAGTTTCATATCAATAAGTAGATTTTTAAAGGACATTTTAAACATTTTAGAAATACTATTTTGCATAACCAACATAATCATGTTTTACAAAAATAGCGAGAATTAGGAGGATCACAAGCTCAAGACCCGCCTAGGCTAGGGTGTTCCGAGACAAGCTAAGTCAATTTAGTGACTCAATTTAGTCTCAAGATAAAAAGAAGGCTGAGCTGGGCGTGGTGGCGCATGCCTTTAATCCCAGCACTCGGGAGGCAGAGGCAGGCGGATTTCTGAGTTCGAGGCCAGCCTGGTCTACAGAGTGAGTTCCAGGACAGCCAGGGCTATACAGAGAAACCCTGTCTCGAAAAACCAAAAAAAAAAAAAAAAAAGAAAACAAAACAAAAAGAAGGCTGGAAGCATGAGGCTCTTGGTTTACTTTGCAGAATCAAGATGAGGAAGTTTCTGAAATCAAAACTAGCTGAAAAGTCTCTAATTACCCATGCAGGAAGTTCTAGGTTAAAAATCACCAGAAATGAGAAAAGGGCTCAAGGGTTTCTGACAACTATCAGAAAAACAAGAAAAAGAAAAAGAAAAAGACACAGCCTTAGTCAGCCCTGGGGAAGCAGAGTCAAGTGGAACTGGTCTACATCGCAAACTCCAGGCTAGCCACGGGTACAAAGCAGACTTTGTCTCAAAGAGCAAAAGACACAAAGAAAATGACAACCCAGAAAAAAAATTAACTGCCTTAAGTCTCGCTGGCTGTAGACAGGCTTCTCGGCAGCCCACTCCAAGGGCCTTAATGCAGGCCCTCAGGATCTCCTGCCTCGCTCCCTCCCTCCTCATAGTGCTTTTCTCCTCTAACCCAGTGGTATGGCCCTGAGTCAGAGGGAATGCATTGTGGCCGTCAACTAGTCTGCTAATGTGAACATTTTACTATGTAAACATCACACTTTAAAGTTATTTCTGTAAGTCACTGTTTTCTTCACTGGCTATTCCATGGAGAGAACAGCCAAGTTTGAGATCAAAGAACATTAAAAAATCATTATAGCATCAAAAAATCTCTAGATTATGAATCTTACTGAACTATAAATGGCATAATATCTTTGGTACATCCAAAGTAACCTCAATTATCTCTTCTTAGTCAAACTACCTGGATCAGTGTGTGTGCTAATAGTTCATAGGCCGTGGGCAGGGGCTGGAACAACGGCTTCACGGTTATGAGCACCGGCTGCTCTTCCAGAGAATTGAAGGTCAATTCCCAGCACCCAGGTGGAGCTTCACAATAGTATATGTGTAACAGCAGCTCTAGAAGATCCGATGCTCTCAAACGGCACCCAGAATGCATACACAACACAGACGTATGGGCAGGTAGAACCTCTCTCTCTCTCTCTCACACACACACACACACACACACACACACACAGTTACACACACACACTCTTATAGGCACTTGTTGGGTAGACTGGTACACATCTGTAAGTTAGCACTCTTGAGGCTAAAGCAAAGGAACCAAGAACTGCAGACCTGCATGGTGAAACACTGCCACCCAGAAAGGGAAAGAACAAAGAGAGGAAAGGGAAGAAAGGGGAGGGACCAGGGAGGAAAAGGAACCAGAAGAGTAAAATAGCCAAGATCACTTAGAGAAATAAGATGCAAAGAAATATATTCTATGCATCAATCTACAGCCTTGTTTAACTCAACAGCTTTATAAGACAATTAGAACTCTTCTACTTTATGTTTGTCTAGTAAGTTTACCCACCTCTAAGGAGCTGCTTGTATTTGCTTATGTACATAAGAGAAAATTTCTGGCATGCCAGTGGTCAACTACGTTAGTACTTTTTACCAACCTCTTGAGTAAGCAGCACAGTTGAATAATTCAAACTCAGTGTAACCAGGAGACTCTTTAAAAGCACAGATTTAAAAAAAAAAAAAAAATCCGGGCGTGGTGGCGCACGCCTTTAATCCCAGCACTCGGGAGGCAGAGGCAGGCAGATTTCTGAGTTTGAGGCCAGCCTGGTCTACAGAATGAGTTCCAGGACAGCCAGGGCTAAACAGAGAAACCCTGTCTCGAAAAAACAAAACAAAACAAAAAACAAAACAAAACAAAAACAAACAAAAAACAAAACAAAAAACAAAAACAAACAAACAAAAACCCTCTGCAAACAGACCTTATAAGAAAGCAGGGGCTGGCGAGATGGCTCAGTGGTTAAGAGTGCCGACTGCTCTTCCGAAGGTCCAGAGTTCAAATCCCAGCAACCACATAGTGGCTCACAACCATCCTTAACGAAATCTGATGCCCTCTTCTGGAGTGTATGAGGACAACTACAGTGCACTTACATATAATAAATAAATCTTAAAAAAAAAAAAAGAAAGAAAGAAAGAAAGCAGTGTGCCCACCGAGGGCTTCAAAGTGCTGTCCCACCCAAGCTGACCATGGTGCATAAGGACTAAGCAGAGAGTGAGGGGATGGGAAGGCAAAGGACGACGTCTCACTGAAGAGCAAGCAGTCAGTACCAAGCAGACAAATCTCAATCAACCTGCTAAGAACCATGAACCGTCCAGGTGCAGACACAAAAGCAGTCGGAGTCTCAAACTGCTGAACCACTAGAACCCGTTCCAGTGTCTACAAAAAACTTTTACTAAACAAATTGGGGTAGGGGCACAGGAACCTAAGAATATTCCAGATTCTGTTGAAGGAAAAGGACCAACATGCAATAACTGAATCCAAGACTGACGGTCAGACGTAAGCTGCCTTCCTTCTGAGGCTCTGAGTGTGCCTGGGCCAGGATCCTTGTGAGACAGGCAAAGAACTTCCTACATGTGCAAAGTATTTCCTGAGCAGGTCTGCACGACTGAGTCGTGTGCACATCTTTAAAGGTGCTTGACTTTACACAAACCTATTTTCTCAGACAAATGGAGTTTACTTTGTAAAAGCAGAATAAACAGGCTGACCCATTTTTCTGTCTCCAAGTAATACACCATCTCACAAAAACAAAAACAAAAACAAAAAAAGGTTAACCAATCTTGGGGCGTTGGGGGGGGGGTTGTTTATTAAAACATATGGTCCATCTCAAAATCCAGTAAACCTCATTAGGGAATTCTTACCCCCAATTTTTCTTGTGTAGCTATTTGTTAACCAACACTACAGACAGAGCATTAGCTCCATGACTTTTGTATATAAGTCAATAAATATTTTTTTTCCAAAATGGATAGGAACATTTCCTATGCAGTAATAGATTACCATCAAAAAACTAGATTTAGGGGGGGTATTTAAGGTACATGTAGAGTTTCTAATATAGTAAAAATTAATAGGGTATTCTTATTTTGCATACTAGAGCAAAATAAAGACTAATAACATCCAAAAATGCTGGTCAACTGATAAACTATCAGGAAACTATCACATAGATCAAGATACAATTGTAGAACATCAGACTAAGGACTAAAAAATCCACTGTGGAAACAAAATATGCAGAAGGAATATAATATATATTGAGGTAAATTTCCCCCATAAAGTATAACTTAAATCTATTTGCTTCCCTTTGCATCAAATTTGAAAGCTGTCCATTAGTTTTCTATTTCTTTCCTGCTCCAATCACATTTCTAACCCCTTGTCCTGTAAACACCCAATCAAAATCACTAAATCAGATCAGGTCCAATGGCTAAGGGCTCTAAACATAATTTATATGCCAGGGACTGGTGCAATGGCTCAGTGGTTAAGAGCACTGACTGCTCTTCCAGAGGTCCAGAGTTCAAATCCCAGCAACCACATGGTGGCTCACAACCATTTGTAATGAGATCTGAAGACAGCTAGAGTGTACTTACATATAATAAATAAGTAAGTAAATAAATAAATAAAGTCTTTTTTAAAAACACTAGAAGTCTCAACATTTCTTCCTTGCTCTAATATACTTGCCTCACTGGATTTCAGAACACACTTTCTGTTTCTCCTGCTCCCCCTGCCCCGCCCCCTTCTCTTTTTGAGAGGATCTCATTAGTAGACCAGGCAAACCTGGAAATCTGCCTGCCTCTGCCTCCTACCTGAGCGCTGGGATCAAAGGCAGGCACTACCTCGCCTAGCTAGCTCTTCTGCTCTGATAATTCCTGTTCTAATCTTCTTAAATTTAATATTTTACTTATTCATCTTACATCCCACTCACTGACCCCTTCCTGGTGGCCCCTCCCACAACCCTTCCCTAGTCCCCGCTCCCCTTCTCCTCTGAGCAGGTGGGGACCCTGGGTATCATCCCACCTGGCCTTTCCTCTCCCACTGAGGCCAGACAAGGCAGCCCCGCTAGAAGAACATATCCCACTTATAGGAAACAGCTTTTGGGGTAACCCCCGCTCTCTGTTCTAAGCTTTTATTGGAGATTTGAACTTAAAAGTCCCCATGCTTAGGCAGTCGCACTTCCCTTAATGTACCATCTCCAGACCCTTGCATGAATATTTTTAAGTGAAACTGGCAGACACCCTAAACACTCTGCTTCTAGATGAAGAATAGTGAGACTACCAACAGCTGCCTTTACACGCTTTGCCTTCAGACTTCCAGTACAAAGCAAACAATGTCATACTATTCTTATAAACATGGTCTTAGAATTTAAAACTATCCTAAGGGTTCTTGGGAATTCTAAAGAGTCCTAGCCCTTCCCCACCCCCTACACTAATCCAGTGCAGGGAATAGTTTAAGAATACCGTTTTAAGCTGGGCGTTGGTGGCGCACGCCTTTAATCCCAGCACTCGGGAGGCAGAATCAGGTGGATTTCTGAGTTCGAGGCCAGCCTGGTCTACAGAGTGAGTTCCAGGACAGCCAGGGCTACACAGAGAAACCCTGTCTCGAAAAACCAAAAAAAAGGAAGAAAAAACAAAAACAACAAGAATACTGTTTTAATAGTTTAAGAATTCTCCTGGTTTTCCAATCCATTGGAATGAATTCTCACGGGGGATGTCTCAACGTTTAAGATCTCTCCCCACCATTCATAGGTTCAAATCCTACTACGTAAGGTAACAGTAGCTGGGCTTTGGGGAAGTGACTAGATATTGAGGGCAAAGCTTTCTGTTTGGAATTAGTGTCATAAACGACCCTACTAGCCAGCCCTTCCTACCGTCTGAGGGCAGAGTGGGGATGGAGGCTGAGGAAGCATGGCCTCACCAGGCAGGCATGCAATCTGCCATCACTGCATCTGGTCTCTAGAACTGGAAAAAATAAACGCTAACTTTTTAGATGCCACCTGATTTATGGTGTTTTGCTATAGCAGCCCAACAGGTCTTTGCAGGATGGATCTGGAGACAAGGCTCAACAGTTAAGAGCATTTACTGGGCAGGTTGTGGTGGCCAATAACTTTAATCCCAGCACTGAGGAGGCAGAGGCAGGAGGATCTCTGAGTTCTAGGCTAGCTTGGTCTACATATTGAGTTCCAGGACAGCCACAGCTACATAGAAAGACCCTGCCTTGAAGAAAAGAAGGAAGGAAGAAAGAAAGGGAAGAGGAGAAGAGGAAGGAGGAGGAGGAAGAGTGGAGGAAGAGACAGCGGTGGCGAAGTATAGGAAAGTACTTCCTGGTCTTGCAGAGGATCAGGAACGAGTTCCAGGATTGGCCTGCTTGGGTTCTTACAAACATGTGTGTATATATATATATACATATACACACACACACACACACACACACACACACACACACACATATATATATATATATATATATATATATATATATATATGCACACACACACCTATACACCCAAATACACATGTGTGTGCACACACAGACATAAATATATAAAATTTTAATGTTAAGGTTTATTTTACTTGATGCATACAAATGTTTTGTATCATGTGTGCCTGAAGTACAATGAAAACTTAACCTTATTTACATTTTTTTTCTTTTTTGCAGGCTACGATGATTTGTCTCTGTAACTTAACTAACCCAACCAATGACCTTATAAATTCTGAATATTAACTAGGGCAAAGGCATAATGAGCTCAAAGGGTGATTTATAGTAAGCACGAGTGCTGGTCTGTTTCAAATGTTCCTATTTAACAACACAGCCCCAAATCTTTCTGGGACCCTGATGAGCCCACCTGAGTATACACTATTTTAGTTATCAGGAAAGGAACTCAAAGGCTCCCGTGTTAAGAAAACCCTTGCTTAAGAGTGAATGCCACTATGAAAGGTTACTCTTGGTTCTTTTAAGGTATACTGAGCATAATCCAAAGAATAACTGTATGTGAGGAAGTCCAGGCATAGAGCCTACAAAGACACACCTCTCCTGTAGTAAGGTGAATTTTACAACTACTAGTGTATATAATTCTATCACAATAAACAAACCTAGCAATTATGAAAAACACACTAAATTACTGCCAAAATAAACAATTTTGATATATAACTTAGACATGTTCAATTAAGAATATTACCAACATCACCTGAACTCTATCTATGTTCAGTACATACAACACTGCCAGAACATTACACAGAACAGAATTCATGTACTGTGTAACTGTCAAGATGTCTACAATAACTTAGTCCTCATTTTACAAGCATGAAAGTGTTTGAACTTGGGGTATTTGTCTTGACATCTGTATGTTTTCTGTATTTTGATTAAATGCCCTTTGCTACCACCTACTACTGCGTCTACAGAGTATATGTACATATGGAACCACTATGTACGAATATGAGATGCAATAGGAAGGAGGGGAATTCACAACACACGTACCTTGCCCCATTTAACATTCCACTACTGTGTGCGTACTAGACTTCTTGAGAAGTGGAAGAAATGAACTGATATTTTTTAATCCCATACATAATAATTCTCCATTCCAGCTCTCAACTAAAACAAAAAGCCTACATAGAATGGCCTAACTTCACAAGTGTTTATAAACACAAAGTGATGATCCTAGTACAACTGGAAAATATCCACGTTCAGACTAACATTTATATCCTACACAAGTATGTACTTTAACAAAACTTGCATATATATGCAAGGACTCTAGAAGAGACCATTGTCAACTCTGCTCTACAAGAGAAGTGATTAAAGACTTCTGTCTATTTCTTAACTCAGAACAAAATAAAATACCAACCTGAACTACATCTATGGTCTTCTAACTTTCAGGTGTTTCCAGAAGATCTAATTACAAGTAGAAATCCAACTACAAGATGACATCCTTACTTTCTCCTACTCTGCCCCACCCCCACCCCCAACACACACACAGGGAGAAAGAGGGGGAGGAGAGAGGGAGAGAGAGAGATTAATAAAATGTTCTAAGGGGCCAGGCAGTGGTGGCACACGCCTTTAATCCCAGCACTTGGGAGGCAGAGACAGGCGGATTTCTGAGTTCGAGGCCATCCTGATCTACACAGAGAAACCCTGTCTCGAAAAACAAAAACAAAAGAAATGTTCTAAGGGCCGGAGGATGGAGCCCTGTGGCAGAGAACTTGACTAGCAGGTGCCAAGTACAGGTACTGCAGAAATTAAATTAGCCCTTTACTGGCAGTAAGCATTTTAGAAACACAAAAGGCAAACTGCTACTCATAAAATTAGTAGTTGTTTAAATGCCAGAATAGTGGACCATTCAAAATTGGTGAATCATAAATGTTGAATGACGTGTGTGCCAACTATGTAAAGTACTGTCATATTGGCAATAGAATCTCCACACATTAACTCAAAGCAAACAACCATGCAAAGAATGCATACACATATGTATGTATCCCTTAAAGTGGCCGATCCAAGAATCAAACCACCGAACTTTAAAATACTACTTTATTCTGTTATATAGGTTAAAAAGTTAATTCACCATAGCGATTTTTTTGTGACAACTTTATAGTCTTGCAGGTAAAAGTCTTAACGTTGCTCTATTATTTCTCTAAATAATTGGGAAGGAACATATCGAATGGAGGAACAAACTTGGCTCAGCAAAATGGCTGTAGCTGGGGGATCAGCAAACCAGACTTCGGGCTCCATACTAATCCTGTACACATATATAATGAAATATTCATCTAGTACTCGACGTCTCTCAAACCATCCATACCCCTTCTCCAAAGCTGGCAGTGCTGGAGGGTCGGAGGGGGGGCTGCCTTCCCATCTCTTCAAAAGAAGAGAGAGAGAGAGAGAGAGAGAGAGAGAGAGAGAGAGAGAGAGATTGATTTCAAAGTCACTGCCGCTTTTGCACCATCTCCCGCAAACGGGAGCAGGCAAGGGAGAGAAAATTTTCCGAAGCTGGAAATAACCTCCGCGCACCGCGGGCGAGCACTGCAACGCCTTCCCCGTCGGCTACGACGCCGGCCAGCAGCAAAGGCGCAGCGGCGGCCGGAAACAAGGTCGCCCGCGAACGTGGGCAACGTGAGGCCCAGTCGTGCGGGGCGGGGAGGCCGAGCCTGCTCCCATTTTGTCGCCATGGCCGAGCCTCCTCCGCGAGGTCCGGATCCGTGTGCCTCCGCTGTCGCGCAGTACCAGACGAGCTAGGCCGCGACTCACGCCCTGCCCCCCGCCCAGGCCCGGCGTGGCCTTCGCAGGCCCGCGGCCTCCAGCCCGCGCGCCCCAGCAACCTTACCCCCCGGCAAACAGATGCACCAGCGTGTCCCTCTGGCTCATTCTCTCTTCTGCATGTCCTCCGGGAGCAGAGGCGGGACACGGACCCAGCAGGCCGCCACGGCCAGCGGCGAGGGCCAAGAAGGGGGACGCCAGGGAGTGGGCGGAGCCGCCGCTGCGGAAGGCCACCCGCGATCCCACCCCACGGGGTTCCTGCTCCAGCGAGCTCCGCCGGACTGCGCAGTGCGAGTCCTGAGGAGTCGGAGGTCCCTACATAAACAGAAGCTCCTATTGGCTTAGGCCGCGTGACGTCACGAGGTTCGCACGCCTCTTTCACGTGATCGTCCAGGGGGCTCCTCAATGAAGGGCCGCGGGGCAGGACGGGAGTGCTTGCGGGTGTGTAGTGGGTCGACTCGCACTCTCACCCTATGCGCTGATCAGAAAGCCGCCCAGCCCTCGCCACTTACCTGCGCTGGCCGGCTGGGACGATCTAGGATAAAACCCCAGCGGCCCAGGGCCACAGCAAGTTTGTGGGTTTAGAACTGAGCCTTTCTGCTTCCCGGTGTTTGCCTTGGAAATCTCTTGTGCGAATATACTCGCTTGCACTCTCACAAACAGTACGGCATTAAACATGATCATTAAACATAAGCGTTAAATTGGGATCTGCTGTGGAGTGGCGAGATAAATCGTTTTTTTTTTTTTCTTTTGGTCAGGAAAAAGATGCAAAATCTCACTTTGAGACCAACCCTGGCTGCTCTCTGGGGCTTGCCCTCCAACTCACAGAGACCTGCATGCCTTAGACTCCCAAGTGATGGGATTAAAGGCGGTCCACACTCTGGAACATTCCTGAGATGGAATGCTGACGGAGAATTCCTGACAGGACTAAGGTAGAGTCACATGAGGGGAAAGTGTTCAGTAAAAGGCAAGTAGATTAAAACGTGAAGGTTTACTACAGGAATAAACGAGCTACTTATTTTACTAATCAACACATTTCTTACATGTATATGTAGGACTAGGGAAAGTTTTCTTTCTCTAGAAAACGGCCATGATTTCAATTTTTTGTTAACTGCTTATTATTTGCAAGGTACAGATGAATCGTCAAAATAATATAAATAGATATCAATATGCTAATCACACAGAAGGAACAGAAATATATCTCATTATTTCTTTCTCTTCATCCCCCTCCCCCATAAAACTGCCCTTCCATTTGCAGGGGCCCCATCACCCTTTCCAGCCCACATGAAAATTTCCAGAGCCACTTACACGGGCACACCTTGACAAAATTCTAACTGCTTTAGCTCTCTCCGTGTTTGTCCGGCAACTAAATTCCTACAAAACGTACAGACTGCAAGTGTTCATGCCACTGTAAAGGACTGAGTGTGTAAATTATTTAAAGCATTTCAGCAGTGCGGAGAGTCAGCGATATTGTGTTCCTTATCTGATTATTATTGTTGGGGGAGGGGCACTGCAGCCAAAGTCCTTGGCCCAGGGCTTACCCTACTCATCCCCAGTACAGCCTGACTTCTGAGCTTTACTGTTGAAATGAGAACAGTCTATTAGAGCGGGAAAGGATGACAAAGGGGCAAAACTGGAAGAGCGGACACAAAGAGTGACGACAACCCTAGCCAAATGACAAAGATTCCCGCAAGACATCCAACGGGTATTTTCTTTATATGGCAGTTGTGTTGAGACACAACTCCCAGGACACATGGCTCTTTAAAATGTGTGGTTTAGCCGGGCAGTGGTAGCGCACAACTTTAATCCGAGCACTTGGGAGACAGGGGCAGGTGGATTTCTGAGTTCAAGGCCAGCCTGGTCTACAGAGGTAGACAGAAGGACAGCCAGGGCAACACAGAGAAACCCTGTCCAAAAAAAGTATATATAAAGTGTGTGGTTTGGTGGGTTTTAGTGTATTTTCCCGGTTGTGTAGCCCTCACCTACCTATTTCCAGAACGCTTCCTCACCCACAATGCAACCACATGTTTGTTAGGAGTCGCTCCCATTCTCCTCTCCTCCTCTTCCCTACAAACCACTGATCTAGTTTCTATCCCTCTGGTTTTGCCTATGCCGCACATTACTTATAAATAAATACATATTTCTAAAACTGATGTGTGGCCTTTGGTGTGAGGAATTTTTCACTAAAAGTGTCTTCGAAATCCACTCGAGTGTTGCTGCAGGATGGGTGCTTCATTCCCTTTCACGGCAGAACCTCTTTGCTTGACTGAATACGATGCGTTTTCAGAGAACCGAGCCCTTGTTTCCACTCTGAGGCTGTCCCCAGCGCTGCGGCTGTGAACAAGTTCTATGGGCATGTTCTTGTACCGTCACAGTCATTCCTGGGTCGGTGACAAGACAGTGTTGCTGGTCCCCTTTCTGTCTCTCTTGGAGGCCACTGTGGGTGCAGACCCAGCACATTCTGCTAATTTGGTCGCCGTCCTCTGGGGCACCAATGCTAAAGTCTATACGCCTGCTGGGTACGCAGCACTGTCATAGCCTTCCTTATCTCTCCGGATAGAACACTGCTTCACTGAATAGGCCCCGTTGTTCTTTCTAGAAGCTTTTCGAGCTTTCCTGAAGGCTGGTATTAGAGCCGGGTGAATGGTACCAAAGGAAACTTCCCACCAGTTTATCCATCTCCCTTCCCAATCTCTAACAAGAGGACTTCTGGGAGATAACAATTTTTTAGTGAGAAGAGACCAAAGTGATCTTCTCTGTCAGACAGTTGGACACAAGTACCTCAAAAACAGAGGCCTCCCCTTCCTGACTAACAATGGTTTCTAATTTCAATTGCTAAAGAGTTGAAGAACGAACGTTCTTAGTGGTTAGAGGGTGGGGGTTGGGGTGGGGTACAGTAGAGCACAGCTAGACAGAGGTCTCCTTTTCTTCTCTGTTTTTCTGTTATTTTTATTTCTTGTAGTTTTAGAAAATTTAATATTGGGGGGTTGTTTTTGTTTTGTTTTGTTTTGTTTTGTTTTGAGATAGGGTATCTCTGTGTAGCCCTGGCTGTCCTGGAACTTACTCTGTAGACCAGGCTGGCCTCGAACTCAGAAGTCTGCCTGGTTCTGCCTCCCAATTCCTGGGATTAAAGGCCTGCGCCACCACTGCCCAGCGGTTTAGAAATTCTTAAAAGCTTCAGCCCTTAAAACAACAGTTTTAAGTGTTTGGTGGGGTTTTGTTGTATGAGGTTGTATTGTTGTGGCAAAACACCATGACCAAAAGCAACTTAAGCAAGAAGGGGGGTTATTTCAGCTTAGGGTTCCAGAAGAACAAGCATGCATCACAGTGGAGAGGCCTTGCTGCTGGCATGATGACTGAGCAGGAAGCCAAGGACTCACAGCCTCAGTGGTAGCAGGCAGCCAACTGGGTCTGGCCCAGGTCTTCTTATGCCAAAGCCTGCTCCCAGTGATGTACCTTCTCCAGTAAGGCTTTACCACCGAACCTCTCCAAACAGTGCCACCAACTGAGGACCAAAGTATCACATGCCTGAACTATGGGGGGCATTCTCATTCAAACACCACAAAGGTGAAGCAGGTGGTCTTTTATGTGCCTTTTCTTTGCTTTTCTGTTCTCCTTCTCCTTGCCCTCCTTCTCTCCCTCCTCCTCCTCTTCCTTTTCTTCTCCCCCTCTCCCCATGGGGTCTCTTGCATCCTGGCTGGTCTTCAACTTACTACATATCTGAGGGTGACCTTGAACTTCTTTCTGATCCTCCTGACTCTACCTTCCAAGTGCTGGGATCACAGATGTATGCCTCCACGCCTGCTTTTTATGTAGTCTTGTGATTTGAAGTACAGTTGCTGATAGACCACAGGGCTCCATGCATGCTTTGCAAACACTCCCAGGGCTCCATGTGTTCTCCACAAGCATTCTGCCAACTGAGCCACATCCCAGGCCCTAGTTTTACTTTTAGCAGTAAGTTAATGCAGAAGGGTTTAAAAAAAAAATTAAAATCTTGTCAGTGTCTTTTCCCACATCCTACTTTAAAATGGAAACCATTGTCAATAGCTGGGTGACTATCCCTTTAGATACTTTGCACTGCAATGATGATAATCTTGAAGTACTTCATATTTATACAGCACTCTGTATGGCTAGACCTTGATTGCCCTTTTAAGTTACAATTGACATGTAATAAACCATACCCGTTACACAATATAGTTTGGTGATTTGTATGTGTATATACACCAGAAGCACCGCTGTAATAAAGATAATTGTTATATCTACCAACTCCCACCCACAACATCCCCAAATCTCCTGCCCATTATAGGTTTTCCAGTTTTGTTTAACCCCTTTAGGCAACCACTAAATTTATCTAGAATTTGATCTAAACAAAGCCACAAAAGGCATACCTAAATACATACACACCACATATGCATATGTTTGTTATCTTTTTTTTGATGAGCATAATTACTCTTAGACTAATTCATATAGTAGCAAGAATCACTAGCTCATTTCTTTTCTTTTCTTTTTTTTTTTGGGGGGGGGTGGTCGAGACAGGGTTTCTCTGTATAGCCCTGGCTGTCCTGGAACTCACTCTGTAGACCAGGCTGGCCTCGAACTCAGAAATACACCTGTTTCTGCTTCCCAAGTGCAGGGATTAGAGGCATGCACCACCACGCCCGGCTTAGCTCATTTCTTATCTTGTGGCAGCAATATTCAGTTACTACAAATAGAGTCATTATGAACATCCATGTGTGTGCATGTGTCTAACAATGCTTTTGTTCCTCCTGTGTACCAGACAGTGTTGCAAATACTTAGGAACTATTTAAATTAAGCCTCTTTACAAGCATTGGAAGGAAGTCCCCCTTCACAGACAGGAAGTTGAGATAGGAAGAGTTTATGCGACTTATCAAGCTGACCCAACTTGCAAGTGATGAGCTGTGCTGGAAATGGAAGAACGCTGGTTCCAAAGTATGTAATCTCATTCTTTAGATCACACTGATAGCTCACTAGCCCCGCCCTCCCCCAACATGATGAGAATGGAGGTTGAAAGTCCCCCCACCCCCAACCCCCGGTGAGAGTATAAACTGAAGGTCCTACGAAACCGTGAACAATTTTGGAAAGAGTCAGCAGAAGAAGTTAAGGGTCTAGAGAAGACAAAGTATGCACTTATATCTGTGTCCCAGATGGAAAATCCCAGGTCAGAAACTTCCTCATGCACTTTACTCTCCCCTGGGTGCCTTCCCGTCAGCCATTCCGTGACACTGAAACTCAGTGATGTTTACTGACCTAGCTCTGTACACTGGAGATGATAAGCATTGGGAGGGAGTACCAGAGGTAGATAAGATACTTGTTGCAAAGATGGATATTTTTCCCCTATAGTGAAACAACTGTTTCCTCAAGGGAAATACAGTGTCTCTGAGCCCAAAAGTAGGTTCAAGATCCCCTGAAAAACCTCAACTTTAAAAAACAAAACAAAACAAAACAAAAAAAACAAAAATTAACTGGGCGTGGTGGCGCACGCCTTTAATCCCAGCACTCGGGAGGCAGAGGCAGGCGGAGTTCTGAGTTCGAGGCCAGCCTGGTCTACAAAGTGAGTTCCAGGACAGCCAGGGCTATACAGAGAAACCCTGTCTCGAAAAACCAAAAAAAAAAAAAAAAAAACCAAAAAAAAAAACCAAAAAACTTTTTTTATCGTATTGTCTTCTCTCCACCAACCCCGTCCCAGATTCTTCCCACCTCCCTATCTATCTTATTTAGGGTTTTACTGCTATGAACAGACACCATGACCAAGGCAACTCTTTTAAGGACAACATTTAATTGGGGCTGGCTTACAGGTTCAGAGGTTCAGTCCAGTATGATCGAGGCAGGAACATGGCAGCATCCAGGCAGGCATGGTACAGGCAGAGCTGAGAGTTCTACATCTTATCTGAAGGCTGCTAGCAGAATACTGACTTTAAGGCAGTTTGGGTGAGGGTCTTATAGCCCACACCTACAGTGACACACCGACTCCAACAGGGCCATACCTTCTAATAGCGCCACTCCCTGAGCTGAGCATATACAAAACATCATATTCCACTCCCTGGCCCTCAGAGGTTTGTCCAAACATTTGAATCTATGAGGGCCATACCTAAACATAGCATAATGCAAAATATATTTAGTCCAACTTCAAAAGTATCCATAGTCTATAGCAATGTTAAAAGTCCAAAGTTCAAAGTCTCTTCTGAGATCCATCCAATCACTTAACTGTAATCATCAGAGCAAGACAGGAAACCAGATGGGCAGACTCCAAACTCTGTATCTCCTTGGCTGATGTCAAAGTACTCTTCAGATCTCCAACTCCTTTTTCTTCTTTGTTGACAGCAACACACTTCTTTCTCCTGAGCTGTTTCCACTCCCTGTTAGTACCACAACTCTGGCATTTCAAACATCTTGGGGTCTCCAAGGCAACATCAACTTCATATCCTCTGGTTCTATAGTTTGGGATCCACAGATGATCTTCTGGGCTCCTCCAAAGGGCTTGAGGGTCACTTCTCCAGCTCTGCCTTCTATAGCACTCTAGGCTCTGGTTAACACCACTCCACTGTTGCTGATATTCTTGGTGATCATCCCATGGTACTGGCATCTCCAATATGCTGGGGTCTTCTGCTACAACTAGGTTTCACCAGTAGCCTCTCATAGGCTTTCTTCATGGTGCCAAGCCTCAACTTCTTTGCATGACCCCTTCAGTCCTGGGGTGTCAACTGCAACCTTCACCAGTGTCCTTCCTTGGCCTCTCACAGTGCCAAGCCTCAGCTGCTCTCCATGTCCCCTTCATGCCTTCAAAACCAGTGCCACCTAGGTGACTCTTACACATTACAAAGTACAGCTGCAGCACAAGATACAACCTTGGGTATCAATGGAACACAGCTTCTTTGTATTCTCAGAAAATACTTTCCAGAAGATCTCACCCCAGTGATGGTGGTTTCTCCTCCTTCTCCTCCTCCTCCTCCTCACCTTCTTCTCTTCCTCCTCCTCTTCCTCCTCCTCCAGGTTCACACAATTGAAATCACTATCATTAACAAAGTCTTCCCAGAAAGGAGAGAGTCAGAGGGGTCAGAGACAGAGAGGAGAGGACTAGTAATACATATAGTTTGAGAGAAAAAAGAATTTGGAACCAGGAACACATGCCATCTGAGCTCTAACAGGCTTCATTAGCCTCCCTCTTCAGCCCTACCATTTTTATCACAGTGACATCCTTCCATCTACACAGTGACTCTCCAATTTAGAGAGAAAGGATAGGCATCCAACTTTGGATCTAAGCAAGAGCCCTAGGTGCACATAGCTCACATGAGCACTTGCCTTGGTGAATAGAAGTTTGAACATTTCATTCTTGTGCAAGAAACACATTGTAGAAACTGAGACAACTTCAGTAAATTTTGCCAGCCAGCTTTGAAAAATTGCTCCCTAACAGACCTACATTCTACATTTTATTTTAGAATTCATCACCAAGTGAAGAGATATTGAACCTATATTTTATTATATTTTCCTTTTAACCGTAGCCCAAATACATACACTATACTATATCTTTCTTGGTTATCTTCCTTCTTGGACTTTATGTCAACTGCTATTTGTTAATGTTAGAAAGGCTGATGGAGAAAATAAACTATCTAAAAAACTAAAAACAAACAAACAAACAAAAAAAACCCCAAAGTCTTCCATATTCCTACTAGGATAGCCCATTAAGCCCCATTTAAAGCATTCTAGTGCTTTCTAAATCCAAAGTCCCAAAATCTACATTCTTCTGGACAAAAGCAAGGTCAGGCCTATCATAGCAACACCTGAGTCCCTGGTACCAACTTCTGTCTTAGTTAGGGTTTTACTGCTGTGAACAGACACCATGACCAAGGCAACTCTGGGGCTGGTTTACAGGTTCAGAGGGTCAGTCCATTATCAAGGCAGGAACATGACAGCATCCAAGCAGGAGGACCTGAGAGTTCTACACCTTCATGTGAAGGCTGCTAGCATAATACTGATCTCCAGACCGCTAGGATGAGCATCTTAAAGCCCAGATTATTTGCCAATGTATAGCATAAATGACCTGTAGCACAGATACCAATAGAGTCCTTGTTCCTTCTGAGACCTCATGGGCCTGCCTTGTAGTATACACATTTTTATCTGCATTCTAGACTTCCAAGCATCCTCCTCTACCAGGAGGGCCTAATAAGCTCTTTCTACATTACTGTAGAGCTTCCCTATCTCAGGTCCTCTCTGTATGTATCCAACTATACATTCGGAACTGGAGAATGAACCACAGGATGAGTTCAGGGATCCATACTGGACTCACTGGGAGTCAGACTTTAACCCAAAATACATTAATCACCTGATCTCCATAAGCCCCTACTTTAAGTGAAGGGCAACAGTGGTGACTCTTGAGTCTCCAACAGATCCCAGAAAGTCTGATTGTTTCTTTCCTTTCAGTGCAGTTTCCCTTGTAAAAGGCCCTAGTTTCCTTTCTAGAAGGTTTGGGAAAAGAGCCAGTAACCAAAGGTTTCCATGAGTCACACCTTCATAAAATCTCCTTTGCCTGTGCTGACCATTATTTGTTAAGCCATTATGGACATTGTCTATGCTTCCCGTTATGATAATCATGCTTACCTCGCCTTTGATGATTCAATGCTGCCATTTGGCCCCTGTTGCTCTGGGGCCCAACTAAACTAACTCACTTAATTCATCCAACTGAGCAGCAGTGTCTCCAACCATAAGGTCTGGCACAAGGAGAAGGGCCACAACAGAATTCTTCTGGTGTGCTCTTACCATTTTGGGTCTTATAAAGTTAGCAAGGAGCATTATCTTTTGGGCCTTTCCAATGTAGAGGACTAGGTTTTATACAGTGTACCCACTCTAGCATCGGAACTTCCCTGAGCCCTAAAAGCCCTTCATCAACACTAAGCCAAGGGATATCAGGCATCTCTGCTACTTTTCAGTCAGCCACCTTTTGGCAAACACTTCAGCCAAGCCAATCAAGCTTTTGACACCTTTTCTTAACGGTTCAGGCTTCCATATTAAACCTAGAATCTCCACTTAGTGGGCCCATATCAACAAACTCAGCCTGGTCCAGTTTTATATTCCTTCTACTGTCATTCCACACCCTTAAAATCCATTCCCACAAATATTCCCCAGTCTTCTGCTTGAATGAATTGGTAGACTCCTTAAGCTCTTTTGTTAACAGACCTCCTCATGGGCTGCACTTTCTATCTCCTCTCTAGGAGCCTGAAGTTTGGTTATATATTTACAGGCAACTTTGGAAGGGCCCTGAGGACCATCAGGATTTTATTATGCCTGGCATCTCTTTCTGGGAAAGTCATTGACTCTTCAGCAAACAATGAAGGATTAATGTCCTCAGGCCAGGGCAGAGAGGGCAGTACTGTAGAGGGTGGGAGTGCGTCTTCTGCTAAGGGAGGGGAGACGACTTTCTCAGGTGAGATAAACCCGGAAGAATTCAAGGCAGTGGTTCTCAACCTGTGGGTCTCGACTCCCAAAGGAGTCACAGATCAGATATCCTGCATATCAGATATTTACACTAGACTTCCTAACAGTAGCAACATTGCAGTTATGAAGTAGCAATGAAATAATTTTGTGGTTTCAGTCACTACAACATGAGGAACTGTATTAACGGGTTGAAGCATTAGGAAGTTTGAGAACCACTGGCCAGAGGCTTTAAAGTTCTAAGCCCCACCCCTCCACACACCCCCATCTCTGTCTCAAGATACCCAAGATTCCTTTCCTTACCATCAATGCCCTTACTTCAACCACCAACACACAAGCCTGGGGCTGGAATTTTCGTTATAATTCAGCCAATTTGCCAGTGAGGGTTGTTTCTGCTTGATTTTCCACAATTTGAACTCTATGGCTACTGTAGAGAAGATTCTCTTCCAGGGCACGCTTAGAAACATTTAGACTGTTCATATTCATCTGGAGCCAGCCAACTGTATCACGGGGTTAATTCTTTTTCTTGTTACTGAAATCCTGAGATGCTAGAAGTTGGTTGATTTGATCAGGAATCTCATTCTTTTGTCAGTGTATCCAGAGAGGTGGAAAACACCTCCTTGCTTCCTGCTGGAAGGAACGCAAAATGTTGCCACTGCAGTGAGGGTCTTCACGGTGAGTCCCCCAAAAGTTTCACTCCTGGGCATACACCCCAAGACACGAGAGCAGGCACTTAAAGAGATGATTCGATGCTCACAACACATCCGGTACAGATGAAGGGGTTTCCCGAGCAACAGATACACTGATGGATGAACCACGTATGACATATGCATGCAGAGGAATGTTACTCATCTTTAAAGGGAAGGGACTTGAGACGACACAAGCTGCAGTGTGGAAAAGCTTTTAAGTGAAATCAGCCCGACATAAAAAGGCAGGTGTTTTGTGCTTCATGAAGTACCTAGGATAGTCAAGCTACCGAGAAAAAAAAAAAAAAAGGAAAATGTTTACCAAGGGAAAGAAAGGGGATAGGAACGGAGAGCTTTTGTTTGATGGGTACAGAATTTCAGTTTAAGATATTAGATAAGTTCCACGCACTGAGAATAATGATGACCATACAATAATGTGAATGTACAGTAGTCTCTCTCTCTCTCCCTCCCTCTCTCTCTCTCTCTCTCTCTCTGCGCGCACATGTGTGTGTGTGTGTGTGTGTGTGTATGTTGCTGGGTACTAAACCCATGCCTTGCATAGGCTAGGCAAGCTCTGTACCACAGGATTACATCCTGAGCTCTGGGATTTTTCAGACAGAGTCTTTTTTTTTTTAAAGATTTATTTATTTATTTATTATATGTAAGTACACTGTAGCTGTCCTCAGATACTCCAGAAGAGGGCGCCAGATCTCGTCACTGATGGTTGTGAGCCACCATGTGGTTGCTGGGATTTGAACTCTGGACCTCTGGAAGAGCAGTCGGGTGCTCTTACCCACTGAGCCATCTCGCCAGCCCCAGACAGAGTCTTATTACGTGTATTAGGCTTCCCTTGAACTTGCAGTGTGCATCCTAGGCTGGCCTAAAACTAAAATTCTCCTTCCTCACCTTTCAGAGCGTGTTGGATTTGCAGGCATGCACCAGCACACCTAGCTCATGAATGTGCTTAACACCAATAAATTTTATGTTCCATAGTGGTTGATGTATAAAATTTTATGTTGTAGATTTTTAACCACAATAAAAGTATGTAGGCAGTTCACATGGTCATAAAGTAAATATATACTGCTAGGAAAGTTACAAGGGAAAAAAAAAATCAGACCCTCTCAACCTTCCTGGCTCTTCATTTTCATCTCTATGAGTGACTAAAAGAGTTTGCTTTTAGTTTTTAGCTCCATATCTCTTCTTCTTTTTCTTAAAAAAAAAAAAAAAAAAAAGAAAGAAAAAAGGAAAAGAAAGGCAAATTCACAGAGACAGAAGCATAATAGAAGCTCCTGGGAGAGAAAGGTTGTAGGAAGCTTAATCTTTAGTGAGGACAAAGTTGAGTTTGGGATAACAGGAAAATCTGAAAATGGTGATGGTTAGCAGTGCTATGAGTCTACCTGATGGTGCTGAGTTACACTGGAAGCTCAAGGTGGGAGCCAGGCTTGGTGTGGGGACCTGGAATCCCAGCTGTTCAATGTTTTAAATTATAAAGATTCAGGTTCAGTAGATAAATATGCTTAGACAGATCTCAGGGGACCTGGTCCTTCCTTAGGCCAGCCATTCAACAACGGGGGAAGCTGGAATAGGAGACACAACAGAACTGCAGAACAGAGGCAATTTCTTTTAGTCAGAGACTTTATGCAGCAGTTCTCAACCTGTGAGTTGTGACCCCTTTGAGGTTACATATCAGATATCCTGTATATCAGATATTTACATTATAATTCATAACAATAAGAAAATCACAGTTATGATAGCAATAAGATAATTTATGGGCAGGGGTCACCACAACATGAGGAACTGTATTAAAGGGTCACAGCATTAGGAAAGTTGAGAGCCACTTCCTTGGTGGGTAAGAGTCTCTGAGCTTTGAAAGAGGGGTTACTGAGTTTATAGTTGAATGCCTCTGAGTTTAACAGATTATTGAGGGTCTTGGATAGGATAGAAGGCTGTAATTTAGGAAGCAAATCCCTATGGGGCTGCTACATGGTAGGCATTCTGCAATCTAGGGAGAGTACCGTATGGAGTGGCCAATGCTCTGTATCCGAAGTAGCCTTATGAGTGGCATACAACACCTGTTATTCCAGATCCAGAGATCTGTCACCCTCTTCTGGTCTCCTCAGGCACGGCACGCTCTTAGTGCATATAGTGTCTATATAGGGGAGAACTCATCAGGTAAAGTTATTTGTCACCAAACCTGATATGACCTGAGTTTGATCCCTGAATCTCAAATAGTGGAAGGAGAGAACTAAACCCTACAAGTCGTCCTCTGACTTCCACACATATCTTGTGGAGTGTGTGTGTGTGTGTGTGTGTGTGTGTCCCTGTCTTAGTTAGAGTTTCTATTGCTGTGATGAAGCACCATGAGCAAAAGCAAGTTGTTGGGTGGGGAGGGTTTTTTTTTCTTACACTTTCATATCATAGTCCATACATTTTCATATCATAGTCCATCATTGAAGGAAGTCAGGACAGGAACTCAAATAGGACAGGAACTTGGATGCAGGAGCTGATGTAGAGGCCATGGAGGGATGCTGTTTGCTTGATTGCTCCTTATGGCTTGCTCAGCCTGCTTTCTTATAGAATCCAGGACCACAATGGGCTAGGTCCTTCCCTATCCAGCCCTACAGCTGGTTCTTATGTAGGCATTCTCTCAATTGACTTTCCCTCCTTCCATATGACTCTAGCTTGTCTCATGTTGACGTAAAACTAGCCAGGACTTCCCCCCTCCCAGTAATAAAGTAAAATATAATAAAAGAGGGAGGCTAGGGAAGATGCCTCAGTAGTTTAGAGGAGTTTACTATTCTATCAGAGAACCTGGTTCAGATTACAGAACCTACATTAGGAAGTTCACCAACACCTGTAAGTCTAGCTCCAAGGGCTCTGATATCCACTTCTGACATTCTCAGGCACCCATAACCCCAATACACTAAGTATTAAAATAAATATTTTAAAAAGAAATTATTTTATAGGATAGGGAACGGAAGGAGGTAAGGCCTGTCTTAGTTAGGGTTTCTATTGCTGTGAACAGATACCATGACCATGACAACTCTTATAAAGGCAAACATTTAATTGGGGCTAGCTTATAGGTTTAGAGTTCAGTCAATTATTATCAAGGCAGGAAGCATGGAAGCATCCAGGCAGGCATGGTACTGGAGGAGCTGAGAGTTCTACATCTTGATCAGAAGGTAGATAGAAGTTTGTCTTCCAGGCAGCTAGGAGAGTCTCAAAGCCCACCCCCACAGTGACACACTTCCTCCAACAGGGCCACACATCCTAATAGTGCCACTCCCTGGGCTAAGCACATTCAAACCACTACAAAGCCAAGAGGTATGAGCATCTATTTCTATTCTAGCTACTTCTTAATGAAGTTGGGTAGTTAATGTCAAACCCTCTCCTTTTATCCTATGCCAGTTGGTTAGATGGATATCTTTGAGTCAGTGATTGGTATCTGCATTCATACATCAGGAGGATATTAGCCACTTGAGTAAATGTGGCATGCTGAAGGACTAGAAAGGGGGCAGCAGTTTTGAATAGGAGTTTGAGGTTTCCCAGAAGGCCACAGCAGTAAGTGGAATCAGCCGAAGAGTGACTTTCTTGAGTGCCAAGGTTTTGCACCACATATGTGTGGGCTTGGCAGAGGTGGCATGTGGTGGGATTAATGTGCACATGTAATCCAGTGTGAAGAGCGGGTGTGGCCGCGGCCCAAAGATGGCGCCCAGGACTGCTGCCAAGTCTTATAACTGGCACCTGACTTCCTCATATCCCTCAAGATAGCCACGTACCTTGAGCTGCATTGCGCAGATGCACCACAACGTAAGATCGGATGATGTGACAAATTTAGTCCTGAGCCAATGAACTGTGCCTACGTGGACTGGGGTGAGGGGGAGTGGACTGGAGAGGTTGGGGCATTCTTCTTCTGTTTCCTGCACATTGTTAAGTGCCTGAATAAACTGCCTTGAGAAGAACATCGGTTTCGTCGCTTCTTTTCTGCTGGTCGGAGACGGTAGCGACAATCCAGGCTGTTTAGAAGGATCATTGAGCCAAGGAGTAGAAGGTCAGCCAAGGCAATATAACAAAACCCCTTTCACTTATTTACATTTTTCTTTTCAATTTAGGTTCTTGTACAACACTTTATATTTCAGGTTTTTTTAAAAAAAAATGTTGCTTTTTTTCTCTCCCTTCAGTCACATGATATGGTTTTAAATTTATTTATTTAGTTGTTTGTTTATTTTTCTATTTATTCTTTTTAAAAAAATACTTAGCTGGGCGTGGTGGTGCACGCCTTTAATCCCAGCACTCTGGAGGCAGAGGCAGGCGGATTTCTGAGTTCGAGGTCAGCCTGGTCTACAAAGTGAGTTCCAGGATAGCCAGGACTACACTGAGAAACCCTGTCTCGAAAAACCAAATATATATATATTTATTTATTTTATGTATATGAGTACACTGTAGCTGTACAGATGGTTGTGAGCCACCATGTGGTTGCTGGGATTTGAACTCAGGACCTTTCAGAAGAATAGTCAGTGCTCTTAACCACTGAGCCATCTCTCCAGCCCTTTATTTATTTATTCACTTTACACTTCTCTCCTCCCAGCTTCACCCTCACACCCCCTCTCCCACCTCTCCCATGTTTTCTCATCAGAGAAGGGGAGAAGCCCCCCTTTCATGGGTACCAATTGGCCCTGGCACTATTAATAATACTCTGTTATAGCCGGGCGTGGTGGCGCACGCCTTTAATCCCAGCACTTGGGAGGCAGAGGCAGGCGGATTTCTGAGTTTGAGGCCAGCCTGGTCTACAAAGTGAGTGCCAGGACAGCCAAGGCTACACAGAGAAACCCTGTCTCGAAAAACCAAAAAAAAAAAAAAACAAAAAAACTCTGCTATGCTTGCAGACAGGAGCCTAGCGTAAAGGTCTTCTGAGAGGCTTCATCCAGCAGCTGATGGAAACAGATGCAGAGACTCACAGTCAAACATTATGTGGAGCTTGGGGGGTCCTGTGGAAGAGTTGGGGGGAAGAATTGAGGGATCCAGAGGGGTCAAGGAAACCACAAGAAAACCTACAGCGTCCACACACCATATGTTTTTAAAATTATGATTATTTCCAAGTTGAGATTAGAGATGTCCTGAGCTGGATTTTGGGTGAATCAGTTCCTTTACTGATGGCAGCTACTCACAGCAGGGGATGCTGGGATAGGAGGTCGAACAGTAACTCTACCATGTTTATCAATAATAGCAGTTTATAGTGTTCTTTATTGATCTATTAATTTCAAACATTTTCTAATTTTATTTGCTTCTGTTTGTGTGTGTGTGTGTGTGTTTGTGTGTATGTGTGTGTTTGTGTGTGCCCTCAGAGGCCACAAGAGGACATCAAATCCCCTAGAGCTGGAGTTAACAAGTTGTGTTGAGTTGCCTGATGTGAGCACTGGGAACCCAACTCCAGCTCTCTAGAATAGCAGAAATATTAACCATTGAGTCATCTCTCCACCCTACCCAATGCCATTTGCTGGATTTATTTATTTATTTATTTATTATTTTATTTTTATTTTTTATTTTTTTGGTTTTTCGAGACAGAGTTTCTCTGTATAGCTCTGGCTGTCCTGAAATTCACTCTGTAGACCAGGCTGGCCTTGAACTCAGAAATCTGCTTCCCAAGTGCTGAGATTAAAGGTGTGTGCCACTACGCCCGGCTATTTATTTATTTTTAAAAATTATTTCATTAATGTATATGGATGTTGTGCCTGCATGTCTGTGTGCCATGTGTGTGTGTGTGTGTGTGTGTGTGTGTGTGTGTGTGTGTGTGTGTGGTGTCCTCAGAGGCCAGAAGAGGAATACTTGGAACTGGAGTTACAGCTGTTTGTGAGCCATCATGTGAGTGCTGGGAATCAAAGGACTTGAGTCCTCCAAAAGAGCAGGAAGGCTCCTAAAACCTGAAGCCCTTCCCTTTTCCAGTTTGATGCTGTTTGAAATGTTTTATAGAAAAGGGATTGTTCTGTTTTTTTTGTCAATCTTTCAGGCTTTTTTGCTTTTATTATATTATATTATATTATATTTTTTCTTAGCTTTCCCCTTCAGTAATGTAGAGATCCTAACCTCTTAGCCAATGAGAAATACAAACCAGATTCCTGTTTGAGGGCTTCTTTTTCTCCCCATATCCCTTTCACTTCCTTTCCTACCTCACCCCCTCCATTTTTGGCTATAGTCGATGTTGATTGAACTCTCACTCCAATCCCCTACTTGCCTGTTTCTCTGACTTATATTTTCAGAAACTTTTAGGGACTTTATCTTTATTTCTTGTCTTGTGAAGTTTTGTGACACAGTACTATGATGCTTGTAGTGAGTTCACTCTGCTCTCTGTGGCTGGGTCCCCTGTGGACCTTCCCACTGAGGAAGTGGAGTGTTGGGAATGCCCGTGGACTGTCTTTAACAGTTTCTCATCGCTGGTTTGTCTTTCAGTTTCCAAAGCCAAAATTCTGTTTACTATTTTCTTTCCCCTACAATTCCTAGCCCAACATCAGCCTTGAGTCAGTGGCCATAGTCAAGGGTCATTGCTTAGAGGCCAAGCTTCTGATTTGGCAGTGGGGCTGTGAGAAGAAGCACGGACAGAGTCTTGGTAAACAGGTCTTGGTGAGGAGCGCAATGGCAGCTGCATTTACAGGATGCTGCTTCCCTCTAGGGCTGGGTTTTATAAAGTGGGTTCTCATCTTCTTTAGCCTTTATCCCAGGCCACCACCTCTTAATAGGCTTAATAGTTGGGCAAATAGGTAGATGATGGAGAACTGTCTTGTACTAGGGGTTAATCCAAAAGATTGATGTCTTTTCACCTCAGCTAAAATGAAATATCTCATAAAGGAGACAAAGCTGAGCAGAGCCCTCAGAAAGGGCTTTCATCATTAATAGCCTCATGGCACAGTTCTTAGTAAGCTGTCTTGAAATCTCCTCTGCCATCACCATTAATCCAAAACTCTTTAATTTAGCCCCAGGCAGGTTTTTGGACCTGAAATCTCTTGAGCTGGGCCATCAGTCATAATCTACATCTCAGCACCACTGTCTTCCCTGTTCCTAGTAGTCTGGTGCACTAAGCCCCACTTAAAGTCTTCAACTGTGTTTCGTTATCCAAAGTCCAAGTCTGCATTCCACCAAGAAGTGTGGTCAGGTTTGCCATAGCAATACCCCACTCCTGGTACCAGCTTCTGCCTTAGTCAGTGTCCTGCTGCTGTAAAGAGACCATGGTAAGTCTTATAAACGAAGACATTTAGCTGGGGCTGTGTCTTAGTCAGGGTTTTATTGCTACAATGAAACATTGTGACCAAAAAGCAAGTTGGAGAGTGTATTAGTTAGGGTTTTACTGCTGTGAACAGATACCATGACCAAGGCAAGTCTTATAAAAACCAACATTTATTTGGGGCTGGCTTACAGGTTCAGAGGTTCAGTCCATTATCATCAAAGTGGGAGTATGGCAGTATCCAGGCAGGCATGGCACAGGAGGAGCTGAGAGTTCTATGTCTTCATCCAAAGGCTGCTAGTGGAAGACTGACTTCCAGGCAACTAGGGTATACCCACACCCACAGTGACACACCCATTCCAACCAGGTCACACCTATTCCAACAAGGCCACACCGCCAGATGGTACCACTCCCTGTTCCAAGGATATACAAACCATCACAGAGAGGAAAGTGTTTATTTGGCTTATACTTCCATATCACAATCAATCATGGGAGGAAGTCAGGACAGAACTCAAGCAGGGCTGGCACCTGGAGGCAGGAACTGATGCAGAGGCCATGGAAGCTGCTGCTTATGGACTTTTTTCTCCCTGGCTTGCTCAGGCTGCCTTCTTTTTAAAAAATTTTTTTACTTTTTTTAATTGGATGTTTTATTTACTTATATTTCAGATGTTATCCCTTTTCCTGGTTTCCCTTCCGGAACCCCCTATCCCACCCTCCCTTGCCCTGCTTCTATGAGAGTGCCCCCCTCCCCCACACTTCTGCCTCCCCGCCCTGGCATTCCCTTACACTGGGGCATTGAGCCTTCACAGGACCAATGACCTCTCCTCCCATTGATATTCGACAAAACCATCCTCTGCTACATATGTGGTAGGAGCCATGGGTCCCTCCATGTGTACTCTGTGGTTGGTAGTTTAGTTCCTGGGAGCTCTGAGGGTTCTGGTTGGTTGATATTGTTGTTCTTCTTATGGTGTTGCAGATCCCTTCAACTCCCTCAGTCCTTCCCCTAACTCCTCCATTTCAGCCTGCCTTCTTATAGAAACCCAGGACACCAGCCCAGGAATAGCACCACCTACAATGGACTGGGCTCTCCTCCATTGATCACTGAGAAAATGTCCTACATCTGGGTCTCATGAAGGCATTTCCTCAACTAAGGCTTCTCTGTGATGACTCTAGTTTGTGTCAGGTTGACACACAGAACTAGCTAGTCCAGGCCTGCTGATAGTTCAGAGGTTTAATCCATTATTGTCATCGTGGGGAGTATGCAGGCATGCAGGTAGACATGAGACTGGAGAATACCTGAGAACTCTACATCTAGATCAGCAGGAACAGAGACATTGGACCTGTCTTCAGCATCTGAAACTTCAAAGCCTACCCTCCAGTGACATACTTCTTCCAACAAGGTTGTACCTCCTATTAGCTCTTATTAGTGCTAATTCCTATGAGCCTATGCAGGCCATCTTTATTCAAACCATCACATATGCCATCTTAACAGTAGTTAGAGATGTTTTGTCTACGTTAAAATGAAATGAAATAGACTTCATAGCAAGGAATATCACCAGGCTGTTTCTGAAAGAAAATAATTTCATTGTGGTTCAATCCCGTTAGCAAAAGCTAATTGAGCTCTACAGAAGAAAAAAGACAAATTTAGAATTAGAGTCAAATATCAAGTAGACAGAAATAGGTGAGCATATATGAGTTTTGAACATCACTGTCAAGGAACGGGGCGGCGCTGCCACTGCCAGGATCAATTGAGTAGATTTATTGGGTTCTGCTACAATCAATCACTTATCCCAAGAAGACTACCCCTCAACAGCACGTTTTTTATTTGTTGTGTTGTTGTTGCTTTTAAAGTCCCTTTTCACTTGTGTGTAGGGCAGGGAGAGTCAATGCCCAGGCCATGGCAGGCATATCAAGGTCAGCGGGACCCGTGGAAGACTCAGTTCTTTCTTTTCATTTTGTGAGTTCTAGGAATTGAACTGATATGTGCCAGCTCCGTTGTCGATTTGAAGGCAGGATCTCCTGTTGCCCAGGCTGCTTTTGAACTTTATAGCTAAGGTTGGCCTTGAGTTCCTTTTGCCTCTACCTGCCAAGTGCTGAGACTACAGGTGTGTTCCAACATACCCAGAAGATTTCACAGTCTTTACACGTGGAACGTTTACCTCGTGGAAAAAGCATGGACCATTCACCCTACAGATCCTGTCAGAGCTACAGAACACAATGCAAAAAACCAAAAACCAAAAACCAAAACAAAACAACAAAAAACCCAACAACAACAAGGGAACAGATTGTGTTCTCTAGGCAAAACGAAATTAAAATTGGAAAATAGTCCTTTTAGCTGAACTGTTCGATTGTTTCAGGCTTTAGAGAATCTACGGCTGACATAATTTGTTTCCTACAAATCGCCTGCATGACTCTACTTTGATGTGAACATACAGAATATGTCAACGGCATGAAGTTCCCAGGTATGGGCACGTAAGGGATGGGTCGCTGTAGAAGTCAGAAAGTAGCCAAACTGTGAATGCTGTTTGAGAAAACTGCAGAATCCACTCGGGTCAAAGGCTGAAACAGAACTTGTGTACAAAAATATGCAGCTAAATTCATTTAGTTAATTTTTATCAATAAATCTATGAGTTGTACTTTCTCCCCTACTTATAAGGCAGAAGAATGACTGGGAAGGAGAGAAGAAAGTTCAAGTTCCTGGCTCTGGCACTCGGCCTCTCACGTGGAAGTGCCTGCTTGCATCTCCTTCCCACCCTCCCACCTTCCCTGTAAACACAGGTTACTCCAGGTCACTGGCACCTCAGGCTCTGCCTGCTCTTACTGTTGTTTTGCTGGAACACCCCCTCCCCTCTGCACCTGCACAGTTCTCCTCTGACTGCCAGACCCCGTTCCACTTACAGCCTCTGCTCCAGCACCCTCTTAGTGCCAGAATCCTGGCACATTGCAGGCATTACGCTTCTTCAGGCTTGCAGCGTCTCACATCTGCAGCCTCTTATATGAACGGCCAATGCATATTTTCCACTTGCCCACTCTGTGCTAGGCTCTATCTTAGCCCAGGTGGCACATAAAGGTAGCCATCTCTTGGATTCTAGTAGAAAACCAACAATGTGCTGTTCACCAGATAGGGCACATTACTGTGAAGAAAACAAGCAAAAGAAGGAAGAGTCGTTTAGAATGTGTGGGTTGGGATGGGATGGCCTCTCTGCACATGTGCCAGTTGTACTGGGAACGAAATGGAAGCAGCCATATGAAGATGCTGCTGGGGGCTGTGGTAGTTTATTTAGTAGGGCTTCCAAGATGAATCGCCAGACTCGGAGCTTCCACACAGAACTCCAATCCAAATGTCAGCAGGTTTAGTTTTTCTCTGAGGCTTCTCCTTGGCTTGCAGATGGCTGCCTTCTGACTTTGACGTCACATAGTTGTTCCTAAGTGTGTCTGTGTCACGATCTTCTCTGATAAATAAATAAATAAATAAATAAATAAATAAATAAATTTGTATTAGATCTCATAAGAATAACCTGATTTTTACCTCCACTACCTCTGTAAAGGCCCTTTCTGCAGAAGGAGTCACATCCCTGTAGGGATTGGAAGTTAGAACATCAACGTGTGAATTTTCTTTTTTGTTCGTTTGTTTGGATGGAGGGTAAATTCCACATTCAGAGGTCAAGTGCATGATCCAAGAATAGAAAGCATAAGGGCCTGAGAAAGTGTAAGGAACAGAGGCAGTGAGAGAAGAAGAGGAATCAGGTGGCCAAGGCGGGCCAGGTCATGTAGGCATCCGTAGGTCACCGCAAGGATTTTAAGTGATGTGGGAAACTGTTGGAACCTTTTAAGTTGGGTGGTAAGAGGACCTTGCTTTCACTGTCCAAAAATCACTGTGGTAACATGGGAGTTGGATAGAAGGACAAGAAAGGGAGTAAGAGATCCATCAGGAGATAGAGCCCGTGGGAACTTGGACAGTGACCTCTGTTGGCTGATGGGAGGGTCAGGAGTGAGAGGAGAGTGGGTGGAAGAAGGAAGAAAATACATGGTATGTCTTATACAAATATTGTTTAACCCAAATTAACTCGTCACCACAGAGATGCTAGCTTCATGACTGGGACAAGGATGCTTTAGTAGGTATTAGACTGTTTGAATAGACTAGACTTCTATTAATCAAGTCTATACAGTCATAGGAATGTGCCACTTGCTTTGTGTACTGAAGATACTTTGTATCATTATGACTATCTCAGAAGGGAGCACGGTGATGCTACCATCCCAGGAAAGATGAGAAACTGTGGGTACCTAGAACTCCAGCCCAGGACAATTCAGAGCTCTGTGCTGTCTCCTGCCCAGGCATTACCACTTCAGGCTACAGGCCATATGATGATGGAGTTGCTAAAAGGGACCATTTTTGTATTAATAATACAATGTATTGTTAATAATAGAGTATATTAGGGGCTGGAGAGATGGCTCAGCAGTAAGAGCACTGGCTGCTCTTTCAGAGGTCCTGAGTTCAAATCCCAGCAACCACATGTATATCAAATCCCTGTAGAGAGATTTGATGCCCTCTTCTGCCATGCAGGTATACATGCAGATATAGAGCACTCATTACTTTAAAAGCTAAAAACAAAACAGAAAACCTCAGTGTATTAATTTGCTCTCTATGATAGGATTAGTCATGAATTGTTACAGACTTCAAGTCCGGTCAGCACTAAGAAACCTTAATTTATGTCATTTTTCTTTGACTCCATTGAGAGATGGGTCATTCATTGTACCACTGGCCAACTTGATTTATTTCATTATTGAAAGTCCCTAACTTCCATTTTCTACATTGATCCCTTTTCTGTCCCACCAGAACATCCCAACATCCCCAGGACTCTACTTAGTCCTGTCCTTTTGCCCTTCTGGTGAAAGCAAAAACATTATTATTATGTATATATATTTTTATGATAAGGAGAACAAAGTGATGAGAAGAATGAGAAAAAAGAAGAAGAAAACGGGTGGCTGGCCAAGGTGGGAGGAGCAAGGTAGCCCAGAAAAAGATGAGAAATACCAGCAGGCTTTCCCCACCCAGACTCAGCAGCAGACAGCTCAGGAGCCCCACCTAACCTCCAGAGATGGTTGGCTGCAGGGTGAGGCTGTTTTTCCTATCCCCAACTGGTTTTCTGATGGCCTGCAGGAATGTAGCACTGGGCCAAACACAGGGAGTCTTTATTTCTCTTGACCCATGATGCACACTGCCACAGGGAACCACAGTGCCAGAAACAGTTTTAAGAGGGAAAGAAGAGGACAAATAGCAGGGAGGGAGTGGCCAATACTTCAGGCAGGTAGCCAGTGATTCAGGAGAGTGCTGCAGTCGCCCCTAGAGGTTCACCAACTTCACAGGGTCCCCTTTGACTGATGAGAAAGAATATTTCTATCTGAGAGACATGATACAATTCCTGCCCTTAGGGAATGGGCAGCTTGAGAAGGAAGAGAAGCACCCAGCACTCCCAGATTAGTGCTCTCTGTTCTCAGGGATGCCCCAGTTACCCTTGAGAAAGTTCCAGCCAGTGTGATTTCACAACAGTTTAATACACACTCCAGGATATGGTGAGCTTGTGCACGAAAATAACTTGGGTACCTTGCCATGTCTAAAAATTCTTAGGCACCCTTTATTTCAAGAGCCTACAAGGTAATGGTTTTGGTTCAAATGCACATGAGAATTTAGTTTTTAAATTTAAAAAGCACTCTAGATCAACAGGGAAAATGTGAATTTCTTTCTTTAACATGTTTTTATTAGATTTATTTATTAATTAATTTCAGGTGTGTGAGTGTTTGCCTGAGTGTATGGATGTATGCCTTGTGCATGCATGCCAATGGATGGTTGTGAACCGCCAGATGGGGGCTGGGAATTGAACCCAAGTCATCTGCAAGAACAGCACTTTGTTTAAACTGCTGAGCTACCTCTTAGACCAATGTGAATTTAGATATCCCACCTTCAAACTTATGGTATAGATAATAACTTATCATTTATTGGTTGTAGATATATTTTGAGGAAATTGCCTATAGATAATTTGATGGTTGTACAAGTTATGTAGAATACACTTAAACACAATAAGGTGTCTATTGTGTCACTGGTGGATACAATGTTAGAGGTTCACCAACATCATCACCACCATCACCATCATTATCATCATCATCATTATCATGAGCACCACCATCTGCACAGTCCATTGTTGGCTGAGATGCTTTTACATGATGAATAATTGTACTTGGCTCCCCTACCTAACTCTTTTAATATTTTACATTTTTAAAAAGATTTTATTTATTTTATGTATGTGAGTACACTGTAGCTGTCCTCAGACACATCAGAAGAGGGCATCAGACCCCATTACAGATGGTTGTGACTCACCATGTGGTTGCTGGGAATTGAATTCAGGACCTCTGGAAGAGCAGTCAGTGCTCTTAACTGCTGAACCCATCTCTCCAGCCCCCTACCTAACTCTTTTGAATTTAAATGGATGGATCAAAACTTCAAATATGAAGAGAATCAGAGAGCAAGTCAAAGCATGCAAGAAAATATTTGCAAACTATTGTCATATACAAACCATGTTGTGGCTTGAATCTAGAATGACAACTCCCTTCCCCCTACCTCGCCCACCCCCTGCACCATAAGCTCTTGTGTTTGAATTCTTGGTCCCAGCTGGTGATACCATTGGAGGAGGTTGTGGAGTCTTGCCAGAGGAAGTGTGCCACTGTGGACAAACCTTCGAGTTTTACATCCCGGCTGGACTTCTTATGTGCTCCTGACTGTAGATGAAACGTGACTGGCTGCCTTCTGTTCAGAGGCCATGCCTTTCCACAAGGATGGACTGTATTTCTTTGAGCTGTAATTCATTAACCAAATTAATGCCTCTTCCCTTAAGTTGTTTCCTGACAGGAATTTGGCCCCAGCAACAAGAAAATAGAAGACTGTTTATTATTATCCAAGATGTTTAAGTTTAGATATGAAGGTTATCTTTAAAAGGCCCATACGTTGAAGGCTTGGTCCCCATTGATAGTTTTTTTTTAAAAAATTATTGTTGTTGATTTCTATGACAGGGCCTTACTCTGAATTCCTGGCTGGTTTGGAACTCACTGTGTAATGTGGACTGGTCTCAAACTCAGAATTCTCTTGCTTCAGTCTCCAGTGCTGGGGTTACAGGTATAAGCCATCATGAGTCATCATATGTGGCTTGGATCCATTTGAGAGTTTATTGAATGGTGAGATTTCTATCCTAATCAGAGGATGGGTCCACTGATGGGCTCGTGACTTACAGTATTACCAGAAGATTGTGCAACTAGTAAGTAGGGAAGGTTGGAGGAAGTAGGTTATGGGGACGTGTCTTTGAGAGCTGTATCTTGTCCTGGCTTCACCTTCCTTCCCATTTTCCCCTTCTCTAGCCCTCTTTCCCCTTTGTTATCTCCTCCTCTCCCTCCCCGTTCCTCTTTCTTGTCTCCCTCTCTGTTTCCTGACTACCTTCAGGTGAGTACCTTTCCCATCACATGCTCCTAACCTTATAACAGCCTGTCAACTTCATGCCTAAAGCCACAGATCCAGGTGACCTTAGACTGAAACCTCTGAAAAGGAGATCCATAATCAATTCTTCATCCCTTACAATGATTCTTTCTGGGTACTTTCCCATGAATACCCAGTCATGAAACACTAACACAAAAGTATATGAAGAACTCTTAAAACTCAACTCAACAATAAAAAAAAAAATCTGTTCAACTCATTCTAAAAAGTGAGGGTAAGGTGTGACACCAGAGAAGATAGTCAGATGGAAGTTAGGCACACAAACAGATATTCTAGAAAGGACAAAACTCAGCAGGCAGTAAGAAGAACCGTTGCCAGTGGTCACGGGTTAGAAAAGGGTAAACAGGCAGAACACGGGGTTTGTGCCCACTCTATATGACAGGCCAATGAGGGGCATGTGACAGTATACATCATCCAAATCCATAGACTATGGAGCCTCGTGAGTGAGTGCCAACGTCAGCTTTGAACACTGGTCCACGACAATGTGTTGGCTTGTTTTAACACATATGGGGCTGTGGTGTAGGAAGTTGATAGTGGAATGTAGCTGATATGTGTGACCTTTGTGTTTTTTATCGTCCTGACTTAAAAACATCTATTAAAAATTAACCCACAAGAAAACAAAGCCATAAAGCCAAGAAGAATTATTAATAAAAATTTTAAAAAACCTAGTTAATTCCAGCAGGTGAGTATGTCAATAAATTCTGACTTGTCCAGAAAGTGAAATTGTACTCAACAATAAAAACAGAATGAAGAAAGCCTGGGGCATGTTGGCTCAGGCCTGTAATTCTAACTCTCCAGGAGACTGAGGCAGAAACATTGACACTTCAAGGCCAGTCTGGGCTACTGTGAGTTCAAGGCCTGCTGGAGGAACTTAGTGAGACCCTATCTCAAACTACACAGGGGAAAGCTGGTGGCGGCTGTAGCTCGGGTGGAGCAATTCCATACAACCCATACAACTTGGCACCCCAACATTCATGGAAGGGTACCCTTGAAGTGGCTATATTTTACTGTATATGATTTATATCAAATTTGGCTAAAATTATATAATAAAAGTTTACAATAAAACTTGAAAGATTTAAAAAAGCAAATATATAATTGTGTGATATGGAACCTCACTTAAACATAGCCTAAAGCTATAAAAGAAAAAACTGAAAATTTCAATTATAGAAATAAAGGTTTTTCCTCTTTGGTGGAGAAAAAAAAATGTTTGCAAAGTAGAAAAAGATCTGCAGGTTGGCTTCTTTGTTTCCTAAGTAATCCTCTTGGGATAAGGCACTAGAACAAGGCTATCTCCTGTTAGGATCGAAGCCACTGATGTCAGTCACATCACAAGTCAGTGTCAGATCTCACTTGGGAAGTTTACTGGGGTGGGGGTGGGGTATGCGGAGGCTGCTGCTGACTGAGGGTGGGAGGGAACCAGAGGGCGGGAGAGGAGGTGCTGACCTTTCATAAGGGGATGTAGCCCAAGTGCATGAGGAGGATTTAGGACTCGTGGCAACTGTGGCAGTTAGTGATGACATATGTCCTGGGATGATGCTGTCCCTAGGTCCCTAGATCCCTAGGTCCCTGATAGCAAACTGGTGGAGATTCCTGGTTACATCTTGGCTCAACTGGAGCCTGGGAGGGCAGTCGGGCCGACCCTTCAGTTCTGATGAGTGAGAACAGTGACAGGAGCTGGGGCTGGGCTAATCATGGACAAGAGGCTTCCTGGAGAAAGTGGTTGGCAATCACGGAGTCTGTTTTATTTGCATAATCCCTCACCAGAGACACAAATATGCAACCATATTAAACTTTGGTTTCTTTCTTCCTTTTTGATGGGGACTTCTCTTGTAGCATAGGCTAGCCCCTAACTCACAATCCTTCTGCCTTAGCCTCCTTAATAGCTGGGATTTTGGGTATGTGCTAATAATGTCTGGCTCTTACCTTTCCTTGCAGACTACTGTCGTATCTCCAGTGTAGCCATTGCTGCTGCAGCTGCTACTGCTGAGCACGCACGCCTGGGTTTAGGGTGTGCACACCTATCAAGGCCGAATAGGGAAACTCTAGAATGTGAGAGGATTTTCATTTCTTTTTTTCTCCTTCTGGGTCTTGATCAAGATGAAGAAAAACATCTTTTTTCTTTTGAGTTGGATTCCCCAAATCAAATCACAGAGGAGAAAGAGATGGAAAACTCCACTGAGCTGGGTGTCCTCCCCCGCCGCCTTAGCCTGATGGCTTCTAGAAACCTAGTTTCTGATTAACCAGAGCCTAGTCCCAGATTAGACTCGATGACTCGACAGATCACACATGTAGCCTGGGCTCCTTCCCTCATGGCAACTCTTTCTGCTTTCTAAATAAAGATAGCTTAGCTTCTAGATCAAGGTCGATCGGTTAGAATAACACGCAGGCCTGGTCGGATGCTGGGTCCTGTCCAGAGCTGGTGTACTAGTGTCGGGGCAACCTATGGTCTTCGGCTCACTTGACATTATGTTTCATCTCTGAGGGCAGACAGCCAGGTGGCCTTGATTCTGGCTTCTCTTAGGGGGAGTCCCTTGTCTCTGTAACCCAAAGATTCTTCTCTAGGTCTTGGGGCCAGGCTGATTTCCTTTGTTGTGGGGTATCCACCAGAGAAGACCGCTCCAACGTGGATTTAAGCCAATGGAAAGTCTTTATTAGTCAGCCAGTGATTACACTGGATATTCAGGATTCCAGTGTAGCCCCAAGCCTTTCTCAGGGTGAGCTTTTAAGCACATAAACTATGTCCTGGGTTGACATACTTCAGTTAACAAGAATAGTTAGCCAGATGCAGAACTATGGAAGCCAGAAGGCAAGGTTAGTACATTTAGAGACTTTCCCAGGACTATGGACTTTGATGGATTAAGTCTTTGTTTTAGTTCTGGCCAGTGGTGCTTTCTACATTCGGAGTTTTATAGCCTGAATGGTACTTTTTTTTTTTTTTTTTTGGTTTTTCGAGACAGGGTTTCTCTTTATAGCTCTGGCTGTCCTGGAGCTCACTTTGTAGACCAGGCTGGCCTCGAACTCAGAAATCCGCCTGCCTCTGCCTCCCGAGTGCTGGGATTAAAGGCATGCGCCACCACGCCCGGCTTTGGTACTTTTTTTTTTTTTTTTTTTGAGGTTTTTTTTTTATTACGTATTTTCCTCAATTACATTTCCAATGCTATCCCAAAAGTCCCCCATACCCCCACCCCCACTTCCCTACCCACCCATTCCCATTTTTTTGGCCCTGGCGTTCCCCTGTACTGGGGCATATAAATGGGCCTCTCTTTCCAGTGATGGACGACTAGGTCATCTTTTGATATATATGCAGCTAGAGTCAAGAGCTCCGGGGTACTGGTTAGTTCATCATGTTGTTCCACCTATAGGGTTGCAGATCCCTTTAGCTCCTTGGGTACTTTCTCTAGCTCCTCCATTGGGGGCCCTGTGATCCATCCAATAGCTGACTGTGAGCATCCACTTCTGTGTTTGCCAGGCCCTGGCCTGAATGGTACTTCTTGATAGATGATTTCTCCATGGGTGAAATGGGCCAGTTCAAGACAGATTAGATTATATCAAAGGCAGGCTTATTGGGAAGCTGCTCTCAGGTGAGTTCACTGGACCCAAGAATTGAGGCCAGGGGAGTTGCCATGGGGAGAGAGGGAGAGGGAGAGGGGAAAGAGAAAGAGAGAAAGGGTGAGATCTCAGAGAGAGAAGAAAAGGAGGAGGAGAGACCAAAAACATCTGGATTATATAGAGAGGAGCCTCTGGGGGAGGGGCAGCCCAGCCCCTGGGCTGGAAAAGTCAAGGTTGGAGACAGAGTATGATGTGTAGGGACAGGGATGCTGGGAGAACCTGAATGTGCACCTCAGTCTCTTGTTCCAGGTCCAGAAAGCAAACACTTTAATCATGGAGTCATTTGTGCTAAGATCTGGGGGCCTACTTAGGTCTGGGGCCCTGTTCCACCTTCCTCAGAGCTATCAATGATGCTGAGCTACTGAAGCCACTGAAACTTGGACGTCTGTCTTAACTTTCTGGGTAGCATGGTGTGACAAGCTAGTTGTCAGGGTGAGGCCTGCCCTGTTCTGTGCAGTGGACAGACAAGTCCACCAGGGTCTAAGGTGTCCTTCTGTGAAAAAGGAAATGAGTCAGGTGTGGAGGTTGGGAAGGAGCCACAGGATTGTTATTGGCATTTTAGGACAAAGCCTAGGGCTACCTGTCTTCAATATGCCAATTAAAGAGACAAGAGACAAGTAATAGTAGAGAAAAAAGAGCAGACAAAAGAGGTTCAGTGACCCCCAAGTTCATATTCAGGGTTGTAACATGAGGTTGAGGTTCAAAGAGAGTGCAAGAGGTATGCATGCCTACATTGTCCTGGTCAAGATGTGGTTCCATCCATCACTGACCCACCATTGTTGAGGCTCTACTCCCTACACCAAGGTGGTGGCAACATGTCAGAAGTGTGTGACATCTCTTCCTGGGAAGTATGCACCAATTCATGTGGTCTATTGTTTCAAGGGAGAGGCATGTCTGTCATTAGAATAATCTTTGATCTTGCTAGTATGGTTTTAGAAGTCAGAGGAAGTACCTAGTGGAGGAGATGGGAGAGATTCCTGAAGGAGGAGATGAGGCAGGCAGTCAGGTAAGGCTGGGGACTCTGGTGAAGGAGTAGCCTATGTGGTAGCAGGAGGCAGAGTGAGGTTGGTACCCTCAGGCAGGAGAATCCCAGGGCGACCTCCTTCTTTCTTCTATATTTGTCAGTAGCAGCTCCTTGGTCTCATTGGCTAGCTCCCCTGCCCCCAAATACCCTGTTCTGCCTCTCTAAGCTCTAATGCAAAAAGGAGTCATTAACACAGCCATCATTTATCAGCTCTACAGTTTCTGAGGCCAGTGTCTCAGAGCAGCTTAGCTAGGTGCTTCTGGTTAGGATTGCTCAGTGAAGTCACCGCAAGATGTTCCTCTAGCCAGTTTTCTTGAAGTTTGACTCAGGCCAGAGAATCTGCTTCCAAAGTCATTTGGTTGTTAGCTTCAGTTTTTCTCCACAGCTATGGCAAGAGAGTAGGTGTGGGGGGGGGGGGGGAAGGAGAGAGAGGGAGGGAGAGAGGGAGGTGTTGGGGGGAGGGAGAAAGAGAATGAGAAAGAGAGATTAACATATCAAAGAAGCCAATTTGACAGAAGGATTGGAAATCCTTGCCCACTGTACTACATAAATCAAAATAGAACACGATGGAGAAGAGCCTGAGAGATCTGGAGAAGATATGTTCCCTGTAATGACCTCTAAAGGACTGGAACTCAAGGTGTTAGAACTTTTGAACCTCTGTGTTTCCCAGCTTTGTGGTCCATTTCTATCTTTTTTGAGTGCCTTCTTTCTTAAAAAGATGCCTCTCTTTTTATCACTATCCATGTATCCCTGGTCTAACTTGTTATCTTGGTACACAACTTACAAATCTCAATGGTGCCCCTCTGGATTCTGATTTGCACCTATAAAAATAGGGCTGTCATAATATGGTATCTAACTTTTATTGGAGTGAGTCACACACACACACACACACACACACACACACACACAAAGGGTGCAGGGAACACAATATTGGTACAATAGAGCATGAGACTACAAAAATGTGATATCATCTTGGAGACTGGGTACCTCACAGCCTATGGTTAGACTGGGTTCCATCACGTACGATGCTACGTGTAAGGGCACACATACGTGGTTCTTAGACACCAATGCCTCTTCTCTAACTGGAGTCCATTAGCACTGGACTGGTCTCTCAGAAAGCTAGTTGTTTTGGTGCCAGACAGCTGGCTCAGCAGGTAAAGCACTTGCTGACAAGCCTGAAAGACTGAGTTTGTTCCCTGGAACTCATATGGAGGAAGGGGCGGCAGATCCTCACAAGTTATCCTCTGACCTCTACACACATTCAGTGGCACATACATACACACACAAGCACACACACTCAATAAATGAATGTATGAAATGAAAAAAAATTTAAGTTAGTTAGTACCTCCTCTCCTTCTCAGTGAGTGAGGTCTTTGTCTTGGTCTCACACCCTTTGTCTTTTGTTTACAGAAGTTTTTACATCTCATTTCTTTCCCTGGGGGATGTGGGACTCATTCAGAGCAAATGAATGGCCTAGTCGCCAACTCAGTTAACAAGCTGTGACTACCTTTCTTTTGTAAGCTTAGGTTGAGACAGGGGCTCTTGAATCATCCAACTTCAAAACATCAAGATGGTTTTCATCCAGAGGCAACTAAGACTGCTCTTGGAGAGGGGCACATCTGATGTGTTGGGAAGGATGCCTGCTTAGATCCCTGATGAACCTGGCTCTATCACTGGCCAAGGTCCTTCGCTTCTCTGAGCTTTGATTTCCTTATCTGTAAACAGAGTTGTTCTGCAGATTAAACAAAGCAATCTACACAGAGTCTGATGTTTTTTTCTACTGATTGCATTGGCTTTAACACTATCAATATCATCTGATTTCAAGGTCCAACTTAATAGTTCTATTTCAAATCTCTTTCTGTGTATGTGGGTGTGTTGGTGTATGTGCACATGTGTGTGTATGCCTGTATGTGGTGAGTGGGTGGGTATGTATGTAGTGTATGTGTGGGGTATGATTTGTGTATTCTTCTCTAGTGCTCTCTCCTTTTTGAAGCAGAGTCTCTTATTGAATTGACCCTATAGCTCATTTGGTTCAGCTAGATGGTTGACCAATGAGTCCCAGGCACCCACCTGTTTCCTTCCACTTAACATAGCACTGGGGTGACAGACACTCACTATAGTGCCTGGCTTTTTAAGTAGGTGCCAGGGATCTGAGCTCGGGTCCTCATGCCATCCCCCTACCTCCTCTTTATTTGAAATCCATTCTGTTTGATAATGAAATAGACTGTTGAGCCAACATGTCACGACTTAGTATTTCTTGGCCATTGCTTTGTGTCCCTGTTGTGCCTCTCTTCATGGTCAGATTTTCAATTCATTGCCTTTTTACTAAAATGTCTCAAACAAAGCCCAGTATGAGCCAGGACATACAGGAGTCAATAATTAGATATTTTTTTTTCATGGTAGTAGGCATTTCTGGGAATCTGGCTGGGAGTGGGTTTCTTGTTCTGAGTTCAGAAAATTCTTGGGGAAGCCAAGAAAGGTATGAGAAGAACAAAACTGTCCATCAGAGTCAAGCATACATTTCTCTGCATGAGGTTTTACATGTTACTTGCTTTGATGTTGTTGGGCTTTCTAACTGCTACAATCCCCATTTCAGCCAGCAAAACAACAGAAACGATTATTAAACCAGATTGGATTTTGTTTTTTTAAAGAATGTAGGAATGAATTTTATTTCTGTGAAAGAAAATAAGCTCTTGTCCTTCAAAATTCTGCTTAAAATATACCAGTTTAATAGTAATCTGAATGTATAAGCAGTTCTTCCTACAAGACAGAGATGCTATTATTAGAAACAACAAACAAAAACCCAACCAACCAATCCCCAAACGGTAAGTGTTCATTGCTTTGCCACACTTGACAACATGTTTATCAATGTGGAGACATTTTCTAATACGGGAAGAATGGTTTTGTTAAAGCATCAGCATTGTGGAATCCAGTGGCTGGCTACAAGTGCTATTTTTAGGGACTTTGTGACCTGTGTAAACGTGTTGACAGCTCCAGTGTCTAGTTACCAAATGTGAATATAAAGCGAGTCCTTATTTAAAAACTGAACTCATTATGAAGTTGACCTCCAAGGCCGGGCTGATGAGTGCTCGTTCCTTATATAGAACCTGGCAATGCAAGCTGGAAGGGCATCCATTCCATTCCATTCCACACTACGTGTACTGTCAGAAGCCTTTGGAAGGATACTGTGGAAACATTCTGGCATTGACTTTAGGACTGGGTCACTTTGTGGGTAAATGATGAGACCTAGGAAGGGGCTATCTTCTTGAAAACTTCCTACTCTGGAATTAAGCTGTGCAAGGGGTCTGCTGATCACCTCCAAGAGTCAATAGGTCCTAGGGTAAGCAACGTCACCTTGTTGAACCAAAAAACTAAGTTGACCCAAGAAACTTGGTGTCTCGGGAAGAGGAGATGAGGGTTGGCCACTCATTGGGCAACGAGCTGAGCCATCAGTGATGCTGAGGAAACTTTGGTTCCTGAAGCCAGCTTGGAGTGCTAAGGAAATAGGATGAATGGTAAAGAAAGACATAGTTAGAACAGATGTCTCTCCAGGAGCGTGGCAGAGTCAGATAGCTGGCGGCTTTTGAGGAGCGATATCACTGCAATGACAACCTTGTCTATGATCTCTTTAGTTCTTTCTCAAGCTGCCCACAGCTGAGCACAGTGGCTTTAGGGATGCGCAAAAGGAGAGGAGCCCATGCCAGCACCCAAATTATACCTCTCTTTTGAAAGAAGACTCCAGCCGGGCGTGGTGGCGCACGCCTTTAATCCCAGCACTCGGGAGGCAGAGGCAGGCGGATTTCTGAGTTCGAGGCCAGCCTGGTCTACAAAGTGAGTGCCAGGACAGCCAGGGCTACACAGAGAAACCCTGTCTCGAAAAAGCCAAAAAAAAAAAAAAAAAAAAAAAAAAAAAAAAAGAAGACTCCAAACAGTCTGAAGGGAGTTCTTCTGTCCTGTTCTGGGCCTGTAAGACTCCTTCTGTGAAGCCTTGTGCTCTCCTAAAGGGCTCAAGGGTCTGTCTGGCGTGCCCTGGAGACCACTCCACATTGCAAATGACAAACAGCAAGGGATGTGAGCTGTGCGGTTTCCTTCCTTTTCAGGAAGTGCCTGGGGGTAAACTGAGGCTCTGTCTATCTTGGACAATTGCAAAGATTTGTGAATGAATAATTTTAGTCGATGTGAGGTCCTGCTTACTCATCCCCACAGGAGGTCCAGCACAGAGCCTTGTCTTGAGAGAAGCCCCTTGCTGACTTGCCTTGGAGGTAGGTGAGATGTTACAGCAAGCTTTGCCACCTCCTTGTCAGGTGTATGCATCTGAGGTCAGCGCCTCAGCAGGAGGAGCGGAGGTGGAGTTCAGTGTCAGACATAGTGAGGGGTTCACATAGAGCTTTTTTGAGGGCCACTAGATCTTCCGAGGAAGACGGAAAGGCTTAAGCCATGGTCAAGTAGATCATGTGAAACTGTGGTTGTCAAAATCCAGAAAGATGCTAATGGAGAAGAGGGGCCACTACTGGGTTAGGAGAAGCTAGTGGCACATTGTCTGAGGATAACTCAAAAAAAGCAATACAAATAAAGTCAGTGTGGTCTCTACCATTGTTTGGAGCGTTGATTCTAAAGGGTCACCGATGAAGAGTGCCTCTCTGTTGGCTAGGTGCTTCTGTCCTTGAAAGATCATTGTCTCTGTCCTGTGGGGTTCATCTGTGGTTTGGGAGATTAGTACTTCTGTAGCCCTGCATTACAGGCACTGGGCCTGTGCTCATTCCTCTGAGGTGCTTGAACCGAAATGAGCCATGGTGGCTTTAGGAAAATGAAAAGAGGGAGTGGCTTCTATGGAAGGTTGCCCCTCGGGGTCAGTCAAATGCCTGGGTCCTGAAGCTTCAGTAAGGAGAGCAGTTCGTCCCTCTCTGTGTGTAAACTAGTCTGCTTTGGATTTGTTGTTGTTGTTGTTGTTACTGGCAACAGGAAGTTTCAGCTTTTATAAATACCCTTTCTCGGCCCCAGGTCAGCAAACCCTTGCATCATTTGGCTGTGTGCGAAACGTGTGCTGATTTCCACCTAGGGGCAGCACTGGAGGCTGTGATTGCTAAAGTGTTTTGATTTTGGTGACCCCTGTCATCGCTGAGCAAATATGCACTGGCAGGTCACAGAGACACCTTCTGTATGCAGCAGGACTCAGTCCAAAGCTGCTTGGCCCCCATCCAAGGCAAGTGTTTACAGAAGTTACCTAAAGCACATAACTAGAGAGCTTGGGCAAGGACCTGAACTAGGAAGGCAAGGGGTTTTTTGTTTTGTTTGTTTGTTTTGAGACAGGGTTTCTCTGTGTAGCCCTGGGTGTCCTGGAACTCACTCTGTAAACCAGGCTGGCCTCGAACTCACAGGTTCGTATGCCTCTGCTTCCGTGAGTGCTGGGATAAAAGGTGAATGTTACTGCTGCCCAACTGGAAGATGGCTTTTTAAAAAATTAGGTATTTTCTTCATTTACATTTCAAATGCTATCCCAAAAGTCCCCCATACCCTTCCCCCTTCCCCTCCACTCCCCTCCTCCCTCTACTCCCACTTCTTGGCCCTGGCATTCCCCTGTACTGAGGCATATAAAGTTTGCAAGACCAAGGGGCCTCTCTTCCCAATGATGGCCGACTAGACCATCTTCTGCTACATATGCAGCTAGAGACACGAGCTGGGGGCGGGGGGGCGGTGTACTGGTTAGTTCATATTGTTGTTCCACCCATAGGGTTTGCAGACCCCTTTAGCTCCTTGGGTACTTTCTCTAGCTCCTCCATTGGGGGCCCTGTGTTCCATCCAATAGCTGACTGTGAGCATCCACTTCTGTGTTTGCCAGGCCCTGGCATAACCTCACACGAGACAGCTATATCAGGGTCCTTTCAACAAAATCTTGCTGGCGTATGCAATGGTGTGGAAGATGACTTTTGAGTGAAATTCTAGATCATGAGAGAAGGAAATCTCTGAACCAGCATCATATGTGATTATCCTATGTATCTGCTTAGTGTACTGGCTCTCACCCTTCCTAACACTGCCACCCTTTACCTCAGTTCCTCATATGGTGGTGACCCCTAACCATAACATGATTTTCACTGCTACTTCATAACTGTCATTTTGCTACTGTTATGAATCACAATGTAAATATCTGTGTCTTCCAATGGACTTAGATGACCTTTGTGAAAGGGTCTTTTGACCTCCCACAAAGAGGTCAAGACCCACTGGTTGTGAACTGCTGCCTTTAAGGGAGGGGACCTGGGTAAACAGCACTTCACATGACAACAGTTTGGAAATAAAGCTTTAGAAAACAGACGACTGCTTGGATATGGGTTTAAGCCAACAGAAAGTCTTTATTAACCAGTCATTGACAACCCTAGGTGTTCGAGATCCCAGTGTAGCCCCGAATGTAGCCTTTCTCATGGTGAGCTTTTAAGCACAAAATCCATGTCCTGGGTTCATACTTCAGTTAGCAAGAACAATTAGGCAGTTAGCTGAGCTACAGAAGCCAAAAGCGAGGTTAGTACGTTTAGAGACTTCCCCAGAACTCTGGACTTTGATGGATTTGGTCTTTGTTTTAGTTCTGGCCGGTGGTGTTAACTATGTTCTGAGTTTTACATCCTGAATGATACCTCCATTATGAAGTCAGTTGTGCTGAGCTCTGGAGGCCTACTAAAGTCTTGGGCTCTATTACAGTTTAATTTTTTCATTTGTCCTATATTTTAGTGTTTCACTGCTATGAACAGACACCATGACCAAGGCAACTCTTTTTTTTCTTTTTCTTTTTTTTTTTTTTTTTTGGTTTTTCGAGACAGGGTTTCTCTGTGTAGCTCCTGGAACTCACTTTGTAGACCAGGCTGGCCTCGAACTCAGAAATCCGCCTGTCTCTGCCTCCCAAGTGCTGGGATTAAAGGCGTGTGCCACTACGCCTGGCTGCCAAGTCTTATAAAGACAACGTTTAATTGGGGCTGGCTTACAGGTTCAGAGGTTCAGTCCATTATCATCAAGGCAGGAACATGGCAGCATCCAGACAGGCATGGTGCAGGGAGAGCTGAGAGTTCTACATCTTCATCTGAAGGCTGCTAGCAGAATACTGACTTCCAGGCAGCTAGAATAAGGGTCTTAAAGCCCACACCCACAGTGATACGCCTATTCCAAGAGGGCCACACCTTCTAATAGTGCCACTCCTTGGGCAGAGCATATACAAACCGTAACATCCTAGGCCAACTCTAGTCAGTAGTTGACACATTGGTTAAAAAGCTGACACTCCACTCCTAACAGGATGATGGAGTCTTTAGATTCATGATCTTTTGTTCTGTCTTGTTTTGTTTCCAGACAAGGTTTCTCTGTGTAACCATTATTGTTCCAGAATTCCATCTTTAGACCAGTCTGGCCTTGAACTCAGAGATCTACCTGCCTCTGCCTTGTGAGTGTGTGATTAAAGATGCAGGCCACCACAGCACTGCTTAATTGATTATTTCTTATTTAACTTTTAATTACATTTCATTTATTTGTGCTCTCTCTCTTTCTCTTGCGTGCATGTGCATGTGTGTGCATGTGCCATGGTGCACATCTAAGGACAGCTTATGGGAGTCAGTTTCTTCCTTTATCATGTGGGTCCAGGAGGTTGAATTTGGCTCTGGGCTTAGTGACAAATGGCCCACTGAGCCATCTCACCATGGCTGGTTTCTTAATGTGAAGGATCACTTTGTCCCTCAGAGTCACTGTGGTCTATTGGAATCACAGACCTGAATCAGTCAATGGTCTGAAAGACAGAGATTGGTTTGATGAGTTTCAAAACTTCATTTTCTGTGACGTAGCTACTCATAGTGTTTAAAGAAGGTTCTTATTTCTCTCCCTTTTATTCCCACTGCATACCACACACAGGTTAAGACATACGGTATTATTCGCAGCCTCTTAGACCATGGGTTGTGAGCCTGCTGGAAACTTGTAACTAAATGTAGAGGTCATGAAAAATTTACCAGCAGTATGAGGTTCCTGAATGTTCAATGACCAAAACTGAATTCAAACTCAAACGTGGAGTGAATCTGAGTGGTTGGTGGTAGTGCTGCCTGCGCTGTATCCCAGAGTTTCACTGCTGCTTTGGTTCTGAACATATAAAATGTACACTCTGCACTTTGAGTGCCCACATGTCACTGGCCAGTGTAGGCACGAGCGCTCCCTGACCCCCCCCTGAAATGTAATGCTCAGACTTGGGATCACTGTGCGACCTGCAGTGTTTTTACTGTCTGTACAAATTTCTCTTCCCTTTACAGAAACAGAATTACCAAGAAGAAGGACTTTTAATGTTTTCCCACTATCACTCCTCAGCATGTATCGAATTACTTCATCTTTGGATTGTGTTAGGTAAGAATGCTTGACTTTAAAAATTTCTGTTTGCATTGCTCCCTTGAGTTTAGGTTTAGGACAGAATTTCCAGCCATTTCTGAAATGGAACTTAACACATGTCCGGCGCTTTTTACTATGCACACATGCAAAGAACATCTCAGCCTTTGTGACCATAGAATCCAAATACAGATAACTGAGTATGTAGTAAGATCTTTATTTCTGGCCGGGAGTGGTGGCGCATGCCTTTAATCCCAGCACTTGGGAGGCAGAGGCAGGCGGATTTCTGAGTTCCAGGCCAGCCTGGTCTATAAAGTGAGTTCCAGGACAGCCAGGGCTATACAGAAAAACCCTGTCTCAAAAAACCAAAAAAAAAAAAAAAAAAAAAAAAAAAAAAGATCTTTATTTCTGGAAAATTTGTGTGTGGTTTTAAGGGCTTATTGGGCAAGCCTGAAATCGGCAGGGCCTGCTCCAGGAAGGATGGAATGGAGATGGAATGGGATGCTGTCTGTAGGTGGAACTTCTTCTTTCCAAGGGAAGCTGATTCCAGAAGCTTTAGTTGTGCTCATGAAGTCTTGGAATGAACTAAATTAGGCCCAGCCAAGAGTATGTAGGAGAATCCTCCTTACATACGGTCACCTGGTTGTGAACTTCAGTTACATTTAGAAAATATGTTCACAGCAATATCTAGGTTAATGAGGGACTCTAAGAAGGCAAGATGACCTATTCAACATTGTACTTGAAGTCCTAGCCAGAGCAATTCGACAACAAAAGGAGATCAAAGGGATACAAATTGGAAAAGATGAAGTCAAAATATCACTTTTTGCAAGTACTGTCTTAATGTCACTTTTCACCATCTCCACCGTCCCCCCCAGCCCCATCCCCAGATCAGGCCCTCCTGTCTCTAGTCTGGGCACTTAACCAGCACACACAAGTCTCACACTCCTGTCTTACTCTCTTCTTAATTCCATACACTCACCAAAGCGATCCTTTAAAAATAGAAACCAGATTTTCCTGATTCCTATTTACTTAAGCTCATCTATAACTTCTCATGACTCTCTGAGAATTAGCTCGAGAGGCAGAGACTATAAGGGAAACAGTCTTAGAAATACTGTTTCATTATTCACTTAGAAAACACCATCACCACCATCACCACCACCACCACCACCACCACCATCATCACCACCATCACCACCACCACAACCACCATCATTACCTCCATCCCTACCATCACCAATCTGATGTATAGCAATATGCTCCAAGCTAAACAGCCACTACCTTCAGTTCTGCCAGGGTTGATCACAAAAGATCCACACAGCTGGACCTGTTGACTATTTGCCTTCTTTCATGGAAGGAGGTGGCAGGGCAGGTCCTGCGCCCCTCACTTGAGAATCCAGCTGTACCTCCTAACCAGGCATATGCAGTTCTGTCCTGACTACATGTGGTCTTGGGGGAGAGGATAATGGTAGAGAAGAATGAGGGGAGAAGGTTTCATCTCTGCAGCCACAGGGAAGCCCTCATCCCTGCTGGCCTTTCAGTGTGGCTACTTTAAGATCACCCATGTACCTGTCCACACATAACCCCTCATCCGTTGCTCTGTATCTAGAAGCTCATTGGCTCTTCCAGAACTGTGGTGGGACTGTGCCTTGGTCTGACACTGGGACTTAAGGAGGAGGAGGGGAAGACATTGTTTCTGTCTTCCCCAGGGAAGGAATTTAGCAACAGTGAAAAAAACCCTTGAATTCTAAGGACCAACTGCCATGCACTAACCAGGAGAGGCCTCCTAGAAATATCTAGAGAGGAAGGAAGCAGAAGAGGCAAAGAATGGGAAGCCTTTTCTCATGTGTGAGTTTCAGCACAGAAGGCAGTAAAAATGGAGGTGTCAGGGCGTGTGGAGAAGCAGCTTGTTTCCTAAATACAATGGAGAGAGATGTAGTTTCTCCTAAGCCTTTGAGCAAAGCGTTGTGTATTCCAGCATTCAAGGCTCAATTCAGAGAAGTTATAGGGCAGACAGTAATTGAGTAAGAATGGGATTCCCTCCATCCAGTGAGTGGAAAGAGACAGGGAAGGGAAGGGTTGGGAGGCTTTCTGGTTATTTCCATTCTCTACATCTGACATCCATTCTTTTTTCTGTTTGTTTCTGGGACCAGACCTAATGGGCTCCTCCTCCCGAGGTCCCTAACCCTTTATGGTCAGGTTAGGTCCAGTCAATGGAAAAAAATAAGTTGTGAGGAAATTGGCAGAGAGCAGAAAAGGGAATATGTTTTCTAGGGCTCTCCTCTCCCACTGTGCTTTTTCAAGTATGGGCCTATTTGCATTACCCATGTTCTTGCTAAAAACGGAAATTCTGGGCTGGAGGGATGGTTCAGTGGTGAAGAGTACACACCGCTCTTCCAGAGAAACTTGGGTGGCTCACAACTGCTTGCAACTCCAGCTTAGCTAGCTCTGGGTGGATCTTATACTTTTGGTCTCTGCCAGCACAGGTACTCAAATATACAAATTCTGCCACATTCACTGTACACACATATGTAATTACAAATAATAAAAATTCTTGGCTGACCCTTAAGAGCAAACAACACACACCTGCACATGCTCAAACAGGTTCACCCACAAACATTTCTTTTGAGACAGGGTCACACTTTAACCCAGGCTGGCCTCAAGCTTGTGATGCTCCTTCTGCTTCAGCCTCCCGAGTGCTGAAATGGCATGCATGCTATGCTGCTGGCTTATGTCAACTTGACACAAACAAAAGTTATCTGAGGGGAGCGAACCTCAATTAAGAAACTGTGTCAATAAGATTGGGTTGTGGGCAAGCCTGTAGGGCATTTTCATAATCAGTGACTGATGTAGGAGAGCCCAGCCCATTGTGGGTGGTTCTATCCCTGGGCTGGTGGTCCTGGGGTCTATAGGAAAGCAGGTTGGGCAAGCCATGAGGAGCAAGCCAGTAAGCAGCACCCTTCCATGGCCTCCACATCAGCTCCTGCCTCCAGGTCCCTGCAATGGTTGAGCTCCTACCCTGACGTCTTGTGATGGTGAACAGAAATGTAACTTTCCTCCACAAGTTGCTTTGGTCATGCTGTTTCATGGCAGCAATAGTGACCCTAACTATAAAATCATGCACCGTCTGTCCAGCATCCATGCACATTTTAAAATGCTCTACAATGTGAAATCCATTCCTGGAGGACAGCCTTTCCCTACAGGAAAAGCTTTCCCTGGCGTCTGGTAATCACGTCCACTTTTCTCCTTTCATGGCTAGAGGCAGAAAAGTCATCTGAGCTTGCCAGCCAGTGGGTGCACAGCTCATAACCCCTTTGCGAGTTGCCATGTCCCCACTCTCTGAGGCCTGTCTCCTGCTAGAAGCCAGTCTGCTGCACAGAGGGCTCAGTTGTCTGCCATTCTTGGAAACCAAAATATCCAGGACAATAGAGTTATGGTTGGAAGGACAGAGGAGCAAAGAACACACAGACAGTGGGATCCTACAGTGAACCAGCTGTTCAATTTGCTTGCAAGCCTTTGGTGGTTTGCTGACAACTGGAGATTGACTGCAGGTCTGACTTTGTCATTGGTAGACTGACTTTTTTTTTTTTTTTTGGTTTTTCGAGACAGGGTTTCTCTGTAAAGCCCTGGCTGTCCTGGAACTCACTTTGTAGACCAGGCTGGCCTGGAACTCAGAAATCCGCCTGCCTCTGCCTCCCGAGTGCTGGGAGTCTTCCACTTCATCAAGGAGACTTTGTAAATCCTGCTCCTTGATGCCTCCTTGGAGGAAGTCCCAGATATAGGGGGACCAGCATGTCACTCCCCAGCTGTGTGATATGGGTAGAGAGGCATGGCCTTTCTCTTCTGTACATGTTGACACTGTTGCCTCCTGGGTTGTATGTTGAGAGGACTGTACAGGATTAGACATGTGGTGGTACCTAGAAGGACTTGCTCTAGAGTAGAAGTCTCATGGATCTGGGATGCTTTGCCTTTAAAAAGAGCCATTGCAGCCGGGTGTGGTGATGCACGCCTTTAATCCTAGCACTCAGGAGGCAGAGGCACTCGGATTTCTGAGTTCAAGGCCAACCTGGCCTACAAAGTTAGTTCAAGGACAGCCAGGGCTACACAGAGAAACCCTGTCTCGAAAAACAAAAATAAACAAAAAAGAGCCATTGCTATATGGGGTTAGGTAGGGGCATAGTTCAGTTGGCAGAGTGCTTGCCTGGTATTCAGAAACTCTGTGTTCAATAGCCCTGCATAAATTAAGTATGATGGCAGGTGTCTGTAATTCCAGCACTTGGAAGCCAGAGACTGGAGGATACACAACTTAATGTCATTGTTGGTACGTAGTATGTTCAAAGCTAGTCTGGAACATGAGATCCTGCCTTAGAAATAAGTCAAATAGTTGTGGAAGGAACATCGTATCCCCAAGGTTCAGGGGGTCAAACTTGTCTGCCATGCATACAACTTGCTTGTCTTTTAGTGTATGTTATGAGGGCTGGGGATGTAGTTTGGTGGTGGGGTGCTTGCAGAGCACTGAAAATAAGAAAACTAAATTATAGTCCATGACATGAAACTAAAAACACCCAGTTTGTCTATGAGTGCTCTCCTGCCTTCCTGTGTCCTTGTGACCAGAAGAAAGCAAGACCTGAGGCTCACTGGGGGAGAAGTGAACTGATCTGTGTTAATGCCTGGCCCCTTCTGCTTGGAACAGACTTCATCTTGACCCAGACTGACTCCTCTCAGACACTGAAGGGTCTGCTCCTTGCTCTTCTGTACCACCAGTACCCTATGAATTCCCCTAGGTAACATAGTCGCCACATGTGTAGGCAGGGTTCCTTTTTCATGAGCACATGGCGAGGGCTTGGGACTCCCAGAGGGAGGAGTGATTTCATGAGGGCTGAAGGACCTGCTGGTGTGATGGTGGACAGCTGTGCCTCCCGGACTCCAGGTTGGTGAAGAGACAAGACAGAATCAGGCAATGTTCTCCTAGGGCTGAAGTGATTGGGAGAAGCTGCCAGCAAAGTCAGGTCAAGGTCAGAGATGCTGAGTATCCCACAAGTCTCAGGACAGTCTGACCATGCCCTGCCTGACATTCAAGTAGGAGAAAAACCTGTTTATAACTATTACGTCTAAAACCTAATTCTATTTAATATGTAAACACAGAAGTATTTTTGCTGGAGTTTGGTAAACATGGATTTTTCTAGCAGTGCAATCATTGTGTCAGTCAAAGAGGAATGTGCTCTGTTGGCTTTGGAACTGTGCCATGTCGCTGGTGGAACACTGTTCCCGTTCACCTTTCCTTCATCTGTCTCCATATACAGCAGCTGTATTCATGCGTCTGTAACTCTCATTACACAATGTCAGAAGCAAAGACAAAGAGTTTGTGGTCATTATGATTTGCAGTTGTACTGGCTAGTTTTGTGTCAACTTGACACAGCTGGAGTTATCACAGAGAAAGGAGCTTCAGTTGAGGAAATGCCTCCATGAGATCCAACTGTAAGGCATTTTCTCAATTAGTGATCAGGGAGAAAGACCCCTTGTGGGTGGGACCATCTTTGGGCTGGTAGTCTTGGTTCTATAAGAGATCAGGCTGAGCAAGCCAGTAAAGAACATTCCTCCATGGCCTCTGCATCAGCTCCAGCTTCCTGACCTGCCTGAGTTCCAGTCCTGACTTCCTTTGGTGATGAACTGTAAGCTGAATAAAGCCTTTCCTCCCCAAGTTGCTTCTTGGTCATGATGTTTGTGCAGGAATAGAAACCCTGACTAAGACAACAGTAAACACAGCAGAGGAAAGCAAGTCCAAGGGAAGAGAGATGGGATGCTGAGGACTCTGAGGACAGGGGACCTTTGGAAGAGGCATCAAGGAGGGCTTTCTGGGAGGCGAAGGAAGGAAGGTGAGAGCTGAAAGCTGGCAAAGAGCCCAGTCAAGGCCAGAGGCTGCAATACCTCAGGTGTTCCAGGAAATATCAGAATATGGCTATAACTGGAGTTTATGTGTGTGAGTGTTGTGGTAGCTGGGTATTGAGGTTTGGGGCCTAACAAAAGTCTTGAGGCCACAGGAAGGAGTTTTACTTCTTTCCTGTTTGGGATGTCACTGAAGAGCAGTGCTTGTCATCATAGGAGCATTTGTTCACTGGTTGGGTGAGGTAATCTCTTTTAAAGAGTGAATTTATATGGCTCCATGGTAAAGGCTTCTGCTACCAAGCCTGATAACTTGATTTCCTGGGACCTACATGGTAGAAGGAGAGAACCGACTGCTGAAGATCATCCTCTGACTTCTACGCATATGTCCTGCAGAACATGTGCCACGCCACCTAATCAACAAGTACATGTAACAAAAATATATAAAGCTACAGAACTCAACCGGAGGGGGGCCAGGATCAGTCTGAGACGTGTTATGGTGCTAGGAAGCAAAATGCTCAAAAAAGGAGCTGAAAAGACACAGTGTCTAACCTGAAAGAGCTCTCAGTGATGAGATATGGATATGGAACAATCTGGGCAACCTTAACAACAGCAAACTCAGGAAAGAGGAGGAGGAGGATATTGTAGAAATTGTTAATTTCAACCCAGGGTTTCTACCTCATCTTTCACCATTTAGTTCCTGGATAAAGTTCTGACACATACAACCTTTATGTTTACAATAAGCCTTAAACAGCAGACACCTACCCTCACGTTATTAGAATCTACTTTCCTATTGATAGCCCTAAATTATTACTTACTAAGTTTCATCTGGGCTGCTCTTAACTCCATTTGGCCAGCCCTCTGGGCTATGTCTTCATGGCTCACCTAACCCATGGTGGCTTCTCTCTTCTCCTTCACCTTCTTCTCTTCCTTGTGCTTCTCTTTAGACTCCAGGCCCTGAAAATCTAAACCCCTCTCTTCTGCCCAGCTATTGGCTGTTGGCATCTTTTATTTACCAAACAGAAATAACTTGGGGACAGGGCCACTTAGGGTTACCTGTAAACTCCAGGTCTTAGGGGCTCAATATTAGCATTAGAATATAAGCAACATCAGGCCAACCCACTACATCTCTCTCTTTTTTTGCAATTAAAAAGGCTCCCTCTCTCATAGTAACAAACAATATACAGTAGGAACTATTTTGAAACAATTATGAGCAGGGCGTGGTGGCACATGCCTTTAATCCCAGCACTCAGGAGGCAGAGGCAGGCAGATTTCTGAGTTCGAGGCCAGCCTGGTCTACAAAGTTGAGTTCCAGGACAGCCAGAGCTATACAGAGAAACCCTGTCTCAAAAAACAAAACAAAGCAAAACAAACAAACAAAAAGAATCTTGAAACAATTATGAAAATGATTAAGTATGAATTATATTTAAAAGTCTAGTATATATTTTGTAACTTAGAAGAGATTCTTTACCATCTATCCTATCTCAACGAGTTTACAATTCTGTACCTAACTCACCTTCTATTTTAACTTGTATACCATCCTAAAGCCATCTTTTGGATCTAGAACATCTTAAATCCTAAACAACTTAAGTTTCATTGTGAGACTATAACTATCTAGTCTTCAATCCTGTCAGAGATTTGAGAAGGAATAAATATTTGAGTATGTAGGAAGTGTAGGAACACAGCTTCCAAAATTTAAATAATTGACAGAGACAGCTGACTGTCTGGACAGTCCCCAACATTCTTTATAACGTTGGCGCAACTTCAGCCTTCTGGCCCAGAACATCTGACAGACCTTAAGTGAAGCAGGAATTATGAAGGATTAACTTACCCTGTATTGGCAGAGCTTAGCAGTCAACTATCCTATGTCCGTTTGTCCCTTTTGGACAGCATTCTGTCTGTAGATAAAACTAGGGAATTTCTTGTCCAGTGGCTAGCTTGTCACAGTTGAAGCAACTCCACATGGAGGTATTGATTCTCATCTCCTTCTTTGAAATGAAATGGGTATATTTTCAGGATCAGACATGTCTCTTAGTCAAAAGATCTTTTCATAATGAAATAACCTTAAATGCCATTTCCGTGAATCTCTGATACTTTTAAAGACTGTCTACCTATATATAGCATAATTGGATTGTTAAATCTAAATTTTTTTTTTGTTTTTTGGTTTTTTTTTTGCTATTTACTATTTGGATAACCTTGAAAACATTTTATTATAATTGACTAAATTAGAATCTAATATGACCATGAGTTTTACTCTCAGACTACTAACTTGCATTACTTCGTTATCCTGAACAGTTTGTAATAACAGCTATTAAAAGGACTGGGATTAAACCTTGTATCTTAAATGAGTTGTATAGGCACAATGTCTATCTAAGAGTAATAAAATTAATTTTAAATTTTGTATCAATATACAAAGATTTATACCAATGAAAACCTTAAACCTGTACCAATAAGCAGAATTCTGTATCAATGTGACAAAATATTAACCTCAATATCACATCAAAATATAAAGATTTCTGCAATGTAAGATTGTGACGATAAAATGCTTTTGTAGGTTTAATAATCATCCCCATTTAATCTAATTTCTTATAATATTACTATATCTTCCTTTTTTCTTTTAAGCCCACTTCCCTTCACCTAAGAAAGAAAGAAGGATAGAGAAAAGAAAAGGAAAGACAGAAATCTCAAAGGCTAAGCTCTTTATTTAGTTTCCTCTCTGTCCAAAACAATAATTATTTGTAAACTATCCCTTAAAATGACAAGATGTGTATAGTTCACAAAATGACCAAAACCATCTACTTCAACTTAAAGGACTGGGCAGATGGACTTCTTATATATGCTTCCTGCTGAATTAGGGCGAAGGGTGACTGTTAGGAGCCCAGCAGAAAATCGGAAATAGGACTTAGCCAAGTCAAAATAGAGCTAGCTGGCATAATTTGTTGTCCAGCTTTTATGTGTTGAGAAAGTCAAGGAGGAACAGAAGAAGAAGGAGGAGGAGAGGGGGAAGGGGAAGGGGAAGAGGAAGGAGAAGAAAGAAGAAAAACTGTGTGGAGGCCATGTCTGGAGACTTCCTGATAAGCACACACTCCTCTTCTCTGATCTCTCTCTCTCTCTTTTTAAAAAAAGATTTATTTATTTATTTATTTATTTATTTATTTATTTATTTATGTGAGTGCAGATAGTTGTGAGCTTTCATGTAGTTGTTGGGAATTAAACTTTTAGGACCTCTGCTCAGGCCCAATGATTTATTTATTAATAAATAAATTTACTAATATGTATATATATATATACACTGTAGTTGACTTCAGATGCACCAAAAGAGGGTGTCAGATCTCATAACAGGTGGTTGTGAGCCACCATGTGGTTGTGGGATTTGAACTCAGGACCTTTGGAAGAGCAGTAAGTGCTCTTACCCACTGAGCCAGCTTGCCAGACCTTCTCTGGTCTCTTAAAGATCTTTCCTCTACATCCCAACTTTTAAAAAGTCCAATAATTTCCTGAGTGATGGGACCATTAAAGGCCACAGAAATCTGTTTTCTTTTATAGCCCTTTCAACCACCCCTGAGTATGTTTGAGGTGACTTTTGGAAAGCCTCCACATACAGTTTGCTTATCTAACTAACCTTGCCATCTTGGGAGTGGTACTTTCAGCCCCACCCTCTCTGTCTGGGGAGGGCAAAGAACCCAGAATCTGAATGAATTAGCAGTGGACAATGATTTGACTGGCTGAAGAGGGCATGTGTCGCCTATTGTTCCCATAACTTACTCTTATCCTCTCCAGGCTTTCTGATACTCTTGATCATACAAAGGCAAGCATAAGTAAGGTGGTTCCCTGTGTTTACTCGACATTCTAATCAAGCTTGAGGAAAGGGCACCATAGCCTTGGCTGGTCGGTTGGGGTTGAGGGAAGCCCGAGCTTTTGATTGACATCTAAGGTAGGACTGAATCCTATATGTATGGGGTTCTGACGCACACTCTATGTAAAAATGTGGTGTCAGAATTGGATTGTGTGTACAAGACTAACTTGGTGTCTACAGGCAAAGTGGAATTTGTTGTGGGGAGAAATCTACATACCTATATCAGAGGTGCTCTGTGTGAGAGTAGAGAAAGCAGAACATGCATGCTCACATGCACACGCACACACATGCACATGCACACATGCACAAAGTGAAGGGCAGACATTTATCTTGGCTGGCAGCCGAGAAAGAGGATCTATGATAGAGGATGGGAGTGGAGGCTGGTTGTCCAATTAGGAGGCTTTGTGTGAAAGAAAGGTTGGGATGGAAAGACAGTGCAATTGACCAAGTAAGAGTCATGACATCAAAGTTGGGAGAAGTCCAGAGTAAAAGCTATAGACACACACATAAAACAACTGAATGATCCACACCCTTCAGGTCCACCATTTTTTTTTTCTCCACCATTTTGAAATGTACAATTTAGTGGATTTTTTTTTTCAGGTTTTATATCATCACCACTGATTCCAGAACATTCTCACCACCTTAAGAAGAAACCACACCCATCGCTAGCCACGCCCTCTCCTCTCCTCCCAGATGACAGCCAAGTTTGCTTTCCATTTCTTGGGCCTGCCTATTTGGGGTTTCTGGGACCATACTTGATGTAGCCTTTTGTGCATGATGGGTTTTTTTTTTTAAACTGAATTAGCATTTTCCACTTCATTCTCTTTTATGATATTTCATTGTATGAATATATCACATTTTGTTTGCTGTTCTCAATCCAACTTATATTCTTTGGCTATTATGAATTATGATGTTATGAACATTAATGTCCAATCTCTTGAATAGACATAAATTATCGAATTCTTTAAGGGTATATATATATCTAAAAGAATTGTCGGGTCACATGGGTAGTCTTTATGTAACCTTTAAAATTATTTACTTTTTAATTGAAAATAGACTTCTTTCATACAATATATTCAGATCATAGTTTCCCCTCCCCCATCTCCGCCTAGATCCTTCTCACCTCCCCACACATGCAACTTCCTGTTTTCCTTTTCTCTCTCTTTAGAAAACAAACAGGCATACAGAGCAACAAATAGACCTGAATGCACGGAACAAAGAAAGATAAAGACCAAGTCACATAACGGCAGACCCATTAGAATAACACCTGATTTCTCGATGGAGGCTCTAAAAGCCAAAAGGGCCTGGGGAGATGTTCAGTGATGTCTCTTTGGGAGTCTGAAGTTGGTCAGTGCAGGAATATTCGCATTACAGAAATCGATGCAGAGTTACACAGAGCTCCGCTTCTTGGAGTTCTAGTTGCTAACCTTAGCACACAGCCCACTGTACGACCGCTGACTCTATGGCCACCCACCATACGGCTGCCCACGGTATGGCTGCCCATTGTATCACTGCTCACTGTACAGCCGCCCACTGTTCACGAGACATTCCACTTTGTTCTCTCTATGCTCTGTACTCAGCTTTTCTTCCAGAAATTTAAATTGTTGCCTAAAGAGATCACATCTGGACAGGTTCTTTTAAGAGACCCATTTGACAGAGAAAGGTGATTGTGGCGGATCATACGGAGCACCTCACATTTATTCGTAAGTCTTCCTGAAATAAACAGATTCCTGCTTGTCCTGAGTTGTACTGCTGAGTGATACCAAGCTATTGGGTTTTTGGTGTAAAATCCTCAGGTGTCCTGTTTCAAAATGTAGTCTATGTCTTCTATGGCTTCTTCAGGGCACACATATTCCCATCCCAATCGTACATTGTAGAAGGCTTACATTCAGATATGCAAACAAAATCCCTCTTTAATGGTTAGTCCCTGGAAGCTCTTCACCGAAACTACCAGCAAATTAAAATAAAACAAATCTATGAGTTTTGATTTTTATTTTACAGGTCTGCCCTCTGGTGGTGAATTTGAGAAACACAGGTAGATCCCTACTTGTCACATTCTGGAAAAGAAAATTTCACACATCCATTGGCTGGGTCCAGTCTGGAAATGTAGAAAAAGGAAGATGGTGGTGTGTAAGAAGAATGGGGAATTGTGGGGATTTTCTGAAAATCTCATTGCCCTAGCTAACAGAGAGCTACTCAACGGAGAGTCAAAGACTACCGTGTCACTGTACATCTAGAGCAGAGGTCACTGTCGGGTGGACCCTGGACAGATATCTTCTATTTGACCTTCATAGCATTCACCTGGTATTTCAAAATAGTTATTAGCTGTGGATATATGGAGGTGGTAGGATGTTGGTCCAGCAAGAGCAAACTTCTGGGTTCAGACCTCAGTACAAAAAACCAATTGGAGTTGATTACATGTGTGGAAACTCTTCCCAGTTATGTTTTTCGTAAACATTGGAGTATTTGGCAGCCTCAGGTTCACACTGCTGTTTGGCAGCAATCTGGTGATACTAACAACGGCTGTTTATAGAACTTCTGAAAATGGCAAGTGATGTTTAAGAACAGATTATCTTGATTTTCCTGGGAAAAGCAAGAATTATCTCTATGGAGTTTCTAACAGATGTAGCTGGGCTTTATTATGCTTTAGTGACAACTTCTACCCATGTGAGTGCAAGCCCCAGAATCTCAAAACAAGCCCAGATAAAGCTCAGCCATGAAGAGCAATACAAGGTGCTGTGTGCACCTGAACTCCCAGCTGCTTGGGAGGCTCAGGCAGGATAAACACTTGAGTCCATGAGTTCGAGACTAGATCACATACCTTATTGATAAGAAAAAGAATTCAGTAAGAAACTTGACACTGTTTTCTTCTGCTGGGCCACGTGGGACATCCTGGGGCCTGTGGGTCAAGGCTGTCATCTCTGATGAAGGACAGAGCAGCCCAGGCAGGGAGACAGGCAGTACATGGCAGGGGTGAGGGCCAAATATGGTAATTATTTAGTGAAGTAGGGAGGAGGGAGGCAAAGTAAAGAAGTCTAGAGTCCTCATCATGGGGACCGTTTTTCTCAGCTTTTGTGCCTTGTCAGGCTTTCTACTGGGACAGCAGGGAGCCACCTAGAATTATTGAGAAACAAGGGCTTTGTTAGCTCACTTTGGTAGCTCATTCCTAAACACAGATTCTTGGTCAACTTTAAGTACTAGTCACTTATGCTCCTGAGGCTCCAGAAACCATTGCTGCCCTTTGAAACCATTTAAACTATCCAATATTTACATCAAGACACGGGGGAGGCATAAACTGAGGCCAAACTCAGCTAGGTCCATGAGATAACTTTATTTTCTTAACTATATACAAAATAACTATTTATAAGTCTGGTCTTCCAAACTGCTAGCTCTGTAGAAATAAATCTCTTCCTATCTGTGTCACTGGATTGAGGTAGACTATACCTTTCCCTCGAGCTCTCCAAACCCAAGAGGTCTCCTTAGCTCTCTTTCCTAGAATACTGTGTTACCTGTATCCTGTCAGCTGCTTCTCTGTTGTTCCTGCAAGCCCAATGAGAAAATCTCTTACCCAGAGCTGCTCCCATGAAGGCTTTTCTGATGCAGGGTTGGGGGAGGGGGGGAGGGGAGAGGGAAAGAGTGAGGGGGAGGGGGAAGGGGAGTGGGAGTGGGAGGGGGGAGGGGGGAGAGAGATATATTTTGCAAAGGTCCAATTGCTTATGAAAGAAGTCTCTACCCCAGTTGAGTCCCCCAGCCCTGTACCACTGAGAGCAAACCACAATCTGATTTAACTTTTATAATTCTTTGGCTAACTAATTGATTCTAATTATTTGTTTAGATGGGTTTTCTGTGTTGTCAATCACATTATCTGAGAAAATTAATTTCTTTTCCTCTCCAGTCCTCACGCATGTTTTCTTTCTTTGACTTGTGGAACCAGGGTTCCTGAATTAACAGCCCCGAGAAGTGGCAAGAGGAGAGTATTTTTATTTTAGTCCTGATTGAAAACAATGTTTCGGTTTCATTATAAACTGTAACGTTTACTCTAGACCGTGATAGGTATATCTTATCAGGTTAAATAAATTCCCTTCCATTTCTAGTTTGCTGAGCATAGCAATTATGACTAAATTATGAATGAGTATTGAGTCAAATGATTCTTCTGTGTCTATTAAAATGATCATATGTTTATCGTTCATTTTTTTTTATTACAGTGAGTTTTAAATATACACAAATGCAGAGGCCCATTCATTTCCTGCTACTTTTCTATTGTTTCATCTTTCTGGTTTTTATTTTTGTTGTTGGAATATTTGAAAGAAATCCATACATCCTATTACTTGTTTTTTTGTTTTGTTTTGTTCTGTTTTTGTTTTTTTTTTTTGAGACAGAGTTTCTCTGTGTAGCCCCGTGCTCTTTAGACCAGGCTGGCCTTGAACTCAGAGACCCACCTCCCTCTGCCTCCCAGTGCTGGGATTAAAGGTGTGCGCCACCACTTCCTGGCTTCTGTGGCTTTATCTGTAAAAGAAACAGAACCGCAGATGAGGGCAGTAAAGAGGCAGAGTCACACTGTTCACGTTCACACCATGTTCACACCGTGCTCACCCTCTTGGTAATGTAATAATGGTAATATCTTGGTCACCTGATAGCCACTTGTGTTCATATTTTTCTAAACTATGGGATGTATTGGTTGTTTGTTTCATTGCTGAGACAAAATATCCCGAGCAGAGCAATTTTAAGGGGGTGGGGGTTACGTTTCCTCACAGTTCCAGGGTACAGAGCGTCGTTTCCTCACAGTTCCAGGGTACAGAGCGTCATGGTGGGGCGGTCCTGGCAGGACCTTGAAGCTGCTGGTCATGTTTGCATGCTGTCAGGAAGCACAGAGCCATGAAGGCTGGGCTCAGCTCACCCTCTGCTTTTTATGCTGTCCAGGACCCCATCCCATATAATGGAGCCACCAACAGTTAAGTTGTGACTCCCCATCTCAGCCTAACCTAGTTAACCCTTCACAGGCATGCCCAGAGACTTGTCTCCTAGTTAACCCTTCACAGGCATGCCTGGAGACTTGTCTCCTAGGTGATTCTAGACCTTGTAATTTTGATAAAATTGGCCCATCACAAGGCTGGAGTAAAATGAACACACCTTTTGCATACTTAAAAGCTCCTCCTATTTTCACAAATACTACTTATTTAATGAAGAAATTGCTGTAGAAAATGTTAGTCTATCTCATTTTTTTTACTTGATTTAACCTTCGGACAATTATTATATACACTATCCTATCCTCCGAATTTCTGGCATCTAATAACCAGACCCAAAGATTTAGCTTTTCCTTGTAATACATGTAAGGTATCTATTTGGAAGAACTCCTGCATGTCCTTCCGATCCCACTGCATTGGAGGCTGTCACTGCAGTGACCCTGCTCTGGTCACTGTGCAGGGGGGAGCCTTATCGGTCTATGAAAAGGCTACCGTGCAGTTCTCACGAGAGTTTTTAGCAGCTACGGATGATCACCGTCAACGTCTGTGGCTTTTATGAGAGGCTGAAGAACAGTGGCTTTCTAAGCCATTGGGTCTTCCTGAGTTTACAAGCCGTTTTACTGTTCTACTGAGAAGAAATTTTATTAGTCATTTGGTTAAACTGAAATGCAACCTGAAGAGGAGAGGCAGAATAAAGTCTTGCTTTCTTCCCTCTTATGGGTCTTTATAGAATGGGCTGATGTCCCACTAACTTCCAAAATACATCCAATTGTGACAGTATACACCAATAGATTTTCCATATTTGCTGACTAAAAATACCATCCATCCATCCATCCATCCATCCGTCCATCCATCCATCCATTCATTTACCAATCCATCCATCCATCCATCCATCCATCCATCCATCCATCCATCATCCATCCATCAATCCATCCATCCATCTATGCATCTATCCACCTATCCATCCATCCATCCATCCATCCATCCATCCATGTCTCCCTCACTTCTCTCCTTTCATCTTTCATCTTCTCTTAACTTTTTTTTGAGGGGGGGCAAGGTCTCATGTAACTCAGACTAGCTTCCCACCTCCATGCTTCCATTTCCCATTTGTCATGATTTCATATCTGACTTATGTACGTACATAGATGTGTGTGTGTGTGTGTGTGCGTGTAGTGTATTTAAATCTATTTGAAACCAGTATCATTTCTGTTGCTTACATCTTCTCCTTCTCCTTCTTCCATCTTTTGGCCAGGGAAGCAGAGACTAATTTTAGCTAACACGTGGTGACTCACCATCACAAATCTCTCTTCTCATCTTGCTTTTTCTTTTGTTAGCTGTTGTAGAGAAGCCCCCAAGAGTACATAGTGTAAGGTAATGGGAAAAAGAGAGCTAAAACTAGTACCAGAACCAGAGCTAGGTAGAGAGAGAAGTGAAGATCTCTCTCTCTCTCTCATATCACTATATATATGTATATATATGTATATGCAATAAGTTACTTTTTGTATGTTTCTTCCCTTCATATTCACTTGAAGTTGATCTCTGACACTTTGTGACTGTGCCTGTCTTTTTTTTTTTAAGATTTATTTATTTGTTTTATATATATGAATGAGTATGCTGTAGCTATCTTCAGACACACCAGAAGAGGGCATCAGATCCCATTACAGATGGTTGTGAGCCACCATGTGGTTGCTGGGAATTGAACTCAGGACCTCTGGAAGAGCAGTCAGTGCTCTTAACCGCTGAGCCATCTCTCCAGCCTGACTGTGCCTGTCTTAACTTTATTGATCTGAGAAGTGTCTCAATATATGCTGTGACATGGTCAGAAACTTGGCTTCTCCCAGGGTATTGCAGCAGTTTGAACTGCTAACATTCTGTATTGCAGACAGCAGGTTCTTGTTGCAGAACCTTAGGGGTCTGGGGCTGCAATTCTCCTGTAAATGCTTGGCAGGGCCCCTTTACAGAGTGTCCTTAATGACCACAGATGTCTCTAATATCTTCGGGTCTGCCAACCCATATGGCCAAGCAACGGGGCTCCAATGCTATAGTGCCATAGAGCTCTAATATGTTCCGAGTCTCTCAAAGTTGGCAGTCATCTGAAAATGGGGAGTGGTAACGTTCCTCCCACACAATACAGGCCACCTCCGATGCCCAAAGCAAGTTGATCTCCATGAATTAAAGTGACCCTGTCCATATGATAGACAGAGCTTGGAGCAGCAGGATGGCCAAGCCCTTCAAATGACATGGTGACAGAAGAGTTAACAAACCCAAGTGTAAGACTGCAACTGTGCTGCTGTTCAACCCATGTAGCGGTCAGCATCTGGCATCTCTGATGGGTCCAGACTGGTGACTGCGCCACAGGCTGTACTTGTCCCTTCTCGTACAGGCACTGAGGCTGGCGTCATAGCTACCAGGCTGCACCACTGGCACTGCCCCCATCGGGTTTTGATTGGCTGAGCTGATTGATAAGAAGGGGTCTATGCATCTTTGGTTGGTGTTTGTCATTTCCAGTGGCCTGAATGTCCCTTTGCCTATGTGTGCAGTTACTCTGGCAAGTAGCCCACAGCTGTGTTTCAGTGAGGATCGGGAGAATTGCTCCATTCACTATTTGGGGTGTTCTTCATTGCTGGGGCCTTTCCAGCCAGTGCAGATCAGCCCTGTCTGCATAGCTCAAGGATCATTTATTTATATATTTTCACGGCAGTGGTAGACTCAAGCACGTTGCACACACTGGTCCGTGATCACTTTTGATTATTCTCATCAAGTGTAGGGTCCTGCGATTGCTGCTGGGGCTTCTCTTAACTCATCGCTTAGCACAAACAGTGCCAGTCAGACAATGTCTCATCCTTCCTGCCTTAGCTTGCTCAAATGCTAACCACTTTCATCCAGCTTACATCTAATTTTGTCCATGATTCTGAATGAACTTTGTGCTCGTCTGTTAACCTCATAGATCAGATGTTGTTATTAATCTTTCATGCAGTCAATGCTAGATTGGGTTTACCCACAGTTTCTAGTTTCCTTCCTCATCATTTCTTTTGACTTTACGGTCCTTTCCTTCTGGGGCCTCTTTGCTTCTTGCTAAAGCACATGCTTTGCTTTTGTGAGGAATTAGTCACAGTGCCTTTATTGATTTGACATCTTCAACATCCTTTCCACAAGCTTTCCTTTTGAACGAGAACCCACACATACCATTGTGTGTCCTGGAGTGCGTGCTCCCAGTGGCCTTGTGGCAACTCCTCCACAACTCTCTTCTGCTGTCAGCCACCCTGAGGTCCACTTCCCGAGTGTACCACCCGAGAGTAGCTTTATGTGTTCTTCGTTTTAGATTTAAATTTTATTGACATTCCTTTTTTTTTTTTTTCCTAGACAGGGTTTCTCTGTATAGCCCTGGCTGTTCTGGAACTCACTTTGTAGACCTCGAACTCAGAAATCCACCTGCCTCTGCCTTCGGAGTCCTGGGATTAAAGGCGTGTGCTACCATGCATGGCTCTTGACATTCCTTTTGAAGTTCTGGGGGTCACACCTATGGCCTTGTGCATGTTAGACCAGCAATGTTCCACAGAACTAACCCCAACCCTTGTTCTTAAGATTTTACAAATAAAACGGAGCTGTGCGTCATTCGGTGTTGTCTTTCTGGTGTTCTCCATCTGTCGTGGTGCCTGTGAGATTCACTCATGCAGTGGTTCAACCTTCCCTTTATTCTTTGTCCCCCAAACGTTCGAATGCTTCTTGGGTCACTGGTGTACTTCCATCCTCTGGCGTGGGAGTTCTGCCTGTGGCCTGACTAGCCCAGACAGCACAGGAACTATGCTATGTTGGGGACTAACCTGGGCATCTGCTTGCATATCTGTCTTCATCACTTTGTACTTCATGTCAACTTTGAATAGCTTACCTATTATACATATCATATGTATACATATGTATGTATATATATATATATATATATATGTGTGTGTGTGTGTGTGTATGTGTATGCTATGGTATGTATACACATATGATATATATATATATATGTATGTATGTACATACATATATTTTATAAATATATGATAGGTTACCTATCAAAATGCATATATATATATATATACACACATACCTACATACACATATATATGTACGTACACATATATATATACACATATATATACAAATATATTTCTATAAATTTATGATAGCCTATTTGTCATATTTACATACATATATATATATACACACATATACATATGCATATTTCTAGAAATCAACTGATTCTCTTGTGTTTGAAGGCTTGAGGCTAGGTCTTTATACTTACCTATACTAAATCCACTGTTTTTGTTTGGATTTTCTTTGTGCAGCCTTGACTGGAATTTCAGCCTGGAAAAGGGAATAACATTTGACATGTAAATAAAGAAAATATCTAAAAAAAAAAAAAGAAAAGAAAAGAAACCTTAGCTCCACCAGGAGGTGGTGGCGCACGCCTTTAAACCTAGCACTTGGGAGGCAGAGGCAGGTGGGTTTCTGAGTTCGAGGCCAGCCTGGTTTACAGAGTGAGTTCCAGGACAGCCAGGGCTACACAGAGAAACCCTGTCTCAAAAAAAAAAACAAAACAAAACAAAAAAAAAAACAAAAAAAAACCCAACCAACCAAAAACAAAACAAACAAACAAAAAACAAAAACTCCCAAAAAAAGAAAAGAAAAAAGAAAAAAAAACCCTTAGCTCCTTCACTGTAAAAAGTCCACTGAGGGGTCGGCCTTATTCATCAAATATTATTATCTGGCAACACATCTAACACATAGTAGGTGCTCCAAATGTGTTTGTTATCTACATGGCAACACACCTGGCACATAGTAGGTGCTCTATATGTGTTTGTTGATCACATGAACAAATGAAGATGGCAGTGCCTCTTTGTGGGGCTGTTGTGAGCTTTAAATAAAATATACTCTGGGTGCTCAGTACAGAGAAGATACTGGGGGGTGGGGTGGGGTAATGTGAACGCCAAGGCAGGTATCAAGTACTATGACCTGAGTCAGAGAGCTCTGAAACTTTCTATAGTTTCTAGGCTGAGCAAGAAGGATCAACCAACAATCCTGGGTCTGGCTAGAACACTAGGATTAATTTGCACTAACTTTCTCTTGGACCTCACTCCCTACAAGGCTCCAGTCTGCCCAAGCTGCGTTTGGACCTCTTACACTACACTCTCCAAATGGCAGCTGCTCACTGTTCATGCTAATTCCTACCTAATTAAATGAGTTAAATGAGTGCCACTCAAAATCCAGTTGCTTAGTGGCACTCATTTAACTAATTTAATTAGGTGCTCAGTAGCCACATACGGCTATCATAGGCCACAGAACAGATCTAGGACATTTCCAGGAGGGTAGAAAACTCTGCTGCAAAGGCTTGACCACCCAGTGAAGCAGCAGAAAGCATTTGGTGTGAAGTGGGGCCACTGATGGGAAGGACGAATTGTAACTGTGAGCCAGCAGGTTCCTGAGCTTCATAAGCAGGGAGGAAGGACAAACGGCCAGACTGAAGGAATTTGGGGGCAGAGTGAGGAGCAGCAGTTGGGTTCTGGAACTCCACAATTCACCAAGTAGGAGGACAGCTATGTGACCTCCCCAACCCATTTTCCATCTGTAGAATGGGAAGAAAAGCATTTTCCCTACAAGGTGGTCTCACATCAGAGGGAAGGTTGATTGAGTGGAATAGAGGCAGTAAGGTGCGCCAGGGGCTAGCTGTGCTATTGTTGAGGTTCTAACTTGAGGACTGTGGCGGTTGGAATAGGAATGGCTCCCATAGACTAATGTATTTGAATGCTCGGTCCATAGGGAGTGGCACTATGAGTAGGTGTGGCCTTGTTGGGGTAGGTGTGGTCTAGTTGGAGGAAGTGTGTCACTATGGTGGCGAGCTTTGAGGTCTCCTATGCTCAAGCTACACCCAGTGTGGCACACAGTCTCCTTCAGCTGCCCGTGGATGAAGATGTAGAGCTCTCAGCTCCAGCACCATGTCTGCCTGCATACTGTCATGTCCCACCACGATGACAATGGACTAAATCTCTGAAACTGTAGCTCTATAAAGATCTGTGGTCTGAAGAGAGAGGGGATGGGGTGGGAAAGTGGAGTTTCCTTAAGAAACTGTTAAAGGAGATGCTCTCATAATCCATCAGTCCCCATCTTAGTTATGATTTTATTGCTATGAAGAGACACCGTGACTACAGCAACTCTTATAAAGGAAAACATTTAATTGGGGCAGGCATTTGATCCTAGGACCTGCTCATGCTTTCCTGGATTTTTTGAGGGAAACTCTAATAATATCCTTTCTGTAACACATGGGACTTCAATCCAGTTTTTTTGTAACTTCAATAAGTTCCTGGTGGCAATTACTAGCTTAAGTTTTCTAGAGTGTTTCTGAGCAGTAGATGCATTTACAAAGTCCTACCAGCAGGTGGCGAAACAAAACCAGTAACTCAGGACATAGAGCCTGTCACTTTCAGGGAGGAAGTGTCATTCACACCAGTGTACTGGGCTTTATTTTGTGATTATTTACCGATTCCTCCAACATCTTCCACGTGGGTGATGTTTTAGGCTCGATAAGGTACTCAGGATGAAGTCCTTGTAGCTTGGCTTTCCTATTGGCTCATCTTCTCAGGTATCCCAACGCCCTTCTCTACCACATCTGTCCCTGTTGGTCCCTCTGCGGGGAGGACCCCTGCCGTCCCCGGCCTGGTTAATTTCACCGTATCTTTGGGATCTCCGGGGTTACCTGCAGGGGGCCTACTTCTGGTCCACCGTGGGAGGAATCCTTTTTTGTGTGTCTTCCTTTCATGGCACAGGTGATTCTGGGGTCCCATCCTTCTTTGCTTGGCTGCCTTCCTACTAGGTAGTCATTTCCCTTAAGTTGTATCTTGGCCATCTCATTGTCACCCCCCCCCCACCCGCCCCTCCAAGTGACAGTTCAAAGCTAAAAGGCTTTGAAGCACAAACAGATAGGCGAGTGCTTACAGCGGGACAGCCAGGGCCATGGGACTTGGGTCCAGAGGTTTTTGAAGATCTAGAGTCTAGAGCCTTTTGTACACACAGGCAGGGGGCCTCTTCCAAGGGAGAGTGGCTGTCTTTGCTCTCTAGGGTGGGGAGTTTGTGTTTTCTATCCAATTGTTTCTTGCTTCCTCACAGCAGACTCTTTGAAGCTCCTTAAATACCCCCAAGGAAGAATGCATGTTTCTTAAGACATTAAAAAAAGAGAGAGTGATTTAAATAAGTAGAAAGAAAAAATGCATTTTAATTGCATTATTATACTAATTTATGTCTCATGTCCGCCTTGAAAAAAAATGCTTTTTCACAGTGTGGGAGCACATTAGGGCTGGGAGTTGAGACTAATTGATTCAGATGGCCGCTGAGAGGCAAGTGGGTTTTGTTTCCACCACTCTCTGAGCAGGTGGGTAAATAGGCTGCACTCACTAGGCCAGGGGTTTTCGTGAGCTCCCAGACCACAGCTGCAGTGTCTGTGCTGGTGAGCTACTGGCATAGAGTATGTAGGCACTCACTCAGGTAAAGCTGGCACACAGTAGGTACTCAGGTAGGGCTGGCATACAGGAGGTGCTCAGGTGGGGCTGGCACACAGTAGGTGCTCAGGTCGAGCTTTCTCAGTAGACAGAAACGGACAATCAAGGGCAAGCTGGACTGAAGGTGGGTGGCTCTCTTCCCCAGGTAGTCCTGTGAGAACTGGTGACAGAGGAAACAGGAAATGAACAGCTCTGGTAAGTTCCTCCTTGAAGTCTGAGCAGGGTATTCCCAGACATGGGGTTTTGCTCAGTCTTTGGAACCATCCTGTGAGGTAAGCTGGGTGTATAGATCCATGAATGGAGGTGCAGAGGCTTTAAGCAATTCTCTCAAGGCTTCAGTGTCTGGGAAGGACCACTTCAGTGTGAAATCCGGGCAGATCTGAATCTAGCCGGCTTCCTCCTCTTGAGGGAGGCTATTAAATGGCAGCTCCCCCCGATGACTATGGAAGTGAACATCTGCTGTCTTATTGTGTTTGTTCTGCCGTAACATTACGCTCTAGGCTGCTTGCCTTATAAACAATTAAATACTTAGGCTTAGATAGTTTTGGAGGCAGAGGTGTCTCAAAACTTCTCTGAGATGCAATAATGACCCTGGCTATTTTGGTGTCTGGTGAGAGCCTGCCTTCTGGTTAAGTAGATGGTACCATCCCACCACATCCTTCCTTACATGCCAGAGCAGGAGGGTTTGTTGGGTCTGTACAATAAGGTACTGATGGCACTCCTGAGAGTTCCATTATCATGATGTAACAATCACTTCCCAAGGCCCCACTTGCTAACACCATTACAGTGGTGGCTGGGTCTCTCATCTGTGAGTTGAGGTAATGGGCACAGACATTTAGCACACAGCACCTACTTCATGAAGGTGCCTATTCCACATGACCCCAGTGTCTAGAGCTCAGTGGCTATCAGGCAAAGGGCAAGAGCACTGTTCATAAGAATCCTCAGTTCCTAGCAGCTCAGTTGTTGTTGTTCTCCTCCTCCTTCTTCTCCTTCTTTTCTTCTTCTTCTTCTTCTTCTTCTTCTTCTTCTTCTTCTTCTTCTTCTTCTTCTTCTTCTTCTTCTTCTTCTTCTTCTTCTTCTTCTTCTTCTCCTTCTCCTTCTCCTCCTCCTCCTCCTCTTCTTCTTCTTCTTCTTCTTCTTTTCTTCTTCTTCTTCTTCTTCTTCTTCTTCTTCTTCTTCTTCTTCTTCTTCTTCTTCTTCTTCTTCTTTCTTCTTCTTCTTCTTCTTCTTCTTCTTCTTCTTCTTCTTCTTCTTCTTCTTCTTCTTCTTCTTCTTCTTCTTCTCCTCCTCCTCCTCCTCCTCCTCCTCCTCTTCTTCTTCTTCTTCTTCTTCTTCTTCTTCTCCTCCTCCTCCTCCTCCTCCTCCTCCTCCTCCTCTTCTTCTTCTTCTTCTTCTTCTTCTTCTTCTTCTACTTCTTCTTCTTGTATTTCTTCTTCTTCTAAAAATATTTATTTATTTATTTATTTATTTATTTATTTTATGTAAGTACACTGTAGCTGTCCTCAGATGATACTCCAGAAGAGGGAATCAGATTGCATTACAGATTGTTGTGAGCCACCATGTGGTTGCTGGGATTTGAAATCAGGACCTTTGGAAGAGCAGTTGGCACTCTTAACCTCTGAGCCATCTCACCAGCCCAGCAGCTCAGTTCTTATTACCTTTGTTTTAGATTTAAGGACTAGCATATGGCTTTAGAAGGGCACAGCCTTGTAAACCTCAGCAGCAGCTGGTGGTGTCCACTCTACACCTACTAGAAGGGCCACTGTGATGGGAAAGTCAGGTGACAGCAAACATTGGAAATGGTGGGAACCCTCACTCACTGTTAGTGGGGATGTAAAGGGTGGAGCCTCTTTAGAAGGCAGATGGCAGTTTGTCCAACAGTTAAACATAGAGTTTTCCTAGGTGCTATATTAACAAAGATAAAAACATGTGGCCCCTCTTCCAGAAGCCCAAATACAAATATTTAAAGCAGCATTCTTCATTTAGTAGCTTCAGAGTAGAAACAACCCAAATGCCACCATCATAGGAACATCATGGTGTCACTGTGGTGATCGGGAAAATGTGTTTGTAAAAGTGGGGACTATTGGAAACAGAAAAGAACAAAGTTGATTGATGCTACAATATAGGTGAATCTGAAAACACTATGCTAAGTGGAAAAAACCAGTCTTGGGATGTCACGATGGGGCAGTGAATAAAGCCACTTGGCACCAAGCTTGACGTCTTGACTTTGATCTCTGCGACTCACATGTGGTAAGGAGTGAACTGACTTACTAAGTGGTCTTCCATCCTCTACATGCACCCCGTGGCATGCTCCCTCGTAGATTAATACCTGCATAAAAATTAAAGATACCAGTCTCAAAAGTCCACAAACTATACACACTTACTGATATGTAATGTCAAGAATAGGAAAATCTACAGAGCTCTTCAACTGACCTGTGCTTTCCTAGGGTTGACAGAATTGGGGCAGAAGTTATGTTACAGGCCCAAGGTAATAAAAATATCATGGTGCCATCCAAAACACACATGTGGACCAATGCAATATAACAGAGGACCTGGAAGTTAACACACACAACCACAACCATTAGATTTTCAACAAAGGTGTCAACAACATCCACTGGAGAAAAGACAGCTTTTTAAAACAGAAGGTGCCAGGAAAACTGGGTAGCCACATACAGAAGAATGAAGTTAGGTCTGGGTGTCTGTCTGTGCCTGAAATAAATATCTGTTCGAAATGGATCAAATATTTTAATATAAGACACCAGAACCTTGGGGTCTGGAGAGATGGACCAGTGGGTAAGAGCACTTGGTACTTTTTGTAGAAGGCCAAAGCTCAGTTTGCAGTACTCACATTGGGCAGCTCTCAACCACCTGTAACGCCAGCTCCTGTGCAATCCACCCTCTTCTGGTCCTCATGGGCACTGCACTCTGCACATAGCCTCCTCGCACACATCCATATAATTAAAAAAGAAACCCAAACTTTGAACCTCTAAAAGAAAACATTGGTGAATGTTTCAAGTTGTAGCCACAAGTACGGATTTTCTGAAGAGGAACTCAGTAGCTCAGGAAATAACCCCAACTATGCTAAATAGGATTACAAAAATTAAAAGACTTTTACATAGCAGAGGAAACACTTGACAGAGTGAAGAGACAGTCTATAGAATGGGAGAGAATCTTTGCCAACTACACATCTGACAAAAGATTGATATCTAGAATTGATGTTTGTCCATATAGGCTTCTGGCCATCTCATGATACAAATGCATTCATTTTAACTTCAAAACTCCCCATAGTCTTTAATGGTTCCAACACTTAAAAAAATGAAAAGTCCAGCCGGGCGTGGTGGCTCACGCCTTTAATCCCAGTACTCGGGAGGCAGAGGCAGGCGGATTTCTGAGTTCAAGGCCAGCCTGGTCTACAAAGTGAGTTCCAGGACAGCCAGGGCTACACAGAGAAACCCTGTCTCGAAAAACAAAAACAAACAAACAAACAAACAAAAAACCAGAAAACAAACAAAAAAAGAATCAAAAAGAAAAAAAAAAAGGAAAGTCCCTTTTGAGATTCAGACAGTCTCTTAACTGTGAGACCTTATACAACAAAATTCAAGGCATACATTTCCAACATATAACAAATGACACAGGCTTATAACTTTCATTTTAAAAGTGAAGATCATAGGTATATATAGCACAGATATGTAATGCACAGGTATATATAGCAAGGTAAGTATAGTACAAGTATATATAACAAGTATATATAGCACAGGTATATATAGTATATGTATATAATACACAGGTATATATTGCACAGTGTATAATATACAGGAATATATTGCACAGGTATATATATATATATACGTATATATATAATAGATATATACAGCACAGGTATATATAGCATAGGTGTATAATTCACAGGTATATATAACAAGAAAAGTTTGGAATAAAGTAAGACCAAAACTCAACAGAGAAATCGTGAAATCCTTTAACAATAGGTCCAGCATCTGGAGCTGGTGATGAAATCATCTGGGCTCCAAAAGGCATTGATTGGTAGCCCCACGTATCCAGCTCTGTCATCTGCGGCCATAGATAGCCTCTCTCTTGGACTGGCTCCACTGCATCTCTGAAGCTTTACTGTGCAAGATGTGCCATGGTCCCAGCATCTTCATCATCCCTGGGTCCCCATTACAGCTTAGACTTTATCTTCCCAGATTTAGCAGTAGCTCCTCAGGGACTGCTTGCAGGGAGTCTAACATTACCACACACTTCTGGGTCCCAGTTGCCTTCTGGAACCTTGAAATAAGCCTCTTTGACATCCACACAGTTGTATCTATCATTCTCAAAAAAAAAAAAAAGCACCATATAGATGTATTATGTAGCAATTTTGTTAAGACTGAAGGCTTTCTAAAGGGAGGTTACGCTTTCTATTTTGAGGGGAAACTCATTATACTTAGGAGGCAAACAAGCCAAAAGCTTAAGGAAGTTCCTAAAACTTGCAAGATTCACCAAGCCCCTACTGTCTCAGTCTTATATGAATAGTAAGGGCTGCTGAGAGATAGTCTCTGATGAGCGGAAGTGCCTGGTCTGCTGTACATATCTGTTAGGCTGTAAAAGGTAGACCAGCTGAATTGCCTGGAAGCGACACTTTCCATCCTATTGAGCTGCCTGCTCACACCTGACTGCACAGTGGTCCCATGCTAGGGTGGGCTTTTGAGGATGCAGCTGTTTTTGAATCATTTTGAAGAAACCTTTACCCATATTCTTATACGTAGCCTCGTTTGTTCACCAAGTTAGACTTTGGTGGTATCTGCTGGGGAGGCTCCTGCCCTGGCCCTTAGGGGAACAGTACTGGGTGGGACACAGTGTTGGACAAAGGTCAAAGACTGATGATTCCTGGTCTTACAATTTTACTATTTCTGCTTTAATAAGCACTGGTTTCCTTTCTTGTTACTATTTGTGCCTTAATAAGTGCTTTTCTTTTTGTTTGTTTGTTTGTTTTACTCTGTAACTCTATTTTGTACCAATAAGCAATGGTTTCCTTTCTCTCTAGCTCAAGGACCTCTGGCTGTCTAGGTAAGAGGCTAAGAGCTCATTAACTCTTTGTGAACCAGAGAGAAAAGAAAGGAAAAGAATTAAAATCTTTCATATAGGCAATTTGCATAGACTCACAATACTTACACACACACACACACACACACACACACACACACACACACACACACACACGCACGCACACACACACACTGGTTGGGCCTGACCACCTGTCTCATCAACTCCACAAGTGTTTATGCAAATTTACATAATACATATATACATATATATTGTTGGTGGATCGGTCAGAGCCCCCCAAGCCACACACATACATTTGGTGGGTGCATGGGGCAGAGCCCCAGATGCCACACTTTATTCCTTCTCTTTGGCCTTCTTGTAACTTCTTAGGCAAAATTTCTTTAGAAAATTACCTCATAGATAAAATGTTACAGAAAGATGTTAATATTAAGTTCAAGGCAGCCTTTCATTCCATACGTTCATTATAATTTCAGAGCAACAGTTTCACATGGCCTTGCTTTATCATAGTGCACACCTGTGGCTTCATCCTTGGACTTGACCTAGAATGAATGTTTTTCCTTGATCACAAATCTGTCCCAAGCCTATTTCTCTTTTTAGTGCTAATTTCGAAAGCTCACTGTAGTCCTTCTTATGCAGCCTTTACTTACTGTTCTATGAGGAGAGGGCAAATTGGGCAAATTTATTCTTGATTCTAACCTTATTACATCTTTCTGGCAGAACAACTAAAATCATCTCTTAAAACTTCTTCCTAAAATTATTTGAATCAAATCAGGAATTGTATAAAGTTATTATCAAGAATTATGAAACCGGGCTGGCAAGATGGCTCAGTGGGTAAGAGCACTGACTGCTCTTCCAAAGGTCCTGAGTTCAAATCCCAGCAACCACATGGTGGCTCACAACCATCCGTAATGAGATCTGACTCCCTCTTCTGGAGTGTCTGAAGACAGCTACAGTGTACTTACATATAATAAATAAATAAATAAAAAAAAGAATTATGAAACCATCAACTTGTCTATACAAAATTTCTACAGGATGGTACATCTTCATTGATCTGAAGAAAATCTGTCCAATAGGGTGGGCTGATGCCCAGGAATCATTAGACTATGTAATAATTTCAAAAGATGGCATATCAGCTGCAAGAAGCAATCCTGAGATGAAGTCTCTTGAGCCTTGCCTCTCAGAGCTTACCCATTGTAGGCCATGCAAAAACAGTGGGCCACCTCCAGGAAAGTCACCTGCTTGCCTTAGCCTCTCTTAGACGGCTCCTCATAGGTGTCCTTACCTTAGTCTGTCATCAGTTCCCTAAACAGGAACAGTGTCACAAAACAGGATGACATTGCCAAGTTCTGATGCTGACTTGAGGTGCACCTGGCTCCCTTCAGCTACAATCACATGACCTCTGACTGCCTAAGTGGATGCTTTTAGCTGCCAGCAAGGTGCCTCACTTCTGCATTGGAATCAGGGAGAAGTTGTAACATTACGATATCAAGGATTCTGGCTGCTTTTCCAACATGTCCTGATGCCATAGTGACATTCCTGACACAGCTTTTTATGTCTTTGATTCCTATCTACAATTTCTTTGTCACCTTCATTCTGTGACCAGGAGGATTAGATTTGAATCTGGGATGCCACCAACCCACAGATTCAAGTGTTGAAGGCTTGGTCCCCAGTTGGTGGTTCTATCTGAGGCGATGGTTGAACTGTCAGAGATGATGGTTGAACTGTCAGAGACAGTAGAAGGAAGTAGCTCTCTGTGGACATAGAACTAAAGGCTGTACCAATCCCTCACTTCCTTCTCTTCCTCTGCTGTCCATTTGCCACAGGGTGAGAAGGGCCCTCCGCTATACACTCTTGTCATGATGATGGGTGGAAATATCTGAAGCCAGGAGCCAAAATAATTATCAAGTTGTTTCTGTCAGCTGTTGGGTCACACAGCAAGGCAGAGTTTGACTTACACAGGGAGAGAGATTAAAAAATAGTTCCTTGTTTTTATAATGTTTCTTATGTGCATGTGGTAAGAAAATGTTTGCGCTGATTGACTGCATCCATACAGGTATTTACAGTTCAAATGCACAAAACTCAGTATGCAAGATAATATTTCTGTCATAACAATGGAGGAGGAGAGCTCTTCACTGAAACTGCAAATGGCCTTTTCTCAAAACAGAAGCTGGGGGCGTGGCGACTCAGAGGGCATCATTATGGCTTGCATGTGCCTTATACCGAATGCCTTTTCTGTCACAAGATGGTAAGGCTGAGGTGCACCTGGTGAAGTGAGGCACCTTGCTGGCAGCTGAAAACAGCCACTTAGGCAGACAGAGGTCATGTGATTGTAGCTGAAGGGAGCCAGGTGCACCTCAAGTCCAAATGACTGACAAGTTTAGAGCATGCTCACTCAAGAGTCTGTGCCTGCCGGGCGTGATGGTGCATGCCTTTAATCCCAGCACTCAGGAGGCAGAGGCAGGAGGATTTCTGAGTTTGAGGCTAGCGTGGTCTACAAAGTGAGTTCCAGGACAGCCCGGGCTATATAGAGAAACCCTGTCTCAAAAAACCAAAAAAAAAAAAAAAAAAAACAAAACAAAAAACGAGTCTGTGCCTTAGCTTGGTGATGCTTCATGCTGCTGAATGGGACCTGCCATCTTCCTCCTTTGTGTTACCTGCAAATTCTTTCTTGGAGCTGTTTGACCCCTTTCGTATTTGCTTTTACTTCTTCATGCCTAGAAGTCATAGGCATACATGAGCATAAGTCTTCCATATACACTCATGTATGTGTTTACAGTCTCTGAAGTCAGATCCCTTTACACACACACACGCACACAGCACATGCACATACACTCACACATACACTTTCACCATCTCCTCTAACAGTCCCATGAGTGGGGGAACAAGTCTTCAACACAGGAGTTTGTGTGAGACATTTTGCATTCAACCCACAATACTCCCTGTCACTGAATGAAGGTGACAAAGAATGCTACTTCATCTAAGATAAAGGATGAAGGAGGCACTATTGAGTGTCACAATACATATATAATACTCATGGCTAACAATACGTGTCCCAGAGAGGGAAAGGCTATCTAACTGGGCAATATTGTAATGGAACTACTTTACATTTTATGTACAAAACATTTGGCGAATTCTCTTTGTGTTCTCTTTCTCTCTCCCTCCCTCCCTCCCTCCCTCCCTCCCTCCCTCCCTCCCTCCCTCCCCTGTCTCAGGATGTGGAGTGTTAGGTATGAATCTGAAATGTTGCTCAGTTTCAAGTGTCAACAGCTTGTTCTGCACCTGGTGGCACCTAAAAACAAAGCATCTTTAGATGAATGAGGGAAATATAATAAGCACATTACCTAACACATTTTTACTTTGTTTAGTTCACCTTATTGCTAGTTGAGCATTAACTTGAACTCAGTCCTTACTTGTCTGAAATGATCTCAATGTGAAATGTTAGTATAACTGGGTCGTGGGTTGTATGTTAGGGTTTCTGTTACTGAGACGAAATACCATGACCAAAAGACAAGTTGGGGGAGTGTTGCAGGATTTTCCCTGTCCAATTACATTAGGGCAGCTGGAGGCCTGTGATTGGACAGGGAAAAGGGAGGCAAAGCTAAGAGTTCCAGAGACAGGGAGTGTCTCGGAGAAGGAAGATGGTGGCGGACATGAATCAGTGTGGTTATGACCAGTCACAGGTTGTTATGATATCATAACAGGTTAGAATATTGGGATGATTTGTCTAATGTAGGTGGGCATCTTTTGTTGTTATCAATTGATTCTGAAATTATTGTATTGGCATTTTGTGTATTGAGATTTTATTGATACATAAATCTGATAAAGCATAAGAGTTTTTTTTTTTTTTTTGGTTTTTCGAGACAGGGTTTCTCTGTATAGCCCTGGCTGTCCTGGAACTCACTCCGTAGACCAGGCTGGCCTCGAACTCAGAAATCCACCTGCCTCTGCCTCCCGAGTGCTGGGATTAAAGGCGTGCGCCACCACGTCCGGCAGCATAAGAGTTTTAATTCTACCAGGTAATTGTGTGATGTGATGGCTCACCATGGGGTTCGTGTGGCATTGCGTGATAGTGAGAGGAACTTGGGGGCGGGGGGCACTGGAGAGTTGGTGGGCCAGGAGACCATGAGAGTGAGATCACTGGCGGGAGCCCTGTGGCCCACTAGTTGCCAGCACTGGTGTGGGAACATGGTGGTTCACGTATTTAATATTTCCTGCAACAGGGGAAGAAAGGGCTTGTTTGGCTTGCACTTCCATATCAAAGAAGTCAGGATTCATCATCAAAGAAGTCAGGACAGGAACTCTAACAGGGCAGGAACCTAGAGGCAGGAACTGATGCAGAAGCCATAGAAGGATGTTGCTTATTGGCTTCCTCTACATGGCTCATGCCTGCTTTCTTATACAACCCAGGGCCACCAGCCCAGGGGTGGCATCACCTACAATGGGCTGGGTCCTTCAATCAATCACTAATTAAGAAAATGCCTTACAGCTGGATCTTATGGTGGCATTTTCTCAAAGTTCCCTCCTCTCAGATAACTTTCACTTGTGTCAAGTTGACATACACTGTCAAGCACACTGGGTAAAGTGTAAAAAACGTAGTATTGAGTTAAAGAAGCCAAAGAACAGACACTCAATGCCCCCCATTCCACTTCTACTGTGTCTAGAATAGGCATGACTGACCCTTGGGGAGGAGTTAGGACCATGAGCACACTTGAGGGGAGACAGCGTCTAAAAGTGGGCCGTGAGGTAGCCCTCTGCCATTTTGGAAATATTCTATAGAATATCAGTGGAGGTTGTTACACAGTTGCACATAGTCTACCTATGTCTGCATAAATTAAATAAGCTCAGCTCTTAAGAATTATGTATTGTTTATTTGCTGATTATAACTTGCTACAAATGTAGACAAAAACTAAGACCTACCCTTTCCCCCAGGGAAGCCATAAAGTGGCTAACATTTGCTTCTGTTGCTTTCAGTTTCTCTGTATCATTGGGACCCTGGCGACACTCTATTTTTCTGTGAGCTCAGCTGAAGATGTAAGAGAATATTTCCAGCACTTTCCATCACTTATTGCCTTTCTCTTGTGGATGTGACAGAAATCTGACACACTGCTGGAGCCTCTTCTGACATAAATCACATTTGCAGGCATGCCACAGGTATTTTGCTGGGTAGAACATACATATTTTAGTTTCTTCTTATTTATTTTATGAAAATCACACATATTTATAGGGTATAGTATGACAGTTTGATACATGGTTACAAAGTGTAATGACCAAATGTCATTTCTATAACTCCTAACAATGATCATCCCTGTGTATTGGGAAACTTCACACTCTTCTAGTCTTTTATAAAACACATGATGGTTCATTGTGAGCTAAGTCACCCCACTGATGGGAAGAACACAGAGCTTATCCCTCCAGTCTAAGTGTATTTTTGTACCTGTTATCTGAGCTCCATCCACCCCTCCTCTGTCCCTCCTAGCCTCTAGTGATTACCACTCTGTTCTCTACTTCTGAGAAATCACCTTTAACTTCTCTACTTGAAAGGAGAACATATAATATTAGTCTTCCCGTGTATGGCTTATTTTACACAATGCCTTCCAGGTTCATTTACGTTGTTGTAAGTGATAGTATTTTTCTGTTTTTTAAACTGAGAACACAGGAATTTCTCAGTCACTTTGACACACATTTGTGTTCAGGGAGAGCCCCACAGTGTATCCTTTCTTAGCATAGCTTCCAAGTGATCTGAGGAAAGGAGCCTTATTGCCTTTGTGGAAATGGCTCCTTGCAATGTTTATTGTTTTGAGTCTGTTGGAGGGGACATATGCACAGGTTTCCATAGGGTGCAAGGAGGTTCTGACAGCCCTATATTTACTAATATGGGTGTTTTGTTTCAGGTTTAAAAGTTGAGGTGTTTCAGACTTTCTCTATGATCTGACCCCGTCTAGTATGAGACCTTTCAGTGACAAAGGGACACCTCTGTGGCATTAGGTATGGAGCCCCAGGCTTAGAAATGGGGTCTGAGGAACCATGGATGAGCAACTTGTGATGCAGGGCGTGGTTTGAATAAGAAGTCCTTTATGATGATCTTCATTCCAATACCATTGTACTTGGGGATAATGGCTGGGAATTCCTGTGTAAGCCAACCTTGGAAGGAGGATCAAGCATGGTAGACACATAGCTTGTTGCAGGGAGCCGGAACGAGAACAGCATTACCTTTGAAGTAGACAAGAGTTCATTATGTGGGGCTAATCATGGAAAACAAGACTACAAGGTGGCAGCCTATTCAGTGACAACTGAATAAGGTCTATGTTACAGGCAAGGCAGACTTTCCTGTTTTTTTCTCCCCTGGGACTTTTGATGTTGGGCAGAACTCTTCAGTGTGAATAAGCTGCAGTGGTGTAGGGTGGAGTTTTGCTTAACTAAAAGCAGATCCCACCCCTACTGCTCTTTTCAATGACAAAAGATGAAAACTTGTTTAACCTTTTTATTCTTGCCAATGGGAATAGGCAGAACTCTTATTTCCAATTAAAAGAGGACCTGTGAGGTGGGCCAGCAGGTAAAGACTCTCTCCATCAAGGCCGACAACCTGAATTCAGCCTCTAGAACCTACACCGTAACAGGAGAGAACAGACTCCCACAAGTGTGTCATGGCACGTGTGAATCCCTAGTCCCCTGCAGAATAATAATGTAATAAGAAAATTTCAAATTAAAGGCAAACCTGTTTGCCCTTGGATTCTCCATTTTCCTCACTGGAGGCCTTTCTATGACCACAGACCAAGGATCAAAACTTAAGACCCAGGATCTATGAGGGGACCCACCAATGGCATTCCTGCCTTGTCCTGCCTAATTTGGTGTCTTGCTTTGGAAGACAAATGTACTCCTATCTGGATAATCCTCTGGTAGTTGGGTTTTCTGTTGTTTACAGTGGAAACTGTCCTTTAATGCTATAGGGATAAGGCCTCAAGGTGGCAGATACTGTATTGCTTAATAACAAGGGCGTGCAGCTACTGACGTGATTAATTGGAAAAACAACAGGAGTGTACTCATATGGTAACCTCATGGTGATATGGATCATGTAGTTTTAGGCATTATCTCATCTGTTCCCAGAGTAGTGTCATGACAGACCGGAAGCAAGTGCCATCAACCTTGATACCCTTGGAGGCAGAAGCCCAGCGATACTCAATGAGGAATTTTCTAATTATATAAATAATACATGAACTGGAACGGCTCTCATCATGGCAAGGATAACCTCCTGATGGTGGCATATAATCCTTTGTGTCACAAGCACCTGGGTGACAGCTGCTGGAATAGCTGTGTTTGGTAGACTATCCATCACCAACGGGGAACAAGTAAATATCTGTCCAAGAAGGGCATTCACATGATGATGGGCCTTCATAAATTCACAAGTTTCTTCTATGGGGTATGAAGAATTTCCCACTGGTTTTGAAGGTGTCTGGCTTCTAGGAGGATTCTTAATGCTGCAAAAGTAAATAAATAAAACTTCAGAAAATGAAATAAATAAAAAGGACCTTGAGTCCTAATCTGTGACCAGCTCCCAGTCTACTTGTCCCCTCCTTCGGAATCTACAGAGGCCGCACCTAGTCATGCTCTCCATTCTCTATACTCTTTCCAACTCTTTTCTTCTCTTCGGGATGCTGCATCTATATGTGCTAAAAGCTGTTCTTGGCAAACTCCCCTTGTCTTCTGTGCAAACAAATCCAGTGTCACTCTTCTGTTCTTATTCTTTAAAAAGATTAAAATAGTTGGGGTTCAGGAGTCACCCCACAAGCTACACAAACACCGATCTCAGTCAGACAGGGATGGTTTATTGAATGCACACACTAAAACTGATCAATCAGGGCCATAGTTCAGAATTTGGGGCTGAGGCTATGACCCCAAATATCTTTTGTCAGCTTATCAGGCTAAAACTGAAAAAATCACAGTGAGCTCATAGGCAGGTGCAGGAAGTGCTGCCCAGTGGTTGGCTCTGATGCAAGCCATTTTAGATATGACAATTCATATTGACTTTTAATTTGATGGGTCCTATGTAAAGCTTTGTGGCATTTCTTAAGTATAACAAACCTCATACAGGACATAAAAGGATATGTGGTCAGCATGACCTTGCTTTGAGTTATTTTTTTCTGTGTCAATGACTGACAGGCATATTATAGCAACAGTATGAAATAGCTGGCAGGCATTGACCAAATGGCTACAGCTATGCTAGGGGGGCAGACATCTTTTTAAATTACTTTATAATTATTTTTGTTGTTGTTGTGTACGAGCTTGCACACACATGCACATGTGCCATGGAGAGTATGTGGAGGTCAGAGGTCAACACTGACTCTCTCCTTCCATCAAATGGAGCTGGAATCAAACAAACACAGGCTGTCAGGCTTGGCAGCAAGTGCCCGTCCTGCAGCGCCATCTCCAGAGCCCTCTTCTCATTAATTTTGCTCTCTCCATGGTTTCCACTTGGCAATGTCTTCCCGGCACTGTTCCTGGCTCTCTGGATTGTTCTCTCCTGGTCCCTCTCCTCCATCACCTTCAGTCCCTTTGGTTGGCTTCCCAGTGTGAATGTTGGTGTTTCTTACAGCAGCCTTAAGTCTTATTCTCATATCTCTTCGTGGTCACTGTGCTCCATGGATGCTCTTTGCTTTAAATGTTGTCTGTTTGTTACTGTTTCTTTACATATTTATGTTTTGTTTTTGCAGAACTGAGGCTAGAACCCGGGGTCTTGAACATGCTAGGCGAGTGCTCTGGCTCTCAGCAACATCTTCAGCTCTCTTTCAACTCTTGCATCTTGACAAAGGGTCTCACTAGGTTACCCAGGTTGGCCTTGAACTCATTCATTCTTCAGTTCAGGCAGGCCTTGAATTTGCCATCTTTCTGCCTTACTCTCCCGAGTAGCTGGAATTGTAGGCCTATACTACCAGGCCTGGTTGTATTCAATGTCTTTTAAATTTCTACCTGCAACTTAGATTTCTGAAGAACTCCAGACTTGACTCTCCATGCTTCTCAGGTATCCACAGTGGCTGTCTGCAGCCCCACCATGTTCAAACTGCTTTATCCTAATCTTCCCTCTCCAGTAAGTAACCTCATTGTCTAGCTACCTGCCTCGTTCAGGGAGCTCTTTCTAATATTTGTTCCTCCCTCAAACCACAAATCTCACAACAACAAATCCTACAACCTCCACACAAACCACAAAATGCATGAGCCTTGTCTTCTTGTTTTTCCCTAAACATTTCTCTTCCTGGTCCTTCCACTTATGCTATGGTTTCAGACCCTTCAAATTTGACTGGACTGCTATAATCCCAGCACACACACACACACACACACACACACACACACACACACACACACACTGCTCTGGCTGTCTGTCCTGGAACTAGCTCTGTAGACCAGGCTGACCTTGAACTCACAGCCTGCTTCTGCCTACTGAGTGCTGGGATTAAAGGTATATGCCACCACCGCCCATCTGATCACAGCATCTTAATCCAGTGTTTATTTCTACTCCAGGCCCTTTCATGTGTTCCTCATATATAAGCCTTCACAAATCCAAATCATCTCACAGGACTTTGAGGCTTTAAGCCCTATGAGTGGCTTTGTAATGTTTTAGAATAGATTGCCAGCTTCCTTCTGGGTTGGTCCCGCCTTCACCCAGGCTCAGACCCTTTGCTTTTCCCTCTGTCACTGTAGTGATTCACTTTGAGTTGCTTTCCTTCTATTCCAGGCCCTTTGCAAGCTTAGTCCTGTCCCTGAGCCTGGAGCAGTCTTGCCCTTGCTCTCCTTGGCTCCTTCCCCAGTGAGTGTTCTCTAAAATAATCACACCTGTAAAACTGCCAACAGTCTTTGTCCCTTTGCCCTGTTGGTCTCCATCGTGACACTTCTTTATCCTGTGTGTCATCTCCCTTTCTCACTCTGGTGTACGTGTTTGTTCACTGCTGAGTGTATACTGCAATGAGATTGTTGAATCAATAATAATGGGTGAGGGCCAAACTGGAAGGTTGGCCTTTGGTCTCAGTTGTCTGTGTCCTTCCTTACTGTGATTGTGGAGGCTGCTGTTTTTGGTTGCTTAGCACCTGCTCCTGTTATGTTGTCTAGAAACACAAATGGCACATGGCATGGGCTAAAGCCTGTGGGCCAGGCTGAGTTCTCTGTGGTCATGGCTGGAGTTGTTGCTCACTTGGTCAACGAGTGTGTCTCTAAGCCTCATGGGATGGACTTGGTAAAAGGCACTCTTTCCTCACTAGTTATCAGGCCAAAAGGATCTTGAGGCCACTGAGGCTCATGGTCTGAGTGAAAGAAAAGAGAGGCAGAGATGCTGTGATGGTTTGAATATGCTTGGCTCAGGGAGTGGCAGTATTTGAAGGTGTGGCCTTGTTGGAGTAGGTGTGTCACTGTGGGCGTGGGCTTTAAGACCCTACTCCTAGCTGCCTGGAAGCCAGTATTCTGCTAGAAGCCTTTAGATGAAGATGTAGAACTCTCAGTTCCTCCTGCACCATACCTGCCTGGATGCTGCTATGTTCCTGCCTTGATGATAATGGACTGAATCTCTAAACCTGTAAGCCAGCCCCAATTAAATGTTGTCCTTATAAGAGTTGCCTTGGTCATGGTGTCTGTTCACAGCAGTAAAACCCTAACTAAGGCAGATGCCAGGCAGAGAGATGGAGAGGGCATCAGTGCCCTTGGGTTCAGCTTCTCTGTCTTTCCTGGTTATGGCTGGGAATAGTCCCCTTTAGGGTTTGGCTTTCTTCACTTATAGACAGACTAAGTGGTGTCCTGGAGCAAGTCACAGATTCACTCAGCATCTTAGTTTTTTTCTTCTGTTAAATTAGGTTGATGTTTAACCAGCTGGGCTTAAGGACCTCCTGCAAGGCGTCTTAGTTAGGATTTCTGTTGCTGCAGAGAGACTCCATGACCACAGCAACCCTCTGTAAGGAAAACATTTAACTGGGGCTGGCTCCATAATTCCATCGTCATGATAAGTGGCCAGGTGGGGGAGGAGGGAACATGGTGTCAGGCAGCAGGAAGAGCAAGAGAGTCACTGGGCCTGGCTTGAGCATTGAAATCTCAAAGCCCACTCCACTTCCTTCAACAAGGCCACACCTACTCCAACAAGGCCACACCTTCTAATAGTGTCACTCCCTGTGAGCGAGCCTATGGGGGTCATTTAAACTCAAACTGCCACAAGACAAAGCTCATAGTAATCTCCCTCCCTTTTTTTTTTTCTTTTTGATACCATCTTGGTATATAACCTATGTTGGTCCCAAACTGGCAACCTCCCTGCCTCTGCCTCCTATGTGCTGGAATTACACATATGCTCCCTCACCCAGTTTGGGACTTCCTTCAAATACCTATTGTGATCCCAAGAACTTGGCTCTCAGTATCCTTAATCCCAGGAACCCACAGTTTTCCCCAGGATCCCGCTAGAGAGGACTTTGGAACAGCCAAGCTGTATTAGGAGACCATTATTTTGGGTCTGAAGGCCACAGTCCCTATCATGGCCAGCTCACGGAGCATGCGCGAGTGCTGGACTGGCCACGCTCCGTGCACTCATTACCCCTGACATTTCCTGCCCTTGGCACACTGGCTCACAGAAAATGTGACTATAGAAGAGCAAGCCTTTCTTGGACGAGTGTCAAAATCTTTCATTTTCATTATATTTTCTTTGAGCTGTTGGGAGACTTTCTACTTCATTAGCAGTGTCACACAGAGAGCTCCTACGCCACAGGCTTTGATCCCAGACGGTTTAGAGAGAAAGCTGCTGCTTTTGCTGAGCTGCCTCACTCGCAGATCCCCTGAGAATACAACTGAACAACGAAACACAAACAGTGTGACCAGGACTCTGTTGGTAAAGCCCTATCCAAGTCCATAAATATGGGGCTGCTGAAAGTCTGGGCTTTTCATGTCTTCTCCAAACTGTGTTCTTCATCTCGGGCTGACCCGCCCATCCTTTTGAAACACCCAGAACCTGAAAAGAGCGCAGGAACATAAATTCCCCCCTCACTGTTAGCTGCACGGAGACCGTTCCTACCATCTCATCCCTTTACTTTGTCCACTCCAGGTTCCGTGGATTAAAACACCCACCGCCTCCCAGAAGTGGTGTTCGTTGATCTACTTGTAGTCTCTGAACTCCAGTTCCACATTCCCCCTAACGGGCTGCTTAGGCTTCAGCAATCCCTGGTACCTTAATCACCAGCAACAGGACAGTCATCACACCTCTGCCCTGGATCCTCATTCAGTCTCAGTATTTTTGTTTCAGCCTTTAACCCTTTCCTTAGACCTGGGATCTGACCTTTACATTCATCTTGATTCCTTTCTTGTTTTAAAGATCCAGGCAGTGCTCTGACAATGGTGCTTTGTCCGCGGTGATTTCATGCAATCAAATTACCAAGGTCCCGAGTAGACACCAGGGAGGCAGAAAATAAAGCTGCTCAGGGGGTTTTAATCAATTACATTTAAAATTATTAACTTATAATATACCAAAAGCATGCTATAAATTTGTATGAAAAAGTAAATTAGTTTGGCTACATTGGGTTGATTCAAACTTTAAAAATGAGTGAGTTTTGCTTGGTGCTTAAGGGTCCTCCTGAGGAGAGAGTCAACAGGGTGGCTCGGGATGTGGTGGGGCTTACTTTATGGTTCACATGGCGATGGAGACTGAGAGGACTCCCACTGTTCTTTCTGCACCCTGGAGAACCAGAGAAGCTGGTTGGAGGCCCAAGCCTGGGAGTCTGCATAGTCACAGGTGCGGAGGCCTGGGGCTCCGATAGGAGAAGACAGGGAATTCTCCCTCCTTCCCTCTCCTTTGATCTGTGCAGCCCCGGGTGGATTGGATGATGTCCACCACATTGGTGAGGAGGGCCTTCTTCTGTTAGTCTGCTGATCCAGATGTTGACCTGTTCTGGAAGCATCGTCACAGACACAATTAGAAAACTGTTATCTGGGGATTCTTTAACCTGGTCAAGCAGTGCTTGTGAGCATGTACACACACACACTACACACACACATACACACACATACACATTACACATACATACACTATACACACATACTCTATACACACACAGAGACACACACACACAGCTGTTAGGAAAACAGGAATTACAGTTGGGGGTTGTGTTTTATTTCTGTTGTTGGTAGAGATTTATAGACCATGGGCTTCCCTGCGCCCCTCCTCTTACAATTTATTTATTTATTTATTTATTTATTTAATGTATGTGAGTATGCTGTACAGATGGCTGTGAGCTACCTTGTGGTTGTTGGGAATTGGATTTTAGGACCTCTGTTTGCTCTGGTCAGCTTTGCTCACTCCAGCACAAAGATTTATTTATTATTATACATAAGTACACTTGAGACGTGCCAGAAGGGGGGTGTGTCAGATCTCATTACAGGTGGTTGTGAGTCACCATGTGGTTGCTGGGATTTGAACTCAGGACCTCTGGAAGAGCAGTCAGTGCTCTTACCCGCTGAGCCATCTCGCCAGCCCCCTATGGGTTTACTCTTAAGGACTTAATCTATACTAGCTTGTGTCATCCTCATAGAGGTGGTGCTCCTAACTGCTGAGTCAGCTCCATAGGTAATAACTAAAAATGATCTGTTTTTCTCACTCAGTGGATTATCATGGTCCTCTCCCTCCTCTCCTTCCTCCCCCCTTTTCTCCCTCCTCCCCTCCCTCCTCTTGTTTCCTCTCCCCCTTCTTCCTTGATGGGGACTCACTATGTCACCAGGATGGCCTTGGACTTGTAGTAATCCTTTTGCTTTAGTGTCCCCAGTGTTAGGATAACAAGGGTATCCCACCACAGCCAGCAGGTCTTCTCTTCTACTTCTGAAGAAAGCCCCTCCGTTTCCTGCCTTCAGTTCCTTCTCTAATCAGGGCGAGCTGCTTCTCCTGACGAGTGAAGCGTTCATTTCCTTTCTAATCTCCCTTAATTCTCTTTTCTAACTTTTAATTGCATCTTTATTTCATGGCGTTTGGTTGTTTTCTTGCCTTTGCTCTTTGTGCTCTTCCTGTGCTTTCTGCCATACGCAGTCTGCATTAATTACCATTCAGTACCGCCTTCATTTCTTTGTGTTTTGCATTTTGTCAACCATTTTCTAGTTTCTAGAGTTTGGCTAGTCGCTCATAGTCCATTTCTTCTTTTTTATTTTTTGCTGCAATCTACTTGTGATTTCACTTGTTTTATTACTGATTAAAAAAAAAAAAACACCTTTATTTTTGGGCTGGAGAGATGGCTCAGTGGTTAAGAGCACTGACTGCTCTTCCAGAGGTCCTGAGTTCAATTCCCAGCAACCACCTGGTGGCTCACAACCATCTGTAACAGGATCTGATGCCCTCTTCTGGTGTCTGAAGAGAGCGACAGTGTATTCACACACATAAAAGAAATAAATTTTTAAAAACAAAACAACTTTATTTTCATGTGTATGGGTGTTTTATCTTCATATACATCTGTGCATTACATGTCTGCAGTACCTGAGGAAACCAGAAAGGGCAGAGCATTGGATCCCCTGGGGATGAAATTACAGAGGGTTGGGGGTCCCTATGTGGGAGTTGGCAACTGGGCCCAGTGCTCTGAAAGAACAGTCAGTGCTCTTGATCACTGAGTTGTCCCTCCAGTTTTCTTACTGTTGATGTTAAAGTTCATGGTGACATGTTTATGTATAAATTTTCTTCCTCACAGAAATATTTTTTTGATAATTATGCTTCATTTATTGGTAAATTTCTTCAGGTGTTTCCACTTTTTAACTATCTATCTATCTATCTATCTATCTATCTATCTATCTATCTATCTACATACATACATACATACATGCTAGTGCATATTTTAAAAGCCCATTTTCATTAATTTACTGACTTTTTCAGTTCTGTTTGTATCTTTTTGGTTGAATGTCTCACAATTCAAATTGTTCTCTTCCCTTCTTGTTCGTTCCCCCCCCCTGCCTCCCCCGCCCCCCCCCCCCCCCGCCAGGCAAGGGAGAGGGAGAGGGGGGGAGGGGGAGAGGGGGAGAGAGAGGGAGAGGGGGAGAGAGGGGGAGGGGGAGAGGGAGAGGGGAGAGAGAGGGGTAAAGTCCACCCAGGGCAATCTTTGAGAGAAGTCTTCTTCCCTTTCCTCCCTTGTTTCTTGGGAATCCACAGAGTTCCACCCTTGAGTTCTGGTCCCTGCTTCTTGTTGTAAAAAGCGTGTAACTTACAGACTTCTGAGTGAGCCCTGGCATTCAGGAGACTTTCTCACTGCACTCAGGTTTGCCAATATCATTCCCTTATGGCTCTGCCTCCTCTGAGTCTTTTCTTCCCAGCCACTTCTCAACTTCTAAGCACATATTTTTTTGGGGGGGGGAGAGAGGGGAAAAGCAGGGCTGTAAATTGTATTTCATCCCTTGTTTCACTGAAAATGTAACGTGTGTATCTTTCCTTTTATTTTTTTCATTTCCTGTTTATTTATTTATTTATTTATTTATTTATTTATTTAGAAGAAAATGGAGCTATAATGTGGTATATGCAGGCACATTTGTACCATCTAACCATAACGTTATTTACCTGTGTGTCTTTTCCTGACGTGAAAAACTGAAGCACCAGGACTTGAGTCCTCAGAAGACCCTCTCTTACTTAACAGTGAAGGCTTACGTTCCAAGGACTATGAGTCAGACAAGCACAGGGCTGCACCCGACCTTGCCAATTCAGAGCATCGTAGTGAATTACTTTGGTCAGTTCTGTGCCAGACTGCTCAGGCAGGCTAAAGCTTTCCATTTGGGCCACTTTGAAATGCAATCCTCATATACACTAAATACTTTTCCTGCCCTTCAGCACCCTTAAAGACCCAACTGTGTGTAAAGACTAGTGATTGCTCTGACTGTAGCATACTAAACGGTGCTTATTTCATTGACATAGTGGAGGATGTTTGGGTCACACATCACCATTCCCCTCTTCTTATCTCGTAAGTAGATTTCTGTTAGGCACTCTTCTTGTAGAGGGCACTGTGTTTGCCTATTAAGGCTCTTCTTTTAATTTGGTGGAAGCTTACATAACAAAGATTGCTGGAATATAAAGAATAAACAAAGGTTAGTGACTCACAGACCTTGAAATGTAAGCTTTCTCTGGTGGAGAATCTTGTTTCTTGGCTCCCAACAACACCCAGGTCAAGAAAGAATGTTGAATTTTTCATCGGCCCGAAGCTCATTTTATATATGTTTAATTATATTGCTGTAATTGTGGTGCTGTGACTGTGACTTCACATACACTACTATAAAAAAATCTCATGTTCTAGAAATACTATGTAAAGTCTAAAGAGTACTTTGCCAAAGCCTTCTGTTGCCTTGTAGAAAAGGGTGTCTGTCATCATTGCCCAGTTCGGGTGTCTGGGGGAGGCGCAGGTGCTTGCTATGCAGGTGGAGTACGTCGGGAAGGTTCTAAAGTTGTTAAGTGTGAGCTGCAAGATTCTAAGATTAATTGTGCTTCACTCTCCAGTGAGATTAGTGTATTATAAATCATAGAAGCATATCCCATCAATCTGGCGCCTGGATGCAGAGAACATGATAACCCCTAGCTCAGCAGAAACACATCTTCCATCCATTACTGCATCTCCCCTGGAATAAACCCTGTGTTCCTCAGAAAGAGCCAGGGCAACGGACAGCATTTTAAAGAAATCTTTGAGACAGCATGGTTTCTGTTCCAAGAGGGAAACCATCCCTATGGTTTCTTGTGAGGTTGAAACAAGCAGGTTCAGTGATGTCTTTTCTGCATCCTTAGTATCTACTTATTTCCAAGATGAGTTCTTTTGCGGGGGTATAAACAAAGAAAATAAATACACGCTCCTCACTTTCAATGAGCCTACTGTTTAGTTGGTAAGAAAAGACATTAATCCCAACAATAGCTATTGTTCATAGCATTTATCATATATACAATACCAGTAGAATATAGTTTGGAGACTATTCAGAGAACATCACATATGGAAGAGACGACTGTTGGCTGAGATGCTCTGGATGTTCCCTCAGAGGGCAAACTGGTGCTGGGTCTCGAGGGTGAGCATTAGTGAGGTGAGAGGGGGTGTGGCCTGCAAGAGAGATGTAGGGTGAAACAGGAAGTGAATAAAGACAGAGGCTTGGGAACCACCCACCAGAGCCACAACGTGGGAGGGCGTTTCACGGTGAACACCTTGGTGGTCAGAGTCAGGGTTGTCCTCCTTCTGTTAGGGTCATCTCACTGGGATGAGGGGTGGCTAGGTAGGGTGCACTGAGAAGCTCATTTGGCTAGATTGTGTTGGCTAGGTTGTGAGTGTACATGTTGCTCAGGCCAGTGGGCCAATCTTTTGGTAAGGAGATGAAACAAACTTTCCTTCCCCTGCTCCTTTAAAAATTATACTGTATTTATCTGGGGTGAGTACATGTGTTAGGGCATGCATGGGGACCAGAGGGCAATGCTCAGGGACTCTTGACATCCAAATGTGTCCAGGTAACAGGGATTTATTTGTGTCTGTCTCATGTCCAGATGTGAGCTCTACCTCCAATAGGTGGCCTTTGGTCATAGCTCTGCAAACAACGTACAGACTCAAGGAACCTCCTGTGGATATGGGACCCCAGATGATGGCTACATGTGGTCACCACCAAATGGCCCTCTCTATCCTTCATCTATCAGCTGAAGCATGCTGGATGTTTATAGCAAAAATGCACACACATGAATTGGGAGGATTTTACAGATCAACACGTACAGACTTGAGGAACAGGTGCATTGGTTGACATATCAGAACCTCTCATCCCATAGCAGGTAGCCAAGCAAGGATGAAGGGATGGACCAGGAAGGGCAATGGCTCATTGGTCTTGAGTGGATCAAAAACTGTTGAGATGTTTGCATTGGTGTGCTGACTGGTTAGCTTTTGACAACATGATATAAACCAGAGACACTTGGAAAGAGAGAACTTTAATTGAGGATTTGCTTCTACTAGATTGTCTTCTAGAGCACTTTAGTGATTATTAAGTGTTGGAGGAGAACCTAGCCTACTGTGGGTGATGCCAATCCTGGGAAGGTAGTCCTGAGTTGCATATAAAGGTAGCTGAACAAGCCAGGAAGCAAGAAAGCTAGTAAGCAGCATCCCTCCCTCCATAGTCTCTGCTTTCAGTTTCCATCTCTAGCTTCCTATCTTGCCTTCCCTGGATGATGAATTGCAACCTGAAGCCAAATTAACCCTTTCTTCCTCCCAAGTTGCCTTTATTTAGTGTATTGTTTTTCATCAAAGCAACAGAGAAGCGAAGTGCAGCAGTCAGCTATTTTTCCTGTAGCTGTGACAAATACATGAACAAGGAAACCTGAGGATGTAAGGGTAGATTCTAGCTCACGCTTTGAAGATACGGTCCACCATGGAGGGAAAGGAAAGGCATCAGGAATGTAAGGAGACTGGTTACCTTGTGTCTACCATCTGGAAACAGAGACGGATGCTGGTGGTTCACTAGCCTTATTGCTCAGTCTGGGACCCTAACTCTCAGAATGGCACCACCCACATTTAAGGTGGATCTTCTCATCTCAGTTAACCCAATCTAGAAACTCCCTTACAGACATGCCCAGACATTTATCTCTTAGGTAATTCTAGATCCTTGAAGCTGACACTATTAACAAGTACAAAGCTGTTTTGCAGTGCTGTCCTCATTGTCCCTGTCCTGCTACACAGCCATTAGCCATTATTGTCTTTAATCCTGTTGGCTGTCACTCCTGGAATGCCTTACCTCCTTCAAAGGCACCACTTACACAGTTCTGGGCAGTGCCTGTCCATTGTGGTTTATGCTCTCGTTGTGAATAGTCTCAGCCTCCGTCTTACCTGTGACAGCCCCCTTTTCTGCTCTAAGCCACACTTACCACCCTCTCCTGAATTCCTTTAATATCTAATGGATGAACTTGTCACCATTATCTACTATAAATTCACTAAGCCTAGTTAAATAGAACATTCATTGTTTATCTAAAATTCATATATAATTAGCACCTTGAATTTTTATCTGGAAGCTCTATAATTGGGCACTTAGGGGAATGGACCTTGCTGTCTACGAGCAGCTTAGACCTATACTTAGGGCTCCAGCCAGGCAGGAATAAGGAGGAACATTGCTAGAGTTTCAGTGTGGTTAGACGCCAGTGCTTTGCAATGATGACATCCAGCCAAGGGCTCTTTTAATTCAGCACACATGAAAAATTTGTGGTGCATTTCCATTGAATACTATAATCTTCAGCTTCAGTCATGTGTGGGGATGGAGGCTCATTATCTTCCCAAAGCTTAGGACATCTGAAAGTCTTTATTAAGGCTCATCTGCCTATGAGGAGTTTGCCACCTGCTATTAATGCTGTCATCATTACCCTTGTCTATAGCCCTGACTGGAACTGGCAGCTATAGGCAGAGGGAAGGGGGCAAAATAGTGGAAGTGTGCCTGCTGGCTGTGCCATTTACTAGTTGTGTGGTCTTAGAAAGCCATGTAATCTGTCTGTGCTGCAGCTTTCCATCTGTGGATAGCAATATCTACTTCAGAGGGGTTAGTGGGAAGAGTTATAATGCAACTATTTCTTTTTTTTTGAAAAACTGGCACAGGGCAAACGTTAGATAACATGATCAGAATTGAGACATGGTTTCCTCTGTGTAGCTCTGGCCATCTTGGAACTCACTTTGTAGACCTGTCCTTGAACTCAGAGATCTGCCTGCCTTTGCCTCCCTGCTGAGAGCTAAGATTAAAGGCTTGCACCACCAGTACCACTGGGCTAGTTTAATATTTTATTTTTATTAATTCTTTGAGAATTTTATACAGCATATTTTAATCATGTTTACAGCCCCACTCCTCCCTAGCTTCCACCAGATCCACCCTTGCCCTCCCTCAGTTCTCAACCTCATATTCTCTTTCTTTTTTATCACCCAATGTGTCCATTCCTGCTGCCCAATAAGCATAATGTATGCATGCACTCTCGCCATGGGAGCTAGGGCAGGGAGTGGCCAAGTGGCCATGGTGAATACTCTCCAGTGCTTCTGTCTGCATCCTCGAGTCTGTCCCTCAGCTTCCCTGTACCTGCAAAGCAGAGGCTCCTCGATTGCTGATGCATATGTTGACATTATCATCAGTCTAGAAAATTATTAGTGACATTTTTAAGCTTCCCCAAGGTCACTGAGTTTCAAAATACTCCACATCTAGACCATTTTACTATTATCAATATACTTGTCAAGTTTTAGGCAAATGCATTTAATTAAGTGGTGTGGAGTACGCATGATAGGTGTCCTCCAAAGGAGAGCAACTGGAGATCTCATTTGCCAATCCCATCTTAGTGGATGTCAGTACTTGAGCAAGAATTAATTACAGTTGGTGATGCAGTCAAGGAGTGACCAACATTGCTTTAATCACTTACTACACACAATCTCTGAATCCCTCAGACCTCTCTGAGGACCCGGCCTTATTAGTTCTACATCAAATACGAGAAAGTGCAGATATGGAATGGGAAGGCACACTCAAATTTTATTGTATTTTAGATAGCAATTAGCCCATCTTGGACTCATGTTCAAGATTATCAGAGTCTAAAGTTCGTGCTTGAAGTGCACCGGCATGCTTCTCATTTAGTGAGGGAGAGATCTTTGATGGCTCATTCACATAGTCAATTGTGGGTAGGCACAGAGGTGAAAGACCCAGGCTCTATCCTTAGAAGGGACATGGTCATGCAGAAGACAGTGAACAGAGGATGAGTCTGAGACAGAGGGGCTTGGGAAGCCCACAGGTAGCACACAAGGGCAGACTAATGGTGTCACAGCATGGGGCATAGCATCATAGAGGAAATAGCATTGTGTAGTTACGTAGTCAGGGAGCTCTGTGTAAGGTTTTCAACTAATCACTTTGATGTCCTGTCAAAGGTACGAAGGAAACTCTGAGATTTTAACAGATACAAAGTCCTGTGCTATCTATAGAAATGGTTGGCTCCTTGGCAGCCTTGTGCTCCCCTTGATAATATGAGAAAATCCAGTGGTTGAGACTTGCTGGAAGGAGAAAGGTTGCCTTTGCTTATCAAGTTTACCCTTCTGTTTATTAACCTGGGAATTTGAGCACCGAGTCAGGCAACGTCCTTGGTGCCAAATAACCAAGTGATCACCGTGATCCCCAATAGAGACTTGGGGACAAATGGGATTGAGCTTTATAAGGACTGATGTGAGGGGAAAGCAGACTTCTGGAGAGGGGAAGTGGGTCATCAAGTTGATTCAGACCATGGTGTCCCAGAGGTGTGCAAAAGGCTCCATTGTGGCAAAGGTGGCTGTGGATGGGCTGGTGCAGTCTATGTTGAGAACACAAGGAAAGTCTTGGACATTAGGAGAGTTGTTTGGAGCGTCAAGGTAGTGTACGGAGATGCCTCCACCTTTTAGGCTTCTCAGTTGGGTGTCCCTACATCTCTTTTGTTCCCGGAGGTGTTTCCTCGACACTCCTTTAATGTAACTGTCTGTTCTACTCATAATTTTCTAATTATAGTTTACAATTTTCAATCCATATATTTTCAGTATAAGTCTTCTGATCAACAGATCTTGTCCAATGTAATCAGTTTGTAGAGGCATCTCATCGAAATATAAGCATCAAGTGTTTCGCTTTCTTCCCTCTCCCTTGTCTCAAACTTGAATGTTCATATGCTCACCAGGAGACCTTGCGTAGTCTGAAGCAGGTATCGACCAGGGCAGAGGGTCTGCCATTCTCACAAGCTAAAGCTGCAGGTGTACAGAACACACTCAGAGTAGTGAGGAATCTGCTTGGGAGTCCCTTGTAAACATGGCTTTTGTTCTATTCTGTAAATTTCTTACAAAAGAGAGTTCTACTGTTTGGGAAGTCACAGCTTATTTCTGTCCATTACTGAAAAATACTTAGTCTCAAATTTGTTTTTGTGTGGATTAGGCTGTTGCCCTGCCTCTTGGATTGAGAAGTTGATGTATGGTCTGGTTGTGAGATACACCCATACCTTCTTCCCCATGTGTGTCTCATAAGGGTTCTTGGGACAGGATGTGGGAAAGTGTAGGCTTTCTTTCTAGTCTTCTGCACTCCACCGATGGGAAGTGTCCTAGGCACCAGTCTACTTCAGGCTGGCTTCTTTGCTGACTGTTTCCACCAGATATGCTGTAGAGCTTTGTGGCCCTGCTTATGAAAACTCCTTCACTTTCAGGGATTTTTCAGTTAGCAGCTCCTATGTCCCTTTAGTTCATCCTGGAGGTCCATCTTTACCTCTCTTTACAAGGCTGGCTTACCTCTCCCATGGCTCTGTGATTATCTGTCCTGTTTTCAAGGTACCAGTGTCTGAGAGCTGGATCATGACTGTGGAGAATGCTTAAAGGATGGCCATTCTTTTTTTTTTAATTTTTAATATTTTTTATTACATATTTTCCTCAATTACATTTCCAATGCTATCCCAAAAGTCCCCCATACCCCCCCCCCACTTCCCTACCCACCCATTCCCATTCTTTTGGCCCTGGCATTCCCCTATATTGGGGCATATAAAGTTTGCAAGTCCAATGGGCCTCTCTTTCCAGTGATGGCCGACTAGGCCAAGGGATGGCCATTCTTAACTCCTTCATCCATGAAGAAACTCTTCCATGAAGATGTGCAATGCTTGGGACCTTGCTCCAGAGTATTGAACATTCACTACAGCCTTCCAGAGCTAGGTGGGAAAGGGGATAAGGCACCTCATGATGCTTTCTTCATCTGCCCTACACCATTTTTGGATTCCAGTCTTTAGAATTCACCCTGCAATTCAGCAGCCAGTGAGGAGCTAAAGAAGGGAGGAGTTCTTAACATCCTGGTGATTTCTGGATTGCTAGTTGTTCCCTCTAGGGTCTGAGTGGTTGAGACTTGTCACCTTGGTCTCTCTACTGGAAACCTTCAAATATTTCTCTGCAGAGGCCGCAAACCTTAGGCCTTAAAAATCAGAGAGAGCTACGTATTTGTGAAATGACACAATTAATATTTCACGGAGAAAGGATTAATAAAACATCATGCAATTAGCTGATTCCCTTCAGCAATATCATGTCATTAAAGGTGGTAGGAGGCAGCCAACTGCCTCGGGAGCAAGCTGCTGGTTGGACTCTGACTCATGAGAGACTGGTTTAGGGGATGTAACAGCCCCCATCCTGCCTCCTGTGAATGGTGGGATAAATGGGGCCGCCGGCTCTCGGTGGAATACTTTTTGCTGCCACACCTTTATCTGCATCTCTAGCATTTACTCACTCATCACTCTATTCATCTTACTGTCTTCTGCATGCTAGGTCCTGTGCTAGGTCGTTGGAACAGTGGTCTCTATCTCAATCTCCAAACCCCTGCTGGCTCCCATCGAGGACTTCTGTTCCCATGACACCTTCCCTGCTCACATCTGCTCAGGCATCTACACTCTGAATACATGGACAAACATATTTTGCTTTCCATGGCTCCCTTCCAGCTACCCCTCCCTGTGCCCCAAAGTGGCAGCCATGGACCTCTTAGCTCCTCCACTTCTCATGAGGAACAGCATGGAAAAGGAAGGGAGGAACCACTGAAACCATCTCTAAGCTTTCTCTCCTGAGCTAAGAGAAATACTTTCAACTTAGTCTTTCTCATGCAGGCCTTCCTGATTCTTCTCCTGTCATGTCTTTCCTGGAGTATACTGGTTAGAGGAGGAAATGGATCTTTCCCTGGAGTCTCAGGTCTTATGGGAACTAGCAGGTGGTCTTGGGCATGGAGCCTCCTCATCTCTCGAAGCCTTACCTTCTTGTCCTGTGAATGAGAATAACAGAACTCATGGTGAAGGTGGCATTGGAAGAAGGACTCATGAAGTGCTTTATGAAAGGGAAGTTGTGATTATGACCATTTGGGCCATGCCGTGTGACACCAGAAGTGCTGGCCCACAGATGGCGCCTAGGGGACAGGTCTTTCCTGTCCATGCAGGCCACTAGCAATTTTATTGTTACATTCTGTCATCTCAGAATGGTAGCTGTATTTGTCTGGTGCCTTCTCTGCCTCCAGTCTGATGGAAGACTTTGGCTTGGTCTGGGATCAGCATGTTGACATGGCTCCAAGACCCCCAGAGACAAATCTCACATCATGTCCTGATTTCTATCAGACCAAGTTAGCTCCCACCCCTCTGAGAAGCCCAATTAGACATATGAGATGAAAGGGCACTGGGCTGTGAGGCTGCTCCTGGCAGCTTGACAGTCTGTCTAGTGCCAGATCACCTTTTCTGAATCTAGAAGAATAAAGGGAGGGCCCCAGTGTCAACATCTTCAGAGTCAAAGTGATAGGGGAGAGGATGCTTGGTATTCCTGGTTGTTAACTTGACTAGATCTGTAATAAACTACAATCCAGAATTGGAAGGTTCACCTGTGATCATGATACAAGTTTCTGCCCTGGATTTTGGCATGGAGATTTTGAGACATAGTGGTTATGAATCCCAGGAGAATAAGGCAAGGAGATCTCTGAGTTCAAGGTCAGCCAGGGACAAAGCAAGTCCCAGATCCAGGCGTGGTGGTACACACCTTTAATCTGGGCCATACCTTCTGCTGGAGACCTTCATAAGGACATTGGAAGAAGAAAGATTTGCTCTTTTTCACCTGCTTGCCTTGTGGGACTGAGCAACTACTAGATCCTTGGACTTCCATTCACAGCTGATCATTGTTGGGGAGTTGGACTACAGACTGTAAATCATCATAGCAAATTCCCTTACTATATAGAGACTATCCTTAAATTCTATGACTCTAGAGAACAGCGACTAATATAGTCAGTTTCGTTTGATTGATCTATACAGATAATCTGGACTATGTTCTTTCATACTCTAAAAGAAATGGAGTAGGAAAGAGTACTAACCTAGTTGATACTCACCAGTCTACCTCATGTCTGTGGATCACAGAAGAGGGAGAACCAGGAGACATTAAGAAGGTGGATTTGATTAGAATTAAATTGTGGTCAAGCATGGAGATGGGATTTGGAAACCAATACAGTTGGTATCACCTGACAGGTTTAACCAGAGATGCGATTCAGTTAGATATTTCTTGTTATAGGAAAGGGAATCATAACGGATACCCTTGGTGCCTTGTCACATCTCCTTTTTATGCTGATGCCTCACTCCCAGCTACTGAATTTGCTGCTATCCACAGATGTCCTACACTCTATGGCATAGTCTTTGTCCAAATTGTCCTCAATCTGCCCTACTGAAAAGTCATGTCCTCTCCTACCCAAAGTCAATGTAACAGTCATAGACAGGGTACACTGTACTGTACCCACCGTGAGACCAGCTCTGGGACGATTAGTACTCCTTGGAATATTTTTTTCTTTTTCTCTTTTTTCTTTTGTTGAGTCTTTATGTGGCTTGGATATCAGGGTAACTGGGGCCTCATAAAATGAATTGGGCAATGTTTCTTTTGTGGAATAATTTGAGGAGTATTGGCATTAGCTCTTCTTTAAAAGTCTGGTAGAATTCTGCACTAAACTTGGGGTGTTTTTGTTTTTGTTGGAAGACTTTTAATGACTGCTTCTGTTTCACTCATCAGTATAGGTCTACTTAAATAGTTTATCTGATCTTGATTTCACTTTTGTAAGTGGTAGCTATTGAGAAAATTATCCATTTTTTTTTTTTAGATTTTCTACTTTGGTGGAGTACAGGTTTAAAAGTTATGTCCTTATGATTCTCTGGATATTCTTGATATTTGTTGTTATGTTCATCTTTTGCTTCTACTTTTATTAATTTGCATACTCTCTGCTTTCTCATTAATTTGAACACTAGTTTGTCGAACACAGTTTGTCTAACTTGTTGATTTTCTTAAAGAACCAATTCTTTGTCTCATTGATTCTTTATGTTCTCTTTGTTTTTATTTTACTGATTTCAGCCCTCAGTTTATTTCTTGCTGTCTACTCTTCTTGTGTGTTATTACTTTTTTTGTTCAAGAGTTTTCAGGTATGCTGTTAAGTTGTTGGTATGAGATCTCTCCTATTATTATTATTATTATTATTATTATTATTATTTTGGTTATTCAAGACAGGGTTTCTCTATATAGCCCTGGCTGTCCTGGAACTCACTTTGTAGACCAGGCTGGCCTTGAACTCAGAAATTCACCTGCCTTTGCCTCCCAAGTGCTGGGATTAAAGGCTTGTGCCACCACCACCTGGCCTCTCCTATTTATTTATTTATTTATTTATTTATTTATTTATTTATTTACGTATTTTCCTCAATTACATTTCCAATGCTATCCCAAAAGTCCCCCATACTCCCCCCCACTTCCCTACCCACCCTCTCCTATTATTTTTGTAGGTGCTTAGTGCTATAAACTTTTCTCTTAGCACCACTTCCATTGTATCTCATAAGTTTGGGTATGTTGTGCCTTTATTTTCATTGAATTCTAGAAAGTCTTTAATTTCTTTCTTTATTTCTGTCTTGACCCAGTTTTCATTAGAGGGGATTATTCAGTTTCCTTGAATTGGTTCTTTTTCTGTTGCTGGTGATATAAAGTTTAAGCCATGGTGGTCTGGTAGAATACAGGGAGTTATTTCAGTCTCCTTGTATCTGTTGAGATTTGTGTTGTGCCCAAGTATGTGGTCAGTCTTGGCAATGAGGTGCAGAGTAGAAGGTGTATTCTTTTGTGTTTGAGTGAAATGTTCTGTAAATAACTGTTATGTGCATTTGGTTTATAATAACTGTTAACTCCAGCATTTCTGTTTAGTTTTTGGTTAGATGATCTGTCTGTTGGAGAGAATGGGGTATTACGTTCTCCCACTATCATCAGTGTGTTGGGGTCAATATGTGATTTAAGCTGTATTAATGTTTCTTCTACAAACTTGGGTTCCCCTGTGTTTGGGGTGCAAATGTTAAGAATTAAAATGTTATCTTGATGGCTTTTTCCTTTGAGGAATATGCCATAACTCTTTTTTAGTTCTGGTTTAAAGTCTATTTTGTTACATAATAAAATAGCTGCACCAGCTTGCTTCTTAGGTCCATTTGCTTGGGATATCTTTTCCAATCCTTTATCCTGAGGTAATGTTTATCCTTGATGTTGAGGTGTATTTCCCAACACAACAGAAGGATGGATCCTGTTTTTGCATTCATTCTGTTAGTCTGTGTATTTTTACTGGGGGATATTGAGAGATATCAGTGACCAACAATTGTTGATTCCTGTTATTTCATTGTTGTTTTGTGTGTGTGTGTGCTTCCCTTATTTTGATTTTACTGGTGTGGGATTATTTATTTCCTATGGGTGTAGTTAACTTCCTTACATTGGCATTTTCTTTCTCGCACATTCTGTAGGGTTGGATTTGTAGCTAGATATTGTTTAATTTTGACTTTATTACAGAATCTCTTATTTTATAAATCTATAGTGATTTAAAGTTTTGCTGGGTATAGTAATCTGGGCTGACATCTGTGGTCTCTTAGAGTCTGTGGCACATCTGTCCAGGCCCTTTCTGGCTTTTAGAGTCTCCACTGAGAAGTCAGGTGTAATTCTAATAGGTCTGCTCTTGTAGGTTATTTGGCCCTTTTCATTTGTAGCTTTTAACATTCTTTCTTTGTTGTGTATATTTAGTGTTTTGATTATTATGTGGTGAGGGGATTTTCTTTTCTGGTTCAATCTATTTGGTTATCTGTAAGCTTCTTATACTTCAAATGTATCTCCTCCTTTTGGTTAGGGATTTTTTTCTTCTATTATTTTGTTCAAAATATCTTCTGGGCCTTTGAGCTGTGATTCTTCTTCTTCCTCTATTCCTATTAATTTTACATTTGGTCTTTTCATGGTGTCCCAGAATTCCTGGATGTTCTGTGTCAGGAATTTTTTAGATTAATCATTTTGTTTGACCAATGCATTCATTTCTTCTATGATATCTTCAGTGCTTGAGATTCTCTCTTCCACTTCTTATATTCTGTTGGTGAAGCTTGCCTCTGTAGTTCCTGTTTGAATTCCTAAATTCTTAATTTCCAGAATTCCCTTTGTTTGTGTTTTCTTTTTTTTTCATCTTTGTGCATTCTTTCTTTCTTTCTTTAAGGTACTTATTCATTTTCCCCAGTTTTTTGTTTATGGTTTTCTTTAAGGGATTTATTAATTTCCTCACACTGTTTGTGTTTTTCTGGATTTCTTTTTCTTTTTTCCTTTTCTTTCTGCTCCCCCCCCCCCACCCTCCTTCAGCTGCTGTTTATTGACATTCAGGTGGGCATATAGCAACAGGCCTGGAGATACTGAAGAACAGAAGGTGGAGAGTAGAGTGTCTACTGTGAAAGCTGTTGGGAAAGCAAGTCAGGGCCAGTGCCAAATGTAAGCTACACTGGAATCCTGAGCCCCATGCCCTCAGCCCCTACTCTTGCTATCTCCTGACTCCAGGCCAGGACTAGGAGTTCTTTGGGCAACTTTCTATAGGAGCAAAGTATACAGAGATGTTACTCTCCTTTTGTAATAAAGTGAGAGAGTTTCCAATCCTACATCCCTCCTTTACCCCTGGTTTGGGTAAGGTCGTATGATAGACAGCTGGACTCTTTCATGTTTCAGAGGCATTAATTTTTCCCTGGTGCCCAAGTCAACCAGCACCACACTATGACCCAGAGTGAGCACTACAAGCATTGCTGGCCTAATTGATGGGGTGGGGGAGGAGATGGAAGAGGGGCTAGAAGAAGGGATCCAGAAAGCCATTAATGCACAGGCACTACACATATGGTATTGGTAAAGTCAGAGCTAGGGTGTCACCCAGTCAGCATAATTTCCCTTCTTGAAGAAGCCTCAGGCCTTGCCATTCATGGTCAAGTTTACATGAAGGTCAACCGCCTCAGCCCAGGTATCTCGTTCTGCATCCTTACACAACTCAGGGAAGATGCCACGGTACAGGTGGGCCTGGTGAGCTGTCTGGGGATTGCCCATCAGCAATGATGGGAGCTGGAAGGTGGTACTGGGCCACTTGGTGAGCACTCCTGCCAGCCCTAGTGACCAGGATAATAGCTCTACTGCAGCACTTGAAGCAGGCCTCCATGGTGCCCATGGCAACAGCTTTTGTGGGGTTGTTGGTAATAGGTGCCAGAAGGTGGAGTTCCTTGAATAACTTCAAGTGGTAGATGGCAGCCTCTACATCATAGGCAGTCAGGTGCTGCATGTGAACAGCCTCCAGAGGATAGTTCCCTTTGGCTATTCCTCCAGATAGCATGACACAGTCTGCTCCATCTAGGACTATGTCTGCCACATCACCGTGTCAGCATTGGTGGGATGCAGTTTCTTGATGATTTTCTCCAGCATCTGTATGGTACACATGATAGACTTCCCAGTGCGGTTGCATCACTCCATTATCAACTTCTGAGCCAGGAAGCTCTTCTCTGAAGGAATTTTAATGCCTAGGTCTCCATGAGCCACCATGATCCCATCAGTGCCTTCCAAAATCTCATCACACCTGCAGACATCTTCATGGTTCTCAATTTTGCTGATGATCTTGTTGTTCTTTCCCTTCTCTCCTAGGACCTTCCAAACCCCATGCACACTGGCTGTCTTGTGGATGAAAGATACAAACACCGTGTCTACATCCTGCTCCACTCCAAACTTCAGATCCTGGGTGTCCTTTTCTGACACAGCAGGGAGATGCACAGCAGCTCCAGGAACGTTCATTCCTTCTTGCTTCCCAAGTTGCCACCATTCTCTACTTCTGTCACCAGCAAGTGAGCACCTTTCTTCTTCACCTACAGTAAAATGAACCTACCATCTATGTAGATTTATTTATTTATTTACATCCCAAATGTTGCCTCCCTCTCAGTTCCCCCTCCCAGAGTCCCTTCCCCATGCCCACTCCCTTTTTCTCGTGAGATGGTATCTCCCCATCCTGGCCAGTTAAGTCTCTACAGGATTAGACACATCCTCTACCACTGAGACAAGGCAGCCCTCTGCTACATATGTGCTGGTGGCTTCAGATCTGCATGTGTATGCTCTTTGGCTGGTGGCTCAGGCTCTGAATGCTCCCAGGGGTCCAAGTTAGTTGACACTAAATTGGCTATTCATATAGATCCTCCTGCTCACCTCCATACCTTGCAGATGTTCTTATAGTCCAGCCATAGGTTGTTCTCCTCGCACCTTTCCATGTAGGCATCGTCCAGGGTGATCTTCAGAGTGGCTCCCTTCTTCAGCTCCACTTCCCCAGTGCTGCTGCTTTGGACGAATCCAGTCTGGATCTCAGGTCCCTTTGTGTCCAGAGCCACTGCAACAGGCAGGTAGACAACAGCGTCAAATTTGAAGCTTTCTATGGCTGCATGGTTTTTCTCCATGGCCTCTGCATGGTATTCATGGGTCCCAGGAGAGAAATTCAGCCGAGCCACATTCATTCCAGACTTAATCGTCTCCTTCAGCATCGCCACAGACTGGAAAGCAGAATCATTGATACAAATGATACCAGTGTTACAGGCATGGTGGGTGTGGAGACAATGTCCAGGCGGTACATGTGATCTAGGAAGGTGTCAGCCATGGCTGCACAGACTTCTGGGTTTGAATGAAGGCAGCCCCACTTCCTTGTGTGGCTTAGGCATGGTTTCTGAGGTCCTCAGACATACTCTGGATTCTGCTGCCATATATAAATTTGACACCTGCAGGGTCAAGGCATGTCACTGCTGTGCATTTCCTGGATTTCTTTAATTTTATCTTTAAAAACCACTATCATACTCACAGTCATCTATTGGATGGAACACAGAGCCCCCAATAGAGGAGCTAGAGAAAGTAACCTATAGGAGGAACCCTATAGGAGGAACATCAATATGAACTAACCAGTACCCCCCTGAGCTTGTGTCTCTAGCTGCATATATAGCAGAAGATGGCGTAGTCCACCATCATTGGGAGGAGAGGCCCTTGGTCTTGCAAAGATAATATGCCCCAGTACAAGGGAACACCAGGGCCAGAAAGCGGGAGTGGGTGGGTTGGGAAGCAGGGCAGGGGGAGAGTATAGGGGACTTTTGGGATAGCATTTGAAATGTAAATAAAGAAAATATCTAATAAAAATTAAAAAAAAAAACAAATACATTCTAGTACTTAAAACAAATAAACAAACAACCACCCACTAACAACTTCATATAGTTGGTTTTGAGGTCTTTTTTCTTGTGCTTCAGCTATGTTGGAATATTTAGGGCCTGCTGCAATAGGAGAGCTGGGCTCCAGTGGAGACATACTGCTTTGGCTGTTGTTGATTGTGTCTTTATGTTGTTGTTGATTGTGTCTTTATGCTGTTGTCTAGGTCTCTGGGTTTGGGATGATTATAAGTCTAGGTGCTGATTTCTGGGTTTGTCTTTGTTGAGTGGGTGTTTTGTTCCTGGTTTTCTGTTTCCTCCCTGGATTTTTTTGGCAGGTGTGTTGCCTGTTTTCCTGGCCTGCTCAGCTGCTCTGTTCACAGGGAATGCCTGCTGGTGTTGGAGGCTGAGATACTGGGGTGAATTGGGGGAAGAAAGGTTGGAAGGGAAGGTCTTCGTGGTCAATTGGGGACGGGGTCAGAGAGGAAACAAGACCATAGCAGATTTTCTGCTACAAAGCTGGGGGTGGAAACGGGAGGACTGGATCTCAGGAGCAGCAGGAGGAAAGGTGGGGTTTCATTTTCAGCCTACTTGTTGCCCTGGGAGGAGTAGCTCTTAGGTTAGCACAGGGTGCTTGCTGGAGCTGGGGTTTGGTATACAGTAGTGGGAGGAATGTTAGAAGGGGAAATCTCCCGTGGGAGATGAGAGATGGGTGCATGTGTGTATGTGTGTGTGCACGCACGTGCGCACGAGCACGTCATGTTTCTCTCTCTCTCTCTCTCTCTCTCTCCATATATATATATATATATATATATATGTGTGTGTGTGTGTGTGTGTGTGTGTGTGTGTGTGTATGTATGTATGTATGTATGTATGTGTGTGTGTTTGTGCCAAGGGTGTTCTGCTGTAGAGCTGAGGATGAGACTGGGGATTCAAACTGGGGGAATGGAGGAGAGAAGCTGTTCAGGTTGCCTACTTGGTTTTCTGGCTTTTGAGGCCTGTGGGTTAGCTTGGGTGTGTCTTTTGTAGTTGAGGCTTAGTTTCTTGTTCTGCCATGCTAGTATGTTCCCAGTGAATGCCTGCTGGTGTTAAAGGCTAGGATAATGGGATGAGCTGGGGGAAGGAGGGTTGGGAAAAGAGATCTTTGTGCATGGTTGTGGGTGGAGTCAATGGGAGAAAGCAGCAGGTTTCCTGCTATAGAGCTAGGGTTGAGACCTAGCCTGGTGGTGGCTGGGTTTCAGATCAGCAGGACAGGTGTGGGGTCACCTTCAGTCTACTTGTTGTTTTGGGAGGAAAGGCCTTGGGTTAGCATGGGGTGCCTTTTGGGGTTGGGGTCAGGGACAAAGCAATGGATGGAGAGAGAGAGGGGGGGAGCGAGGGAGGGAGGGAGGGAGGGAGAGAGAGAGAGAGAGAATAAAAGTAAGATCTGTGGGTTTCTGTTGGCTTAGATTTTTTTCAAAACCTACTTTAATAAGGGTTCTTAAATACTTCAACCTCCATTCTAGCCCACTTCCCACAAGAGATAGTAGAAAAGAAAGGTTAGTAAGGCAAAGGGGGATGTGGACCTGTTTAGAAATAGTTCTTTGAGGTGATTCCTATCTTCCCTGTCAGCAGTGCAGTCCTCTAGGAAAACAACATGAATCAGCAACTTCAGTTCAGTCCATTCAGCAATCACCACTCACAAATCAGCAATGGGCAATTTGATCCAGAAGAAACCCCGAGGCTCTACCCGAGTCTGTGGAAGCAGCAAGAAGCCTCTGGAATACCATGAGAAGTTTGGTGAGTTTGTCTGTGAAGTCATGACAAGCAAAGATCAGCAACTGTGGGGCAAGGAAAGCCAATGCCAGGGCTGCCTCCCACTGTTGGGTCATGTTTATATTCTTTCTAAACATTATGCATCCTCTCATGTGTCTGCTTTAGCAAAATATCTTCCCACCTGTGTCTGCTTCAGTAAAATATTGTTTCATGTGTCTGCTTCAGCAACACATTCTTTCACCTGTATCTGCCCCAACAAAGCATCATATGACATAATCGAGTTTCCAAAGAAGCCAGAAATTTCCAAGGATTCAAAGGAGCTGGGAACTGGGAGCGGGGTGGTATGTGTTTCTTTGTGTGTGTGTGTGTGTGTGTGTGCGCGCGCGCACACGTGTATTGGTAGGGAAGGCTGCCATGGGTTTTCTCCTGCAGAGCCGGGGGCAGGGGGAGATGAGACTGGATCAGGGGGAACAGAGCCTTTGTCTGTCTCTTGGGGGCAGTCACCTCTCATCAGTGCATCCTTCCAGGCTTGCACCTGCCATTTTGTTTCTGTATCTCTGTCCTTGAGTTATATTCAAGAACTGAGTTGTGTTGTTGTCTGTAGAATACTCTATGTGCAGATTTAGTATGTAAAAGGAATTGAATGATGTTCGTTGATTACTTAATAGACTGATACTTAAAGTTCCCTCAAAACACTGACTATTAATCACAAGTCTTGGATGGTCAGGGCTTTAGGCTTCAGTTAATGGCTCCATGTTAACTGTTTTGGTTTCTGAGTGAATCATTTCTTTTTGTCTCCTTATTAACTCTACTGAGAGGTAATTTATTTATATAGTCACATATTTGAAGTATGAGTCAATGAGTTTTTTTAAATTATTGAAATCTGTAAAGCCATTGCCATAGTCAAGACAAAAACCAATTTTCATAACCTTTTTGATTTTTTATATTTTAGCCTTTATTACCCCTGGGCCATTTATCTACTATTTTTTTCAAATGTATTCTTTTTTCAGTAAAAGTCAAGTTAAAAGTTGTAGCTTTCATATTGGTTATATTTTATATACAGCTATATAGTATTTATTTTTTTAATGTTTAGTTTCTACCCTGCATAGCAATTTTGAGATTCATTCACATTCTAAATATGTTAGCAGTCCATTCCTTTTTTAATTTAAAATTTGACATATGTGTATATATTCATGTGTAGCTGTAAGAAATAATACAATGAGAAAACCGTGCATATAGCATTTTGCAAATCAAACACATTATTAAAACCAAGATAATGACAACGATCGAGCAAACCTCAAATAAGGAAGCTGTCCATGGCCCTTTGCTAGACAGATCCATTTTCCACATGCCTACCACCTCCTTAAAAACTAGCCTACTTTAAAAGGGTTGCTGTATTTATTTGTAAATGCTTGCATCTGTGTCTGTATGAGTGCATGGATGTGCATTTATCTGAAGGTTTGCACACCTATGCATGCATGCAGAGGCCAGAAGAGGACAGATGTCCTCTTCTGCCACTCTCTGCCTCTCTTTTAGGCAAGGTGAACCTGAGTTAGGGTGGACACCAACAGACCTCAGCAGTCCTGTCTCTGGCTCTTGTGAAACCCATGTTACAGGTTACAAGCATTTGAGGGGATGCCTGATGTTTGTTATGTGGGTGCTGGGGTAGAAACTCTGGGCCCCATCATTATACAATAAGCTTCCCTAGTTTCTGAGACATCTTTCTAAACCTAGCATACCTCCCTTGAAGAGTATTTCTAATTCACTGTGAACTTGAGTTTCCATATGTAGCCTGCCTACTCACATGCATTTCCAACATCTTCCACTAGAGGGGATGTTTGTTGTAATTAATGAATCCACATTGATATCTCAAATTTTATCTCTAATCCCTCTCATTTACAACAGAATTCCCTAGTGTTTTATGCTCTGTGAGTCTGGACAAATGCGCTATGATATGTACCTTAATTACAGTACTATGCAGAGTAGTTTTACAGCGTCCCTCCCCATCCTCAGTGCTCTTCCAGTTTCCTTTCATTTCCCTGCCCCTGACTTCCACTGATCTTTTTATTATCTCTGTGATTTGTCTTTTTTTCAGAATGGCATCCCATTCAAGTAGTTGTGATGTCTATCATATTTATTCATCTTCTCTATTTGCTGCTTTATTCATTACTATTTGTGTCTTCAAGTTTTCATCAATTTGCAGCCCTTTGTGTTTGTGTATATGTGTTTTAAAGATCTGACTTTAAAAAAAAAAACAACCTTGTTTTTATCTGTAATGTTTTATTTGTCTGAAGTGAACACTTGTCCACCATGTGAACACTGCACATATATTCACAGAACCAGCTTGAGTCCTCTGAGTCCTATGTCCAAAGTGTGTAGTGTCTTCAACAAGACTTCCCTTTAGTCCCTGAGACCAAGGGCAACAGGTTGTACTGCTTTGGGAGGAATCTCTTGGACTACCCTGACCAAAAACTCTAAGGGATGTCTCTTATATCTCCCTTTTTCCTCCCTCTTATTTATTGACCTCCCTTCCCCTCTCCAATTAAAGTCCTCATCTCCATTTTCTCATTTTCCCTTCATACAATCCCTTGTTTTGCTCTCTAGACTCCCCTTCTTATGCCCCCATTTCTTTTTCATGTCCCCATTACTTTCTTATGCCCATCATTACTTTCCTGCTTTTTGAGGTTACTCCAGGTTATATACTCACGTCTAAAGACTTGGGGCTAGGCTACACAGATAAGAGAGACCATACAGCTCTTATCTTCTGATTTTCTGTTACCCCCACTCAGTAGAACACCTTCTACTTCCCTCCATTTATCTGCAAATATCATGGCTGTATTTTTTGAGTTCTTTATATATTCATACTGAATATTAAGGTATTGTCAGATATGTAACTGTGGGTTTCTTATTCACTGGATTGTTTCCTTAGTTGTATGGAAGGTTTTTAATTTTATGAGGTCATACTAGTCAGTTGTTGGCCTAAATTCCTTGGCAAGTGGAGTCCTATTCAGGAAGTTTGCTCTCACATATATACTGTGTAGGCTGCTGCCTATGTTCTCTCCCAGCAGTTTAGGTTTCAAATCTAGGTCTTTGTCCACTTGGAGTGAATTCCTGCACAGGGTGATAGGTACGGGTCTAGTTTCACTCTTCTGCATTTTGACCTCGTTCTCCCAGCACCATTTGTTGAAGACACTGTTTTTTCTCTAGTGTATATTTTTTGGCTGCTCTGTCAAATATCAGATGGCTGTAGCTACAATAGTGCACAATAGTTTGCTTGCCTCTGTCTTAAATTAAAACTTAAAAAGCTTTTTAGTGGCTACTGTAGGAGCTGCAGTACATGTTCATCACTAAGCTAACTCTACTTTCAAATGACTTTGTGCTGCTCCATGAGTGGCATATTCTATAATTGTGACAGACCCTAGTTCTCAGTCCTGCCATTTCTGCCATGTGTCTCACTTATACATAAATGTGTGTATTGTATGTTGGGTTAGTCACTTCTCTATTGTTGTGATCAAGGCAACTTGTAGAAGGAATGGTTTATTATGTGCTTGTGGTTCCAGAGCGTTAGAGTCCATGATGGCAGAGCAGAAGCAAGACACAGTAGCCCAGAGTTCATACCATGAACCATAGATCCCACCATCAGTGACACACTTCCTCCAACAAGACCACACCACATAAACCTTCATAAACAGATACTTACTGGGTCCAAGTATTCAAATGCTCAAGACTTATGAGGGGTATCTCATTCAATACAACATATATATATATATATATATGTATGTATATGTATATACATATGATATATGTATTGGATATATATACATACAATATTATATATATGTTCTAATATACATATATGTATATATTAGATGCATCTAGGAATATAAAATAAAACATGTTGCTTTCATAATTTTTGCTGGTGTTATCCTTTATATCAATTAAGAATAACAAAATAGATTTTTCATTCCGGTGTCTCTCTAAGGCAGGTCCACTCAGGAGGGCACAGGCTGCAGAAGCAGCAGGGCATCTGGGACAGGGTCCTACAGAACTACATTTGCAGCTAGGAGGTGGGGCTGTTCTTCAGCCCTCTGTGCACTGGTCTTCTTGCCAGGAGAGAACTGGTCTCTCAGGAGTGCTGATACAGGCTTACAGACTCACAGGAGGAACAAGCTCCAGCCAGAGACAGCAAGAACATCTAATACCAGAGATTACAAGATGGCAAAAAGCAAACAAAAGAATTTTAACAACAGAAACCAAGACTACTTGGCATCATCAGAACCTAGTACTCCCACCACAGTAAGTCCTGGATACCCCAACACAAAGGAAAAAACAAGATTTAGATTTAAAATCATATTTCATGATGCTGGTAGAGGATTTAAAGAAGGACATTAATAACTCCCTTAAAGAAATACAGGAGAACACAGCTAAACAGGTAGAAGCCCTTAAAGAAGAAACACAAAAATTCCTTAAAGAATTACAGGAAAACACAACCAAACAGGTGAAGGAATTGAACAAAACCATCCAAGACCTAAAAAGGGAAGTAGAAACAATAAAGAAATCACAAAAGGAGACAACTCTGGAGATAGAAATCCTAGGAAAGAGATCAGGAGCCATAGATGCAAGCATCACCTACAGAATACAAGAGATGGAAGAGAGAAGCTCAGGTGCAGAAGATTTCATAGAAAACATGAACACAACAATTAAAGAAAATGCAAAATGCAAAAAGATCCTATCTCAAAACATCCAGGAAATCCAGGACACAATGAGAAGACCAAACCTAAGGATAATAGATATAGATGAGAATGAAGATTTTCAACTTAAAGGGCCAGTAAGTATCTTCAACAAAATTATAGAAGAAAACTTCCCTAACCTAAAGAAAGAGATGCCCATGAACATACACGAAGCCTACAGAACACCAAAAATACTGGACCAGAAAAGAAATTCCTCCTGACACATAATAATCAAAACATCAAATGCACTAAACAAAGATAGAATATTAAAAGCAGTAAGGGAAAAAGGTCAAGTAACATATAAAGGCAGACCTATTTTATACCAGACTTCTCACCAGAAACTATAAAAGCCAGAAGATCCTGGACCCTAAGAGAACACAAATGCCAGCCCAGGCTACTACACCCAGCAAAACTCTCAATCACCATAGATGGAGAAACCTAAGTATTCCATGACAAAACCAAATTTCCAAAATATCTTACCATGAATCCAGTCCTTCAAAGGATAGTAAAGGGAAAACCCCAACACAAGGAGGGAAATTATGCCCCAGAAAAAGCAAGAAAGTAATCCTTCAACAAACCTAAAAGAAGATCGCCACAAGAACAGAATTCCAACTCTAACAACAAAAATAACAGGAAGCAACAATTACTTTTCCTTAATATCTCTTAATATCAATGGTCTCAATTCCCCAATAAAAAGACATAGACTAACAGACTGGCTAAGTAAACAGGACCTAACATTTTGCTGCATACAGGAAATCCACCTCAGGGACAAAGACAGACACTACCTCAGAGTAAAATTTTCCAAACAAATGTTACTAAGAAACATGCTGGGGTAGCCATTCTAATATCAAATAAAGTCGACTTCCAGCTCAAAGTTATCAAAAAAGACAAGGAGGGGCACTTCATACTCATCAAAGGTAAAATCTGCTAAGATGAACTCTCAATTCTGAATATCTATGCTCTCAATGCAAGGGCAGCCACACTCATTAAAGAAACTTTAGTAAAGCTCAAAGCACACATTGCACCTCACACAATAATAGTGGGAGACTTCAACACCCCACTCTCATCAGTGGACAGATCGTGGAAACAGAAACTAAACAGAGACACAGTGAAACTAACAGAAGTTATGAACTAAATGGATTTAACAGATATCTACAGAACATTTTATCCTAAAACAAAAGGATATACCTTCTTCTCAGCACCTCATGGTACCTTCTCCAAAATTGACCATATAATTGGTTACAAAACAGGGCCCAACAGATACAAAAATATTGTAATAATTCCATGCATCCTATCAGATCACCATGGACTAAGGCTGATCTTCAATACAACATATACAATACATATAATAGAAATAATACATAATATAATACATAAATAATACATAATACAATACAATAATAGAAAGCCAACATTCACGTGGAAGCTGAACAACACTCTACTCAGTGATAACTTGGTCAAGGAAGAAATAAAGAAAGAAATTAAAGACTTTAGAGCTTAATGAAAATGAAGCCACAACATACCCAAACTTATGGGACACAATGAAGGCAGTCCTAAGAGGAAAACTCATGCCTCTGAGTGCCTCCAGAAAGAAACTAGAGAGCAGATACATGAGCAGCTTGACAGCACACCTAAAAGCTCTACAACAAAAGGAAGCAAATTCACCCAAGAGGAGTAGACGGCAGGAAATAACCAAACTCAGGGCTGAAATCAAACAAGTGGAAACGAAAAGAACTGTACAAAGAACCAACCGAACCAGGAGCTGGTTCTTTGAGAAAATTAACAAGATAGATAAACCCTTAGCCAGACTCATCAGAGGGAACAGGGATAGTATCCTAATTAACAAAATCAGAAATGAAAAGAGAGACATAACAACAGAATCCGAGGAAATCCAAAAAAATCATCAGATCCTATGACAAAAGCCTATGTTCAACAAAACTGGAAAGTCTGGATGAAATGGACAATTTTCTAGACAGATACCAGGTACCAAAGTTAAATCAGAATCAGATTAATGACCAAAACAGTCACATATCCTCTAAAGAACTAGAAGCAGTCATTAATTAATAGTCTCCCAACCAAAAAAAGCCAAGGACCGGGATGGATTTAGTGCAGAGTTCTATCAGATCTTCAAAGAAGACCTAATACCAATACTCCTCAAACTATCCCACAAAATAGAAACAAAAGGTACTCTACCCAATTCATTCTATAAAGCCACAGTTACTCTGATACCTCAAGCACACAAAGACCCAACAAAGAAGGAGAGCTTCAGACCAAGTTCCCTTATGAATATCAATGCAAAAATACTCAATAAAATTCTCAGAAACCAAATCCCAAAACACATCAAAACGATTATCCATCATGATCAAGTAGGCTTCATCCCAGGGATGCAGGGATGGTTCAATATAAGGAAATCTGTCAATGTAATCTACTACATAAACAAACTCAAAGACAAAAACCACATGATCATCTCATTAGATGCTTAGAAAGCATTTGACAAAATCTAACACCTGTCTATAATAAAAGTCTTGGAAATATCAGGAATTCAAGGCCCATACCTAAACATAGTAAAAGCAACATACAGGAAACCAGTAGCCAACATCAAAGTAAATGGTGAGAAGCTGGAAGCAATCCCACTAAAATCAGGGACTAGACAAGGCTGTCCACTTTCTCCCTACCTATTCAATATAGTACTTGAAGTCCTAGCCAGAGTAATTAGACAAGGAAAGGAGATCAAAGTGATACACATTGGAAAGGAAGAAGTCAAAATACCACTATTCGCAGTTGATATGATAGTATACATAAGTGATCCCAAAAATTCCACCAGAGAACTCCTAAACTTGATAAACAACTTCAGTGCAGTAACTGGATATAAAATTAACTCAAACAAATCAGTGACCTTTCTCTACACAAAGGGTAAACAGGCTGAGAAAGAAATTAGGGAAACAACACCCTTCATAATAGCCACAAATAATATAAAATACCTTGGTGTGACTCTAACTAAGCAAATGAAAGATCTGAATGATAAGAACTTCAAGTCTCTAAAGAAAGAAATCGAAGGAGATCTCAGAAGATGGAAAAATCTCCCATGCTCATGGATTGGCAGGATTAATATAGTAAAACTGGGTATCTTGTTGAAAGCAATCTATAGATTCAATGCAATTCCCATCAAAATTCCAACTCAATTCTTCACCGAGTTAGAAAGGGCAATTTGCAAATTCATCTGGAATAACAAAAAATCCAGGATAGCAAAAACTATTCTCAACAATAAAAGAACCTCTGATGAAATCACTATCTCTGACCTCAAGCTATACTACAGAGCAATTGTGATAAAAACTGCATGGTACTGGTACAGTTACAGCCAAGTAGATCAGTGGAATAGAAGACCCAGAAATGAACCACGTGTCTATGATCACTTGATCACAAAGAAGCTAAAACCATCCAGTGGAAAAAAGACAACATTTTCAACAAATGGTGCTGGCTCAACTGGCGGTTATCATGTAGAAGAATGTGAAATGATTCATTCTTATCTCCTTGTACAAAGCTCAAGTCTAAGTGGATCAAGGAACTCAATATAAAACCAGAGACACTGAAACTTACAGAGGAGAAAGTGGGGAAAAGCCTCGAAGTTATGGGCACAGGGGAAAAATTCCTGAACAGAGCAGCAGTGACTTGACTGTAAGAACTAGAATCAACAAATGGGACTTCATAAAATTGCAAAGCTTCTGTAAGGCAAAGGAAACTGTCAATAAGACCAAAAGGCAACCAACAGATTGGGAAAGGATCTTTACCAATCTTAAATCTGAGAGGAGGCTAATATACAAAGAACTCAAGAAGTTAGACTCTAGAAAACCAAATAACCCTATTAAAAATGGGGTACAGAGCTAAACAAAGAATTCTCAACTGAGGAATACTGAATGGCTGAGAAGCACCTAAAAAAAGTTCAACATCCTTAATAATCAGGGAGATGCAAATCAAAACAACACTGATATTCCACTTCACACCAGTCAGAATGGCTAAGATCAAAAACTCAGGTGACAGTAGATGCTGGCAAGGATGTGGAGAAAGAGGAACACTCCTCCATTGTTGGTGGGATTGCAAGCTTGTACAACCACTCTGAAAATCAGTTTGGCGGTTCCTCAGAAAATTGGACATAGTACTACTGGAAGATCCAGCAATACCACTCCTTGATATACACCCAGAAGATGTTCCAACTTGTAATAAGGACACATACTCCACTATGTTCAAGCAGCCTTATTTATAATAGCCAGAAGCTGGAAAGAACCCAAATGTCTCTCAACAGAGGAATGGATACAGAAAATGTGGTACATTTACACAATGGAGTACTACTTAGCTATTAAAAACAATGAATTTCTGAAATTCTTAGGCAAATGGATGCATCTGGAGGATGTCATCCTGAGTGAGGTAACCCAATCACAAAAGAACACACATGATATGCACTCACTGATAAGTGGATATTAGCACAGAAGCCCAGAATACCCAAGATACAATTTGCAAAACACAGGAAACTCAAGAAGAAGGAAGACCAAAGTGTGGATGCTTTGTTCCTTCTTAGAATGGGGAACAAAATACCCATGGAAGGAGTTACAGAGAGAAAGTTTATAGCAGAGACTGAAGGAATGACTATCCAGAGAGTGCCCCACTAGGGGATCCATCCCATAAACAACCACCAAACCCAGACACTCTAGTGGATGCCAACAAGTGCTTGCTGACAGGAGCCTGATATAGCTGCCTTCTGAGAGGCTCTGCCAGTGCCTGACAAATACAGAGGTGGATGCTCTCAGCCAACCATTAGACTGAGCACAGGGTCCCCAATGAAGGAGCTAGAGAAAGTACCCAAGGAGCTGAAGGGGTTTTCAGCCCCATAGGAGGAATAACAATATGAACTAACCAGTATCCCCAAAGCTCCCTGGGACTTAACTACCAATCAAAGAAAACACATGGTAGGACTCATGGCTCTAGCTGCATATGTAGCAGAGGATGGCCTAGTTGGTCATCAATGGGAGGATAGGCCCTTGGTCCTGTGAAGGTTCTATGCCCCAGTATAGGGGACTGTCAGGGCCAGAAATGGGAGAGGGTGGGTTGGGGAGCAGGGGGAAGTGGGGAGGGGATAGGGAATTTTCAGAGGGGAAACTAGGAAAGGGGATAATATTTGAAATTTAAATAAAGAAAATATCTAATAAAAAAAGAATAACAAAGTGAAGGGTTTTACGTTCAAGGTTTCCTTTTGCAATACTTCATACAGAACAAAGTCCCTGATCTACATAATTTCCTTTTCTCTGAAAAACTTCTAAAGTTTTTTTTCAAGGTACACATCTTTCAGTTTTTCCTTATATGAGCCAGTCTTTAGTTCCCCTTTTCTTTTGAAGGATAATTTTGCAGGGTGTTTTTTGTTGTTGTTGTTGTTTTTTAAGTTTTCTTTAACCTTTAAAATATCCCTCTTGTTGTTTGCGTGGCTTCTGAGCAAAAGTCAGGCTTATTTCTGATCAGCACCAGTCAATAGGTCATGTTTTTTTTTCTTCTTCTTTTTATTTATTCTTGTCTCACACAATACATCCCGGCTGTATCCTCTCCTCCCTCCACTCCTCCTAGTATCCTCGCTACCCCTCTCCCATCCACTCCTCTGTCTCCCTTCAGAAAAGAGCAGACCTCCCAGGGATGTCAACTGAACATGGCATAACAAGATATAATAAGACTAGGCACAAACACTCATAGCAAGGCTGGACAAGGCAAGTAAGGAGGAGGAAATGGGTCCCCCACTCTCACTGTTAGGAGTCCCACAAAATCTGTAAGCTAAGCATGTATACTGAGGACCTAGCAGAGACCCCTGCAGGCTCCGTGATTACAGCTTTAGTCTCTGTGAGTGCCTATGATCCCTGCTTAGTTGGTCTGTGCACCATTAGTTGATCTGTGGGCCGTGATCTTCTGGTGGCATATGACAGTAGGATTTGCTGAAGGAGCAGGGGGGATCCCGAGATCACGTGTTCTCTTCCTCTATTGGTTCCCTGCAGTGTGACAATGACAGCTAAACGCAGCAGCAGCAGCAGCAGCAGCAGCAGCAGTAGCATTCCTGACTGCATTCCTGACTTTTCTGTCCTTGGCTTCCTGGATCGATGCTTAGGGCCCTGACATTGCTTTTGGGGAAAAATTCAGTTATTTCAAGCAGTTGAAATCGCAACTGCTTATTGTCTTCTATTCTTCTCTCCAGGTTTTGAATGCTTCACCTTTTGTAGTTCTCAAATGTTTTGTTCTTTTTTCTTCAGCTCCTTTCCCCAACTCCCCACTCCCTTTTCTGTTTTGGAGGTTTCTGTAGAGATAGCCTCAAGTTCAGAGGGTTCTTTCTCAACTCTGTCGTATCCACTAATGAAACCCACTAAGGCCGTTCTTCATTTGTGTCTGTGGCTTTGATCCCTAACCTCCTTCTCATGTTCTTCCTTGGAGCGTCCAGGTTTCTCTAACATATGCAGCCCCCTTTGTCTGCGAGAACCCCTAGCATATTGCAGGCTTTAGTTCCTAGAATGCTAATTGCAATAGCCCAGCAGTAGATCCATCTGAGCCTGGGTTTGATGTTTTCTGTCTCTTCCAGCTGCGCTCTTTGCCCTTTTGTGTGTTTTGCACTTTTTCTTGCTGGGCAGATATGGCGCTGTCGGAGCATGCTAAGGTAAGCGAGGGGGTGGGGGGTGGGGAGAAGCATGCTGGACTCCTATGGTCAGGTGTTAGCATTTGAGTGAATCTGTTCTCTGGAGTGTCCCTCTGTCCTCAGGGGGATAGGACGACTAAAGTCACTTCTGGTTGAAAAATTTTCCTGGCCAATTAGGCTCTAGTGCACACCAGCAAATTATTCTCTGGAATAATTTCTACCAAGGGCAAACCTTATCAAGAAAGATAGAACACTCTCACATTTAAAAGAGTTCGGCCTTCTTGTTCTCCATATGGAAACGGGCGAGGGGGTGAGGGGTGGGGTAGGGGAGGCTGGGGTGGGGATGGGGTATAGGGGAGATTCCCTCTCTTTCCTCGCCTCACTGTGGGACCCTTGGAGATCTCCTGAAGGGAAAACCTAGTCAAGTGCAGTGGCCATGATCGGGTCTCTCTGAAGTTTGTGGTTTCTCACAATCACCCACACTGAGTCTCCAGCAATTCATCCTCCCCAGCACTCGGTCCCTGTGAGGCGTCTGCTCATGGGTGTCTGCTCTCTCAGCTGTGGCCACCTCTATTTTATGTCTAACAGTTTTTCTTTTACCTGTAGATATGATTGTTAGGATTGGGTGGCGACGTACAAACCTCTGACATGCCAGCCTAGCCAGCAGAAATCTCTCTTTAGCTCCAGGCGACCATCCGTTTGTCCTCTAGCTCTGTAATTTTATTATTTCATGCATGCTGTGTTAATGCAACCATTTGTATAAGACTGAATAACCTCTCGGGAATGTCTCTTTTTTCACTAAGCCTCTGATTTTTTGAAAACCCTCTGGCTTTTCCCCCCTCCACCCCCCTCAGCAGTTCGTGTCCTTTTGTTGAGGGAGGGAGGGAGGATTAAAAAAAAAACCAAAAAAGACAACTAGGCAACATTATGGTATGACTCCAGCAAATGCTGAAGCAGATAATTTCTCTTTTTTTTTTTATATCATTCTAGGTACGTGCAAAGAATCTGGTCAGTCCTAAGGCATAAACAAAAGTCCCAAGGTCACTCGTTGCAGGGACTTATCAAGATGTCCAAGATACAATGAATATATTCCGGAGTTGTATTTTCCTGAGCTAACTTCCTTATCCTAGCCCAACATTAAATATTCTTGCTAAATTCCTAGAAGTAGCACCAAGAGCTCTCCACAGTGGTTGTAGCAGTTAAACTGCTTACCCACGGAAGGGCAGCTGGCTGTTTCCAGTGCTTGAATGGTACAAATGGAGGTGCCTTAATCATCCACTTACAGGCTTTTGTGACCCGAGACTTCATTTCTCTGGGACAAGTGTCCAGGACGGCAGTTGCTGGTTCAGTTTACAGTTGTATGTTTTTCATTGTTTCTTAGTTTGGTATGACCAGTTTACTTTCCCCCAAGAAATGTATGATTGATCCTCTTCCGCCATCTGCTTCACACTCTTGTGGTGTTGCCATTTTTTACAAATTTAACTGCCCGGAATGGGCATGGAATGGCATCTATTATGGTTTTAATTTGCATGTCTGTCATTACTAATGATTTTGAACATCTTTTCAAATGCATATTTTATCCTTTTAATAGTCACTTAGGTATACTTTTATTTATTTTGCCCAATTCCTTTTTGGATAATTTTGACTGTTGCATTTGAGTGTTCCCTACAAATTATATTTTAGACATTGGTCCTTAGCTGAATTTATAGTTTTCTGGTATTTTTCTTTCAGACTGCTGCTTATCTTCTCAGTCACAGAAAATTGTAATTTTGCTGAAGTCTAATTCATCAATTGTTTCTGTCTGGAGTACAATCTGTGCTCTTAAATCTAGGAATGCTTTAAAAAGATCTTTGGGCTTTATGATTTGTATTTAATATCAAAATAATATTTTAAATTAACTTTCATATAAAGTATGAGTTTTAGGTTTCAAGGCTTTGACTTGTTTTTGTCTGGGGATATCCACATTTACAGACACCATTTGTTTAAAAAAGTGTACTTTTTTTCAAGAGAATTAAATCATTTATTGAGTACTCATGATAACAGATGACATACAAGCTTCATTCCCATCTGTTATTTTATCTGATATCATTATTCAATTTTGCTATTGCATAGGGTGTGCCAACAACCATTGTAACAAAACTGTGACCTTGCTTGGATGACCCTTTCAATGGTGAAACTCATTACAAGTTACAATAGTAACTGGAACCTTAACAACACCAAGGTTTGTGAAGACAATGGCTTCTCTACCCAAGCAACCAGAAATAAATTCCAGATGGAATTTGGTACCACCCTAAAAGAATTCTAACTTCACACTGTAGGGGAAGTTTACCAAGATGGCTTCAGGGTAGACTAAATTTACACGCACATTAAAAAAAAAATAGACACATTTATTCAGCGCCATGATCAGACTATTACATTTAGCAATTAACAGCATGGGTGAAAAAGGTCTACAATAAAACCTTTTGTTGGAATGCTATACACTTTCCACAGAATAGAAACTAAAATAGCATGTTATACAATTAGCCACAAACACAGTCCTGGAGTTTTTGCCCACACACATGAGTATTGTCTAAAACATGTCTTCTTTGTAGCAGTTAGGCTCTGCAACCACTGTGCTTGGCTGAGTTCACAAATCTGCTGTAAGCTGTAGCTTCCCTGTCACTTCTCTGCCTCTCCTCTCCTGCTAAGCTTTGTCTCCTGACTGTAATTAGAACCCCCTGCCACTGCTGCCATAGCTACTGCTGCTGCTGGAACCTCCTTAGCCACCTTGGTTTCATGGTTTAGCAAAGTACTAGCCTCTGCCACCAGAAGGGCCAGAGCTCCTGCCTCCAGTTTCCTCCTTTTATCGATCCAAAATTTGAAGACTAATTGCCAAAACCACTGTAGTTCCCACCACCTCCAAAATTGCTTCCACTACCACCACCAAAGCTGCCTCTGCCTCCTTTGTTGTTATAGCTGTCATAGCTGCCATTCCCGCCATAGCCACTGCCCTGTTTTCCATAACCCTGTCCACCACTTCCATAGCTTCTGCTTCCTCCACAGTAACTAGGGCCACCTCCTCCATAGCCACTGTCACTGCCAAATCCATTATAGCCATCCCCACTGCCACCATATCCACCACCACCACCACCACCACCACGGCTGCCACCAAAGCCACCATGACCACTGAAGTTCCCTCCTTGACCAAAACTGTCATTGCTACCAAACCAGAACCACTTCGACCTCTTTGGTTGGATGAAACACTAGCCAGCTCTTGCTTCGACAAAGCCTTTCTTACCTCACAGTTGTGGCCACTCACAGTATGGTATTTCTGAATAACAATGTTATCCACAGAATCATGGTCGTCAGAGGTGACAAAAGCAAAGCCCCTCTTTTTTCCACTGCCTCTGTCAGTCATAATTTCACTTTAATTCTGTTTTCCTGCTCAAAATAATCTTGAAAGCAATGTTCTTCAGTGTCTTCTTTAATACCACCAACAAGGATCTAATTCACAGTTAAGTGGGCACCTGGTCTCTAAGAATCTTCTCTTGACACAGCTCTCTTAGGTTCCACAACTCTTCCATCCACCTTGTGTGGTCTTGCATTCACTTCCTCCACAGTGGCGTATGTGACAAACCCAAAGCCCCTGGATCTCATGGTGTTTGGATCTCTCATTACCGCACAGTCGATGAGTATTCCTCATTGCTCAAAATGGCTCCTCGGACTCTCATCTGTTGTTTTGGAGCTCAACCCTCTAAGGAAGAGCTTCCACAGCTGTTCCGGCTCCTGGGAGACTCAGACACTTAGACATGACATCAGGGTGATGAGAGCCTTCAGTGACGCTTCATCAGCAGCGCCAAAGAGCAGAAAGGAATAAGATAACGAATGTGCTCAGTACATTTTTAGTACACTGATTTGCTTTTGCATTTTCATAAAAATTACATATTTTCAGATACTTATTTTTCAAACTTTTGGTTAGTGTACAGAGACATAGGGTTCGAGACATAGGGTTCATTATATGTCATACTTTTTAGTTTATGTTCTGTTCTTACACATCTGTCTCCTATCCCTTATCTCTCCCAAAGTATTTCTCTTCTGTTTCCATCACACACACACACACACACACACACAAACATATATGCATATACACGTACATACATGCATGCAAATATATAAGTGCACACCACACACATACATGTGTGTGCACACACACATAAATATACGTGCACACACATATATACAAAAACACACATGTACACACCATACACATGTGCATACACACATATAAACGTATGTGCACACATACACACACACATACAAACACATATGCATACAAATTTTCTCTTGTTCCTTCCCCTTCCTTTAGAATGCCCCCTCTTACCCCACTTCTATTTTTATTATCTGTCTTCTGTCTGTCTGTTATCTATCTAAATTTAAATTAGATTCTGATTATAGCAGAAAACATGATATTTGTGTTTATGGATCTGGCTTATTTTGCTAACATGATAATCTCAAGTCCCATACATTTGTGTGAATATCATAATTGCATTCCTTTTATGGGTGAACAAAATTCCATTGTGTGTCTGTGTTATCTTTCCTTTATCCACTCATCTTTAGATGGCCATCTAGGCAGATTCTAGGTCTCAGTTACTGTGAATAGTGAGACACTAAACACAGATATGGGAGTATCTCTGTGGTCTGCAGAATCAGACATTTTGGGGCGTATACCCAGAAGTGGGATAACTGGGGTTTATGGGAGTTCTGAATTTAGTTTTCAGTTTTTTGAGAACATCCTTTTCTATGGTGGCTATACATTTATTTTACCAGTCATGTTTGAGGGTCCTTCTTTCTTCACATTCATACCAGCACCTTTGCCATTTATTTTCTTGATGATGGCCATTCTGACTAATTCTAACCAGAGTAAAATGCCTCTACAAGTAGTTCTCATTTCCATTTCCATGATAGAGCTGACCACTTTCCCCAAATAATTTTGGTCATTCTTTTTACTTTTTCAAGAACTTTCTATTCAACTCAGTAGCCCATTTATTGACTAGATAGCTTGCTTCTTTGGTGCTTAATTTTTGGAACTCTGTATTGATTCTAAATATCAATTCCCAGTTAGATGAATAGCTGGCAATATTTTCTCCAGTTCTGTAGGCTGTTTCTCCACTCTGCTGATTGTTTTGTTGGCTACTCAGAAGCATTTCAAGGGCCTGCAATCCCACTTGTCACTTGTGGGGATTGCATGCTGGGCTATTGCAGTTCTTTGTTTTTGGAAAATCCCCTCCCCCAATGCCTATATCCTGAGATGTTTTCCTCTAGCCATTTCAGGCCTTCCATTAGATCATCATACAACATCAATTTAGGATTGATTTCTGTGTGGGGTGAGAGATATAGACTAGTTTCATCCTTTCTCATGTGAATACCCAGCGTTTCCAGCAGTGTTGATGGAAGAGTAGTTCTTCTCCAATGCCTCTTTTCTCTTTCACTTAAAAAAAAAGAGACTAGGTGTCTTAGCTGTACGGCTTTAGTGGTGGGTCTTCTGTCTTGTTCCATTGGCCTATGTGTCTGTGTCTCTGACAGTCCCACACGTATTTTGTTAGTGTGGGCAGTTGTACAGTTTACGATATTATGATAGCATTGTTTAAGACTGCTTTGGTTGTTTAGGGTTTTTTGTGTTCCTTTTAACTTAGAAGGTTTTTTTTTTTTGTCATGTAAAAGATGCTGTTGTAATTTTGACTGTGGTTGTATTAAATCTATAGATATTTTCAGCAATTTAGTAATTTTTATAATATTGATTCTGTGAACGCATGAACTGGGAGCTCTTTCTATCTTCTGCAGTCTTCTTCCATTTGTTTCTTTGAAGTCCAATGTAGCTGAGGATGACCTTGAACTCCTGCCTTTACCTCCCAAGTGCTGTGTTATAGGCATGTATCATCATGTCCAATCCTAATATTACTTGGCAAATATATGTACAAATGGTGTGCACATGTGTGTGTGCATGTACATATGTATGCATGTGTGTGTATAGGCTTGGGGTTGATATTGTGCGTCTCTCTCGACCACTTTCCACTTTCATTTACATTGCATTTCTTGATTTATTTATGTTGAACCATCCTTGTACCCATGGTATGGAACAAACCTGATCCTTCCTTAAGATCTCAATGTGTTGTTGAGTGTGATTTGTGTACATGAAACCTTCTCTCACTGTCTAACCCGACAGAAGATACAAAGCTCCAGCAAACATTGGAAGATAGTTTCTGCATCCCTGCCACAGATCCACTCATAATCATCCATTATTCTAAAAATTAACTTGTAAAAACCAACCATCTCCATTCACACTTGTAAAAGTGATAAAGGGGAAGGGTCACAGAACACACTCACACATCCTCTGTAGTATGTAGTAAGTTGGGAGGAAGTGTGCACAGCTCTTTCAGTCCCTGCATCTATGGATGGACAGATGTGACTGAGGTGCTTGAGTCTTTCTTTTGTCAGATGTGTTTCATTTGCCATTAGGAAACCTTGGCTGACATATTTTTTGATAAGGTGACTAAACCTTCATTTCTGAAGGTCTTGATTCTTCAGTGTTTCTGCCATGAATGTGTGAATGTGTGAATGTGTGAGTGTGTGTGTGTGTGTGTGTGTGTAATTGGGGATATGGACATCTACTACAGTAATATATTAATTAAATTTTTTTCTTTAAAAAATTACATTTACTTATTGACTGTGTATGTGTATGTACACATGTTCCATGGTGCATGTATGAAGGCCAGAGAATAAATTATGGAACTCTAGTCTCTCTCTCTGCCATGTGGAACTTGGGGCACAAAGTCAGGTCATCAGGACTGGGTTCTTAACCGGCTCAAGTATCTTTCTGGGCCTTTTGTTTTGGTTGTGAGACTGGACCCTGTTCATGAAGCCCGGACTGGCCTTGAACTTGTGACTGTCCTGAATCAGTCTTCCAAGTGCTGTCACTCCTGGCATCTGCTACCATGCCTGCCTTCTATCAATTTCTAATATTGAACATGGAGCTACTAAGGGATGATCCCAGGAAATTATCTGTGTTTTTGACATAATCCCATTCACTTCAACTGAGTGTCAGATACCTGGTTTTCCTTGGTTAGTTGAGATTAATTATTCCGGGGGAGTATAATTTCATCTCCTTTGCTTGTTCATTTGAGGAAGCCAGCTGACTACTGCTATTTGTCTCAAGCTTCAGGTCAGCCAAACCACATTAATCAATAATAGAAGTATGTGTATGTTCTGAGCAACTGAGATCTCCAGACTCATAGAATTCAAAGTCCTAGAGACAGGATTTAAAGGTATATTCATGTATCTCAGAGACAACAGTGAAAAGAGCCATTCTCACTTTCAAATTTGATTCCCAAATCAGTGCATTCTGGCACCATTGATTGGTCAACATTATAAACACTGTTTTGCACTTTGTGACAGAACTGTCCTTCCATTGTATTGTCGCTCATCTGTTTCTGGAACAGAATCCCCAGTAGTCCACCCCATCATTCTTTTTTAGAAGGATAGGTCATGAAATACCATGGGTATGCACTTATTGCTGCTCTTCAAGTGAATAGGTTCTTGGTCAGAAATGATGTGTGTGGGACATTATGATGATGGCAAGACATTTGCAATTCTATTGAATTCTGTTGACAGCAATTCAAGAAAAGCACAGAGAAGACAAATTCCCATCCAGGGTATATTCCTGGTCTACGAGGACATGTTCTTTCCCCCTTTGTGATGAAGTGGACACATTATAATGCATATGTTGGTTAGTGGTTAGCTAGGAGACCCAGGGGATTGTGCTGGTCTAGGGCTCATGGCTGTGTTTTACTGTTGGCAAGCCAGGCGCTTGGTGAAGGGGAGGCCACATTTTTAGCCCGTGTTTAACTGCATCCTTGCCATGCTGCCCATTTTCTGCATGTTCTAAGATGACTTGTGTCCTATGTATATTATGAAGAACTTCTCAACAGAGGCCCTTCTCTAGTGAACACCATAGCTAACTGGAGCATAGACATCTATCATCATTTAGTGAGTGTCACCCAGAACATAGACATCTATCACTTCTGTGTCACTCATAAAGGCTTAGTCTCACATCCTTCACAAAATTTAAGTTTTTTAAAATTATTACTTCTAAAATTCTTTTTTATGACATGACCTCCTTCTCTATGATTCTGGCCCTCAGTGTTACAGATGTTGGATGTTTTGCTTTGTGCTGAAAACAACTTTTCAAAGTTGTTTCCATTGTTAAAATCTCTATTTTCTTTGCCTGTTTGCATTACTCAATTCCTGCTGACCTGTTTTCAGGTTTCTTTATTTTTTTGTCATTCCATGCTATAACCCTCACTCAATGAATTTTTAATGTTACGCATTCACATGTTTTTTTTCCCAGTTCTAAAATTTCTCCATTTTAAGAATGAGGCTGAGGCTGTCTGCACCTTCTTCTTCTTCTTCTTCTTTTAATATTTTTTTATTACGTATTTTTCTCAATTACATTTCCAATGCTATCCCAAAAGTCCCCCATACCCTCCCCCCCAACTCCCCTACCCACCCATTCCCACTTTTTGGCTCTGGCGTTCCCCTGTACTGGGGCATATAAAGTTTGCGTGTCCAATGGACCTCTCTTTCCAGTGATGGCCGACTAGGCCATTTTTTGATAAATATGCAGCTAGAGTCAAGAACTCCGGGGTACTGGTTAGTTCATAATGTTGTTGCACCTACAGGGTTGCAGATCTCTTTAGCTCCTTGGATACTTTCTCTAGCTCCTCCATTGGGAGCCCTGTGATCCACCCAATAGCTGACTGTGAGCATCCACTTCTGTGTTTGCTAGGCCCCGGCATAGTCTCACAAGAGACAGCTATATCTGGGTCCTTTCAGCAAATGCTTGCTAGTGTATTGTCTGCACCTTCTTATTCAAAGAGGTCTTTGACTCATGGGGAGTGTTTTTTTTTAACATTAAAAAATGGCATTGTTTTACTTTTGCCAGCAGGCATGGGTTGCATGTTGTGGTAGGTGTGCTGGGCTCAGTGCAGGTATGAATGGGGTTGGGGAGGTGATGGCTTGGTGGTTGGAAGGGAATGAAAAGAATTAGATGGGCTTCTGGGAAGTTCAGAGGAAAGAATCATGGCCCACTACAGCTAAGCCGCCAATGAGGTTGAGAGACTCTTGGAAGTCTAACTGCCCATCGCTGTTGAGGTCCAGCTTCTTCATCATGTGGTCAAGACACTGGGGTACTTCTGGTCCCTTGTGAAGGCAACCAGCTCCATGTTCATGAAGGAAAGGAATTCAGTTTTGGAGAGTTGAGTGTTGTTTCCATCCTTCCCGCTGTACTTTTGGAAAACAGCAATCAGGGATTCGATGCATCTCTCAGTCTCTGTAGGCTTCTTTGCCAAGTTGAGGAGCGAGGTCCGACTGCGTCTGTGGCTGATGGTGGCTGGGACAGGAGTGGCTGGGGAGTGTTTTAAAAGCTCTTTATGCCCTTGACTTCACTGTCTGGATCATCTCAGAGTTTCCACCTGTAGAGCGTGTATCCTCTGAGAATTGATCACACTGTCCTGATCCTTTGAATATCAGATACTTTTAAATTGAATTTTAGGCATTTTGAGCATCACATTATAAGTCTTTTGGTCTCCTTATCTACCACGGGGAATGTTGATTTATGTTATTAGCAGGTAATCAGCCTCATTAGGTTCAATGTTTTCTCTTGACATTTGCAGATGGTGTTTGCAATGGAAACCTAGCTTTTGAAGCCTTCACGTTGCCCCGTGGGTCAGTTTCTTGTGGGTAGCACTCCAAGACAGGACAACGGATGACATTTTAACCTGGATCCCTCAGTCTTCATGCAGCTGTGCTGTACACGCTCAGTTGAGGGATGATGCTGGAACCTGAGGCAGGGTGAGCACATCCCATTCTCCAGCTTCTTCCTCTCTATGATCTCCACATTTTTAGTGCCCAGGGATAGATAGTTCCCACCCGTCCTTCACTCAATTTTCCTGAAGTATTTTTAAGGTCCTGGTATGGGACACAGGATTGCTGTTGGGTCAAAGTCAAAGGACAAAAGAGAAAAAAATCTAGGAAGCTCACCTCTTGGAATATATCGCTCTGTCATCTTTCTGATCTATCTACAGCTGCTTACCTCTGAGTCTATGAGTAGTTTCTGTTTGTGTCTGAGTTTTCCACTATAAGCAGTGGGGGAGGTTGGTGGATTATTCCACTTTGTCTGGCTCTGGGCTTTCTAGACAATGAGGTTTTCAGCAGTGTTTCTAAGGGTGCTGCCTGGGAAGCAGAGAGCTTGTCCATGCTCTTGTACCAGTGAATAGGTCACACTGGTGATGGAGATGCTGCACCAATTATCGGATGGAGAAAGAGAATGTCTATATCAGTGAAGTGTAGTTGAGAGTTTATTCCTTAATCATTGATGAACAAACATCCAGTTATTTTTAGAACATACTGTAGCTTTCTGTTTGCTGCCAAACACATTGGAAACAGAAGACTTTTTTTTTTCTTAAAACATGATGTCTGTTGGTATTTAAATGGCAGTTGGTGCTTGGAGTTGCCAAGAGCTGTTGTAGGATTAGAGGAGTTTTTGTTGTAGCTGTTGTTGAGTTTCTTGAATGAAAACTGGAACTCCTGAGGCAGCCAAATAATGGCTTCTCTTCCTTATGGGAATAAATAGAACCTATAATTTGAATAAGACTCTCTGTTTTAAGATAAGATACTGTACCCTGTTTTGGAACATTGGTTATATCATTCTGTGATAGGTAGGTAGGTAGGGAGACACACACCTTCCTTTCTCTATTTAGAGAGACTTATTAAGAAATCTTGTTTCATCTTTTGTTTGTTTGGTTGGGTCCCCCCCGGTCCCCCAGAACAGAGTTTCTCTGTGTAGCCCTGGCTGTCCTGGAATTCACTTTGTATACCAGGCTGGCCTTGAACTCAGACATCCGCCTGTCTCTACCTCCCAAGTGCTGGGATTAAAGGCGTGTGCCACCACCGCCCGGCTTTGTTTCATCTTTTGATGTGTGATGTTTATATAGAAAGGATTTATTTTTTTTTTAAACTGCAGATTCAAGTTTTGCTCTACAGCAAAAATGAATCACAGAGACCTTTGTTCCTTTTGAGTCCCAGATAAGGCAAAAGGGTTGTAACTGGAGTTTGTGTTGGACCCACAAGTTTTGCTCAGTAGGCATTATATAAAAGGTCATGGTATTCAAGCCCCTTTTTCTCCTGGCCCAGTTTCTGGGGACTCTGGGGACTGAGTTGTGGGTTGCAGGCAACTCCTTGGCTCCTGGCCTCAGTTACTGGAGGAGAAATGTCATAGCTGAGGTCAAGGCTTCTTTGATCAGGGAATATTTTTGCAATTTAGGGGAACGGCTGGAGAGAGTAAATGTTGTAGCAGGCTATTTCTTGTATCTTGTGTTTGACAGAATTAAAAGACATGTAAAGCCCTTTGGCCAGTCTTTGTCATGAAGGGTTTTGAAAATGTTCATTTTATTCTAATTAAAAATAACCAAAATACCATTTAGCCCAGAGAGAGAGAGGTGGCCTCCAGGCTGCTGGGTCCTGAAGTACTACACATATCCAATGTTCACAAATATTGCATGTCCTTCTAGGGGGTCCCTCCTGGGCAACAATTTCTTGTAGTAATCACTATGGTGATCTCAGTTTAAAGAAGACTCATAATGAGTATTGAGAGGAGGAAGTTTAAAAAAATTTGCATTTTGCCCACAAAGTAGCTTGCTGCTTACAGACTTGTGGCAACATGGGTAGAGTTAGTCTGTACAACTTTATTTATAGATTAAATTTCCACCTTCTCTTAGGGCCAGAGTGCCAGCCAACTGGGCCATAACCAGGAGGGGTTTCTGCAGTAGTCTAGATCAGAAAGAACCAGTGACCGGTATCTAAAGTCAGATCAACATGGGCCATGTGGTGTGAAAGGCAACCTCAACAGGCAATGGGAGCAAGATGGAAGGAAAGTGGTCCAAGAATAAATGATGTGGTTGTGTGGTCCCCAGCACTGTGGAACTTGAAGTTTACACTCATTAGTTTGGGTAGAGTGGGTTAGAGTGAGGGCAGGGGAGTGATGTAGACAGAGTGTCAGGTTGTGGTAAAGGAATAGGACATAACCAGTCACTGGAAGGGTCTCTTCGACACTTATTTTCAACATTTATACTAATTTTTATTGTCCTTTCTTTTTGCCATAGAAGTGGCTATAGAATTCATTGTAAAGAAACATTCTTCAGTTTTTAATTCCACTTAACTTCTTTATTTTAAAATATTTTATTATACTATTAAATGTGTTAAAGGATACACAAAGCAGAAAACACAAATTTAGATGACATGGAAAAGAATTGGGGATAAAGTGAAAATGTTCCAGGCCTTGGAGCTTCTGGGACAACTGCTTCTGGCCTTGGTGCTCCCGGGACAGCTGTTTTTAGCATTTTAGTGAGATGACCTGAAATTTTGGTGAACATCCCTGCAATCTTTTCATATAAAGCAACAATTTCCATTTCCTAGCAGATTCTGTTTAGAGTCACTGGTTTTCAAAGTGCACCAGGAGGGCCTGCCTGAAACAGTGTTGTCCTGTGCGCTGTTGATGTATCAGAGCTGCATCGGGCTCTGTCCTTGATTGCTGATGGGCTGCTGAAGGCCAGAGAGGCAAGCCTGAGCAAGATCAGAAAAGGACATGTACCCAGACACTATTGCATATGCCAGAAAGATTTTGCTGAAGGGACCCTGTTATAGCTGTCTCGTATGAGGTTATGTCAGTGCCCGGAAAATACAGAAGTGGATGCTCATAGTCATCTATAAGATGGAACACAGGGCCCCCAATGGAGAAGCTAGAGAAAGCACCCAAGAAGCTAAAGGGGTCTGCAACCCTGTAGGTGCAACAACAATATGAACTAACCAGTACCCCCAGAGCTCGTCTCTCTAGCTGCATATGTAGCAGAAGATGGCCTAGTCAGTCATCACTGGGAAGAGAGGCCCCTTGGTATTGCAAACTTTATATGCCCCAGTACAGGGGAATGCCAGGGCCAAAAAGCGGGATTGGGTGGGTAGGGGAGCAGAGCGGAGGGAGGGTATAGGGAACTTTAGGGATAGCACTTGAAATGTATATAAAGAAAATAATCTAATAAAAAATAAATATTAAAAAAAAAAGAAAAGGACACGTGACACCCATGAAAACGAAGGCAAAAGGCACCAAAGAGACAAAGACCCCTGGCCATCTCAGGAGTTGCAGTTTGAAACATCATCAGGGGAAGGTCGCACTAGGAAGGGAGCATTTGATGGATACATGGGATAGTGAGAGAACATATGGGCACCTGGAAGAATAGAAAATATCAAATGCAAAGGTCCCAAGCAGAAAGGGCCGAGAGAGGGTGCATCTGGACTAGGGATTCAGAACTGTAGAAGAGGTCAGAGCAGGACTGGCCAACTGGAGTGGCTTTGACTTGTACTGTGGGCACGATGAATCGGCCAGAGGAGGCAAGTGATAAGAGGCAGCATTTCACCTCAGTCTGGCTTGCTCATGGATCCATGTTGCCTGTCAGAGGGTTGAACGGTTGAATTAGGAAATGGTACATTCTACCCGTGTTTCATGTTGGTGCCGGCAGCAGTATGGGGCATGGGTTTGGAGCAGACAGAGTCTTTGAAATCATGTTAAACTGATAATCACTTACACTGTCCATATATGCTTTGAAGTTGACCTTGTGAGCTGTCTAGGTGAGCCATGATTGCTGGGTGAACACTCCAGGTAAGCCAGCCGTACTTTCTGTAGCAAGAAGCATATTCTGCAGGATTTGGAGGAGTCTCCAGTTACGTCTGAAGTTATTGGATGTGCTCTGCAGTGGTCCAACATTAGTTTGTCAATGTCTGTGGCATGTTTCATCCTGGGCAGCATCTGATACCACTTAGACAAAAGACCTGGGAGAGCAAAGCACAGAACTATCTAATTAAAGTGTAAAGCTCTGCTGCCCATGCTGGTGGAAGGAGACTGAGTTTTAAATCAATGTCATCACAGTCACTTGGTGGGGGAAGCACGACTCTCTGAGCATCTTCTGCACTAAGACCTTATTATGATGATGGGTCTAAAAAACACACATGAGTTGTGCACACCCGAGGATAACAAGAACTCCAAACCATGACAAGGCCAATGAACTGTTTAATTGGAAAGGATTTTATCGGAGTTAGCTGCTGCTGCCCTGTTGCCTCTCTGGCTATGATGTAAAGCTACGGAGTGTCAGTCATCACCAACATACCCACAATCCAGCGGCAGAATATAAGAGTAAATTATGCTAAAATTAAAGAGAAAAGACTCAAGAAACAAAAACATTTAGATGAGTATGGCCTCCAGAGTCTTCCATGGTCAGCAGGCGCTGAGGGTCTGATTTGACATCACTCCTTGTCCTCTGTCAATCAGGGAAGGAGGTTGCTAAGGAAGAGTTTCAGGGGTGGGTGTGAGAGGTCCTGCCAATGCATTGCATGGACAGTGTCAGAGCAATGAGAGGCTGACTGCTCACTGGGGGCAAGCTCCTGCTAACTATACCTTCTCCACACTGCCCAGTGTTCTGTCATAGACCTAGGGGATACTCTGGAGGAGAGAGAGAGAGAGAGAGAGAGAGAGAGAGAGAGGAGAGAAGCATTTTCAGACAGGGAGGCAATACTAACATGGCTTCACTCAGTATAATGATGTCTATTTTTAGTTTAATTTTGAAAGCAAAATAAAACTTCTAAGCATATGAAAAGGCTCATTCTCTGCCCCTAGCCTTTGCACCCTCTTTCCTGACCCAGCTACAGGAACCATATTAGGGTCCCTTCCTCAATAAAATTAATGCTTTGGAAAGACCAATATGGAAAACAGACTTGACAAGACAAAAGACATACAAGTTCCAGCACAAGAATTAGACTAGGGCATGGCTTTGGGATAGGCAAGATTAATTAATTAATATCAATTAACTAATTTTATTATCATAGAAGAATCATAATAATCTTGCAGCAGAAAAGTCATATATATCTCTCTATATGAAATATTGATATATACTCTGTTCTTTCCTGTTGTAGTGTAGAAGGTAAGGTATGCTTATGCTCTGCCCTCCCTTTGCCCTGTGCACAATAGCATATCTTTATCAACTGTTTAATGCTCAGCGGGTGACTCATGCTTTGCCCATCCTTTCTTCACAGACATTTAATTTATTTCTATATTTTGTTATTACAAACAAGTGCCATTGATTGACATATCTTCTTGGTGTATTCTGGGCTCTACAGTGGGGATGCTCATTTTGTTATTTACAGCACAAAATATAGCCCTGGCTATATATAGTGGATGCTCAGTAAGTGAAAGCCAGGTAAACTGAACTCAGAATCACAGATGGTCAGCCACGAGGAACATGGCCCTGATGGAAGGTAAGGTGATGAGACGTGGTGAAACCATTATCTGTACCCCCCTTACCCCAGCTCTGAAAACTACATCCTTCAGCTTCCCACTCCTGCTCTCATTAAGTAAATGCTCCTCCTTCATTTACCCCTCAGTCAAGGCTGCTGGGCCTCCCCTTTCTGGCCACATCTCATATTCTGACCATGTCAGCTGCTAAGAGACATGAGTCTTAAAATCCTGGAGGACAGACAGTAGCTGTCTGCAGTGCCAAGTCATAACTGGCTTACTCACAGGCTTCCAGTTAGTCACCTAGCCAGGTAATCAAGACCTAAGAGTTGAGATTCCAACTCAGACAGCCTGAACTCATCTCCCATATGTCACTTGCTACTGTGTGACACTGGGCAAGTCAACCTGTCTTTCCTTCTCTTTAATAGAGGTATTTACATTATGTCTACTGTCTTGGTCCTATTGAGCATCTGTATCGAGAGTCAAGGTAGCTTAACAATAGAAATCTACTTTTCACTGTTCTGGAGGCTGGGAAGCCCAAGTTTAAGCAGATTTGCTAACTGGTAACAGCCTGTCTTCTAAGGTTACACTGCATGGCAGGCCAGTTCTCCGCAGCCTTCTTTGATGCTGTTGTGCTGAAGTTCTTCCTCTAGGGTCTTTGTCTCCTAATATTGTCCTCTTGGTGGGTGCTGGGGAGACAACACAACATTTAGACCATTACACTTCAGTGTTATTGAAAGTACCAATGAGTTCACACACACACACACACACACACACACACACACACACACACACACACACACACACACGGGCATTTAGAGAAGCTGCCGCATGTAGGCTGTGACACTGAACACTCCTCTCTTGTGTTGCGTTTGCTTTGCTTCCTGGGAGTGAACGCACAGTCCTGATAAGTTTTTAATAAAGACAGTAAAATTCCACGGTCAGTAAATGCCATCAGTTTCCAAGGTGAAGAAGTGACCCATGCCTGGTGACAGTGCACGATTCCCGCTGCATTCCTAGAATGATCCATGCTTAGCTTTGTAAGGGGAATTAAATCAGTTTTCAGAAATAGTTATGCGAAGTCCCAGCTGGTTCTCCATGGTCTGTCATGAGGTATCCATTGTTTCAATGCAGAGGAGGCAGCTGCCTTAGAGGAATGATGCAGGTAAATATGGGTTGAGTTTATGCGATGCCTTGTAGACTTTACTGAGATGAGCCATTTTAAGCTCTTGCTTAATCCAGATTCCTAGGCTCACCCCAGAGAAATTGAGCACTAGACCTAGAGTTGGATCTGCATATCACTAGCAACCCCACATTTCTCTCCTAAGCGAGCAAGAAGAGCCTAGCCCTGCCTGCTTAAAGATGGTGGCCTGGGTGTACCAATGAAGCCTCTCACTAGAGAAGCAGAAATGGACTCTAGGGCCAACCCTGATTATCCCGATGACAACAACAGCAAAACCTTCACAGCCGACACGAGGCAACTTTTCTAACTGCTCCATGTGTGGGAACTCATGGTCCTTTCAAGAAACTGTCACCATGGCAAAGCTGTGAGGCATTTGCAGAGCGGTTAAAAACTTAAACTCGCTGGGCGTGGTGGTGCACGCCTTTAATCCCAGCACTTGGGAGGCAGAGGCAGGCGGATTTCTGAGTTCGAGGCCAGCCTGGTCTACAAAGTGAGTTCCAGGACAGGCTATACAGAGAAACTCTTTCTCAAAAAACCAAAAAAAAAAAAAAAAAAAAAAAAAAAAACCAAAAACAAACAAAAAAAAAAACCCCAAACAAACAAAAAATCCCCCCCAAAAACCCAACAACAAGACAAACAAACAAAAACCCAAAAAACAAACACAAACAAACAAACAAAAAACTTAAGCTCAGGGTTAGATCTGGCTTTGGTTTTTGGCTTTGACTTATCAGTTATATACCGGCTACTCCACCTCCCCAGAGCTGATCCATCTCATCAACTTGATGTGTGATAATGGAACACACTTTGAAAGGTTTTTGTAAGTTTGAATGAGAAGATGAATGGAACAGAATTAGCGCAGCCCCTGGCACCTGGGACATACGGCCCACTAAAATAGCGCTCTGGCATTCAGAGGGACCCTAGGAGCAGCCAGGAGAAAACTGAAAGACGGAGAAACCAGGCAAGGTCATGTGGATGGTAAGTGGAAGAGGTGGATGGGCCTGGGGTCCGGCAGACTTGGGAGGGACTGGAGCATGGCACTGGGATATGAGTGTTGTTGAGTTGGACCTTTTTCTATAGTGAATTGGGAGTCATATCCAAATAATGTATGATATAAAATAGCTGGATTAGAGGAGTATATTCAACAAATGGAAATGAAATAATAACTTAAGAACTGACAGAGCAACCTAGCATTGGAGGCAGACTGCACTGTGGAGGGACCCCTTCCAAATTTCCAGGCTGTGTTCTGGAACGAACAGCTGGATCAGGGCACATAGATAGTGATAGAAATAAAGATAGTTTATTAAGGGAGTACTTCTAAGGACAGAAGGGGCACAGAGAGCTAGGGCAGGCAGAAGATCAGTGGCTCTGGGTCAGAGTCATGATTCCCCCTTTCCTGGCTCATTTACATAAAACCCACATTCCCCCTCATGTAGATGTGGTGGACTTTCTTTTGTATGCTGTGGGCCTTACATGTAGCTTTTTGGTGGTGGAGGTGGGTGGGTGTATTTTATGAGATTAAACCTTTTTCTCTGTTACCGGTTTCTTTCACTTGTTAATCTTGATACCTCTCTCTCCCTACTCTTTGTCCTCATAACTTCCCTCTGAAAGCTCTGGTCTCAGAAATATTTTGGGCAGCTTAAGAATGATGATCAGACTCCTACACTTTGTCATGTTGGTGAAGGGCATAGTCGTCTGCCTGAAAGGGACCATAAAACTCTCTCACTATCTGATCCACTGGTTGGAGAGGAGATGTTGGATCCTCTGTGGTAGGAGTTGGCTGGAATGCATGTGTTACAAGAATTTTACTTTGAAAATGCCACACATTAGAAGGCATATGTTTTTAGAAGCGTAGATATAAGAACTAAGAAAGAGTAACTCATTATGCCAGCCAAAGGTCTTCCAGGGACAAGAGTACCCCAGGAGGCTGATCCTTGAATAGCTTGCTCCTGGGTTGTTAAAAACAATACAACAACAACAACATCATCGACAAAACCACCACCACCACCACCACCACCACCACCAGCAGCAGCAGCAGCACCACCACCACCACAACTACAGCAACATACAGCTAATGGCTCTGTATTGAGAAGTATAGCAAACCACAAAAAGAACAATTTTATGAAGGAAACAGTGGAGGGATAGATTACAAGGGGGGCAAGGTGAAGCTGTAATAATGGAGCAGATAGTATAGCAACAGGGCCAAAAGGAAAGTAGCAAATGAAACCACAACAATTGCAGTTATTGAAATGGGGCTTATCTCTGTCTTTCAGGGGATGTCCTTTGATGGATTTCTGATTGAGGAGTTTTTAGAGCTTTTAGCAGCTCTGTCTTTAAGCTGTTCCCAAGGCTCGGCAGCCTAAGACAGGCAACACTCCACCTTTACTCTCACTGCTCACATTCTTTTAGTCTAAGTGGGGGAAGCTCTTATCCTCACCAGGTGTCAGTCACGTCAAAAACTCCTTGACGGGGCTCATCTATCAGCGTTTATTTTGCTGTTACAGTTTATATAAGTGCTCTAGATAGCCACATGCTACAGATTTTATCTGGATGATGAAGCTATGGATGCGGAAGTGCTCCCCAACTTTCAGGTGAAGACTGTTGACTGTTGACTGTATGTTTTGTTCCTGCCATGCAGAGGGCAGTTCCCAAGGCTGGAGGGGTAACAATAAATCCATTGGCTTTTGGGAATTCTCATTAATAATTGATTACGACACAAGATCATTTAGTAAGGAGTCCTGGGTTATTGACTAAGGCACAGAAAGAAACCCTATTTTGGTTATCTGTAGTTACTGCGGTAGGACTTTTATCAGGTAACCTTGGATAGCATCAGTCTTTGGCGCTGAAGGGCAGCTCCTTGTTTTTTGGAACCATAAGGAAAGGGAAGCTTTTGTTCCAGTGCTCCGGTTCCCATAGATGTGGCAAGCACTGTCCCTTTGGAATCTTCCTTCTTCTTCCTGGCATTTCTCTGATGGGTAGGTTGTTAATCTCTCTGGGAAATGCACTGTCCCAGAGTTAAGGTTATTGGTTCAGCCCAATTTCATATCTGTAATTATTTTCTCTTGGGCCTCTTGGATTTTTCTACTTCACTTATGCTGTGTAGAGAGAATATCTTGTGTATTATATGGATGTATCACCTGTCAATTAAAAAGCCTGTGGTCTATAGGAAAGGGTAGAATAGAAGGTGGGACATCTGGAAGGCAGAAAGAAATCTGGGATAGAGTTAGGTATAGGGGATTCACCAGGGAAGATGTGACAAGAGGCATGGTTCCTGAGCATAGGTAATCAGCCACATGGCAGAAAGTAGGTTAAAATAAATGGGGTATTTTAAGCTATGACCCTGTCAGAGAAGAACCTAGCTATATGACCAAGGTATTTGTAAATATATTTTGAGTCTGAGTCTTATATTTGGGAGCATGAGGCTGGAAGAAAGAACTAGACCAAACTTTTATGATGCTGTTAGGAACCCCCAATACTAAATGTAAAAGTTAACTTGGAGTGCCTGCAGACCCACGACCCCTTTCTCTAGTGTCTTCCTACTGTCTGGAGAGGACTGACTGATGAAATAAGTGTTCAGCCATAGTGTGACCTTAAGAAAAATGTTAGCAGCCATCAATCATGGTAAACATCCACTTGTGTGCACCATTATTAACCTGTACTTCTTGTGTCTCTTCATGACCTACGTGGACTTTTCATAAAATGCTGGCTTTTAATATAAAAAGTTTTAAATATAAGAAAGTGAGGTTTGTCCTCATTTTTTAATATTTCCACTTTGGAATAACCTTTGACTTTAGTGCAAAACTACCATCTAAAATCCTTTCTTATCTGAAAGCATTTTTAAATTTAATTATTGTCATATATATATATATATATATATATATATATATATATATATACTATATACCTTTTATATGCTTTATCATCTTGGTTAAAATATTTTAAATTATATATACACAAATATGTCTTTATTGGTGGTGGTGAGGGATGTGCACATTAGTGTAGCTTTACACGGAGGCCAGAAGAGGGCGCGAGATCATCTACACCTTGACTTACCGGGAATTCATAGCTTCCCAACATGGGTGCTAAAAACTGAACCTGGGGTTTCTGCCAGAGCAGTGCATGCCTTAACTGCTAAGCCATCTCTCTAACCCCTGTCTTGATTTTCTTGCCTTATTTTTCTTAAAACCATTTAACAAAGTATATATTTCAAGGAAAGCCATCAAGGATATAACTGAAAGAAAGAATACATGGACATTGCATTTTTAAATATCTATCAGTTATAAACATATGCAAACCTTGTAAGAAGTCTGGAGATATCTCTGTTTTTCTCTGACTAAGAAATTCAAATCCAATTTGGAAGAGCTTTATGTTTTGTTATCACAGATATTATCACAGATTGGTAAAGGTCTGGACTCTCATTTGGACCTGCAAGGGGAAGAGAAAGCCCAATGAAATGCTGGTCTGTAATGTCCTTTACTTAGGGTCACCTCATTAATGTGCAGACAAGAAGAAGGTAGACCTTTAGTTTAAATCTATGATTACTCCATAAACAGCAAAAATTCTCAGGATAATTATTCCTCATCTGAGGATCACTGTTCATGACAGCAATGCCTTATCCTGTAGATGGGCAGCCCTGTCCTGAGCCAGTCGAGGGTTTTCGCTTTCCGCTCCTGGGGGTGTTGACCATTCACCTTTCCCCAGGCCTCTGAGTCTTTACTAGACTGGCCCTGGCGGGTGTTTGATGAGGTCAAGAGTCCAGCGTTTGCACTGGAAACAGGTCTGAATCTCTGAGGCTTCTTGGAGGGGTCCTTTGACGTGTATGGGCCCTGATAGTGGTACCTAAAAGAACAGATGCAACCATCTGGAATCTCTCTCTCCTTTTCTCTACCTCTTTCTGTCATCCTTCAGATCTGGGTTGTTGAGTATCAAGTGTTCAGCAGCTGAGTCTGGGGAGTGTGATATCCCATCTGTTGCTTCTAAACTCTGCTATGGACGTCAGGGAGATGACCAGCTAATGAAATTCTGGCTCTGAAAAGCTTGTCTTTTGGGAGATGAGAGAATCCAGGTTGATGAATTTCCTCAAAGCCTCAATTATTCTGTTGAGACACTGGCCAAGGTTTTCCTTCTTTTCCTGATCTCATTATAATTAGGAGGCTCTTTAGTGCAGTGTACCTTTTCAGTACTGCAACGAGACCCTCCACCACTGCTTTGTTGCTGTAAAGAGACACTATTATCACAGCAACTCTTATAAAAGAAAGCATTTATGGGAGCTCACTTATAGTTTTGGAGATTTAGTCCATTATTAGCATGGCAGGAAGCGTAGTGGCACAGACAGGCATGGTGCTGGAAAAGTAGCTGAGAGTCCTACATCCACATGCCAAGGACCAGCCTCAGCATGGAGAGGGGTTCTGAGAGAAGTCAAATCATGGATCTAAGCTGATGACCTGTGTTCTGCTTGATCTAGCTTTTCCAGTCTCCTTATTTCTATGTTCTGCTTTCTCTTTGGAGATCTCTGTCTATATCCTACTTGCTATTCTGAGATCTCTCTGTTCACATTCTGCTTGCTTGTGTCAGTTCTCCAAGCAGTTCTCTCTTTTTATACTAAAAAATTCTCTGGATAGCTCATCTCCTGCAGAACACAAGTCCAGACTTTGATTTTCCATATCAATTCAGTCATTTATTCCAGGTTTCCTTTTGATTATCTTATGAATCAGCATCCCATGACCCCAGCCCTTTGATTCTTAGGTGACAGCAAGCATACATTTTTTTTCTTAATATTGCAAAAGACTTCAGAGATCTGTCTGCCTTTGTTAAGCACAGGTGATAAACTGAAATTGCCATTTCTACCACATCTGGGCTTAACCTTGCTGTGTCCCAGGCTGACCTTGAACTCAGGAATCTGTCCTAGGCTGACCTTGAACTCAGGAATCTTCCTGCCTTTGTATTTTTCTGACAAGTTTGCTCATAGTATAGCTACCTTTGCTCCCTTAGATTCATGAAGCCCCTCATAATTTATATTGCATCCTTATATTTGCATAGTTGGGAAATTATACATATCTTGAAGTCATATACTTAGAGCTCTTTCCAATACACTTAAGGACTGTCCTGAAGGTCCCAGCATCTACTATTTTCCTTAGATATTAGCCACACCTTCACCTCCTTGACTCTGCTGTCTCTAATTCTCATGGAGTCATTAACATTTACAGGAAAGACATTGCTCAGAGGAATGTGAAATATGTACATTCTTATACAAATAAGCCTTACACCCACAGCAGCCATTGATACTCATGGAAACTCACACCAGGGCCCTGTCCTATGAGCAGGAACCATGTCACTCTGTCCCCACCAGGGCCACACTGGGTTCAGCATCCACATCCATAGACAGTAGGGAAAGAGAAAGCCCCTGGGCCTGGTTTGGGCTTTTCAAAGTCCATGCCTAGTGATACACTTCCAGCAAAGCTTTAATCCTTCTCAAGTGGTGCCACTCCCTGATAACTAAGCAGTCAAATATATGAGCCTATGAAGCCATTCCTACTTAAACTACCACAGAAAGCATCTTGGAATCCTTTCAGTTATGGTTTTAAATTACCTATGGGCTAGGAGGATGGCTCAGTCGGTAAAGTGTTCATCTTGCAAGCATGAGAACATTAATCCATTCCCCAGAACCCACATTCAAAAAGCTGGGTAAGATGGCTTGTTCTTGTAATCCCAGAGCCAGGGAGGGAAACAGGCAGATCCCTGTCTCTCATGTTAGGCAAGGGCAAGCTGCAGGCCAGTGAGCAACCTTGCCTCAAAAACCAAAACCAACGAACCAATGAACGAATGAACCAACGAACCAACGAACCAACGAACCAACGAACCAACGAACCAACGAACCAACCAACCAACCAACCAACCAACCAACCAACCAACCAACCAACCAACTAAAAAGGACACCTGAAGCAGGACACCTAAGATTGGCCCTCTGATAGTTACATACATGTACCTGCATACGCACATGCACATAAAACACAGAACATACACAAATAGATACAAGAAAAAACTTCCATCATAGAAGTTTATGTCGAAAGCACATTTCCTAACTGGATATCAACATGTAGAAGAATGAACTAGATCCCCGTATCTTATCCTACACAGAAAAACTAACTTCAAAGACTTCAGTGACATTAGTGAAGGACTGGAAACACTGTTAGGGAGGAAAGACTTCAAGATATAGTCATAGGCGGTGACTTTCTGAATAGGATTCTAGATGTCCAGAAAATAATGTTAATGGTAAGTCAATAGGACTTGTTAATAGGATTCATTAAATTCCAAGGCTTTGGTACAGCCAGAAAACAATTAAGTAAAGAGACAGCCCACAGAATGAAAGGAAAACATTTGCCTAGCTATACATATGGTAGGACTAATATCTAGAGTATACAATGAACCAAAAGAAATTAAGCAAGAAGTCCAAAGATCCTATTAATAAACAGGTTCACAAATGATGATTCACACATGGCCAATAAACATGGAAAATGTTCAACTTCACTAGCCATCAGTGAAATGCAATAAAACTTCATTGAGATTCCATCTTACCCAAGTAAGAATGGTAGATATTTATTTATTTATTTATTTATTTATTTATTTATTTATTTATTTATTGAGACAGGGTTTCTCTGGCTTGGCTGTCTTGGAATTCACTCTGTATATCAGTCTGGCCTCAAATTCAGAGCTCTCTGCCTTTGCCTCCTGAGGGGTGGGATTAAAGGCACATGCCAGAAAGATAGTCTTTAAGGAAACATAGCAAGAAACACTGATGATCTGGACCAAAGGGCCTTCTACACTACTGGGGAGGAATGTAAACCAGCCCAATGCTACAGAAGTCAGTTTGGAGGTTTCCCAAAAAGCTCACATAAGCCTCCCATATGCCAGCTGAGGGCATTGCTGGAAACCTGCCTGGCCTGGAATGGGCTGACAGGGGACTCAGTGTCAAATTTAGGCCAAAAGATTGATGCTCACCTGCTCTTTAACTCTTTCAGACTATTTTGTGCTAAAAACTTAACTCTTTATTACTTATGCTTGAATAAAGACTAATATCTGGCGTTTAACCCATGCTGTTTAGCAGTGGGAAATTATTGGATTTTATGCTGGTATGCCTTTTTTTTTTTGGCCAGGCAGCCCTTCACTGGCCAGGCTGATTAACACTTGGTGAACCAGAGAGGAAGAAGGGAAATGAATTAAGATGCTTTATACAGGAAAATATGCACAGACACATACACACTCATACATCCACACTCTGGCCACACCCGACTGTCTGTTTCAATCAACTCCACAAGTATTCACACATGCCTACATAATTCACATATACCTACATACATACATATAAACGGACATGTAAGTACATACATTTGGGTGGTTGGATGGATGGATAGGACAGAGCTTCCCCCCCCCCCCCAGCCACCAAATCACACCATCTTTCTTTCTTTTCTCTGGCTTTTTAAATACCTTCTTAGACAAAAGTTCTTTAGATAATTATCCCGTAGATACAATGTTACACAAAATGGGAGTTACAGAAGAATATCAATAACAAGTTTTCCAAACCAGTGTTTCATTCTATATGCTCATTATAAGTTCAAAGCAACAGTTTCACATGGCCTTGTCTTATCATAGTGCACACCTGTGGCTTTATTTTATCCTTGGACCTAAATGTTTTTCCTTGAACACAAATTTGTCCCAAGTTTATTTCTCTTTTTAGTGTGATTATGAAAGCCCACTGTATTTCTTATTATGCAGCCTTTACTTACTTTTCTGAGGAGTGGGCACATTCTATTATTGATTCTAACTTTATTATGTCTTTCTAGGAAAACAATTAAGACCATCTCTTAAAACTTTCCTCCTTGAATTATTTGAATCAAATCAGAAATTCTATAAAATAATTCATCTAAGCAGCATGAATTTATGAAAGTTCATCTTTATGTTGATCTGCAGTAAATATGCTCAATAAGTGAGCTAATGCCTATTATATTAATTTAATAAAGACAGGAAAGGCATATCAGCTTCAAGAAGCCATCCTGACATGAAGTCTCTTTGGGACCAGGCCTCAGAGCTCACCCATCTTAGTTCATTCGAAAATGTGGGCCACCTCCAGGAAGGTGACCTGCTATCCTTAGCCTGTCCTAGAATGCTTCTGACATTTAAGTTGTTTTTTTTTTTTTGTATTTCAATACAAAATACAAAAAGAAACTTTGTATTTGGCTATTGACTGGCCAATATCCTCTGATTTTATCCTTTGATAAATCCTCTGATTTATCTGGATCAGCCCATCTGTACAATAGATATATCTTACGGTGAGTTCACTTGGAGTTTTAGGCACATCTACAAAATTTCCTTCATAGAAAACTTCCTGGTTTAGTGTGTGATTGAATAACCAGGAGATAAGAATCTGGGGGAAGGGTGTCTGTAAAATTCTGCTTACCACAGCAAATAAATCGATGTGTTTGTTGTGGATTGCTGTTTATATTTTCTGCTCCCTCAAGAGGGGTGCCCCAATGAGGAACAGATCATGTACTCAGGTGAGGTCAGGTAACATCTTAATTGGTCAGATAAGGCCAGAGCCTAAGATTGGGCAGTGGAAGGAAAAGGTGGAACTGAAAGTTTTATCGAGGGGGAAAGAGGAAGAAGAAAGATAGATGAGATGGAGGACAGACAAAGATGGATGAAGAAGAAGATGAACCAGAACCACTTGGCCTGAAGGAGCCGCAAGTAGCGAGGGATTTTATAGTTAGGCAATTGAGTAGTGAAGTGATACATTTGTCTAATCTAAGTGTACAGCTTGTAATTAAATTATTGAGTTGTGTGTTCTTTGCACCAACATTTTGGGCTTGGAGCTTTACCATTATAAATCTGGTTGGTATAATGTAAGTCTCTAGTGTTATCATTCAGAAGACTAAGGGAAATCTGAGCAAGCAGTAGCTGGCCAGCCACAGGGGGTGGATGGCCTGGGAAGTTCCAGCAGCAGCAGCAGCAGCAGCAGCAGCAGCAGCAGCAGCAGCAGCAGCAGCAGCAGCAGCAGCAGCAGGCATTTCAGGAAAGACTGGTTCTGGAGACCAAGAGAGTTAGCTTCGGAGTGGGATTTTGACCAGAGAAGCTTGGCAAAAGACTGACCTCAGAAACCAGAGTCAGATGGCCTCTTTGGGCTGGCCATGGGGTGGGCAGGACCACCGATGCGGGCAATTATTAGCCAGGTTTAGAGTGGTTCATTTTTTAAAAACTACATGCTACATGTGTTTATGCAAAATATTGACATTTTACATGAAATGATCCAGTAAATAGACTGGAAAAGTAAGAATATGTATTATAACTCCTAGGGAAACAACTAAAAAGTATAACACATAGGGATGTAGCTTAAAAAAAACAAAAAACAAAGGAGAATTAAAAACTATTTTATTAACTCAAAGGAAAACAAGAAAAAAGTAGAGGAACATTAGTCAGAGAAGACAACAGAGGACAGACACATAGAGGTGATGAAATGATATTTTGAAGTAAGATGGATACATAATGAATATAACAATGGACAAATTCCCAACGTCATCCATAATAAACTTTAAAAATGCACATAGTAGATTACTCCACGTATGTGAATTAATAAGGTGATCTATGGTAGAAGAAACAGTAGTTACTGCCTCTCCAGTAGGTGGGCGGGGCTTACTAAGCAAGGCTATGTAAACATTTCCTAAGGTGATGGTCATAGTGTGCGGCTCCATTTGGGCTTGGGTTGCATATGTGTATGCAGCTGTCAGCTGACATCAAACGGCATACTTATGGCTCATGCATTTATTTGTATACATTTTATCTTGAAAGAAATGGTTTTCAGATTTGTAACTTTTTAGTTCATAAAATCACATCCATCACAGATTCTTTTAAATTATAATCATCTATATATGGATTTCAATTATTTACTTATGAGAAGAGGAGGCAAACCAGATGGTTCAGGAATACACAGTTAACGTGACCTCTTATGGCAGCTAAGTCAAAGCTTCGCAAAGTCACTTCTCTGTAAACAGACAATTTACATTAACAAATAGATTGCATTTCAGTAACAAATATATTTTGCTTCAGAAGACAAATGGTTAAAAATATTAACTGTAGTTATGATATACAATCTAAAATATTTATGGTGAAGTATATTGATGTCTACACCTTTTTTTTTAAAGAATAAGATGACTCATAATCAAGGAACAGATATGTGCTGTAAAATTGTTTTGACTTGTTTATATACTTGGAAACCAATACAATGAATCTCTGATAAAAATGAAGGTGATGTAAAACATTTTCAGCTAAATGACAGCTGACACTGATAATGTTTTAGCAGTGTAAGACACGCTAAAGGAACATTTAAAACCGACAGGAAAATGTTATCACATGGTAATCTAGGCATTAAAAAAAGCAAAGACAACCAATGATATGAAGTTGAAAATGCTGCTTTATATTCTTTAAAGCTAGTTAGCTTTCTATAGTAAGGCATGTGATGATATATGGGGATTTAAATATATATAGAAGTAAAATAAATTGCAATAGTACGCTGTAGCATGAAGCTAACTCAAGGCAGAATATGATACATATACATATTTTAGTTATCAGAGTAACTATAAACCAGAAACAGAGTTAAAGCTGAAAGGACAGGTATAATATATAGAATTTAGAACCAACCAGATGAAGAGAAAAAAAAGGAATTAATAACAGAGAAGATACGTAGGACATAAGAATTATATTAAGTATAAATAGACTAAACTTGCTATGTAAAAGACAGAGACTGTCTTTTAATAATAATAAGAATAAGAAAGCAGTGCTAACAGCTGGAGAGATGGCTCAGTGGCTAAGAGCACTGACTGCTCTTCCAGAGGTCCTGAGTTCAATTCCCAGCAACCACATGGTGGCTCACGACCATCTGGAATGGGATCCGATGCCCTCTTCTGGTGTGTCTAAAGACAGCAACAGTGTATTCACACATTAAGTGAATAAATAAATCTTAAAAAAAGGAAGTGCTAAATCTTATGTTGTTTAAAAGATACACACTTGAAATATAGATAAAATCTAAAAAAAAATGGTTGAGGAAGAGCAATATACATGTGAAAAACACTTAACGTTAGAAAACTGGCTTTGCGGTGCCTGGCAAACACAGAAGTGGATGCTCACAGTCAGCTATTGGATGGAACACAGGGCCCCCAATGGAGGAGCCAGAGAAAGCACCCAAGGAGCTGAAGGGGTCTGCAACCTTATAGGTGGAACAACAATATGAACTAACCAGTACCCCCGGAGCTCGTGTCTCTAGCTGCATATGTATCAGAAGATGGCCTATTCGGCCATCATTGGAAAGAGAGGCCCCTTGGTCTTGCAAACTTTATATGTCTCAGTACAGGGGAACGCCAGGGCCAAGAAGTGGGAGTGGGTGGGTAGGGGAGTGAATGGGGGAGGGTATGGGGGACTTTTGGGATAGCACTTGAAATGTAAATGAAGAAAATACCTAATTAAAAAAAAAAGAAAACTGGCTTTGATACTTCTCAACCTTTTGGCCAAGGTCAAGTGTAGAAAACTGGCTTTGACCAACCAAGGAGTATACATTGCTCCAGCTGCTTATGTAGCAGAGGATGGCCTTGTCAGGCATCAATAGGAGGAGAGGTCCTTGGTCCTATGAAGGCTCAATAGATGCCCCAGTGTAGGGGAATGGAGGGCAGGCGGGGAGGTGGGAGTGGGTGGGTGGATGGGTGGAGGAACACCTTCATAGAAGCAGGGGGAGGGGAGATGAGATAGGGGGTTTCAGGGAGAGGGGAAACTGGGTAAGGGGATAATACTTGAAATGTAAATAAATTAAAATAAAAAATAAAAAATAAAAAAGAAAAGAAAACTGGCTTTGGCCGTATTGAAAACCACCTATGAAGCATCACTGGAGATAAGAAAGTGCTATTTTGATTTTTCAGTGAGAGGCTGAGTTTTGGTTTAGTTATCTCTTTAAAGGATTCTGAGTTTCAAACAGGTTGCTGAACTCTTTGTTTTGTTTTTGATATATGTTCTCTCTCTCTCTCATCGCATGTCATTATTTCATTCCTTTAATACCATTTACTCCAGAGTACTTTTGCAAGTTTATTGCCTGTTAAAATTCTTCACAAAAATGATGAAATTATTTCATAAGAAATATCTATAATTTCGCCCTTTTAAGAATACATATGCCTTCTTTTTTTTTTCCTGCCCGTCCACAGTCCTTAGCGAAGGACTGTGCATATGTAGCCTTTATAGCTAAGACTAGAGGATGAACGCAACTTTGTTTTCCGGTTGTCACTTTGTTAGTAAAACACCTTTTTAATGTTACATTTAATGATGGCAAGTTTTCTCAACTCTGGGACTTTGGTTGTTTTGTTTGCTCTTGCCAGTTATCTGTCATAAGTAGATGCTATGGACACTGAAGATTATCAATACCTACTAGACTCCAGTCCAAGTCTTTGACAGCCAAAGGTGTCCCTGCCAAGGATTCCCTGAGAGTTAAAATGGCCCCTGGTTTAGAACGTTTATTCATTAATGCTATATATTAATTGTAGGCTCATATACTGCCAAAGTATTTCCTCTTACTGAATATCTGTATTGTTTCCAACCTTTTGCTATCCTAAATTTTACTAAAGGAGACATTTTTTTTTTTTGTTGCCTGTCATTTTTAAATTTTAGGCCCTTTATTTCCTTTAGGCTAAATGCCTGACAGTGGGGTAATGTTACCATGTTCAGTGCAGCTAGGACTTGACCTATCTAGGGAGAGGGAATGAAGAGAGTGATGCTGAGGAAACAACACACAGATGCACAGAGAAGCTGTGTAACATAAATGTAACATAAAAAGGTGTTTTACTAACAGAGTGACAACCAGAAAACCAGAGTGTGCACTCTGATAGAGTCACAACTACTCCAAAGAAACTAGAACCTCAGCATGTCTATTATGTGCGGCACAAGGGTGGGGGATGGGGGAATTAGGTAGTCTCCTAGGAGGTCCGTATATACAAGTACTCATTGGTTGCAATTATCCTGGAGGAGGAAGTCACAGTTGATGGTTAATCTACTGCTACATTCACACTCAGACTAGAGGAAATTTGCCAAGTTCCCATGGGTCTGAGGCCTTAGTCCCTGATGTGACTGTGTCCATATCAGCAATAACATTTTGTTAGGACTTTAACTGCTCCTTACACATCCCAGGGCTTCCTTCCTTGGCTCTCCACAGTATGTGGATAAAGGGACATCCTTTTTGAGCCTTTAAGGTGAAGAGTGATTTACAGACTTGAAACCTTGGTTTCCTGTGCTCTCTTGGTTAAATTCATCCTGTTAGTTTAAATCACTGAATCACTTAGGGAGTACCTGTGTCACTGAGAAAAGTGTTCGACGACTTCTATAGTTTGGTTCTGGGTCAACAAATTAGTTATCTGAGCTATATATTACTGTAATAACCCATAAATCATAACTATATTGTATAAATCAAACAACACTGACATATGATGGGAATGCAAGAATACTAATTTATGAAATACATTATGATACACTGAGACACATTAAAAAACCCCCCACCAGCACATTTATCAATGCCTCCACACTCAAGGAGATATTAGATGCCCAGGCTGGCAGAGATGACACCAGGAAGTAATTTGATGCTCACGTATTCTTCGTAGAAGGGAATTGGAAAAATGCTACTGATTGCTGTTAAGAGATTGCTAATGTAGAATTCAACTTTCAGGAAACTTCTCAAGGGTGGTCTTTGTTCTGTGTCTTTTCTTCCTGACCACTAAAGTGTCTGGTAAGTCAGGCCGTGGGGATTGCGTGTGGGTTCGGAAGGGAAATAAACTTCATTGTGTGCATTGCTCCTCCAGCCTGATTCTCCAGCCTGTGTTCTCTCCTCTCCACCATTTCCTAATCATCCCCCAGTTCTCGACTTGCTTGTCCCCTCATCAGGGATGACTAACTGCCCCATAGCCCTTGTGAATCAGATTATTTCATCATGGGATCCCCTTCATTCCCATTCATGGCTCATGTGGTTCACAGGGGAAAGCAGAGTATTTCTTCCCTGCATCTCCAGGATCCATTGTGTTAGCCTGGTACAGAATACTCATGCAGGAGTGTTTCTAAAATGAACGGGAAAAGAATTGCACATCTGGGAGCCGAGGCTGGGATTCTGCCCCTGGCAGATGCTGGGTCAGTGAAGCACAGCTTGCAGTTTCTAAACATACGCTGTTCTAAAAGAGCTCACTAAAGGTCACAATGGAAGGAGTAGTTGGTACTTAGTTGTAGGAGAATAAGTTGCATCTCCCCTGCCCCACCTCCAGGATGCTTGAGTTGCTTTGAAGGGCTTTCCAGTTAAAAATATATTTAGCTGAGGCAAAGAATTCCAGATGAGGGAAAGCTGTCTGGGCTGTGGGTCTTGCTGGATCAGGCTACTATCTGCGCGTGAATTTGGATTTATTCACCGTATTATTCTGGTTTTCCCATGCTTGCCAAGGGGATGCTAGGGATACAGTCTGTAATCCTTTCCTAGGAAGAGATTCTGGATGGCTAGGGTTCTGTCTGTCTATACCATCTCACAGCTGGAACATTAGCACTCTCTGCATTACAAAACAGGATTCACCTCTCACCAACTACAGCCTTCAGACAGGCTCTATTTTCTTTCTCTACTCGTTACCTACAGCTCAAGCAGTTAGTATAACTTTGTGGTTCCTATAACTGTAGCTATGCTCATGTGGACAGTCAAGATGCACAGCTAAGCAGCAAGGAGTCAGCTAAACTGCAGTTTCAAAACTTGACACCCGTCTCCCATCCAGCCCTTTGTACCCCTCAGCTCAAGCATAGCCTAGGGCTTAGCTTTCCTTTCTTTCTTTTTTCATTACTGGAATCTTGTGGGATAGGCAGGATGGAGAATTAGAAGAAAGTGGGTGAAGCTGTTAGTGGGCTCTGCTAAACTGGTGAAATGGTCCAAATGACCTCTTATGCCCCTAGTCCCAGCTCCTGCCTTCCACAGTCTCTTCCACAAGGACCCTTAGCCTATGGTAGGAGGCTCTGTTCCTTTAAACTATGGCTGTCTCATTGGCTCTCATGGCTGCTCTGCTCAGCATCCTGTCTTTAGAACTGGTAAGACCTGGGAAACTACAGTCCCTCTACTGCAAAGTCTAGGCAACCCAAGGCCTCCTCAAAAGAGGCCTGTGGTCTTCCCTGGAGCAGCCTTTGGACAGACTGTAACCACCTGCATCTCAGCAAACATCCAGCTGGAGAGGCCTGCACCCATGCCTTCTGCCACGCCCCTCTCCAAGGGTACCCCAGGAGACCTTATCTGACCCTATTTCCAGCCATGCTCTCTGCTAAGTTCCTCTCTGAGGATGCCTCAGTAGCCTTCCTCACCTGGCTCAGGTTGCACTTAAACACTCACCCCCCTTCACCCTGTAGGTATCCTCTTTTGATTTTATAAAGGAGTGTGGGGATGGAGCTTGGGTTTACAGGACCATCTGATACTTTTTTCTTAACCAGCATCCCAATGCTCTCTAGAGACATTTAAGACGGAGGACTCATAGCCATAGGGTTGATTCTGAGCCAATCAAGACATTCTCACTGTTCTCTTTATGTCCCGCTGACATATGGCATCAGAGAACACGCAGCAACAGAATGGGCTTGGGCTTCTCCTCTCTGCTTTGCAAGTGCTGAGAAGGGAAAAACAACAGGGCCAGGAGCCTGAAAATACCAGCAGTTGGGGCCTGAGCTGGGCCTTGAAGTTTTTTTTTTTTTTTTTTTAAGGTAAAATATTGCATTATAAAAGTAATACACACTCTTAATAAAAAAGGAAGCACAAATGGAATAAAGCTCTCTTCCCTCCAGCCTTCTGTCTTCCCCAGGGTGACCTCTCATGACCATGTGCCTTGCATTCTTCCAGACCCTTTTTACAGACACATAAACACATTTTCAAACCACAAAAAAAGGGCACATCCCCCCCCCACCACCTCCAATAGCATGCCATCTGTGCTGGCCTGAAGGACTTTAAACAGTCATTTATCCAGTACTCGCTCTCTCCCATGGCTTCCTGTCACTCTGCTGCTTGTCACCGAGGGCAGGGTGATAAAGGAGGTTGTCCCTAGGTGGAGCGATGGGCTAGGCCTGGCTCTGTGCAAGGGTGCCATTGGGAGGGCTCTAGTGGGCTGAGAACCAGTCTTTGCCTTGCTACCCAGCCACAGTCCCTGGCTCTGTACATGTTTGGAAGGGGTAGCAGACAAGGGGAGAGGGCCTCTTCTGAATTACAATGAAGGTATGACCTCTTCTAGAAAGTTCCAGGCCAGTAGTGGAACAGAGAAGAGAACAGACCTACTGAGTGGTGGAACCTCTCTGATGTGTGCAAAGAAACCTCCTGAGTTCCTGCACTGCTGGAAAATGTACTCTGGGAGGCTTCATGGGGAACTCAGGAGGCATGTTCCTACCACTGGGCTGGTGGTCCAGCTGGGGAGGAAGTCATGCTTGAAAGACAGTGACTAATTATCTGGGAGTGGGATGTGTGTGGTGTCACCGGCTTCCATCTGTCTGCTCCTTCTTCTAGGCTGAGAGTTGGTGTTACTCTCAGGCTCAAAAGCTTCATAGGTCTATCTTCTGTCAACTTCAGGAAAAAGACAAAATCAACTTTGTCTCTCTCTCTCTCTCCCCCCCCCCACCTCCACTCCCTCCCCACTCTCTCTCTTAGATCTGACCCTACCCATTTCTTCCATTTCTAGAGTTATGTCTTCAGCTCTGATGTTTTCAGAGATTCTAGAGTATTCCTCACATCTGGAACCACTAACGTGTGTCTTGGCTTAGCTGCATACTGGCCTTTGTCTGGATGTAGTGTCTTCTGTTTACCTGATCCTTATTGTCCTCCTCCGGCTAGCTTTTACCCCAGCTGTCTTTTCTGTCTTCCTCTTACCCCAGCTGCCTTTTCTCTGTCCTTTTCTCTTATCCAAGATGTTCCCCTCTGCTGTGCCTGTCTAGCTTTTACCTGATTCTGACCCTAAGTGGTGCTTGGAGGCTTGGGGATCTCCTTCCAAAGTCCACCTTTATTCTTCCTTTTAGCTGATGGGGAGTGGAGCAGGCAAGCAGCATCTCATCTGGTGATATACTCTCTCCTACTGCCATGTTCATACCTGACCCTTCACAGGAAGACACAAGAGGAGAGGAGGCTCAGGTGGCCTGGCTTGGCTCTCAGAGAGGGAAACAGGGAAATGTAGTGTCTTTCTACAAATTAAACTTTACATGTAGTGACAAACCATTACATGCTCTGCTGAGGTAGAAAATGACATTTTTCTCTGAGCTCTGTTATGTTTGAAAGTTCTTTGAGTAACAGTATACGTGAACATCCTAATCAGCTCCATGTACGGGGGAAATCTACTCGGAGGCATGGTCTTTCGGGGCACGTGTGTCATCTTGATGACATGGCATTCTGTTCGCAAACATCACCCAGCTCAGTGTTCAGCTGATACGAATGAGGTCCTAATTGTGTTTTGTGAATAAAAAAATCTATTAAAGAAATAAAGATTTCCCTCAGAAAGGGACTATATTTCTTATATGTGATGCTGTGGAGAGCCCGAGACTATTTCCAGAAGCCGTATAGCTTAGGCGTTTGGCTCACTAGGTGACTGACTGATGGGTGCATTTACCTCCCTCGGGAGGGTGCAGACCGGTGACCCATTACCTGCACAGGGCCCTCCCATCTGCCCGGCTGCCCCCTCCACAAGGTTGTGAAATTCATCATTTGTGTATTGTCCTGATGGTCAGGCCAACCAAAACAGTGAGAACTTATCAAGCAGGTCAAGGGGAAAGAGACCTGCGTCCAGCTGTCTTAAGTTCCCAGAACCAGTTCGTCTGCTTGCTATCTTTGTCCTTTGATGGATGATGTAAGAAAGGGGTGGATAAAACTCTCCATGGTATTTATTGTTGCTTGTTGGTAAGGATATTGTCCACTAAATCATCAGACCCTGTTAGAACAGCCACATGAAAAACGGAAGCCTTGGGTATAAGAAGGGCATTGTTTCATGCCCAAAGCACCAATGCGTGATGTTTGTGGACAGATTCAATTTTGTAATTGACTGTTTTCCTTTGGCTGCCAGAAAACTTAGGGATATATTTGCAGCTCAGGTTTCTTTCTTGTACTAGTAGTGACCTTGTGAATTCCAATTGTGTGTGTGCTGTCCCTAGACCCACCTTTCCCATTCGTTTATGCTTCCTTCTGATTTTCGTTGGATCTGTGTTTATACTGAAGTCTCTAGCTCTGTCCAGCAAATTCTTAGAATTACTGGAGTCCTGCAATAAACAAGCTTGTTTGTTTGTTTAAATAGGGTCTCATGCTGAAAGTAGGGCTGACCTTGAGCTTGTAATACTTTTGCTTCTGTACCCCAAGTGCTGAGATTATAGGTGTGTGCAACTATGCCTTGACCGATATATTTATTCTTTTCTACCTCTGTCCCATCAAACCTGACCCGTGCGCCTTTCTTCCTCTCACCTTGACTGTAACCACTGTGAAGTTCCAATGTCTCTCTGGTCATTATTTGGCAAAACCATCAATCTCTGTTTACTTCTGCAGAGATCATCTTTGTGTGCACGTGTGTGTGTGCATTCTGTTTTCAATTGGCACATACTATTTATCTTACCACTGTTATTATCCTCCATTTACTGCAGCAAAAAGGGGGACAACTAAAAGACCAAAGAGCTTGCCAGATCATACAGTAAATGGGGAAACTGTATTTCAACCTAGCACCTGCCTCTGGAAGCCCCTTTGTAATTATGGCACCTGACTAGATGGACCTGCTCTGTCATGTTCTGTCAACTATTGGGTTATGACTTTAGGGGTCTTTTGTTTTAAGCAAATGCATGTAAAAATAATCACAAGGGAGAAGGGTCAGCTGACAGAAGGTGAGCATGAAGACCTGATCTCAAACATTGGCACCCTTGTGAAGTATGGCATGATGCCAAGCAGGTATAAGCTTAGCAGGGGGATGCAGACAGGAAGCTCCCTGAGTCTTGGGATATAGCCTGATACCTTTAAACCACAGCTGTAGTAACCAATATACACTGTGGTTGCTGAATTTGGGAAAACATTTTTCTAGTTGTTTTTGAACAGTGTTCTGGCCTTAAAAAAAAAAACCCAAACAACACAAGATAGGGTTATCTTGGAAGAGGGAACCTCAATTAAGAAAATATCTCTATCATTTTGATCTGCAGGCAAGACTGTGGAACATTTTCTTGATTAAAGATTGATATGGGAGGGCACAGCCCACTGTGGGTGGTTCTATCCTAAGGCAAGTGGTCCTAGTGGTATAAAAAAATCAGGCTGAGCAACCACGTGAGGCAAACCAGTAAGTAATGTTTCTCTAGGACATTTGACTCAGTTCCTTCCTTGATTTCCCTTAGTGGTAGACCATAGCTTTTTCTCCCCAATTTGCTTTGGTATCCTAGTCTTTAGTAGGATAGACTTGCTGTGGCAGACTTGATCATTATGGTAGTGTGAATATGAATGGCCCCCACAGACTCACATGTTTGACTGGTTAGTCCATAGGGAGTGGCACTATTAGGCATGTCCTTATTGGAGTAGGTGTGGCCTTGTTGGAAGAAGTGAACCACTGTGGAGGTAGATTTGAGGTGTTGTATATACTCAGGATTCACCTAGTGTGGCACACAGTTTCCTGCTGCCAGTACATCAAGATGTAGATAGAGCTCTTGGCTTCTCCAGCACCAAGTCAGCCTGGATGTTGCCATGCTTCCTGCTGTGATGATGATGGACTAAGCCTCTGAAACTGTAAGACAGCCCCAGTTAAATGTTTTCCTTTATAAGAGTTGCCATGGCCATGGTGTCTCTTCATAGCAATAAAACCCAAAATAAGACAATCATGTTATTTATGGGAGGGGATTGCAGATGGACTTTGGAACTCAGAATACCCATGATATAAGTCACAGACCATAGGAAGCTTAACAAGAAGGAAAGCCCAAGTGTGGATACTTCAATTCCACTTAGAAGGGGGAACAAAATAATCATGGGAGGCAGTAGGAAGGAGGGACTTGGTTGGGAGAGGGCAGGGGGAAGAAAAAAGAGGGCAGGATCAGGTATGGTGTAGGGGGAGACAGGAGAGAAACCCAGAAGGCCAGGAGAATGAATGGAAATATGCAGCAGTATCTGGTGGGTGGAGGGGGAACCTCTAGAAAGTCACAGAGACCTAGGATGTGGGACTGACCTTAGCTGAAATGACCAACAATGGGGAGATAGAACCTGAAGAGACCACCTCCCATAGATAGACACAGCCCTCAGTTGAGGAATGGGGCCATCCATATATCTTCAAAATTTTTGACCCAGAATTGTTCCTATCTAAAGCAAAAGCAGGGACAAAAATGGAGCAGAGAATGAAGGAAAGGCCATCCAGTGACCAGCCCAACGTGGGATCCATCCCATGCCCAGGCGCCAAACCCTGACACTACTACTGATGCCATATTGTGATTATTGTCAGGAGCCTAGCATGGTTGTCCTCTGAGAGGTTCTACCAGCAGCTGACTGAGACAGATGCAGATACAGGGAACCACTGGACTGCGGCCAGGACCCTTATGGAAGAGTTAGGGGAAGTACTGAAGGAGCCGAAGGGGATTGCAACTCCAATGGAAGAACAATAGTATCAACCAACCCAGATTCCTCAGAGCTCCCCAAGACTAAGTCACCAAGCAAAGAACATACATGGGCTAGTCTGTGGCCCAGCATATGTAACAGAGGACTGCCTTGTTTGGCCTCAGTGGGAGAGGACCTGCTTAATCCTGTAGAAACTTGATACCTAGTGACAGACAAATAGACCAATGGAATAGAATTGAAGACCCAGAAATGAACCCACACACCTACGGTCACTTGATCTTCGACAAGGGAGCTAAAAACATCCAGTGGAAGAAAGACAGCATTTTCAACAAATGGTGCTGGCACAACTGGTTGTTAACATGTAGAAGAATGCGAATCGATCCATTCCTATCTCCTTGTACTAAGGTCAAGTCTAAGTGGATCAAGGAACTTCACATAAAACCAGAGACACTGAAACTTATAGAGGAGAAAGTGGGGAAAAGCCTTGAAGATATGGGCACAGGGGAAAAATTCCTGAATAGAACAGTAATGGCTTGTGCTGTAAGATCGAGAATTGACAAGTGGGACCTCATGAAACTACAAAGCTTCTGCAAGGCAAAAGACACCATCAATAAGACAAAAAAACCACCAACAGATTGGGAAAGGATCTTCACCTATCCTAAATCAGATAAGGGACTAATATCCAATATATATAAAGAACTCAAGAAGGTGGACTCCAGAAAGTCAAATAACCCCATTAAAAAATGGGGCTCAGAACTGAACAAAGAATTCTCACCTGAGGAATACCGAATGGCAGAGAAACACCTGAAAAAATGTTCAACATCCTTAATCATCAGGGAAATGCAAATCAAAACAACCCTGAGATTCCACCTCACACCAGTCAGAATGGCTAAGATCAAAAATTCAGGTGACAGCAGATGCTGGCGAGGATGTGGAGAAAGAGGAACACTCCTCCATTGTTGGTGGGATTGCAAGCTTGTACAACCACTCTGGAAATCAGTCTGGCGGTTCCTCAGAAAATTGGACATAGTACTACCGGAGGATCCAGCAATACCTCTCCTGGGCATATATCCAGAAGATGTCCCAACCGGTAAAAAGGACACATGCTCCACTATGTTCATAGCAGCCCTATTTATAATAGCCAGAAGCTGGAAAGAGCCCAGATGTCCCTCAACAGAGGAATGGATACAGAAATTATGGTACATTTACACAATGGAGTACTACTCAGCTATTAAAAAGAATGAATTTATGAAATTCCTAGCCAAATGGATGGACCTGGAGGGCATCATCTTGAGTGAAGTAACACAATCACAAAAGAACTCACACAATATGTATTCACTGATAAGTGGATATTAGCCCAAAACTTAGGATACCCAAGATATAAGATACAATTTGCTAAACGCATGAAACTCAAGAAGAATGAAGACCAAAGTGTGGACACTGTGCACCTTCTTAGAGTTGGGAACAAAACACCCAGGGAAGGAGTTACAGAGACAAAGTTCGTAGCGGTGATGAAAGGATGGACCATTTAGAGACTGCCGTACCCAGGGATCCATCCCATAATCAACTTCTAAACGCTGACACCATTGCATACACTAGCAAGATTTTGCTGAAAGGACCCAAATATAGCTGTCTCTTGTGAGACGATGCTGGGGCCTAGCAAACACAGGAGTGGATGTTCACAGTCAGCTATTGGATGTATCACAGGGCTCCCAATGGAGAAGCTAGAGTAAGTACCCAAGGAGCTAAAGGGATCTGCAACCCTATTGTTGGAACAACATGATGTACTAACTAGAACCCCGGAGCTCTTGTCTCTAGCTGCATATGTATCGAAAGATGGCCTAGTCAGCCATCAATGGAAAGAGAGGCCCATTGGACTTGCAAACTTTATATGCCCCAATATAGGGGAATGCCAGGGCCAAAAGAATGGGAATGGGTGGATAGGGAAGTGGGGGGGGGCGCTATGGGGGACTTTTGGGATAGCATTGGAAACGTAATTGAGGAAAATATGTAATAAAAATATTAAAAAAAAAAAAAAAAAGAACCAGGGGAATGCCAGGACCAAGAAGTGGGAGTGGGTGGGTAGGGGAGTGGGAGGGGGGTCTGGGGGACTTTGGGGATAGCATTTGAAATGTAAATGAAGAAAATACCTAATTAAAAAAAATAAATTGGAAAAAAAAATAAATTTAAAAAAAAAAAAAAACCCTGAGATTCCACCTCACACCAGTCAGAATGGCTAAGATCAAAAATTCAGGTGACAGCAGATGCTGGCGAGGATGTGGAGAAAGAGGAACACTCCTCCATTGTTGGTGGGATTGCAAGCTTGTACAACCACTCTGGAAATCAGTCTGGTGGTTCCTCAGAAAATTGGACATAGTACTACCGGAGGATCCAGCAATACCTCTCCTGGGCATATATCCAGAAGATGTCCCAACCGGTAAAAAGGACACATGCTCCACTATGTTCATAGCAGCCCTATTTATAATAGCCAGAAGCTGGAAAGAGCCCAGATGTCCCTCAACAGAGGAATGGATACAGAAATTATGGTACATTTACACAATGGAGTACTACTCAGCTATTAAAAAGAATGAATTTATGAAATTCCTAGCCAAATGGATGGACCTGGAGGGCATCATCTTGAGTGAAGTAACACAATCACAAAAGAACTCACACAATATGTATTCACTGATAAGTGGATATTAGCCCAAAACTTAGGATACCCAAGATATAAGATACAATTTGCTAAACGCATGAAACTCAAGAAGAATGAAGACCAAAGTGTGGACACTGTGCACCTTCTTAGAATTGGGAACAAAACACCCAGGGAAGGAGTTACAGAGACAAAGTTCGTAGCTGTGATGAAAGGATGGACCATTTAGAGACTGCCGTATCCAGGGATCTATCCCATAAGCAGCTTCTAAACGCTGACACCATTGCATACACTAGCAAGATTTTGCTGAAAGGACCCAAATATAGCTGTCTCTTGTGAGACGATGCCGGGGCCTAGCAAACACAGGAGTGGATGTTCACAGTCAGCTATTGGATGTATCACAGGGCTCCCAATGGAGAAGCTAGAGAAAGTACCCAAGGAGCTAAAGGGATCTGCAACCCTATTGTTGGAACAACATGATGTACTAACCAGAACCCCGGAGCTCTTGTCTCTAGCGGCATATGTATTGAAAGATGACCTAGTCGGCCATCAATGGAAAGAGAGGCCCATTGGACTTGCAAACTTTATATGCCCCAATATAGGGGAATGCCAGGGCCAAAAGAATGGGAATAGGTGGGTAGGGAAGTGGGGGGTGCTATGGGGGACTTTTGGGATAGCATTGGAAATGTAATTGAGGAAAATATGTAATAAAAATATTAAAAATTAAAAAAAAAGAATAGTGAATGCAAAAAAAAAAAAAAAAGAAACTTGATACCCCAGAAAAGGGGGAGGCTGGTGGAGGTGATGTAGGGGTGGATGGGTGGGTGGGGAGCACACTTTCAGAAGCAAAGGGGAGGGGGAGAGGGGAGGGGGAGGGGGTGTAGAACTCTGGGAGGGAGGAATAAGAAGGGGCAACATTTGGAATGTAAATAAATAAAATAATTTAATAAATAATTACCTATAGAATAGGTAAACAAAAACAAAAGTACCACAACAAACAACAAACAACCCTAAGACACCAAGAAAAGTCCATTGAGTGCTCAAAGCTTAATGAGGTACTGTGGGAGACTGGGAGATAACACTGCTGAAAGAGGTGAAGTTGGTGGGAGGTGTGACTTGTGCAGTTTCAGAGGGAAGCAAAGATTCACACAGAGGCATTTGTGTAGTAGTTTGAATTAAGAATATGCGATTCTGGCCATCTGGGGATGAAGAAGCAGTTGAGATGACCAGGAGACAAGAACCACAAGAAAGGAAGGGTTAGGATTTAACAGTAATCAATGTGTTGGCTACCTTGGAGAAATTGGATTACTTGTCCACAGTGGAGGTGTGTAGTTGACTATGTCTAGAGTGTAGGAGGTCCTTTAGGATGTCTCTCAATATTACCATGTTCTGTGATTAAAGTCAATGGGAAACTACAATAATCTAACCCAGCCATGATGATAAAGGACCCAGACCCTTCAGGGATGAAGGTAGGGCTCACTCCTCTAGGGAAAGAACCAAGACTTGCTGAGGGTCCGACAGAATGGGTGCTAGAGGAAGGTAGCTATAAATACCAGCTAAAGTCACATAACCAGTCACAGAAGTGAAGATTGTAATTGACATAAGTGGTTTTTGTCCTATTTTTAAATAGCATGTTTGTGCATATGTGCATATGTGAATACGTAATAACCAGGGATTTTAATTTTATTTCCTTTCTTTCTTTATTATGTAATATAAGATCAATTGAAACAGTATTAATGGTTAAGAATTATAAATAGATATTAATATATTTAAGTTAAAGGACAGTAAAAAAAATCTAAGTGTTTCTTAAGGGAGTTTGCCATATAAAATACATAATGCATTTGTGGTTGTTCATGGGATGGTTATATCATGTTAAGTGGAATTATGACCTGGTTATTGTTTTCATTTGGAAATTGGGCATCAGGAACTGTTATTGTATATACACATTGTTTCAAGTTGACAGGGGTTGGGCTTGAAACTGCTGATTTTAGTTATCAAATTGACTACATCTGGAATCAACTAAACTTCAAGCAGCGAGGCATTCCTGTGATGGATTTTCTTTTCTTTTCTTTTTTTATTTAATTAGGTATTTATTTCATTTACATTTCCAATGCTTTCCCAAAAGTCCCCCACCCGCTCCCCCACCCACTCCCCCACCCACCCACTCCCACTTCTTGGCCCTGGTGTTCCCCTGTACTGAGGCAGAAAAAGTTTGCATGACCAATGGGCCTCTCTTTCCACTGATGGCCAACTAGGCCATCTTCTGATACATATGCAGCTAGAGACACGAGCTCCGGGTTGGGGGTGGGGGTACTGGGTAGTTCATATTGTTGTTCCACCTATAGGGTTGCAGATCCCTTTAGCTCCTTGGGTACTTTCTCTAGCTCCTCCATTGGGGGCCCTGTGATCCATCCAATAGCTGACTGTGGGCATCCACTTCTGTGTTTGCCAGGCCCCGGCATAGTCTCACAAGAGACAGCTATATCTGGTTCCTTTCAGCAAAATCTTGCTAGTGTATGCAATGGTGTCAGTGTTTGGAGGCTGATTATGGGATGGATCCCCGGATATGGCAGTCTCTAGATGGTCCATCCTTTCGTCTCAGCTCCAAACTGTGTCTCTGTAACTCCTTCCATGGGTGTTTTGTTCCCAATTCTAAGAAGGGGCAAAGTGTCCACACTTGGGTCTTCGTTCCTGAGTTTCATGTGTTTAGCAAATTGTACCTTATATCTTGGGTATCCTAAGTTTCTGGGTGGATTTTCTTAATAAGACTGTGTGAAGCAGGAAGACTGACCCTGAATCTGGGTCTCACCTTCGGAGGGCAGCCCACATGAAAGACTATGAAACAAGGAAACTTGCTTTTACCTCCTTGTTCTTACTCTTGCTGGCAACTACGTCTCTCTGTTGCTGTGGGCCGTATTAAACTCAGATGCTTCAGGATTCCAATGTAGTCTAAAGACGAGCATCTCTCCAGGCATCTTCCAAGAATCCTAGCAGACAGAGACTACAGAGACATCCAGCTTTGTGGACAGAACAACTACTGAACTCTCAGCCTTTCTGCTGTGAGACAGCTGCTGCTGAACTACCTGGATCACATCTTGTGTGAATGTGTATGCATATATGTATATATGTACATATAATAAACATGTAATAATATATATTCATTGATATATAACACAATTTATATACAGTATTATTGATATTTATCTAATATATATTGGTATATATACATACATATATATATATACATATATATATATATACACATATATATGTAATGATATATATTTATTGAGTTTTATTCCTTTAGAGAACCCCAATGAATACAAGCAGGCCCCCTTTCTGTGGCAATTGTCAGCTCGGACTCTTCCTTTTCAAATGAGTTTACAGTCTTACAAGCTGGAGCCTTTGGTGAGTGGAGTCTTGTTTTCAGGTTGTAGTGTAGAGCTTGGGGCTTTTCAGTCATGGAACCAATCTTTCACAGCCTTGGTTGCTTCCTCTTCATCTGTGTCACTGTCATTGTCACCTATGCTCGTACAACACACTTCCGCATCCTGCTGCCTCCCTTCTGATCCCACGAACTATGAATCCTGATAAATTCCGTGAGTAATAACCGTTCTACGCCTGTATATTTTGTTGTGGTGAAGATTCCTCCGTCAAAACAATTTGCCATTAGTTTTTAATTCGGTTTACTTCTGTTGTCAGGACAGAGGTAGAACGCAGCCCGATTATTTGCCAGTGTATAACATAAATGGCCTGCAGCACAGATACCAATAGAGACCTCATGAGCCTGCCTCATAGTGTACACATTTTTATCTGCATTTTAGTCTTCCAAGCATGTCTCAGGACGGCCTAGCAAGCTCTTTCTACCTCACTGTAGAGCTTCCCATCCTAAAGTCCTTAACCTTCCTCCTCTAACCAGCTTGAGAGGCAGCAACCACGTCAGGCAGTCAAAGCAATCCTCCTCCAGTCAACTCTACAGACAGCAATCGCATGGTCAGGTAGTCAGCGCCATGGCTCCACTTCCCATTATCAAACTTTACCTTTCTCATTGTTGTGACTTAATATCATATAAGAAGCAACTTAACGGAGAAAGGACTTATTTTGGCTCATACTTGGGAAGTCTATTCCATCAGGGCCATGAGGATATGGTGGAAGAAGTCACTTACGGCTACAGGACAGTGGCTCAGAAGATGGGAGAGGAGGCAGGGGCAGGCTGTAAAGACTGTCAGGTCTTTCCCCTAGTGACCCAAGTGACCCAAATCCTCTAGTGATACTCCACCTCCTAACGGTTCTTCAACCTCCCCAAACACTGTTTTTAACTCGAGACGAGGCATTTGAATGCACGAGCTCCGTGAGGTCACTTCATTGAAATCTCGAGCTTGCTTTCGAGTTCCTCCCTCTTCTTTGTCCCAATGCCCATGTTTTACGATGCCGTGACTTCGATTCATGGGGCTGGCGAAGGTGGGTGACAGAATCAGCGTCCCTAGCCATTCATTTTACTCATGCGTCAGGTTAAATGTGCTCCGCGTTCCCGTCTCACGTGGGCTCAGAATCTCAGCAGCTGGGGAGAAACGGAAACTTCTGAATTGTCATTAATGTTGACCTTTCTAAATAATCCCGTAGAGAAGCAAAGAGGATTTGTCTCTCCATTTCCAACCTGTAAACTTCAGTTGGAGAATTGCACTCAGAGAGCTTGTTCTTTATAAGCCTATTACAAAAATAATACAGCTACATAATTGCAGGGGGAAAATGAAATTTATTCTTTATCCGTGATGGCCTCGAGGGAAAATAGGAACACATAGAAAATTCGCTACTTAGGAAAAATAACCAGAACCTTCTTCAAATGCTGTGTGATTTAGTCATCAGGGGCTTTGGGGAAAAAATAAATCTATTTATCTTAAGTCCCTAAAGAAACCTCTTCACAGAGAGATTATTCTGGTGCAATTATTTCAAGGAATTATTTAAAGAACATCAGCTTTAACAATCATTAATCAGATTTCATTTGCTGTTACTTTGGTTTCTCTTTAGTTATGGGTAATTGTATTAAGAGAGGTGATTGCCTGTTGTAAAATATAGGGTTTCTACGTTATAAAAATATTTCAAGATTTCTATTGGCCTGAAGGCTGCCGGGGAGGATGGGGCAAGCTCCAGGAGACAAGCCATTTTAAAACTGATTGGGCTTCACTGGGGCTGACAGAGAAGAGTGTCAGCAGTCTCCAAAGGTGACTTGGTTCCAAGTGGAGTATCCACGTATGGCTCAAGTAGGGACCATGGCAGAGCGCTGCACTGGGTTTCTGGAGATATTGATTGTGAGGTGACACCTTGGAGGAGCCTAAGGCCAGAGGCCTTAAATGCCTTCTGGAGAGGGACACTGTGCCTCTCACAACACCAACTCCAAGGGTGTCTCTATAGTTTCCTGCCCAGGGCTCCAAGAAAAGCAAAATGAAAGAAAAAAAATCCTTATGTCCTCAACAATTTTTTTTTTGTGGCAGAAATTATGCTGTTAATTTTCCCCAAAGTCAGACCTCAAGGCCAACTACAGTGTATGCCGATGAGTGGTCTGTGACTTAGACAGAGAGAAGACACATGGCATAGATAGAGACAACCCACAGTCAGTGGGCTCTGCCAGGGGCGGGGCCTTGAACAATCCATTCAAATGCTCCAAGACTCTGCTCACCTGTACAAGGGGAAAAACAAAACATTTGTACCGGGTAGCTCAGTGGTGAGGAAGCTGCAAGATAATGCGCAGGAAGGGTCCAGCCCAGGATGTGGTCCCTCATAGGTCCTGAATCCACGCCATTGTTGTTAATTTCTATTCAGTGGGTCAGTAATCCCTGTCTCAGATTAATTGTCATTGTGATGATTAAATGACATAATTTAGGCAAAGGGCTTAATATGGTGCCAGGTACCCAGTGTGCCTCAAAGTAGGCATTATGGTTAGGAACAGAAATGTCCCCAGCAAACACATGCATTGAAACTATGGCACGGTTGGAGGGTGAGGTTTAGGGAAAGGAAGTTAAATCATTTAAGAAGGCCCTGAAAGGGTATATATATTGAGACCTCAGCCCCCGTTTTTGTCTTTGCCTCCTGGATAAATGTGATGAGCCTTTTGTTATACCAAGTTCTCCCGCCATGATGCTGTGCCTTGCCACAGAGTCAAAGTGACAGGACAAGCAACTATGGGTAGAAAGCTCTCAAAGCATGAGCCAGAATAAACACATCATTCTTTTAAATTATTCATTTCAGACTCCCCACCCCCCAACCCCATATCTGCCTAACACCTTCTGGTAATCATTTGTGCTGCGTTTCCACAACTTTGTCTGGAAAGGTATCAGAACCCATACTTCTGGGCTTCCTTCTGTCCACTTTCCTCGCATCTGCCCTCCAGCCACACTGACCTCTGTCAGTTTCTCTAGCTCCAGGTCCAGCTTCCCTCATCTGTTCTTTACGTTCGTTCTTGATGTCTCTTCCTCCTCACTCAGGCTTCAAATATAAAGCTGTCTGCAGATAAGCTACTGAGGAAAAAGGACCCCTCAGGGAGTGTCCCTTCCTGGCCACTGTCTAGACCAGTGGTTCTCAACCTGTGGGTTTTGACCTCCTTGGAGGTTAAATTACTCTTTCACTGGGGTCACCAAAGAGCATCAGGACATACAGATATTACATTATGGTTCATAACAGGAACAAAATTACAATTATGAAGTAGCAGTGAAAATAATTTTATGGTTTTGGGATCACTACAAAATGATGAATGTATTAAAGGGTCCCAGTATAAAGAAAATTGAGAACCACTCATCTAGACTGTAATACAGCATATACCATTGACCCATAATCTCTGGCCTTCCATTTCATAGAAAGTTCTACAATAGTAGAAGTCTCTCTTGTCCACAATGGGACATAGGGAAACGTCCAATACAAGAAAGTTGCTCATAAAGGACCTTCACCACGTTTACCCCAACTTATGTTGAGTTGCTGTTGGGAAATTCCCCAAGAGAATTTATTTTGAACTCTCGAACCATTGAGAAAGCTCAGTGTTGACTGAAAGAGGTCACATGGTAGTAGCATAGACATTACTAACCGCAGAGAGGGCATATCCCTGAGTGAGGAGGAATCTGATTGAGTCAGAAGGACTCGGAGCCGTTGGGATAAGTAGAAGAGAGAGCTATGTCTTCTAGGGGCTGTCAGTGGCAACAAAATCCTCCTGAGGTACTCAGCTACCCAGGGAGAGAGGCAGGAAGACAGCCTCTCACTTCCTGAGGGCCAGTGGCACTCTTGTCCACAGAAGGATGGTGGAAAACACTCAGTCCAGGCAGTTCCAGTAAGTCCCTGGGTTTCTAGGGCTTCATTCCTTGCGTAGTAGTGAAAGGAATAAGAAAAGACAGCTAAAGGGCCAGGTGCAGCTGTGTAAAGGCAGAATGTGAGATCCAGCAGAGACTCAGCGTGGAGGTGATTTGGTTTCTAACACTGTGTGTGACCTCTGTAGCTCAGCAGCATAGGAAATTGGAAATCTGTCAGTTCATACATGCATCCATTGGTCTGTAGAAATGTTGTTCCTTCCTTCTTTCTTTCTTCCTTACATCTTTCCTCTTTCCTTTCTTCTATGTATCATTTAGACAAAGAGCTTATTACCTATTGGTTGCTAGGTTACAGAAAGTACCAAATTCTTACTAACCTTAGTTGCACTGCAGAAGTAGAAGATGAGGTAGAACATGAGATGGCTTTCTGAGGACACCTTTTCTTAGGTTAAAAACAAACCAGGACATTTATTTCTTAGTCATTTTAATTAGCAGGCCAAGTAAGGCATCTCACTGTGACATATTCACACACATCCATCATTTTGCCTCATTCTTACTTGACACTCTTCCGCCATCTCTTGTTGGGCTAGTACCTCCCTAGATACTTTGTGCTTTAGTTCACATGTGTCCTGTTATAGAGATATTATAATTCTTTTGTGGGAAAACATTTATCCCCTCTTTTCCTCCCTCCCTCCCTCGTGTGTGTGTTTTTTTTTTTTTGTGTGTGTGTATGTGTATATGTAAACCTAGATTCTGCATTAAAAAGCCATGTGAGATAGTCAATCAGGCCTCTGTCTTTTTGAATCTGGCCTATTTCGTTTGACTTATAATCTTTGGCTTCATCTATTTTCTTGTAGACATCAAACTTACTCTTTTCACAGCTGAACAATATACCATTGTGTACATGTACCACATTTGTTTGATCTACTAATCTGCTCATTTTAAATTTGTTTATTGAGATATGGTCTTATGTAAACACAAATTGTCCTTGAATTCACCATTTGGCCAAGGATGGCCTTGAACTCTTGGTCATCTCCTTCTCTGACATTATAGGTGTGTGCCACCAGAACCAGCCTGCTGGTCATCTGTTGATAGGCATCTCGTCCGATTCCGTCATCTTGGCTATTACAAATAGTTCCGCAATAAACACGTAGTTCTGTGGTGTGCACACTTAGTATCCTTCAGGACATGTGCCTAGTAATAACTCGATCAAATGAGGGTTCTAATTTTAGATGTTGCCCCATACTGATTTCTATAGGGGCTGTACCAGATCACATGACCCACGGCAATCTGTAAGAACTCTCTCCTCGAAGCACCTGAAAAAATGTGAAGCACCTGAAAAAATGTTCAACATCCTTAATCATCAGGGAAATGCAAATCAAAACAACCCTGAGATTCCACCTCACACCAGTCAGAATGGCTAAGATCAAAAATTCAGGTGACAGCAGATGCTTGCGAGGATGTGGAGAAAGAGGAACACTCCTCCATTGTTGGTGGGATTGCAAGCTTGTACAACCACTCTGGAAATCAGTCTGGCGGTTCCTAAGAAAATTGGACATAGTACTACCGGAGGATCCTGCAACACCTCTCCTTGGCGTATCCAGAAGATGTGCCAATTGGTAAGAAGGACACATGCTCCACTATGTTCATAGCAGCCTTATTTATAATAGCCAGAATCTGGAAAGAAGCCAGATGCCCCTCAACAGAGGAATGGATAGAGAAAATGTGGTACATTTACACAATGGAGTACTACTCAGCTATTAAAAAGAATGAATTTATGAAATTCCTAGGCAAATGGATGGACCTGGAGGGCATCATCCTGAGTGAGGTAACCCAATCACAAAGGAACTCGCACAATATGTACTCACTGATAAGTGGATATTAGCCCAGAAACTTAGGGTACACATAATATAAGATACAATTTGCTAAACGCATGAAACTCAAGAAGAATGAAGACCAAAGTGTGGACACTCTGCCCCTTCCTAGAAATGGGAACAAAACACCCATGGAAGGAGTTACAGAGACAAAATTTGGAGCTGTGACGAAAGGATGGATCATCTAGTGATTGCCATATCCAGGGATCCATCCCATAATCAGCTTCTAAATGCTGACACCATTGCATACACTAGCAAGATTTTCCTGAAAGGACCCAGATATAGCTGTCTCTTGTGAGACTATGCCGGGGGCCTAGCAAACACAGAAGTGGATGCTCACAGTCAGCTATTGGATGGGTCACACAGCCCCCAATGGAGGAGCCAGAGAAAGTACCCAAGGGGCTAAAGGGAACTGCAACCCTATAGGTGGAACAACAATATGAACTAACCAGTACCCCGGAGCTCTCATCTCTAGCTGCATATGTATCAAAAGATGGCCTAGTCAGCCATCACTGGAAAGAGAGGCCCTTTGGACATGCAAACTTTATATGCCCCAGTACAGGGGAACGCCAGGGCCAAAAAGGGGGAGTGGGTGGGTAGGGGATTGGGGGTGGGTGGGTATGGGGGACTTTTGGGATAGCATTGGAAATGTAAACTAGGAAAATACCTAATAAAAAAAAATTCAACCTGAGGTACAAGCTTATAATTCAAAAAAAAAAAAAACAAAAAAGAACTCTCTCCTTGAGAGTCCTTTGCCAGTAGCTGCTTTCTTTCCAGTATCCACTTTGACTGGGGTGAGAGGGAATCTCAAAGCAGGTTTAATTTGCCTTTCCTGGAGCTCAACACTTGGCCAGACATTCCTTGCCTCTCTATGTTTCTGCTTTGGAAACATATTTATTCAGTTCATCAACCCATTTATTGGTTGTATGCTTTGTTTTAAGAATGTTAAAAGTTCGGTTTCTTTTCTTTAGAGATTTATTTATTATATGTAAGTACACTGTAGCTGTCTTCAGACGCACCAGAAAAGGGTGTCATATCTCATTATGGATGGTTGTGAGCCACCATGTGGTTGCTGGGAATTGAACTCAGGACCTTTGGAAGAGCAGTCAGTGCTCTTACCACTGAGACATCTCTCCAGCCCCAAAGTTCAGGTTTCTTAATAGATTCTAAGCACTAACTGCTTGTCAGAGGAGGAAAGCGTTCTTGTCCCGTTCTGCAGTGGTCTCTTCAGCCAACCACTGTTTCCTTTGCTCTGCAGACTGCTCTCATTCCAATATTCCAGCAGTCGTTCTTCCAGTTATTTCATGCACTATTAGAGTTCCCAGAAAGCTTACAACGATCTCTGAGAGCCTTGCCCATGTCTCTCTAAGAAACACAGGTCTCAACTAGCGATCTTTGCTTTTCCAGTCTTACATGGAAGTCTTTGACCCAATAGGCATTTTTGTGGGGAGAAGATTGAATTCCCTCCCTCTATCCATCTCCCTCCCTCCATCCCTTTGTCCCTCCCTCTGTCCCTCAATCCCTTTGTTCCTTCCTCTCTTCCCTCTCTCCTTCCCTCCCCTCCTCCTTCCCTTCCTCATCACCTTTATTTTTTTCTCTATTTATTTTCTGTCCCCTCATTCTCTGCCTTATTTTCGCCAGTTTCCTGTCACTGTATGTTGAAGATGTCTCTCTTCACTCCCATAATGTATGTTTCTCCACTTTAGTCAAAGGTCAGATGGTTTTGGCTCTGTGAGTTTATTTCCAGGTCCTCTTTTTATTCCATTGGTCTGTGTGTCTGTTTTGTGCATCTTTGTCACTGTGTCTTTGTGGTCTATTTGAGATCAGTGCTGTGGTATCTCCAGCATTACCCTTTCTGCTTAGGATTCTACTTGGCTATTAGAGACCTTTAATGCTTCCTTGTGAATTTAGAGTTGTTTTTCTGCTTCTGTGAGGAGTGTCATTGGGATTTTCAAGATACTAAATCTATAGGTTGGTTTTAGCAATGTATTTTCACAATATTAATTTTGTTAATCCATGAGCACGGGAGGACATCTTCCAGAGTTTCATTTAGTTTCTTCCTTTAGTGTTTTTAAGTTTTCACTGTACAGTTTTGTTTTTTTGTTTTTGTTTTTGCCTCATTGGTTGGGTTTTTCTCTAGTTACTTAAAGTTTCTTTTTAAAAAGCTATTGTGAACAGGATGTTGTCACTGACCTCTTTCTCAGAAAGCCACTGACTTTCATATGTTGACTTTTGAATCATGCTACTTTGCTGAAAGTGCTTATCAGTCCAGAGACTTTTCTGTGCACTCTTTAGGTTTACTTAGTGGAGGACCATGCTACCTGAAACAGGATAACGGTCCTGCCCTGTCTTCATCCCTTTATATTCTTCTCTTTTTCCTGTTCTAGTTAAGGCTTTGAATATTACATTGATGAGAAGAGAAGAGAAGAGGAGAGGAGAGGAGAGGAGAGGAGAGGAGAGGAGAGGAGAGGAGAGGAGAGGAGAGGAGAGGAGAGGAGAGGAGAGAAGAGAAGAGAAGAGAAGAGAAGAGAAGAGAAGAGAAGAGAAGAGAAGAGAAGAGAAGAGAAGAGAAGAGAAGAAGAGACACTGGGCACATTGTCTTATTCCAGAGTGTGGAGGAGTGCTTTGTTTTCCCATAGTCAGTAAATTGTTGGCTGTAGGTTTCTCATAGCTAGCCTTCACAACATTGATATATGCCCCTTCTATTCCTATGGATTGTGTCTTGAAAGAATGTTGAGCTTTGTCAATGGCCTTTTCTTCATCCATTGAGATGAGCATATGATTTCTGTCTTCAAGTTTATGTATGTGCGGTATTACATTCATTGACCTGTGGAGCTGAACCACTTATACTGCTATAATGAAACCAATATGGTTATGGTTATGATCTTATAAATGCTCTTGAATTTGGTTTGCAAGCATTTTATTGACAGGTTTTGTATTCATCTTCATCTGGTATATTAGTCTATAGTTTTACTTTATATCTTTATCTAGTCTTGGTTAAAAAACAAAACAAAACAACACAAAGAAGAAAAAAAACAAAAAGTTTTCCTGGCAGAAAGAAAATTTATAACAAAAATCACACAAATGTAAGAAAGTGGCTGAAAAACATGAAAATTATTTTAAAAAAATACAATAAAGCTAAAATATATGAAAGTTTAGTAGAAAGACAAACACCCCACCAAAGAAAAAACACAAAAAGAAAATTAAAAAGATTGCCCATTAATGAAAAAGCATAAACAAAACTTTACAAATGTGTGAACAATGAACAATAAAGTTTTCTAATTGTAAAAAAAGTATGGGAAAGCGAAAGTGCAGCCAGAAGTGTAATGGAAAGGAAAAAACAGCAGACACAAGGGAAAAGAAGCAACATCTTAGAGCAACTCATTCCTAAAGTCTTCAAACGTCTTTTAGATTAAGATTAATTAATTTTATTATGTTATGTGTTTTGCCTGCACATATGTAGAGATCAAAAGAGGGTGTTAGATTCCTTGAGACTTGCATTATACGCAGCTGTGAGCCACTATGTGGGCACTGAGAAAAAAATCTTCCCCAAAAGCAAAAAGTTCTTCCCTGTGGAGCCACCTTCTCAGGCTGTGTTTCTGTGTTCTTAGAGACTGACTGCTGGCAGGTTGGAGGGGTTGGGGAGTTGCCATGTGCAGTCTTGCCTTTCCTGTGGTTTATGATGGTGTTGAGCCTGCTCTGGCTATGTGTCCTGTGTCTGGGAGAGCTGTCTTCACTTACTTAGAATCTCTTCTTTGCATACAGGTGCTTCTGTTGGTCACATTTAGCTTTGCAGTGTGTGGGTGGATGGCTTGTGTTCTAGTGCTTTCTCCGAAGACTCTCCAGCTCAGACTTGCCCAGGTGGCTAATGCTGTAACTGAAGTACAGTGAGGTGGCTTCTCCAAAGTCTTCTGGGAGTTGGGAAGCAACCACAACAGTGAGACCTACGCAGATGTGTCTGCCTGGATACTTTCAAAATCTACCAGACACTGGCCACCCTGCCAGCAACATGGGTTTGTGGATATTAAATACTAGAGTTTCAGAGTTTGGAGACTCAGCTGTGAGTCTAGAGACACATGGTTACTTGGAGAGCTTGACTCACGTTCTGACCTCAGGCTGAGGGCTATCAAACTCCAGAGTTAGATCTGCTACCAAGGGTACTCTTTCCCTATGTTCTTTATTATATAGACCAAACCTTTTGCCAAGTGCACTTTTATTTCATTACCATCCAGCTATATAGCTCTCCACAACTGTGTCCCAGGGCAATCTCCCACCCTGGAGCTGTGGCTTGAATCATGTCATGATTTTTGACAGTTCTCTGTTCTCAGCTCCCCTGATTTTGGGCAGCTTGATTTTGGATAATAGGTGGCTTTTTAATTCTATTGTATTTATTAATTGTACACAGCACTGTATTTTCATAAGGACATCTAATAGATGATTTTGTTTAAGTGTTAGCACTCATAGCTCTAAACTTCCCTTTTAGAACTGCCTTAGCCATATCCCAAAGGTTCCTGATAAGCTGTGTTCTCATTGTCTCCTTAGAATTTTAAAATTTCCTCCCTGCTTCTTCAGTGATACATAGTTCACTCAAGGGTATCTGTGCAGTCTCCAAGCATTGAGGCAGGTCTGGTGATTGCTCTTGCTATTGATTTCTAGGTGTATTCTAGTACAATCTGATAAGATAGAAGAATTTATTTTGGTTCTTTTCTGTTTGCTAAGCTGTGTTTTCTGCGTGCCTTAGTTTTGTTTCCTGTAGCACTGACAAAACATCTCGACAAAAGAAGCGTAAGAAAGAGGTTATTTGGCTCACAGTCCTAAGCTATAGCCCATCTCCGCAGGGAGGTCAAGGCAGCAGGAACCTCAAGCAACCGGTCACACCACATCCACAGTCAAGAGCAGAGAGTAAGAATCTATCTAGTCATACCAGTGCTTGGCTATATTTGTGTATTTTGTACTATCCAGGATCCCCTGACAAGGGAATGGTATACCCACAGTGGGCAGATCTTCCCCACTCATCAAGCTAATCCCTTATAGACATGCCACAGGGCACCTCAGTTCTTTACTGAGACTCCTCAGGTATTTGCAAATTGTATCACTTTAATAATTCAAAATAACTGTCACAATGGCCTTGAGTTCGATGTAAAAATAGTTAACCACCATTCCATGTGAACAATGATGACTTTCCCCGGGTGACCTTTGCTGAGCACTAAAAATTATTACTGGACTTGTAATTGCATACATGACACCCTTGGAGGTAGAGATTCATTCTCTGAGCCCCCTGTCTTCCCCACAGTGCTATGCTCAGGCAATGGAGTCAAGCCCAGAACCAGCCAACCAGGACATGTTTGTAGTTGAGACACATCTCCAAGAACAATGGCCTGGCAAGAGAAATGCAACTGGGGAGGGTGTGGCTGCACAGAGGTTATGTCAGATACCTTGTACAGGCATTTTCTGCTGAGTGTCCACACAGCTGGCTGGGTCCTTGGATGACTCATGGCTGCTGTCACAGCACATACCTAGCTTGGAGGTCAGTGCACTCTCAGGTAAGTGACTATGCGGCTAAAATCTCTGACATTCATTAGGGGAGGTGCCCTTGCACAACATACAATGTGAACATCCATCAAGCAGCCTCGCAGACCAGGGATGATAAATGAATATAACCCACGTGACACGGTAGATAAGACAAAGGTGAGGGAGCATGGGAGGGAGCAGAAGAGAGGGAGGGGCTTTTTTAGCCCCTCAAATGCTCTTGTGTGATATTTACTCTTTTGTTGCTGTGACAAATACTTGAGAAGAAAGAAACAAGAAAAAAAAACAGATTAAAGGAAGAAAGATTTATTTTGCCTTTCAGAGATTTCAGTTTATGGTCGGCTGCCTCCATTGCCTGTAAGTCTGTAGCAAGGCAGAAACATCACAGAAGGCAGGACAGACTAAAGCCACATGAATCACAGCCCCCAGCAAACAAAGACAAGAAGCAGGAAGGGGACAGGGCAAGATACACTCTTCAATGACAGCTTGCAAGTGATCCGCTTCCTCCAGCTATGCCCCGTTTTTCCATAGTTCAACCCCCAGCCCCCGTTTAAGGCTGTTCATATTTGGAATCTATCAGTAGATTAAACCATTGATTTGATCTGAGCCTTTATGCGTTAGTCACCTCTGGGAATGTCCTCATGGATAAACTCAGAGGTACATTTTACTAACCTGCCAAGAGTGAATCCAATCTGGTGACAGTCAGGACCATCACCTCTTGAAGTCCACAAACTGCTTCTGGATTCTCTGAGTCTCTCAGGCTGTGAGCATGGCCCTTTCTGTTTTTGATCTTTGCACTGCCTTGTCTGGTGTTGCTTGAGTGACAGAGTCTGAGTGTAGTCAGTCCCCTAGGCCCTCATGCTACATCAGCGGATGGGATGCACCATACACATACTCCTGCTAAGTCCTTAATGCCCCATTCCTAACGTGTCACAGCTGGGTAGGTTGACAGCTACTCAGGCCTTGCAGGGAGGGGGCAGCAAATGGTCTGTCTCTAGAAGGAACATCTTTCTTTCTAGTGTGCTGCCTGGGAGGCCATCGTGGTCTTCCAGAGGAGCTGAGGGTCTCAGGGTCCAAGGTGGGGCAAGCTGGAACCGATGGTGTGAGGTAAACCTGGTGATTAAATGACCCCCACATGGTGGATGGTGCTAGTATTTGCATCAACAGTGCCATCACAGATGAAACTCTGCAGGGATCACATTTCTGATGTATAGTTTGCCACAAGGATTTCACTGAGGCTGGTGGTAGATTGTGTTTCTGGATCAACTTAATCACCTTCCTGGGGGAAACTCTGTGCAGCTTATCCTTGCTAATAAGCATCATTTATTTACTAATCTATCTGCTCAAGTATGAAAAAGGAACAACTACCCAGGAGCGTTCATCATGCCAGAGGGATCTTGAGATACACCGGCGCTGTGCTGCTGACTTATCTCGGGTTCTCCTTGGCCCCAGTTGCTGAGGCATTTCTGGCACCTCGTGGAGCTTAAGCTGTGAAGGTTCTTGGTTGCAGAACTGCCTGGGTGTGTGTGTGTGTCTCATAGGGCTCCACAGCTGAGGGAGCAATCTCACAAGTCCTCTTCTCACACAGGCCAGGGCATGCTATGGTCTAACATTTTCAAACAAAGCACATACAATTAGAAGGCAAACTGGTGTAGCTAGTAAAAGCAAAGGAAAACCAACAACAACAACAACAACAACAACAACAACAACCTCCCTCCCCCAACAAAACCAGCATATGGGTTCTGAGGCCAGGACCTGTGTTTGAATCCTGGAAATAGGTGCACCATTAGGTGGGTGATATTGGACAGCATGGTACATGGGACAATGGTCCTTCAAAGATTCCCATGTCCCAGTCTCTGGAAACTTTGATATGCTATCTCACATGGCAGAAGGGACTCTGTAAACAGCATTAAGTTAAGAAGTTTGGAATGAGATTACATTGGATTATCTAGTAAACCAAAGTAATCACAAAAGTCCATGTAAGAGGACAGAGATGCTATACTACAGGATTCAAAGATGGAGGGAGGGGCTGTGAGCCAACAGATAAGGACAGTATCTAGGAGCTGGAAAGGCAAGGAAATGCATTCTTTTCCAGAGACTTGGGGTGCACAGGGCTCTGGTAAGACACTGATTGCAGCAAATGCATCAGTTTAGGCTTTGTGATAGCTGACACTGTAAGTTCCAGGATTTGTGGTTTTAAGCCAGTGGGTCGCACTTAGAGCAACAATAAGAATACAGTTCAGGGACTCGACTTGTGTCTCAGCTCCAAGGAGTTCATTTCCAGTGAAAGCAGAGAAGAGAGTATAGTGTGTGTGTGTGTGTGTGTGTGTGTGTGTGTGTGTGTGTGTGTAGCTGTTGTGAATGTGAAATGCAGCAGCAAGTTTGCAGTGACTCAGGGAGAGAAAAGAGGGAGGAAGGAGCAGAGAATGTCTGTCAGTGTGAGTCTTTGGACAGCACTTCTTGTCCCTTATCTGGCAAAGCATCTGCTCTGATTAGCTTTTTGTCAAGTCGGCATAAGTTAGAGTCATCTGGAAAGGGGGAAACTCAATTGTGAAGTCTCTATCAGAGCAGCTCATGAACAAGTCTTTAGGATACTTTCTCAATTAATGGTTGATTTGAGAGGACCCAGCCCCACTGTGCATGGTGCTATCCTTAGGTTTTGTGATCAGAGGTTGTACAAGAAAGCGAGCCACCGAGAGCAAGCCAGCGAGCAGCATGCCTCTAGATCAGAGGTTCTCAACTTGTAGGTTATGACCTGTCTTAGGGTTTTACTGTTGTGAATAGACACCATGACCAAAGCAAGTCTTATAAAGGACAACATTTAATTGGGGCTGGCTTACAGGTGGAGAGGTTCAGTCCAGTATCATCAAGGTGGGAACATGGCAGCATCCAGGCAGGCATGGTGCAGGAGGAGCTGAGAGTTCTATATCTTCATCTGAAGGTGGCTAGCAGAATACTGGCTTCCAGGCAGCTAGGATAAGGGTCTTATAGCTCACACCCACAGTGACACATCTATACCAACAAGGCCACACTTACTCCAACAGGGTCATACCTTCTAATAGTGCCACTCCCTTGGCTGAGCATATACAAAGCATCACATGACTCCTTTGGATGTCACATGTCAGATAGCCTGCATGTCAGATATTTACATTATTATTCATAACAGTAGCTAAGTTACAGTCATGAAGTAGCAACCAAAAAATTTTATGGTTGGGGGTGGGGGGTCACCACAACATGAGGAACTAGTAAAGAGTCACAGCATGAGGAAGGTTGAGAATCACAGATCTATGGTCTCACCTTCAGTTCTACCTCCAGGTTCCTGCCTTGACTTCCCTCAACGATCAACTGTGATTGCGAAGTATAAGCCCATGAAGCTATTTCCTCCCCAAGTTGATGTCGGTCATGGTGTTTATCGCAGCAATAGAAGGCAAGATAGGACAGTCCCTACTCACTTGTAATAAATTTCAATCCAGTATGGGTCGATGCTTTTGTAAAATACAACAGAAATGGATCATTAGAAACAGGAGATAAAAGTGCTCCAAGTTTTCATTTCATAGTTTTATGAGATGCAGTAGTCATGACTGCTCTGTGCAATCGCATCCCTACACACTCTCCTTCATTACCTCCCTTTCACTGGGTGGATGACAGCTTGGTGACTGTCCCCTGCTGCTGGCCCACACTATGAGCTTGTCGGTACCGGAGGTAGGACTGGGAAAGTCAGAACATTGCAGAAGCACCGGGCAGAGTGCAGTCTGACGTATGAATAGAGGCTTAGCAAGAAGGAAACAAAAGCAAAACCACATTTAAAGCTTCAAAGTGAGGAATGTGTTGTGCTTCCAACATGAATGTCCAGGAAGGTCCATGTGATGTACTTGATGGCTCTAGATCCTTGACAAAGTAGAGAAGAAAACCATCTATGGTGTTAATGATGGGAATGTCTGCCTTCAGCTCAAAGCCCATTGGCAGAGTCTCCTACCATTAGGATCGAGTGATACCTTTTAGTGGAACCTCTCAGAGTTGCAAGAGTCCACGTCCCTTCTCTGGTTCAACCTTTCCCTGGCTCGTGAGGTTCTTTCTCATTCTCCCAGGTCACCTTGCCCTAAGACCTCCATTGTGTTCTTCCTTGGATTTGTGTGGGCTTCCACTCTTGCTAGGGAGCTCCCGAGGGCGCTTCCATAGGGGGCTTGTCTTCACAGCCTTGCCCTGTGACATGGTCCTATGTACAGACCTGACACAGAGCTTTCCAAACTTGGTACTCAGTAAATCTCTGGTGGATGGTTAAGAATACCCAAGCATGTCCTTTTGTGTATCCATCTGGTTAATGTTAATATTCCTGTAAAGCTACAGGCTAAATGCAGGTAGTGACTTTTTTCCCTCTGTGGTGCCTGGCACATAGTAAATTCATTATATAGACTTAGAGGAAGAGTGGGTATTCCATGGAGAACCCTAAGAATGACAGCCAACACTCAGAAGCACCTCTGGCCTCAGTGCCTCCTGCCATGGTTGGTGCTGAGACTCAGTAGTCACAGAAACTAAACATCAGCAATGACAAGAAGCATCACTGAGGAGATGTTTACCCTCCCCTCCCCCCCCCAGAGAAACACAGTCGTATATTCTCTAGGATAACCAACGTATACATGCCCATTGGCTTTATTTTAGGGATTTCCCCAACATTATTTTAGGCAGCCACAGGACAGACACACTGATAAAGCTGTGTTCCAGAATGGGAAACCAACAGCCAATCAACAAAGGAAAGCTGTGATTAAAAAAACCATAAGCTAGTAACTACACCAGGGAAACAGCAGTTTGACCCATTTGCATATAGCATCCAGAAGACCTCCCTTAGTAACGACTTGCTTGGGTGACACATGCAGAATGCAGAAGGGCAGGATCTTGCATGTATTAAGGATCTTGCTCTAAATTTATTAGCAGATGTGGCTCTTGTCCTCTCTGATGCAGGTCACATCTGTGGTTCTGGCTTGGCAGGACCTGTGACTTCTTAGAGCAGAGTGGACAACTTTGGGTCTTGGGAGCAGATGCTGAGCTGAGCTAATGGTTGTTTGCTGTGCCTCTGTAAATGTGAGGCTGGAGGGCCACCTGTCCACCTTCTAGCTAGTTTCTAAACCATTAATGGATTAAAACAGTGATTACACCTGAGCCCTCGTGATTTAATCATCTGTGGAAACACCCTGACAGACACACCTAAGGGAAAGCTTTATTAAACCCTTCAGCTCTCCCCAAAGCAATCAAGTTGACAACCACAATTAACTATCACACCAGCAGTACACCCATGAGCAAGCCGCCTGTTCTCTTGGGTTCCAGTCTCCACGGCTGAAAATAGAAAGGGGAAGGGTCTGAGAAACGTCCCTTAATTGTTTGGAGAAGAGTGTAGACCATTGGTAATATGGGGTGATAGAATGAGGCAAAAACCTTACTTCAGATAAGTATGAGGTGAGGACAGAATTTATTTGGTGTGTATAATTATGATATAGCACATATGAGACAATCTTTTTTTGCAATTTTTATTAAAATACAATTACCTATTTTCTTTATTCCATTTCCTCCCATGACTCCCCCCCACCTCCCACCCCTTACTTCCCGAAGCTCCTACCCCTTTTTATTGAATAATTGTGATTTATATACATACATATGCATATATATGAAAATATAAATACATCTTTCTGAATCTGTTTCTAATTCAAACATTTTAAAGCATACTGTTTAGTCATGTTCAAGCCACATAGCCTTCTTATGTGTGACACATTTCTAGCCTTCCTTTCCCCTGGCAATATGGAGACTGTGTACTCAACCCAACAGGGCGGCTTCCATGCCTCCTTTCCCTTGCCCCTGGCAATTGCCTTTCTACTTTCTGGTACCTCATCTGGGAAGAATCATCAGTATGTGTGTTTTGAATAAAGATTTATTTATTGTTATTTTGTGTGTATGAGCATTTGCCTGCATGCCTATTGTGTACTACATGAACACCCAGTGCCCTAAGAAGCCAGGAGGGACATCAGATGCCCTGGAACTGAGTTACAGACAATTGTGAGCTACCATGTGGGTGCTGGGAATAGAACCTGGGTCCTCTGTAAGAGTGGTATGTGCTTTTAACTGCCCAGCTACCTTTCTAGCCTCAGAGTTTGTCTTTTTGTTACTGGCTTGTGTACTTTAGCATGAGACCCTCAAGGTTCATGCAGATTGTAGTTTCTGTTAGTGTTTCCTTCTGACTTAAGGATGAGCAGTGCTTTATTCTATGCATAAGCACAATTTGTTTATTCAATCATCTGTTGGTGAACACGTGGAGTGTTTCCATGGGCTTGTGTCTAGTTTGGGTTTTGATTGCTGTGAACAGACACTGTGACCACAGCAACTATTATAAAGGAAAGCCTTTAATTGGGGCTGGCTTACAGCTTCAGAGGTTTTGGCCATTATCATCATGGCAGGAAATATGGCAGCACCCAGACAGACATGGTGCTGGAGAAGGAGTCCAGAGTTCTACATCTGCATTGTCAGGCAGCAGGAAGACAGACACTAGGCCTGGTTTGAGCATCTGAAATTTCAAAGCCCAACCCCAGTGACATACTTCCTTCAACAAAGCCACACCTACTCCAAAAGGCCACACCTCCTAATAATGCCACTCCTTTGTGACTAAGTATTCAAGTTATGAGTCTGTGGGGGCCATTTTTATTCAAACCACTACAGATGGTTACTGTGAATAATGATACTGTGAACATGGTGCACATATCTCTCATGAAGATGCTGCTTCCAGTGTTACTCTTAGGGACTTGTTCTGAAATTCCACTTCTGGGTCACCTGGTGATTCTGTTTTTAAGGTTTTTGTTTGTTTGTTTGCCTGTTTTTTTGTTTTGTTTTGTTTTTGAGATAGGGTTTCTCTTGGTAGCCCTGGCTGTTCTGGACAGTGTTCTGTAGGTCAGGTTGGCTGTGAACTCATATAAATCCATCTGCCTGTCCCTCCCGAGTGATGGGGTTAAGAATGTGCACTACCACGCCTGGTTGACTTTGGTTTCTTTACATCTTTGTTTGTTTGTTTCTAGAGATAGTCTCCCACTATGAAGCCCAAGCTGGCTTCAAACTTATGATTTTCCTGCCTCAGCCACCAAATGGTGGGGCAATGTTACCAGTATATGCCATCATGCCCTGATCATTTTTTAAAAAATATTCTTGCCAATGCTTATTGTTCTGTTTTAATTTTTACTTATTTTAATAGTTGTCAACCTAATGGATGTGAGGGAGTATGAATTTAATTTTCCTTTTCTCTATAAGTGGTATTTTGGACATTTTTATGTGCCTTTTGACCATTTGTATGAAGAATGTCTATTAAAATTCTTTGCCCATTTATTTTACTTATGTCAATTAAGACGTTAAGAACCAATATTATTTTGGAGGGTGATTTTTAAAAAGCACTTATTATTGTATGCATGTGTGTTATATTCGCTCATGTGTGTGCATGCAGAGGTCAGAGGAAAATTTTCTGAATTATTTCTTCACATGTAGGTGGGCTCTGGGATTGAACTCAAGTAAGTCCTTGGGCTTTCAGGCAAGCACTTTATCAGCTGAGACATCTTGCTGGACCTCTTTAACCATTTTAAGTAAAGGATTTTTTTATTTAATTGTAGGAATTCTGAGTATACAGCCCAAGCCCAAATTAATCAGGTTCAGGAAACAAAGTCCATTTCCCCAAATGTTCTGAAACACATCCATCCTTCCTACTCACGGAGTCTCTCATTCAATCTTCAGAGAAGTCTGTAAAGCTATTGTGATCTATTGTGATCACCTCCACTGTCTTCCCTACAGGAGCAAGAGACTGAGGCCACCAAAGTCTTTGACCAGAATCACAGGTTGTAACCAGCAGGGCAGGGGCATCATAGCTGGGGGTCAAATGGCTTGAGTCCAGAGTTAAGCTCTGAAATTCTTGTGTCTGCTTTTTGGCCACTGCTCAGATCCAGGTGTATCCTCCCTGTCTGTATAACACAACCCATGCCCTTTGCCACCATCCTTGCTTTACCATCTCTTGCCTCAAGACACAGAGATATGAGCCAAGTTTATAAACCTCTCTTAGATAAGAGTCTGGAGTCAGAGATGTCAGACACTTTCAACAAATGCTTGCTAAGCACCTATCGTATTCCAAGCATTAAATGGGATTCTCAGGACTCTAGGACAAATAAGATCCAGTTAGTTCTCTGGTTGTCCACACCCAGTGGAGGAGGCAGATACAAAGGCCCATGCTGTTGTTAATTTAGTTTAGTTTTCTGAGACTGGGTCTTGTATGTAGCTCGGTTTGCCCTGGTATCTGCTTGGTAGCCCAAGCTGGTCTCAAAATCATGGCAATTCTGCTTGCCTCAGCTTCCTGAGCACTGGGTGACAGGTATGAGTTACTATGTCTAGCTCTTTTTAATTTTTATATGCCTACCTGGCTGGGCCATAGCATCCAAGTCAAGAAATATTCTACATGGGCATAAAAGGTGTTTGGATCAGAGAACTGAGTGCCTCAGATTTCCCTCTACTCAACGGAAGACCCAAAGAGAATGGGAGGATTCCATTGAGTGAGAGGCGCTCCTTCTGCCTGGCTTCTCACAGCCCGCACATTGAGTCTTGTGTTTGGGGAGAAGCAGCTGCTTTTCCCTCTGAGTCTCCACTCTATGGGCTTGTGATTATTGGCTGCAGGCTTAGATGCTCTCGGTAATCACATCAGCAAGCCCCAGTAATGAATCTCTCTCTGCACAGGGTATACTAAAGCATCCTTCGCTGGCTCCTCTACACAGACTCTCCTCTTTGTGATCCTAGTTTCTGTTTAATACGACTGTCCTTTACTTGACTACACAAGGTAGGGATTCTTCGCTGAGGGCAGGGACCACATCTCATTATTTTTTTTTTTTCCAGCTCCAAGTGCAAGGTGTGCACTGTTATTGGAAAGAAATACCCAAAATGAATCCACAGTTGGTCCCAGGGCTGGGGAGATAACTTGACTTCTGGAAGCCCAACTTTGTGTTCCTGTCCCTGATTAGGAAAACCTTGTTTGGAGCTGAGACGGTAAATGAAACACAGCGACTGTCCTTCGAACAAAAACGGAAATTTGCTTGACTCAGAGATAAGCGTTTTACTTTTACAACACGGTTGGCATTATGTTTGAAGCTGAATACATTAGACCTTTTACAATACAGGCTTGGTGTTGGGCTGATATCCGACTCTGCTCGCATTGATGGAATGAGTCTGGAGGCTTTAATCACAGCTTGTGGTTCAGTCTGATTGACAGTGTTTCCATTTTTTAAGGTCCCCATTTTTTTTTTTTGCATGTGAAATGAACGAGTCCCTTTTCATTTTGTCCCTATAATAGAAGATGTCCTCATTGTGGAAGGAAGTGTCTACAAGCAGCCCATTAAACACAAAGCCCTGCTGCTGAGTCTTGTGGATGCCGCCATGCAGGGAAGCCTTGTCTGGAGGTGTGCAATGCCAGGGTATGTTACCCAGATTGTGGGGCTGGGAGGCAATTTGTTCATCATCTGTCAGGAGTCAGGCTTTGGCACTGTCTACCTTCAAAGGAATTTCTGGTCTGTATGCTACTTGAGCATCCTAGAAACTTCAGCTTCAAGTGAAAGGGGACCTGGAAGGAATAAGCTTGGGGCGGATGGCTCAGGCTGGCCTTGCTGGTAAAGCCAGGCAAGAGATCCAGAGGTGGCCTGGTGCACTGCCCTAATCCAGGGAGACTTTACCTTGTGCCATTCACTCCTTATCTCTCCATTTCTTCTGTTTTGCAGTGGACAGTTCTGATGATTTGAATAGGTATGGCCCCTATAGATTCAAGTGTTTAAATGGTTGGCCACAGGGACTGGCACACTTAGGAGGTGTGGACTTTTTGGAGGAAGTGTGTCACTGTGTAGGCGGGCTTTGAGGTTTTTTTTTGCTCAGGGTCCACCCAGTGTGGAAGATGGCCTCCTCCTGGCTGTCTTTGGATCTTGGCTCCTCTAGCACCATGTCTGCCTGCAGGTTATCATGCTTCCAACCATCATGATAATGGGCCAAACCTCTGAAACTAAGCCAGCCCCTGAAGTGGAAATTTCTAGTTCCTTTGGAAACTCAATTATGTCATATGCTGTTTTACAGGAACAGACACAGGTGAAAGGATGTTTTGCTTGAAGCAGACACATAAAAGAGTGTTGAAGCAGACACGTGAAAGCATGTTTTGCTGAAGCACAGATGTGAGAGAACATGTGATGTTTAGAAAGAATATAAACATGATCATGTAGACAGTGGGAGGAAGCTCCGGCATTGGTTCACCCTGCTCTGTCTCTCTAGTCTTGATGCTCTTGTATCATCAGTGCAGCTTACACTGCATTGCTGATTTTTGCTCATCATGACTTTGTAGAGAGTAACTCACCAAAGAGGTTCTTGTGATATGCTGGTGGCTTCCTGCTGCTTCTGTGGACTCTCTGATCATCGGATCCTTGCAGTTTCTTTTGGATCAAACTGCTACTGCTGATTTATGTTGGTGTTTTGCTAGAGGACCGGACTGCTGACAGTAAAGATCGGAATCACCCCAAAGAACTATTTCTAAACAGATCCACACCCCCCATTTCCTGTTAGCCTTTCTTTTCCACTACCTCTGGTGGGTGGTGTGCTAGTAGGGAGGTTGAAGCATTTAAGAACCTTTATTAAAGTAGGTTTTAAAAAAATCTAAGACTAAAATGATTAAATGTTTGCCATTTTAAGAGGTACTTCGGTCATGGTGTCTCTTCCCAGAAGTCTAGAGTTCTGTTTCCCCAGTTCTCATGGTGGATATGGGCCATTGCCAACAGTACTTATATTTGAGTATGACAGACCATGCTTCTTGGAGAGTCTGGCCTTTTTCTCTATCCCCAATGTGCTGTCTTGGCTGTACAGGCCCAAGTATGGATGGCGGCTGCATAACACGCAGAGCTGCTGCAAGCTTGTGGGTATGTGTAGAGGGTGCTGCATAGCTGGCTGGCAATCCAGGAGATGTCTGAGCACCAAAGAGAAGCTCAGATTCACACAGCAAGTGTTAGTGCTCAGACTGCATGCAGGACTGGAGGTCTCATCCACACAATGACATCAGCCAAAAAGGGCCATAGAGCCTGCAGGCAAAAAACTAAAGTTTCATATGCTTAGAGCTGGTACTGCTCTGGTTCTGTGTCTTCTCAGATCTGCTCCATTCTGAATAATCTGCCACAGAGAGGAAGCTATTGACACCCAAAAACATCATTTCTACCCAGATCTTTACAGAGAGAAGCAGAACAATTTGTTGATCTAATGTTCATTATACCACATTGCTATTTGCAGACTGGACTGTTTTCATGGTGAAAACAGGAATAATGATCAAGAAAATGCACCCATAATGAATAAAGATGCTGAGATATACAGTAGGCTGGAATTGCTGGCTGCAGGCACCTCAGACGTAGAGCCCACCCTGCAGAGGCTCACAGCCCTCTACTGCATGTGGTGACTTACCAGGGGACTTGTGTACCCACCATCTCCTCGTCAATAATACGTGGGCCTGTGGGTGATTTCTCCTTCTGGCATTCCATCCACCCACACAGGAACACACTGATTTTGTTAGCTAGTTCCTGCTCCTGAGTAAAAGCTGTTTATACTCACCATGCACAGCAGCCTCTCTGTACCCAGGGATACACTGTGTGTGTCCACCCAGCCATGCAGACAGTCTAAGTTTGAGTTTACTTGTGTCACTCCATATCTTGTATCATCACATTTGGGGACATGTCCTCACACTCTACAACTCTATTGTGTCACCTCTTAAATAGCCCCTGCCCCTTCCTTACCGCCTGGAGTTTCAGGAGACCTCAGTCCATTGTGTTATGCTATAGCACAACGTAACAGACTGGGTGGACAGCTGATAAAGCAGCTAAACCAGACTGGTGAGTTAAAGAGTTGGGGCAGAGAGGCCAGCACCTGGAATTCTTGCCTTGTCATTCCATGGTAGAGGGAGAAAGGGTAAGAGACGGTAAGAGGATAAGCTCGCTCTTTGACTGACACTGACCTTAAGGTGGAACCCTCGAGCTCTGAGTCCTTCTTCCAGGCCCCAGCGATTAGAGGGGCAATTAATTCTCAAGGTGATTTGGAGGGGACAAATATCCAAACCACAGTTCAGGTGAGCCCAGCCTTTTGAGCACCTTGTCTGTGCAGTTCCATTTCTGGCCTCTAGGTGGAGGAAGAGTTTCTGTTCACGAGCAGCTCTTTTCTCTCTCACTGATTGCTGTTTCCCTAGGTCCAGCTTTATTTGTCAATCTGTATTTAGATTTGGTGAATCAATGACTTTTATTTAAAGAAGTATGAATGAGGGGGTTACTGGTAGGAGCAGAAATGACTCGAAGACATCTGCGTCACCAAAGCCTGCCCTGCTCTGAGCATGGCCCAGAAAGCTGGAACCTTGGACTACACAGCCTGCAAGCAACTCCTCAGGCTGGAGAGTCTCTTCAAGGCACTTCGGCTGGTTTGAGAGTATCTCTAAGGAGACTTTCTTCCTTATCTGTGCTTGGGGAGAGAGTAGGTTAGTGTATCCTGTTGGTTTCAGGGACTTTTCTGGAGGCTTAGTTGTTTCCTTCCTGAGCTTAAGGAACTTGCCTGCAGGGTGGGAAGTGTCACTTCCCTTAAGAACTTCCTGTGTCTTAATTATCTTCCTTCCAAGGTATCTTAGAGGGAGGAAATCGCTTCATAACACCCACCCTGCCTAGGGTCTGTGAAGGGCTCTAGTAGTTCTGAGCATGGCAAACATGGCACTAACAAGTTTTGCTCCTCATCCTTCTTCCCCTGGTTAACAACTGTTAGATTACGTTCCTAAAGTTAGGTCCCAAGGTCCACTGCCTTGTTTGACCTCTGACTAATTTCTGAGACTAAACATGAAGGCCCAACAATCAAAATTCATTATTTGGCCAACTCGTCCAATCAGGTCTTACCAGCTCACCCTAGCACAGACTTCCGCGCCCCCTTTTTCCTCTTAAAACCCCACTCCTGCAGGAATAACTACTGTTGCTCCCTGGCTTGCCGCTTCTGCTGCCTTTGCAATTCCTTTCCTCCCTCTATCCGACTTGAGCAGGACTCTGCTATCCTTAGAGGGCTACACAGTCTATGCAGGGGATACGTTTTCTTCTCTTGTGGCTGGTCATGCAAAGTAAGCCCCCTAAACATTTCTAATCTTCAGCTGAAGTGAGTGCATCTTGTGTGTAGAGTCCAATGGCAAGTCTGCATTGACCGAATGAGCAAGGCCAGGACTGGTTTTTGCTGACCATGAGAGGGAGACTTAAAAATATTTTATTAATTCTTTGGGAATTTCATATGGTATATTTTGGTCAGATTCACCCTCACTGCTGCCTGTAACTCCTTCCAGTTCCTTCTCTACATCCTTACCTCCTGACTTCCTGCCATAAAAACAAAACAAAACAACAATAAACCATCCGCTCCAATTTGTGCTGTGTCGATACTTCTGGGTGTGGATGACGGTGGATCTACAAGGAGCCTTTCCTTTAGAGAAAACTGAGTTGCCGTCCCCCTCCCCCAGAACTTATCAACTGTCCATCACTCCTCATTTGGGGTGGGGTCATGAGCCCCTTCCCAGGCCATGTTATAATGTTGATTGGCTTGATCTAGTGAAGACAGTGACAGGTGCTGACATGAAGCATTAGATGTGGGGCCCAGTTGCCACAATAGACCCTGCATTCCCGTTCTGCAGACCCTGAGTCCAGCACTGGGTTCAGAAAGGGCAACCCTTTCGCTTCCCAAATGTGTGTGTGTGTGTGTGTGTGTGTGTGTGTGTGTGTGTGTAAACTGGATGAATCCAGACACCAGGGCTTATAATCTTTCTGGCCAGCAAGCCCTGGGTTCTCAGCCCAGTTCTTGAAATGTGTTCGAAGGAGAACCTTTCAAATAGAGACTTAAGAGCCATGAGATGGCGCCATAGTTCCAGCAAAGTCCACAGAGCCCTTTGAGAGGACAGAATTGAGAGGAACTGGTAATTGAACGCAAACTCCACCTACCTGTCTGTGAGGCTAGTTCTCAGCTCAGAACCAGGGATTAACACCAAGCTGGAGCTAATGAGAATGATGAAAATGTTCCAGAAAGCAAACTTGCAAGACTATTCTTTTCCCCTGTGGACTGAGAAGGGCTGCCCATGCTGGCAGGGACCGTTTCTTACAGAAGGGGAGGAAGCTCACAGGCTGAACTTCCTACATAGATCTTGGGAGCCCATTTTCAGAACTACAGAGTCCAGGGAGCTTTCTAGCCCCAGTGTAGCATCTTGGTGGCTGCCACAAAGGCAACTGGGGACAAAAGGAGGAAGGCTCCCCTGCCTAAGTCCCCATGTTTTCTTCCCCAGGTTTCTGCCTGCCAACCTCTTTACCACCCCCAACATGTCCTTGTCCTACCAATCTTTCAAGGACCATTTCCCATCATGCCTTGGGACCTTCACTGTCTCCACATTCTGGAAAGCTGGAGGTTTCATTATGTAGCCTAGGCTAGACGTGAGGTCATGACTCTTCTCTCCCCAATCTTGGCCTCTGGATCTCTGGGTTCACAGTAGGTAGCACCAGGCCTAGCCTGTCCACTTTTGCTTGTCTGTTGCTTCTTGATTCCTCTCTGAGAAGTGATTCCCCTGGGGTTCCACTCCACTTCTTAAGCTTGGGTTGTTTCCTGCACATAGCAAGCACTTCATGGATATTTATGGATACTGGAGAGCATAGTAAAACATGTTTGCTCCATATTCAAAGGGCTGGGAGATGTTTAATAGTAAAGCATAAAAAGGGAGAGCATGTGGGTCATTACTCTTGCTCTCAGAAAGCTATAGATTATGACTTTAGATCATAATCTATAAACTAGCAGTGCGACTGTATTATTATTATTAGAAATAGCATTAATAACAGCACATTTATCGAGTGCCTGATGTGTAGTGTTCACTGGGTTATGCATTTTATATATGTTCTTCATTTAGTTTTCCCAACTAAACCCTTGGAGGTGCCTTTTGAATTTTCCATATGGGGAAAAACAAGGTTAAATAACTTGCTTGAGTTTCTAACTTAGTAGTGGTCAAACTCTGGGATTAGGTTAGTACTGGTCAAGCTTTGTGGGGCTGGACAAACCTACACAGCTTTCCCAGGCCTCTTTCTGAAGGGATCAGGGTCCAAAATGGGCCTTTGGGTCAGTCATACAGAGATGAACCTACTTAGAGTTAATTCTGGGAGGGCTCCTGAGCCCTGCCATGTGGCTGAAGGAGCGGCTGCCTGGGGAATGGTGAGAGGCCAGCATCCTGGGAAACTTGCCTGAGGTGATCTCTGCTGTCTTTTAGTAAGCAGCAGACAAGGCCTGAAGCACAATGCACTTGACCAGCAGAGCTGGAGCAAGGAAAGTGGCTATACCTATCTTGCATAACTTGTGGGGCATGTGGTCACTTGGGTGATTATCTTCCTACCATATATCTCCATCTCTGGTCTATTATGGTGTTCCACATATCACTAGTTGTCTTTATTTTCCCTGAGCTTAAAATGCTTTTGTGTCTCAGCATCTTCCAAGGTCTGTGAAGTCTGGTAAGAGAAAAGGAGGTGGGGGGAGGAAAGAAGGAAGGGAGGAAGGGGGGAGAGGGAGGGAGGGAGAGAGAGAGCAAGAGAGAGCTAGAGTGAGAGAAACACACACACACACATACAGACTGAGAGAGAGAGAGAGAGAGAGAGAGAGAGAGAGAGAGAGAGAGAAGGAGAGAGAGAGAGAGAACCTCTGTATTTAGACAGTAAAGTCTTCAGGACCCTGATAAACACCCTTCCTTCTTGGGCATCATAGTTTCTGGAAGTTGATGCTCTTGCAGAGTCCAAAATGCCACAGTCTGTTTAGCAAACACAGCAGGTGTTGCTGGCAATGATTGGAGAAAGGAAGTCAGTCTTCAGTAACATCTTTACTCAGCCAAAGATGCTGATAATGGGAATGCGTTTTCTAGAGAAGCAAGACTCTAGTTTGGCACTGAATGTCTCCTTGGTGAGAAAAACAATCTTAAGAAGTGAGGGTAGGATGCTCTCAGGCACCTTCTGATGGCGAGAATCCCTTCTGTAGAGAACAAGAGCGTCTGTCCCATCATTAAAAATTAAGCTGAGGTTGCAAGGTCCTGGAAGAGTAAAGTGCTGATATCCTTCTCTGTTGGGAAGAGCTTGATGTGGAAGAAAGGAAGGGCAAGGGAAACAGTGCAGACCCTGAACAGCTGAGGGCAAGCAGATGTGGTGAGGCAAACCAAGCACCAGAGGCACCTTTGCCTTTGGATGATGGGTGTCACAAGTGCACACGCTTATTACAAATTGGCCTCTTCACTCAGGCCCATAGTGTGTGCTGGTGACCCTGTAAGTATTTAGTAACTCCTTGAGTTGCTCTTCTAGGGTTGTGTTGTCTGTGTGCCTTCAGAAAGGGATGCAGAGTTTCTTGAATTGGGCTATGATGGGCTGAACTATTGTCCTTGAAGATGGCTAGGTTCTAATGACTAGAACCCAAGATAATTTATACAGAAAAGGGCCCATGCAGACATGCTTAAATTAGGATCTTGATATGGGAATATTATCTTGATTTATCCAAGGAATACAGCTGTTAAGATTGCAGAAGCAGGGAAGAGATTGTCCCCCTAGAGCCTCCAAAGAGAGTGTGGCACCTCCAACACCTTGGTTTTTAGCTACTGACACCAGTTTTGACTTCTGACTTCCAGAAATGTAAGGAAATAAATATATGTGGCTATAAGTCAGTCTGCAGCTATCTGATCCATCAGGAATAAGGAGCTAATACTTGGGTGAAAGCGAGACTTTGCATGCATGGCTTCTTGGCCCACAGAAGCTTTCAATGTAGTCAAATTCTCTAGCAAGACAGACTGCACAGAAGCTAGATGATATAGAGAGAAACAAGAAGGGTTTTATTCATTAGGGGACTCAGACCACATGATTATGGGGGCAGAGGAGTTGCATGACAGGCTATCTGAGAGCTGGAGAACCTGGGAAGCAGATCCAAGGCCAAAGCTGATGATGTAACATTTGGTCCTGGAGGAGAGGTGCAAAGTCCAGAAATGGATTCACCGAGCTTAAAGGCTAGAGAACATTCTAGAGGGGTGTGGAGGATGAGAAGAAGAGAGGGAGGGAGAATCCTTCCTCTGTCTTTTTGTCCTGTCTGGGATCCTAGCAGAGTGTATAGCACTGATGACAGTGAAGGCAGATCTTCTCAACTCAGACCACAAACTCACATGCCAGTCTTCTGTGGGAATGCCCAGCACATTCAGCTGAGAGAGCAAAGCCAGGTGACATTCCCTTTTAATAAAGAAGAATGGGTTTCCTAGAACCACAAACATTTCGTGCTCTTTCTCAGCTGAGGCGCCTAGCTCCAAGTCTTCAGATGTGAACCCATAGCCAGAAGTAACTGCAGAATCCAGGAGAGTAAAAAAGGAGAATCGTGTGTGTGTGTGTGTGTGTGTGTGTGTATGTGTGTCTGTCTGTCTGTCTGTCTGTCTGCAATAGAGAGGGGAATAGCAGGGCACAAGTGATCTGTAGGGAAATAGGGAAAATGGGTGGCTCTAATTTGGGAGGGAGTAGGGAGGTAAATACAGAAGAAGGAGGGTAAAACAACAGCAAGGATGTCTTTAAAATCATTATTAACATAATATAAGAAATCACATTATTAATGATCTACCTAAGTTGGTGCATAAATATACATGTATAATTCAAATGAAAGTTATCATCTGGGATGACAATACTTCCATCCCCCAAGAGCCATAAACCATCTAACAAAACCCCCCAACTCAAGGCATGAGAAACCCTCTTTTGAGTTGGTGGTCAGGTGTAGAGGAAGTTTAATCCAGCAACATGACTGCTTTGGCAAGGGGCCATATTCAAAGACCTAGGTCTGTAGATCCTGCTGGAATGCAGACCTACCACACACCTTTAATCTCTCTGGACGGAATACAAACACAACCTCAGTACACACTTTAAGGTAAATGAGTTAGTGCTGTCTAATTGAGAGGCAGATGAAGTGATGAATCAGAGAAGATTTGACAGAATGAGTCAGAAATAGGATATGCCCAACTCTCACAAGAACAGCGCAGAAAAGAGAATCTGTTTAAGAGAAGTGCAGAGAAGAGAGAGAGAGAGAGAGAGAGAGAGAGAGAGAGAGAGAGAGAGAGAGAGAGAGAGAGAGAGAGAGAGAGCAGGGAGTTGAGTCAATTCAGTTTAGTCAGTACAGAAGGCAGTGCAGTGAGGTTGAGTTTAGTCCCATCCAGTTTGTGCAATACAGGTAGTTGAAGTCAGAGAATAAGGATCCAGACGATTAGAACAAATTGCCAGAGTTACTTTGAGGCCAAGTAGAGCAATTCAGTGAGAAGCCAAGAGAAGCAAGATCGAATCAGTCAGCTTGGAGAGGCATTTGAGCCGGAGCAGCTGAGTTGAACCAACTAACCAGAGTTCAGAAAGAGCTAGAAAGAGTGATTTTATTCAAGCATTAAGCCTCCGAGATGACAATTATATCTGGTGTATAAAAGTCACATTTCATAGTCAGGGATGTCCAAGAGACTCCCAAAACATTATAGTCTGTTTCTATTGTCCTTGGTTGTCTTCCAGAGCTGGAAGGTAAGTCCTTATTGCTAAAGAAACCGCACACTTTGAACACAGGATTCATAGGCCCTGAGCTGAATCTGACCTGAAAGTTTCCTCCCTGAGGTCTAGTTTTCATGGGACCAGAAGGGGACTTACAGGCTTCCAAAGGAGAGAAGCAAGCAAGATTACTAGTAAGATATGACACCTATGAGTCACAACAAAGACAAGCACGGCATAATAACCCTAACAGTACAGTAGTGGCAGACATACTTTGGTGGAAACCACCAGCTCTTAATTGGACTCAACATTGGCCCAATAAGAGGGAAACCATTCCTGAGACTGGAAACTGAGTCAACTACCCAGGGCTCCTGATGTCATGAATCTTGGAGGGGAAGCAACAACTACAATCTTATAATACAATCATAGTTTCCAACTATATTCTAAAAGGTTGTCCTCATATCTGCAGATAAGATACCTGTCATTGGGGAAACTCCTCTTTGCAACAGATGGAGATCATTATAGAAAACTACAACCAATCAAAATACTGGACCCAGGCTTAAATAACACATCTAGAACACAACTCCTATACCTAGAGCTCAAGGATCACAGCAGAGGATGGGGCAGAAGGATTGTAACCGTCAAAAGAACAGGGAGTTTGCTATGAGATTGTGTTTCCTACCAATGTCTAAAGCCACACCCATACATTTGCACCAACATGGCTGCCTAAATAGGACCCAAACAAGGACAATCCAATAGACATGCTAATGTGCACAGCAGAAAGACCACGAGGCCTCAACCGGAACTGCAGAGCCTACAGAATGTTGAGAGCAAGAGAAATATCTTCCCAAGGGGAGAGCACACCGATTGGTTATCTAATACTAAATAGCCCTAAAAAGATATGCAAATAACACTATACAAAATCCTAGCAATTACATTTTATAGATGGAGATGGAGGGTCAGAGGATTATGTACATAGAAACTCTTTGTCTAGGGTATAGTGTAAGTCAGAGGCTGGCTGTGGTCCACCTAGCTTCTGACCATTAGGAGGATGTTCAGTGATGTGATCTAAGGCTCTGTTTTCATAGTATCAGTGACCACACTTTGTTACTCCATTGTTGTCCTTTAGCTCTCCTCCTCCCATAGGTGAGAGGACACAGAGCCAGGGATTAGGCACAGGAAGAGAAATGGGAAAGTGATTGCTCTTAAATGAGCTTGGCATGGATTTTATTGACATTGAGTAAGCAGACTCTGGATTCTTAGTGACGTCATCTGCTATGTCATAAAGGACAATGGTGTTTACAAAGGGCACTGATGATGTGGAAAGGACAAATGTCTCATCTTCCCTGTGTATAGTTGAGCTTCATTGTGCAGAAAAAGAAAAGAAGAGCCCCAAATGCCCAGAGTCTGTAGGATCTAGTCAGTGTGTGTTTTGAGCATGCATATATATATATGATTGAGGGGGCCTGGGGTAGGCATGTATTTGTGCCCAAGTGAGCTGGCATAAGTACCACATCCTCTCATATCTTAGGCTAAGATTCCTAGGAACAGCAGAGGGGGATGGAGAGAAGGGGAATTAGAAGAAAATGCAGGTCAAAGGCTGTGCTGTCAAAGAGGGAACCACTGTGCCGAACTCCTCTGGAAACCTTGGAATGATTCAGTTCAGGGATGGGATAAGGGACCTCTAACTGGGGTATTGATAACCTCTGCATCTCCACATGCTCACACCTCAGAGTGGCTGCTGTGACTTGGATGTTGACTGTTTCCCAAAAGTCCGTGCTAAAGGCTTTGTCTCCACAGCAACACTAGCGGGAGGTTGTGGAAGCCTTAGGACAGAGTATCTAGTGGGAGTTGGAGGTCACTGAGGGCGTGCCCTTGAGGGAGTGTACAACTCTGGTCCTTTCCTTTCCCCTTTTATTTGCTCACTCCTGGCCTAAACTTGAGTTTTTGGCACATGCTGTCAGAGGCTCAAGCAATGGACACCCCCTGCCCCCCCGCCTTGGACTGGTAGCTCAAAAACTGTGGGCCAAACAAACCCTGTTTATATTTCAAAGTTAATCTCAGTGACTTCACAATAGTAATCTGAAGATGACTACTAAAGTGGCTGACAATACTGCCATGGGCATTTCAGAGGTGGGGGGAAGAGCCTGTTGGGGTGATGGGGAGAGTTTGAGGGGGAGCAGCAGAGAGGCAAGGGTTTTCTTGTGTTTTCTTACAGTTGGTAGCTTAAGCAATGGAGGACAAAGTAGCTGTGAGACAAAAGTGTGAGACCCATCCTTTTACCAGGGCATTTGTGTGCTCAACACACTGGTATCTTCTGAGTAGAGACCCAATGGGTTTTGTTCAAGTCTGGAACTGTTTAGACTTGTTCTAAGCTAATTGTAATATCAAAAGAATGACATTGGCCCAGATCTCTTACATGTTGGAGACTGTACTAGAAGCAGGAGGTCATGAATATAACATGTATTTTTGTCCTTAAGAAAGCATCGCAGCACAGTGAGGGAGCTGGCTTGTGCCAGTCAGGAGAGGGTAGAGTTTATTTCAGCTCAAGATCTGAGCTATGCGGCCTCACATCACCACATAGCCTCTACAAAACCCACACTTAGCATCAAGACAGGAATAAGAGTAACTTCCTTACAGGAATGACATCAGGATCAAAGAAGACAATGGATGTGAACAGCACTGGCGTTTGTTTAAAACGAAGATATGAGTGCTCCATGGTATCTGTGCACTTGCCATGTAAGTGCTCCATGGTGTCAGAACTTGCCATATGAATGCTCCATGGTATCTCTGTACTTGCCATGTGAGTGCTCTGTGCCAAAGGGAGGAGGCTTCCTAGAGAAACTCACTTCAAGAAGGCCTGGAGCTGATATAAGAGGACAAGGAAAGATGAGCGAACAGGAGCATTTTGAGCAAGCATTAGAGTGAGAAACAGTTCAGGTATCTGGATCTTAGGATTGGTTCTTATGAAAAGGGGGTCCTACTCATGTGAGAGGAGGCTCGATGAAGGTTAACAGACACAACCTGTGTCTGGGCAACATTTGAAAGATGGCAGCACCCCTCAATTTATTTTATAACTTTAGTTATTGATACTCACTCTTAGTGTGAGATTCATTGTTACCTCATTTTTGGAAATAATTTTTCAGCACATGCCATGTGGTAGTCTTGACCCAGCAATTCCCTCTTAGGTGCCCATCCTTCAGTGATAGTTAAGTGAACACAGTGAGCCCAAAGGCTCATTGCTGATGTCTGAAGGAGTGAGGATCTGGAAACTACGTTGCTCTTCTCTACCATGGAATGGTATGTCATGCTGTGGATTGTAATGAGGAACAACACAGTTCTGTGGGTTTAGCTTTGGCAGTAAGATATTTAGAGACACTAAGCCACAGGTTACTATCTAGCAAGTGCATCTTACCTTTTGACCTGTGACATAATGATGTCATCTACGAGGTTCACACTTGAGAACCATTTGTGTTGCAAAAAGTCTTACATTAAAAAAACCCTAAAAATATGTTTATTCATTGTGTGTGTGAATGTATATGTGATATCTATGTGTGCAGGTGCACGGAGGCTGGAGATCTGGTATCCTGCTGTGTAACTGTCTTACTTCTTTGAGACAAGGTCTGTTGAGTGTGGAGTTGGGCCGGAAACCTGCGCGCCCCAGCAAGCTTCCTTTCTCTCCCTCTTAGCCCCAGTACAACAAGTGCTCTATGGTTTTGCATGGGGCTGCACTCATAGATCACCTTGGTCAAATACCCATGGGCTTCAGGCTGGATAAACCTGCTAGAGAATCATTTCAGCGGTGTACATGACGTCATAGGTATTTTTGCATGTGAGCAGAGAGATGGGCCCCAAGAGCAGTGTTGGGAACTGGATGATGCTAAGTTGAGATATGATGCAATGCACTTGCCTGAAATGAAAGCAGAGTGTTTGTTAATGTAAAGGTGGGAAGGAGTATCGTGTATTTTCTTCACAGGAATGGTCTCAGTACAGTTTTAATATGTATTGATTCGAAATTCTGATTTTGAGGTGAGAATACTAATTTTATGAGAATAGCATGGTCACTGCATAAAAGCCTAGACGAAATTATTCATATCTATTTTTCCTCAACTTATGGCTATTGATTTAAAATATAGCTTTTAGTCATGATTATTGAATATGGATTTTTCCATTCTCTTATGCTTTTAGATCAATCTCCCTATTCATATCAAAATCGATGTCTGGGTGACTTATTAAAGTTTTTGTTTCTAGTTCTTTGACTCCCTGTAACTTTTTCTTTTTTCATAAATAATAATTGAATATAATGTGAGATCTGCTTCTCACATGTTACTTTCCATGTTGCTCTGCTGTTTAAATTTGTTATATCATCTCTGTTATACTCATACTTCTGTACCTCAGCTGATGAGAGTCCATACTCTGAATATAGAGTGTCAATACACATTTCTCCCTTGTGCCCGTAGAGCCATGCACTAGGTGTCCCAGGCCCATGGTGGAATGGGTTCAGAAGCTGCATCCACTGTAGTCTGCCTTTCTTCTCATCATCTCTGGGGTCATCCTGAAGAAGCCTGCCTCCTAAGCAGCCCGAAAGCTAGAGTTGCCAGTCTCCCATGGAGTTCTCCAGGCAAGCAAGTCTTGAGAAGGGAAACAGGTCAAGAGAGAAAATGCAGCTCTCTTTCTGTGGCAGCTTATGAGAGTGTCAAGTTGAGGACAGGCAGGAGTTTGCCAGATCATGGTAGAGGCGTGACCGGGGGAAGGTTGGAGAGAGGGCACAGGTAGGAAGTGTGGAGCTACACGACTTCAAGCTGGAGAACACTCTTGGCTCCCTTGACGAAGGTGGCTGACTTGGAATTCAGGGTTTATTTTTCTTTCTGCCTCAGTTTCCCTGTGTATAAAATGTGAGTGTATATCCCACAGGGTTATTGTGAGGGGTTAGAGATAGTGTTGGAAAGTGTTTATAAGAGAAATTAGGTGAGGGTAAGAGAGAGAGAGTGAGAAAGGAGAGGGGGGAAGGGAAGAGAAGAGAAGAGAGAGAGGAGGGAGGGAGAGAGAGACAGATTTATGGTTTTTAGTTTGTGGGGGTCATTTTGCTACTCTTTATGTTTTTAATTTTTTAGAATTCTTTTTCAGTTCAGGGGGAGAAGACACCTTCACATGTGCTCCATTTAAACACAATTGTTTCACTTTCGAAACAGACCCTATTTTTTAGTCTGGGTGAAAATCTTTTTAGTAGTTGTTTTTCCACTGGGTTTATCTGATATAACAGAAGGTGGCTTCCTCTTAGCCCAGGTTGGAAAACCTACGGTGGCTGTCAGTGGGCCCTTGGCCTCGTGGGCCTTGTAGAAAACCCTTGCTTACTGTGGAGGAAAGCCGTGCTTTATAATCAAAGATCTCCACAAAGTTTAGTCTCCTGCTCCAGTGGGATCTGAAGGCTTGGGAGGTGGAGGTTCAGGGGGGAGAGGGCAGGGTTAAGGCAGAGTGTGACAAGGGCAGTGACCTTTTGTCTAGTAGCAGAGGCGATCTGGAAACTGGGGTCTGGGGCAGGAGCTCAGATTTGGGGAAGCTGTTGATTGTTGTCTTAGACACCACAGCCATTCAGTAGGAAGTCACCCAGTGCCTGGAGAAAACCACACCCAGTGGACAAGAAAACCACAAGGTGCCACACAAGATGGTACAGCTGGCTCTGGAAGGACATGAATGAGACAGGAAATTGCCCAGGTCTGTGGTGAAGTGGCCGGAGAGGAAAGGCTGGGGACGTTCCTAGGGGAATTTTTGACTGAGCAGGGGATGTTGAAGGGACCAGAGGAGAATTAACAAGTGCTGAGCTTCTGCTGTATCTTGGGAGCTAGGTGATTTGCAGACATTATCTCATTTGATCTTGGTAATGACATTGTGAGTCAGCTAACCTCACCTCCCGTTTGCATGAGGAGGCAGGGCCTCCGAGCAGTTAGGGGACAAAGAACATATGCAAGGTGACACAGGTGTGTGAATGCACAGTGGCTCTGGGGACTGAAGGTCCGTGGAGAATAATGCTAATAAAAGAGTTATGGGTAATTCTCTGTGGGTGAGTCTATTGTAACTTGGCCACCCTCCCCCCAACTCTGACATAAAAAACAAGGATTTAAAACCTGAGAGGGGCATTTTATTTAGCTCAGCCTCTCATCAAACAATGGGCCGGATCAGTTTAATTGTACCAGAGGGGTAGATAATGTGAGGACAGGGGCTTGCCGTGGTCACGAGGGAGGCACTCCATGATCAAGGAGGAAAGAGGTGGCGGTGAGGTGACTTTGCTCCTGCAGGCTCATGCTCTTTAGAGCAGGGTACAAGGGTGCTGGTTCCCTAACTTGGGGGAAAGTAGGACATCAGATGAGATGTGGATGCTTTCTTCTCCAACATGGCATTGCTCACTGGCTCCACAACATGAACTTTAGCCCCGGAAAGAGATGGTGGTTGGCCTTGCTTGATGTCTTCAAGCCAACAGGGAGACCATCCAGCTGGGGACCCGAGCTCCCTGGTTTGTGTCTGAGGCGAGCCACTTCTGTGAGCACAGTCCTCAGCCTTTTTGCATTGCTGGTCTGCATGCATGGTCTTTTGTGCACGGGTCCTTAGGAATGGCTTCTGGTTAGACAAGGAGAAGCAATACAACACAATGTTATTCCAGCCCTAGTCAATGAGGCATTTAAAATGGGTTATCCCGTCTGCTTTGATTTCCCCTGTTAAGGGGTTAGTCAGCACCAAGTTTGATGAGGCAATGTTCATTTAGCCTTAGGGTCTGGAACCATGTGTCCCTGTCCTAGGTCCAAGGGAAAATGGGTTCCCTCACTGCCTGTGGTTCATATGCACAGCACTGGCCATGAGGGCAAGACTACTTCCTCAGCATTTGGCCATCACAGCCTTTTCTCCCATCTGTATGGTTAGATAAGTTTAGAACTACTTGTTAGGACCTTATTGTGCTAATGGCAAGAGACATAAACTAGGTAGACATGAAAAGTGTGTGTGTGTGTGTGTGTGTGTGTAAGCCACATTGCCTTCTGGGAGGGAGTAGCATATATTCCTGTAAAACATGCTTCTGTGTTATACATGGCTCCTACACACATTCCTTCTGTTTATGCATTTGTTGACAAGCATTTTTTGTTGTTGTTGTTCTAAGACCCTCAGTAAAGAGGCCCTTACTTTCCTCCTGCATCCCAAATAGGCTCTCCTTGTGGCTGGTTACACACAAGTCTTCTGCAGATTTATAGCTTGTCCTGGTTTTCAGCTCCAAGGGTCCTTTAAAGTTAATCCAGGCCTGCCACGGTCCTCAGATGCCCAGTTATAGGCTTTAAACCTTCAAGAACAGACCATGTGTATCCCACCCCACTCCCCGCTCGATGCCCATGTTAGATTGGACGATGAATCTCTGGGATTTCAAGAGATTCAGGCTTAATGACCCAGCTCTGGCTCATGTCTATAAAAGTCAGGGAACCTTAGCTAAGCTAGTCTGCACAGCTGGCCCGGAGATCCACAGAGACGCGGTCTCAGCTGCAGGGGAGGGGGGAGGTATGGTACGGGTGGAGGAGAGGTATGTCTCCTGTGGGCAGCCCTAGAGAGCCAAGCCAGCCCCATTAGTGAGGACCCAGCAAGCAGGCTCTGCTCTGATACAACTCACTTTCTCCAAGGACAGAGCAGAGAACCGAGGACTTTACTGAATAAAGCCAGAAATCATTTTCCTTTCCAGTGAAAGGACACCTCATCCCAGTGAGAATAATTTAACTTGTGTGAAGTCCTCAGTTTCCTGGGGAAGAATGGCCGGAGGTGGCACGTGGGGAGTCACCACAGTCCAGGCTGATTTGAGGGGCATGTGCGAAGTCTCAACTCGGCCACTTGATTTTTCCTGACCATCCAGTGAGTAAGTACTTCCTCTCTGAGCTTCAGTTGTTGTTTCTTTCAAGTTGGGACAGGAACGCCTTCTTTATGAACTGTGATGGGGACTGAAGGGCATGGCAGGGAGGCTGAAACAGCGGCTTGTTGGTGTTGGGAAGCCAAAGTGACTATACCCATATGATAGGTGAGTGAGTAGAGGTGGGGAGATGGGGACATGTGACCTCATCAAGGTTGCAGAGCAGTAAGAGGGAGCCAGGCTCTCTTCATTTCAGCCTGTTGCTGATTCTCAGTCTCTGTGAGCTGAGGTTTTCTCAGGTTTGGTTCAGTATTTTTCCCTTACCCTGGGGACTGCTGTTGTCACATGTGGGGGTGAAGGTGAAGCCACTTCCCCTAAAGCACCAGAGGTAAGGCTTGCTGTTCATCCTCACACAGGCTCCTGACTCTGAAGCAAGATCAACAGTCTCCAAACTTGAGCAGAAACCCTGCATTTCCCCTCAGGTAAAGGGACTCGCATTTATTTAGCAGGTTGGCTAGGCAGGGGCCGGTGCTTCTCCTTGACTGTCCCCAGGCCCTGGTGTTTAGGATCTTGCTCATATTCTAGAGCTCTTCACCAACAGGACAAATGGCCTGAAGGAGTTGAAAATGGGGAAGTCTAGGTACTGCCGCTCTCTAAGAAAGGGACTGCTGATTTTAGGAAGCTGGTAAGGTCTGTTTTGTTTGTTTGTTTAGCAAAAACAGCATTTCCACTGTAACCCATTGTCTAATGGCTTTGGGCCATTCCCTGACAACTTGCCTGGCTTTCCACAGTGCCTTAACTCAGGAAGAACTCCATTGCCTGACATTAGACTTAGTCTGCCCTAGGTCAAATTCAGGATGCTGTAGGAGAAGGAAAGTCCTGATACCTGCATAGGTAGAGAGAACTACCCATGTCCTGGTCTTTAGATGGTGAAGATCAGAGAGCACAATTGAATGGTGGAATGACTCTTGTGAGGCAAGATTGGTACCAGCGCTTTGTAAATATTACTCCCTTAACTCTCAAGATGACTGTGTAGGTATCATTAATACATATTTACTGAATGGGAAGCTGAGGGTCACAGATGTGACCTTCAATTTTTTTTTTATTCATAAGATTTTCATTCATAAGACCCTCCTAAGATTTTTTCATTCATTCATTCATTCATTCACTCACTCAACAAGTACTTACTGTCTTAGTGTGGATTCCATTGTGTGTGATATAAGGTATCTGGGAGGAGGTGAGAGAAACAGAAGGGGCAGGGAAAAGATCTAAGCAAGGGTAGGGTTCCAGGCCTTCATTAGAATCCCTAATTGAGGGACTTCTGTACTGTGAGACCTTCTAGGATCCACAGCTGGTTTAAATAATGACACAGAGACTTCTAATATAGTTTAAAGCTTTGGCCTTTTGTGGGACAGTCTCCCAGATCCTGTTTAAACTTAGCCTGGCTCTTCTAGCCTATGACCCACCACGTGGCTAGTTCTTTACCTCCTTGCTCTGGCTCTTGGCAACATCTGATCCCTTCCGTGTCTGCTTTCAAGTCTACTGCATCTGCTTCCTCCTCTCTGTCACTTTCTCTGCCCGGAAGTTCCGCCCTTGTACTTCCTGCCTCAGCCATTGGCCATTCAATCTTATCACAACCAATCAGCAGCCAGACAACACCCGATCCATCTCTTAGATTGCCTTTAGGCAGGTGAGGAAGGATGAACACTTGCAAAATAGAAAACCTTGTGATGGGCCATAGAAACAACAATACCAGAATCTTGCTAGCACTTAGTTCACTTCTGGGATAAAGTTAACAATTGACAATACAGAGATACACATTAAATAAAGTGAGGGAAGGTTGATCCAACACTCCTAGTCTTCAGGACTTTCTACTTTGAAACTGTGAGAGTCCTGGGAAAACTGAAAAAAAACTGGAAAACTGAAAGAGTTGTTTCTTACTCCCTGACAATGAAGGGGCGAATGGGGAGCCAACACAGTTCACCATATTTGGTAAGGTCTTCGTATTACTTTTCTCCTTGATGCCATCGAATCCCTGACAAGAAGCAACCTAAGGGAAGAAAGGTTTATTTTGGCTCCCAGGGCAGGAACTAGAACCCATCATGGCTGTGAGGTACCTGGAGGCTGTGGTTGGGGTAACTTGCTCATACCTGGGTGAACCAGGAAGCAGAAAAGATTAAATGCTGGTGCTCTCTTATTCTCATCATCTTAGCTAGCTCAGAATCCCAGCCCATGGGATGACGTAGCCTACATTTGGAGTAGGCTTTCCTATCCTAGTTAAACCTCTCTGGAAAAGCCCTGAAAGACACGCCCAGAAGCATGTCTCCTAGGGCAATGAAGATTAACCCCTGCAGCGCTGATGCATGAAATCCTGCCCATGGTATGATGCAGCAGTCAGAGAGTCTAGGCCTTGAGGTCCAGATTAGAGCTGAAAGAGCCTGTGGAAGTGACCTTGGTTACGCTGAGATAAGGGGATTCTGGGTCCTGGGGATTCAGAGAAGGAATGCTCAAACCAGAATGCAGAGGTGAACCATAGGGTGGGGACAGCGTTCCCAGAGGGAGTGACAGCCGGCCAAGATGTGGCAGCTGGTGAAGATTCCAATGAGCATTCAAAGTAGGGAAATCACAGATGTAAAAGCTCAATGAAGGGGAAACATGAGGTGGCCAAGCATGGACCTGCAGTGGCCTTATGTGTTATGTCATTCATGTTGAGCAACAACTTGCCAAAACATATTTCGACTCAGAAGAGTTTTTCATCTCATAACTGCTGGGGTCACTACTGCGGAGCATTATAGTGGGGTGATTCTGAGTCAGGGTCTCCCCTGAGGTTGCAGACAAGGTATTAGTTTTGTGGCAGCCGATGTTGTGATGAGGGCTGGAGGCCCCACTTCTGCTTTGGCTCATGGAATGGCTGTGGGCAAGTGTCTTCAGCTTCTGGCTGTCAGAAGGTGGCCTGAGTTATATACCATGTGGCCCTTTCTACAGGTCTGGTTGTCTGTCTCCTACTGTGGCAACTGGCTTCATTTAGTGCAAGTCTCCCAAGAGAACACAAAGTAGATGCAGCAAAGCCTTGAGGACAGACCCTGACACGTCATACTTTGATTTCTATCAGTCTGTTCATTAGAAGCAAGGCATTATTAATTCAGCCCCTCACATTAGGGGAGGAGAACTGGGCTCATCTCTGAAGGAAGGCATGCCACATAATCCTTAGGTTCAACTGGATCCAAGGATAGAATAGAGTCTGCTATCCTTTCCCTTGCATCTGGGGCTCTGTCTCTCACATTGGGGAAGGTGACATTTTTCTGCACTGGTCCCTCAGAAATCACATAGTAATGGTGATTGAAAGAAAGAGGGAGAGAGAGAGAGAGAGAGAGAGAGAGAGAGAGAGAGAGAGAGAGTTCCCATAGACCATGATGTCTGTTGTATGTGGGGAAGGTAGCAACCAACTCTTAGCAAGATGAAAGGTGAGGAATGGGATGCTTCCTGGCTGGCTTTAATTATGGGATGGTTGGAATGCTGTCTTGCACGAGAGAGCAAGTCATTAGTGAAGGCTACAGCTAGAAAGAGCCTGTAGTATTAGAGGCCCCCCATCCCACACGGAGGAGCCATCATTCGTCCTGAATGATCATTTCTATTTGTGGCAGCAATCGAAAGCTGGATTCGAGCAGGCTGATTGGAGGCAAGAATGCTGGCCCACAAACTATTTCAGTGATAGCAAAAAAAAAAAAAAAAAAAAAAATTAGCAAGAATTTAAAATGTCATCAGTGTGGTAGGATTTTGTGTATCATGGGTGCTGGGAGGAGGTTCCTGATAGGAAATATTTCTCAGGCTACTCGTCAGCTACTTGATATAACACTATAGCTGTTCCTGTAAAGCCCCAGTGGCTCTCATTTACTCTGTGAATGTTTATGAACCACTTAGATATGTCAGCAGTTAAGCCAAAGGAATGAGTTTGTTACGGTAAAGTGTCAGGCATCTTGGCAGGTTAGTAGGGAAGATATTTTTGGATAGGGAAAGATAACTACTTTCCTGCCCTACGCACAAAACTGTCTTCTCCCACGATAATTAAATGGTCTTCTGTTTTTGTATCTTTTTATATTTCACCCTCACAGCCCCTAACTGTGATGTTGTCTCTTATGAACATCGAGAGCCTGGCCTTCTGAGGGCAACTGCCGATCTATACATGGCCTCAACAGCAGTCCCAGGCTCATAACACTTGGGAAAGTAGGGCACCACCAGCCTCAGAAAGAGCTCCTCTAGGTATTTCCTAAGTAGTTTCCCTTTGAGTTCTACAACAGCCGCTCAAGTGAGCATGGCCCGACACTCACTCCACTGATGGGAAAACTGGGGCTTGAGAAATAGAGTCAAGCACCCAGGACAGAGCCACAGGCTAGTCAGGGGTTGCTCTTGCTGAATTGCTCAATCTACACCACCACAAAGGCTCTGGGAAGGCGTTTTGGACACAGAGTCATGTATGTGGGCTGCTGTGTATGTGGGCTGCATCTCTGTGTGATGGCAGTGAGCCAGGCTCGTGAACTAGCCACCTGGGAACGTTTTGCTCTCTACGAGTCTGCAGGCAAGGTCAGGATTTCAACCATTGTCACCTCCCCTTGGGAAGTATCTGATAAGAAATAAGAAGGGAAAAATGGGAATAACTAAACCCTAACCAAAGCAACACATTCCCCAGAAAACATACTAACAATAATGAAATCAATGCTACAGTGTGTTAGATGGGAGGCTGTAGTAACATGCCATATTTCTTTACCCTCTGCAGTGAGAAGAGGCTCTGAGAACATTCTTTTCTTTAATTAAAAAAAACCCTTTTTATCGATTCTTTGTGAATTTCACATCATGCACTCCAGTCCTGCTCATCTCCCTGTCTCTGTATCTACCCTTCACCCTTGCAACCTCTCCCCAAAATAACTCTCTCCCCCCAACCCACCACCACCACTACCACCACCACCACTACCACCACCACCACCAAAGCATAGGAAATGTCTCATTGTAAAACCTGTAGCATGTCACAGTGTGTCCCACAGTCTGTCCCTCTGTCCACAAATCTTCACTTGCAGATGTTCATTGCAACGAGACACATCTAGTTCAAGATCTCTGGCTTCTGTGACACCATCGATATTGGATCCTCATTGGAACTCCTCCCAGTTATCCTGTTGCTGCCCTATGTCGTGGAGGTCCTGCAGGATTGGCCCTTTCACCCATGACAGCCATTCACAGATGATACAGATTTTGGTGTGGGCCAACTCAGAGCCCTGGATCTGGGCCTGGGTGGTAGCTGAGCTCTTCCTTATCTCCACCACCAGGGGGAGGTCTCGAGCACTGCTTGGGCTCGGCCACCCACAACATCCATCAGAAGGAACCAGGGTCAACGCTCTGGGCCCTCATGCCCTTGGGACCAGCTCTCCCAACTACCTAAGGTTTTGGGGGGTGGGGAAGGACATCACATCACACATACACCACCTCCCAATAGATGAGTAGTCGGGCCACCTCTTCCACACTCTCACCCTCAGGGTTGGCTCACCCGCATTCCCTCCACCAGGGCCAGCACTACTGTGCTTCCAGGTGAGGTACAGGACCTGCTTTCCTGGGTGCTGCAGCAGGTGAGGGACAGCTCACCTGCTGCTATGACCCCAGGGTCAGTTCTCCTAAGTGCCTCAGGTGAAGAGGGGTGAGGAGGGCAGAGGACACCCCCATCCCTGCAGGTTTCCTCTCGGTAGAAGGGTCATCTCTTCCTTACTCTGGGGCTGGTTTATCTGAGCCCCAGCCACCGGGGTGAGCTCTGCTGTGCTGTCTGGGTGAGGTACAGGGCTGGCTCTCCTGAGTGCTGCAGCTGGTGGGAGGCAGGGCTAGCTCTCTCCCAAGCTCATGACCCTGTAGACAGCTTTCCTGGCTGACAGACACTCATGCCACCCCACAGCAGATGAGTGGTGAGGTCAGGTCTCCCACACTCACACCCTGGGGGCTGGTTCACCCACACCTCCACTACCATGACCACAGCCAGCTCTGCTCTGCTGCCTGGGTGAGGCTCAGGGTCCACTCACATTGCTGCTGCTAGTGAAAGATGGGGCCAGCTCTCCAGAGCACTGTAGCCAATGAAGGGTGAGGCCAGCTCTGCCCAGCCCCTGGATATCCACATTGTCCCAGGTGGCTGCCCTAACCAGGACATCGTCATGTTCTTTAGTGGTAATATGAGCCACGAACATCAACACTGACCCCTGCTGCTGCATGGCCACAGACTCAGACATGACCCTCAGACAAGAGCTCAGGACCTCACCATGGCCTCAGGTGGTGGGGCTGGCCACTCACAGCAGGCTGCTCCTCTCCACCCTTGGGTCTCCAGGTCCAAGTCTCTTCATAACGCTCAAGCTGGTCCACTTCTCTTTCTCTCCTATCTGACCACCACATCCTCACACGTGGTGGAGGCCTCAGCTACAGGCTGGCCCCAGCTGACGGGTCCCTGGGTGACAAAGGTGGCCTGTGCCATGTACTGGAGGGCAGGTCTGTGGGTGGTATGGTAGTCTGCCGGTCTCTGTCGTCTTCCTCCTGAGCTGTACTGCCTGGATTTGATTTGATCATTATGAGTCCTAGCCGTAAAAACAACTTTGGCTACCAAGCCAGGCATCAACCTAGGAGGAACAAAGGATTGCCATGTGACTTGCCTCTAGCATGTAAGAGCAACATCAACAAGGTGTCCCTTTGGCCATTGCTGGGGGTCGGGGAAGAACATTCTTTAGTAGAATCTTGAGAAATCCTAGTCCCAGTGATGTCATTAAAATGTGGCTTTCTGCCTTTCTCCTTTCTGCCTGTCCTCCTGGGCATGGCAAGGTCACACACACACACATTCCTTTGACAGTGGATGTGCTGTGTGGCTTGTGTTGGAACTGTGGAATTGGTTCACTTCTTTGCAGGAGACTCTAAGAGTCAGTGCGTGATGGCCAGTGCTTTATCCTAAGCTGTGATTCCTAGCTAAGTCTCAGAAGGTCCATGCATGTTAGCTTGTCTTAGAGTAAAGCAGAGATGGATGTTCATCAAGAGAGAGAGAGGGTGACACGGTTCTTATCACATGGTATTGATTTTAAGTTGTTACTCCTCAAATCATAATCATATGATACAGCCAGGCCATGACTAATGGGTAAAACCTCTTCTGCTTTAACAGTCCTGTGTTTTCCTGCTGTAGGAGTTGCCGTGAGTCTCAATTGCAGGTGAACTGGAGGATAGAAATTGCATCTAGGCTGTGACTAGACTCACGGCTCACCTCAAAGTCACACAAACTGAAGTAGATTAAAAATGGAAAATCAAAGAGGATCATAAAGGCACTTGAAAGAAGCATGAAGATTTAAGTTTTCAGAGTTTTTCCATCTGTCATAGTTTTCCTGCAGGATAGTGACAAAAACAATATGTGACAGATTTTCTTTTCCAGGGTAGCCTTGACAATATCTGCCACCCCATATGCTCTTCGGCAGCCTGACCTCGGCACGCCTCCATTAAGAGCGGGGGCTCATTTCCACATCCTAGAATCTGGGTGGGCTGTGGCTGTCCTGACCAGCAGGGCAAGAAGCAATGTTGTCTGGTTCCTGAAGGGATTGTTAGCCGCCAGAAAGCTTCACTATCCTGTCTGCCACTTTCCAGCCTTTATGTGGAGAAGTCTGAGTTTTTAGAGTTGACAGAAGGTCTGAGAGGAATGTTTAGGTTCTAGGACGAGACGGCATCACGAACCAAATCCTCTGTGGTGAAGGCCGCAGCTGATGCTATGCAGGTGACGATGAAGTAACAAGATGGCTTCCTTTTAGTTCTAAAGATACATAATCGTGACTGAAATGAATGGCTGTATGAACTACTGTGTATTGTGGACAAACAAAATACAAACCAGCAGACAGCACCATATCTGTGTATATATCTATATATCATATCATATCATATCATATCATATCATATCATATCTATCTATCTATCTATCTATCTATCTATCTATCTATCTATGATAACAATGACAAAACCCTATGTGGTGGAGGGGATGTTCGTTTTCTCACAGCTGTTATAAACAACTACAAGAAACAACTCAAAGGGGAAGAGGTTAATTGTGGTTTAGAGTTCCAGTTCATGATTACTTAGCTCCATTGTTCTCTGGCTAGGATGAAGATGATGATAGAGAACATGTGGAAGATGTGCTCATCTCATGGAGTTTGGGGAAAAAAGAGAGGGAGAGAGGAAGTGAGTGCCATTCTCCACACAGGTATGCCATCTATAGCCTGCTTCTGTTGGTAGCCTCTACATGCTAAGCTCTCTACCACCTCCCGTGGGAGCACCAGCACCCGAGGACCAGGCCTTCAACACACAAGCCCATGTGAGACCTTCCATACCCACTCTAGCATGGGATCAACAGCACACAACAGTGTGGGACCTTTCACACTCACTCACCCCACAGAGTCAACCCAGAGCCCATGCAGGACCTCACACGTTCACATTAACACCGAATAAACACCTTGAGCCTGTGAGAATCTTGCACAGCCACTCCAACACAGAAGACTTGGCTCATGTGTTATATAAGGACAAGGAGATGGGTGTCCTGACAGTAAATGTGTTTCTTGGGGTCTTAGGGACAGGGAAGCCCAGCATGCAGTGGTTCAGCTTAGCTTGCGGCTTTCCCACAACAAACCGTGGTCTGCCACATGGGATTCTTTTGGTGTGCCCTGAGGTGGCTTTAATGAGAAATAAAGTACAGCTCTGGAGGCAGATGTCCTTGCTTCAGGTCACCCGGAGCATTCGAGACACCTACTTCCCAAGACTCTAGTCCTCTGATGCCTCCGACAGGTTCTGTCCTCTGCAGGGTCTGGTTTGATCAGTATTCATCCCCAAGAAGAAGAGCCACAAGTGTTGGGACAATAAAAACATGTTTTGTTGTCTTCGTTTCTTGGTAATGCTCTGTAAAAGCAAATGATAATTCTCAAAGGAATATTAAATAAAAGCTATAAAGTAATCTCTGCCGCAGGCTGAGCATTTGCAGGGAGATTGGCTGTGTGATAGTTGTATTGTTAGAACCAAGAGAACTAAGGACAGGAAGATGCACAGGATTCATCTCTACTGGAGGAGTCCCCGACCCACCCCCCATATCCACTTTCTCCACTTTGAAGCCTTATGGGCACACTCACTATATACTATGACAACAACCTCACAACATGAGATGGTTCAACTTACCAGTTTTCAGTTGTAAGCCGGGGTGCAAGCCAAGGGAGCTTAGTAGAAACCATGTAGCACATTTTGAATATCTTTTACCAGGCTGGGCATATCAGATACAATACTCTCTGGCGATACTGGGCAGTGGGAGGGGGTTGCAGTTCTCTGTCAGCCATGAAGTCAACCAGGGGAAACAATGGCTCTTGTGTACTGTGTCGCCAGGGAGTCTGTTTGCATTTTGTATCTCATGTTTCCAATAAATTACATGCTACATCTAGTTCTTTGTTAGACAATAGGCTTTGTGTTAGGGAATGTTTTAATCCAACTGCAAGCTGGTTTGATGTAAGTGTCCTGAACCTGTTTAAAGGAAGCTCAGCTAAGCTAGACTGTTTGATGGATTCTGTGTCTTACAGTTTCTTTAACTCAGAATGGATTTATTGGGGTTATAAACGCACTGTGAGTTGAGGAGAACCTGTATAACCATTACACACTTACAACGCACATATGCACACATATAAGCGATATAATGACATACTCATTTTATTGAATGGGCTAAGTTCCCATCATTACTTTCAAATGCAACCTGTCAGATCTCTTTATTCCCCTCCTGATGTTACCACCAAAGGATTCCGTAACTTTCAGTCTCTTGTCAGTTACAATGATCTCATTTTCAGGTGTCAAAATGACTCATCAAATCGAAATATGAAATTTAATATTATATCACATCTCCCTATGTTTTCCAGTTAGGATGGCCCAGATATCTAGGGACCTCTAGTGAGACAGGAGGACGTGATGACTTCTTTCTCTTCCCAGCTGCCACCCTGCCTTCCTAGTGGCTCCTGAATGAACCCCCACTGCCTTTTCCTGATGGCTCCCTCACATGTAACTGATACTATTTGGAACAAGATTCCATCGGGAAAACTAGAGCTCTTTAAGTCCTGTGGCATCCACCTAACATGCCAGAGCTGCACATCCTTGCACCTCTTAAAGTGCTAGTACAGTGTGCTCAATTTTACCTCATCTCTCCTTGGGCCAGCTGGGTATGCATAATTTCCCAGGCAAGAGTCAATCATGAGTCCCTAGACTATGTCCCAGACTCGCAGAGGAAGTTGTCGGTGTCCGAAAGGTTCTCCCCTTTGTAGAGGAATCAATTATTGGCACAATCAATGCTATCACAAACCACCCCCTAAACTCAGCTCCATGTAACTGTGTGCATGTACTCTTATCATCACGGGTTACAGTCTAACCTGCACAACTTGGCCTTGCCAAAGCAGCTTGGCTGAAACTGTGGTTCTTGTTGGTCTTGGCTCTTTATGGCTGGGCTCAGATTTGAGCAGTGCAGCCCCATCTGCTCCACTGCTTCTCAACCTTCCTGATGCTGGGACCCTTTAATACAGTTCCGCATGCTGTGGCAACCCCAACCATAACGTTATTTTCATTGTTACTGTACAACTGTAATTTGGCTACTGCTATGAATTTACTGTAATGTAAATATTTCTGTTTGCTAGCGGTCTTAGGTGACCCCTGTGAATCGCTATCCACAGGTTGAGAACCGCAGATCTAGACCAAAGGTAAGACATGACAGCTACCCCAAGGAAGTAGTGCCTAAGAGATGATGGAAGGATGATATGATGATAAAGGAACACACCTTATACTTCATATCAATGTTAGCTTCTGCTCATACCACACACAGCCTGGGCAAGTCCTATGATTTCGTCCAGGCCTAGGGATGCAGTGGTGGGCGTGTGCTGTTTGCCACTGGGCTACCGTAAGACATCAAGGGAAAGAACAGCCCTGCAGAAATGGCTTAGGGAGTGAATATTGGCTATCAGAGAACTAGCTGACTACAATCCCACCATCTTGGGGTAGGAGAGGTTTCAAGCATCCCCTTTCTTCAGTCACTTCTCTCCTTCCTGTCTTAAGGCACTCCCACTCTCATTGCCAAGGGAAGGAGGAGGCTGGATCTAGTTTGTGTTCAATGAACTGCTCCTGGGAATCTTCTTGTGTGTAACTGGCTGCTGGGTTTCAACAGGTGCTGTGTGCTGCGCCCAGCGATTTGCTTGAAAACGATTGAGTGTCTATGCAGCATCTTCTTTCTGAGCTTTATTCAACCAAACGAAGAGTCCCAAACCGATCCCTACTGTCCGCCTCTCTAACCTTTATAGACAATGCTGGATATCTTTCCATGCCAAAATGCATGCCCTTCTCCCATTATTATTTATGACCTTAGAGCATTTAAACTTAGGCTATATCGCTGTTCAACCAAGACCTCGGATGGTATGCAGAGAAGTGTGTACATGCATGTGTGTATGTATGTTTTATTCTTTTGAACAACATCTTACACGTGTCTTTACGCACATATTCCTAAAAACAAGATTGCTCAAACAACAACAACACATTTATGAAGATTGTAGTAATTTTTTTTTCATGGAAGGAAGCCCAGCATAATACTTTCCTATAATGTTTCTTTACAACTGCTGTTATAAGAGACATTACTCTGTCACCTTCGCAGACTGGCAGTTCTAACGGAAAAATTGGAAGCCCCAGTGATAAATCTGATTTATACTGAGAGGATAAAGCCAGGAAAAAAAAACCATCACAGTTGCCCACTTCTTTCCCATTCCTATCTCTAAATTTTGCTGCGTACACACTGATGGACGGTGAAAGATTGAAAGGCTGTCTCAAGGCCGCAGGAGAGCATGCATGAGAGTCTGAAGTGCAGGGCACAGCAGGTGGAGCCTGTCCCTTGAGCCCACCTAACACACAGAGTGCGGCCATCGTGAGGACAGCCTTTCAATCAGCAGCCACTTAACGGAGTGGACAGACTCCAGGCTGTGATTATATCAAGGGCTCCTGAAAATGTCAGGTACACCATGGAACAGAGTACCCACGTTCACTGGTAGTAGTAGGCAGTAGATAAGTATCCATTTTTATTTTTTTGCTATCTCTGCTGTTTGCTTTCCTATCATAAGAACTTAAAAAAATTCTAACATATCTTTTCTGATTATTGAATAAATATATTCTCATTTGAAAATGGAAGGGAAGCAAAAAGATACAGGAAAAGATTTGCTCTTAATCTCTCTCCCCACAGGAGCTGAAAGAACAGATGCTTGTGTTTGGCTCTGACATTAGACACATACAGCTGGCCCTCTTCACCCGCAGGCTCTGCATCCAAAGACTCAACCAACCGTGTTTCCTGATTTAAATATTTCTGATCTAAAATATTAGATCAGAATGCACTGGTACTAAACAGGCATACTTTTTTATTGTCAGGAGTCCTTAAGCAACACCCATTTACATAGCATTTATATAGTGTTAGGTGTTGTATGTAATCTAGAGATGGTTTGACATAAACAGGAGGATGTAAGCAGGTTACGTGCAAACACACACAATTTATGTAAGGAACCTGAACACCTGCACGCCTTGGTGTCAGGGAGGGTGGCATGGGCCAGGGAGATGGATGGACCCAGAAACCAATCCACTCATTTATTCAGGGAGAACTGCATTGCTGTTGGGTCTGTGGTAGCTGTGTACCGCCCTCTGCTGGAAAAAATTTGAATTGCAGTTAATCAGGTGCTTAATCATTTGCAAAGGAATGAAAGGAGAAAAAGGAGCTGGGATTTCTTCAGTTTTGCAGTTCCTTTCTTATTTCAAGGAAGAGGCTTCTGGAAACTTCATCAGGGAGCAGAGAGTATAGAAGAAGCACAGGCTTGGTACATGAGGAGGACTGTCCAGAGGTGCAGGAGAGGCTTAGGAAGATGTTATTCAACAGAGCTTACTGTTTCTGTTGTGTTAGCATTTCCTCTAGGCTCTGTTCAACAGCTACCTAGCAACAGCTTGCATCTCCACCTGCCAGGTACAAGCCAAGAGCCAGTCATATAAGGACTGCTTCGCATCTCTCTCTCTCTCTCTCTCTCTCTCTCTCTCTCTCTTTCTCTCTCTCTCTCCCCTTGCTCTTTCTCTCTCCACCTCTCCCTGATGTGTTCCTGGCCAGTCTTTTCCTCTCTTCCTTCCTCTCCCCTCTCTTTCTGTCCTTCTCTGCCCCCTCCCTTCTGCCTCTACCCTCTTTCCAGGTTCCCTTCCCTTCCTGCCAGTAAACCTTCTTCATACTAGGTCTGGTGCATGGCGTGGCTGTTCAGGGGGATATCTTGGCTAGGCTCACTAAGGTACTCCCTCCTGCCTGCATTATACCATGCTGTTTTATAAAACACAACAGTAGGTGTTCTTCATGTTCTCATTAACTGAAGCTGAGCAAGTGGGGCATTTTGATTGCTTGGTGGTGTGGAGGAAAACCAACACAGCTCCCCCCCCCCCCAGATCTGAAAAACAGGCAAAGCTTTTGTTTTTAAAGTACACACACACACACACACACACACACACACACACACACACACACACATTTGTGTGTGCACTTGGAGAGAACAAGATAAAAGGAAAAAGAAACCCAAACAAGGAAACCAAGAAACCCTCTGTGTTTGAGTTAGGGAGTGTTGTGCTTTATAAAACCATGGTGGAGTAATGTGATGGGAGGGAGCACCTTAGCAGGCTGGCCCAGGTGTCCCCCTGAACAATCGAGCCATACAACAGATCTAAGATAAAGAAGGTTTATTGGCCAGAAGGGAGGGGGACCTAGAGAAGGGGGTATAGGCAGAGAAAGGAGGGAGAAAGAAAGGACAGAAAGAGAAAGGAGAGAGAGAGGAAGAGAAGAGGCTGGCTAGGAACAAGGCGGGAGAGAGGGAGAGAGGAGAGGGAGGGAGGGAAGGTCTGGTCTTATATGCCTGTCTCCTGGCTCTTACCTAGTGGGCGGAGATGCAAGCTATTGCTAGGTAACTGTTGGGTGGAGCCTAAAGGAAATGCTAACATTCCTCCATTTTGGTTTAATTAAAAATGAGGAACTAGAAAGAGGTGATGATGGGACAGGAGTGGGTCGTCATGTTCTTTAACTGCTTCCTGCTGATTTTGGGGTGATGGTTGTCTTCTGGGAACCTAAGAAAATTGATGAGAATCCTGGTCAGGTCCCAGGAGAGCTGGCTGGTTTATTGCTGTCCAGGGTTTGTGGGACCATCTGTGGCTAGGTAAGTGCAGGCCCAGTAGAAGCATCTGTGAGGGTAGACCAGAGCATACGTGGGCTGCTTCTCTGGAGCTGTCCTGGATGCAGATTCTGAGTAAACACCTGGATTTGGCAAGATGGTGAAATATATACAAATATTAGAGGCATAAAATAAAGTTATGTGGTGTCTTAGGGTTTCACTGCTGTGAACAGACACCATGACCAAAGCAACTCTTATAAGGGCAACATTTAATTGGGGCTGCTTACAGGTTCAAACGTTCAGTCCACAATCTTCAAGGCAGGAGGAACATGCCAGCATCCAAGCAGGCATAATGCAGGAGGAGCTGGGAGTTCTACATCTTCATCTGAAGGCTGCTAGAATAATACTGGCTTCCAGGCAGCTAGGATGAGGGTCTTAAAGTCCACACCCACATTGACACACGTACTCCAACAAGGTCACACCTACTCCAACAGGGCCACACCTTCTAATAGTCCTACTCCCTGGGCTGAGTATATACAAAGTATAACATGTGGGTTTGGAAGAAAAACTTTTTCTTAGGTGTGCATCTGAAACCCTTAGGCCCATGGTTTTAGAGGTTGTGCAAAGTGGGTGTGTGTGTGTGTCCCCAAACATCTTCAAGTCTATATTTAAAAGACAATTACAGGAAACTTAAAACCTTGAACTTCCAGACCATTTAGATTCAGCATGAGAAACACCTTAAGCCTATAGTTAAAAGACAACCAAAGGAAACTTCAAAGCTTGAACTTGTGATTATGACAGTGTATCATATAGCAGATCATATAGTTAGAGTTAGGCTAATTTATCAGAATCCCATTGATTAAAGTTAGAACTCTAAACTTTTGAAGTCTTAATATAACAGTGGCACAGCGAGGGGAAGAAATCTGAAGCACTTTGTATCTTAAATTATTTTTCAATCACCATCCAAGTATTTCTTATGTCTTCCAACCTTTATATCTTATGATTACTGGCCTCAAACCTCCTTCCTAGACCCCCAAACATTGTCTTAGGTCCTCACCAATGTAAGCTTTCATATTCTCAGACCTTGCATAAAGTTTATGTCTTTTTATACAGTTATTTACCATGAGAGACTGGTGGTTGATCACTGGGAAGCAGTCGCTGCAAACAGGTTTTTTGTTTTGTTTTGTTTTGTTTGTTTGTTTGTTTGTTTTTTTAGATAAGGGAATAGCAAAAGACTACATCTGAAACCTGTGTATCTTATCACGAAGCCTGTGAGTAAGGTAAACCTGTTTGCCTTTCTGATAAGGGATCTGGTAGTCTTACCTTGTTAATTAATTGACTAATGAGCGAATACAGTGGTGCATTACCTGGGGTAAGGAGCTTCTTGTCTGTTCTCTGGCTGTCAAACTGTAGTTAACTTAGCAGCCAATGTGACCATAGACCTGAGAAGGATAAGTCATAATCTAGATGCCATATATTAATTAAAATGGCAGAGGTTAGTCTATAGCCCACTACCTAAGCAGTTTTCCAGGTCTCCGTGGTCTTCACTGCAACTGGGGGCAGAGGTGGTCTGGCCATTAAGCCTAGAAGATGAGAGGCTTTTTTTTTTCTTTCCCTTTTTGCCCTGTGAGGAGAAACATGGGAGAGATGGCCTCATCTTGTCTTAGGCAATATGAGACATTTAAGTCTCCTGGTGTCCTCTGTTTGTCCATAGTTTAGACTGATCCCTGGAAGTGGGAGAGATATTGGGGCAGTGTTGTCCAGTGGTTGGCATACCACAATCCAGGTAGAGTCCTTTGTCTATGTGCCCTTATCTCCTTGGAGACTTTGGAGGTTGGGGCACTGCTAGGATTTGGGAGTCTCTGTCTGTCATAGTAAATTTAAACATTTGATGCCATATTGACCAGATCTCTGATAGGATTGAGACTTAGTATCTATTAAGCGTATCTGAGTTAGAGAATCTGTGTCTGTTTCTAGTTATCTGCTCCAGCTGTAACTAGCAAAGACAAAACAGAAGCTAAAGCTTAATATTGTAATTAACTGCATTGATTCTTAGCATGGTTTTAAAATTATTTCTAAACACATTAGTGGATGTCACTATTTATAGGGCTACTGACTATCAGCTTGTATTTTTTAATTATTGTAGCTTTTATGAGACTAGAACCGTTATAGTGGCTTTTGAGACTAAAGCCTGTTAGGTTTGAGCCTTAAAAATTATGATTTTTGAGTTGAAGCTCTTTTAGTATCAAAACAGGAAACCTCTCAATCTATAAGCATAGTCCATAAACTTTTGGGAACCTTAGATATTCACATGGTGTATTATAGCTTATAGAAATACAAAGCTACATTATAACTTAATAACATTAGCAAAAACATGGCTAGCATACCATTAAGGCAACGATCTTTAATCTTTTAAACATTGTAAACCTCTAAAGTGATATTAAAATAAACCATCTTTTAAAGAGTCAAAACATATCACAACAATTTACTGAGATAGGATAGAGATCATATAAGACTCTTATCTCAGTTCAAAAGTATTTTTGGAGACCTGATTTCCTAGTCTGCTCAGGTCACTCGTTGCTGCTCTCAAGCATGATGGCAGTGAAGTCAGGACTTCACACAACAAAGATGGCTGGCAGTCATGTGACTGCCCTTCATCATGGTGGTGAAGCTATGACTCAGTCTTTTTCAGCCCTTAACAAAGATGGCAATAAGCCATGTGTTGGTTACATCCCCAGAATCATTTACATCAAGTGAATACAAAATACAAAAATCCATACCAGGCATGTTGGGCTGCCTCCAGGAAAAGGTATAGATCATACCAGGTGGGCACCTGTGCGCCTGCACGCTCTGGGCCGAGATTCCCCTCCTGGTGCCCTCCCTCAACCAAGCAGGTACCCAGCAGCCGACCTAGATTAAAACATTTTGTTTGTTTATATTTGTTTAAGAGCAGAATGGAAAGAAATCAGTTTTTTTTTGTTGTTGTTTTTGTTTTGAAAGTAGAAGTTTAAGAGTAGGCAGAACAAATTAAGTATAAAAGGTTTTTGAATCATTTACGGTGAGAATCTGGAAATCAGAAATAAAATTTGGAGCCTGAGCAAGTGTCTGCAGGCAGATGTCTGTAGACTAGGGGCAGGGAAGCTAGAAGGCAGGATAGGGGAGGGGTGAACACGGGTCCACACTGGCTAGCCACACTAGGAGAGCTGGTTCCTTGCGGAGGAAATGAATCTCAGTAGAATTTGGAATCACAGAGAAATGATCCTAACATCTCAGGGGTGGCTTGATTGAGGCCAGGCAGGAAGAAGCGAGGCTTGGCTTTGAGAAAAGAGAAATAGAGAATCACTTTCCATTTCTCCCGATGGCTTATAGTATTTGCAGAAATTTGATCGGAAAGGCGAATAAGTTTAGGACTTAGAGTTTTTGAGAGGCATCCCAGGGCTGGGAAAGAGAGGGTCTTTCCTGTGGACGAGAAAGGGGGAGTGGAGTGTCACTGCAGCCTGTAGTCATGGGTGTCCTCAGACTCAGGGAGGACAAAAATGTGAACACAAGCCATTCAGTGCTTAGTCACACACTCAACGGTGTGTGTGTGTGTGTGTGTGTGTGTGTGTGTGTGTGTGTGTGTGTGTGTCAGAGCTTGGCTTGGCTAAGTGGGGGATGGGAGTGGGGGGTGAATGGGGGGTGGACAGGGGCTCAGTGCCTGGCACCAGGACTTTTGGAAAAGCCAGAAAGCAGAGAACCGAGCTACAGAAAGGGGTTCCATCCACAGGAAAGATTTGAGGAAAAGGAGAGCGGGAAGGGGCACAATAGCTTAGCAGGGTCTATGGAAACTGCAGGGCCTATGGAAACAGCAGGGCTGCAGCTTCGAGGGTGATGGAATGGGGACAGGTGACTCAGGCGGGATTCACGAAAGCATTAAGGGCGGCGGCTGAAAATGCCGGTGTCTAAGAGTATCAGAGGAGTGCGGGACATTGAAAGGTCAGTTTCTCGGGAGATGTTAAAAAAAAAAACCAAAAGGGAAACTTACTTGTTGGTGGATGGGGTGATGAGCGAACAATGAGCCAGAAAGCATAGTTGTCTAGGATCCTGGCGCACATGCCTGAGGTACACGGAAGAGCCTGTCTAGTCTTTTGGCACCAAAGTGTTTTTATAAAATTGGCAGTGTAATGCGGTGGGAGGGAGCACCTCAGTGGGTCAGCCAAGGTGTCCCACTGAACAATCAAGCTATGTGAAGACCTAAGATAAAGAAGGTTTATTGGCGGGGAGGGAAGGGGACCTGGAGAAGGAGGTAGAGGCAGAGAAAGGAGGAGGGGGGCGGCGAGAAGGTGGGGGGGGAGAAGAAGCTGCCAGGAACATGTGGGGGGAGGCATGTGTGTGTATGTGGGTGCAGGGGCAGTAATGGTCTTATATTCCTGGCTCCTGACTTGTACCTGGTGGGTGGAGATGTAAGCTGTTGCTAGGTAACTGTTGGGTGGAGCCTAGAGACATTGCTAACAGGAAAGCATTGCAAGCATGTGAAGGGAGGCTGTGGGCAGAGCAACCCAGGAACTTGGAGCTGGGGTTTATTTGCAGGTATTAGGAATAAGGGCCTTGATAGGGCATAGTTTGCTTCTCTTTGAAGCATGCTCTAAAGGTTTCCATTTTAATTGCATCAGTTGTGAGTAGAGGCCCACTGTTCAGGCATTGCCTAGGCAACCCTCCCTCATGGATGCCCACCCTGGGCAGAGGCCAGAGCGAGGCCCGCTGGACTGCAACAGGGATCGCTGACCCTGCCACGTTTGAGGGGCTCTTTAAATGTCAGCGTATTCCGTTATCCCCACAGGCAGAGGCGTGTGCTTTTAGCGGCTTTTCGCGGTTTGTATTTGTTGACACAGTGGTGGTGCCTACCCTTGACCACAGAGCTCAGGTTTACCTGTGTCCCTGAAGCGCTTGCATTGCTCTGGGGCCCAAATGTTGGTCCTTTTAAGTCAAGAGACCTCTGGAAGTAGGAGTTCTCCTCGTGGTGGAGACAGTGATGAGCCTCCCAAGATGTCTTTGGAAAAACTACAAAATAAGCCTTCACACGATGGTCTTAGGGTGGAACCAAGCTCGTGATAGCTAAGTTCCGACCCTGGCCCCTGTGCCTGGAACCTGAATTTTATTTTTGTTATTTTTTTCTTTATTTTTTTGCTTTCAGACATGATTTTTCTATAAAGCCCTACAGCTCATTATGTGGCTCAGGCTGGTCTTGAACTCTTGGGATCCTCCTGCCTCAGACTCCTGAATGCTGAGATCACAGGTGCGAGCCATTGTGCCCAGTTCTAGAGCATCTTCTATGCCCTCCTTCCTGTGCAGAATCAGCATGTGTTCATGTGTTTCCCTGGGGGCTGCCATTCTCCCAGAGTCTTGGAGAGAACTCGGGAATCTTCAGTGCTTCTTGACAGAGGCAGCCACATGGAGACGTGGTGACATTGCCACCCTCAGGGGGCTTGTTCTCATCCTGTGTCCACATGATCTTTGAGACTCTCCTTCCCAGCGGGGTTTGCTGTCCTATTTTATAGAGTCACATCCAAGACCGAGCCATGACAAGACCCTCCAGGGAGTAGGAGAGACAGAGACATGATAGGTCACACTTGACCTTGCTGCTTTTCCTAGGTGACAATCAAATGAGGTACACTTCTGGGAATCCCACAGATGTACCAGACCCTCTGTTTGCCACCCAGGCTGCTCCTGCAGACCTGGGAAAGAAGAGCTTGCTTCTGTAGGTGAGGCCAACCCACTGGGCTCTGAGGTGAGGTCTCCCACAATAGGTGTGGCCTTACCTTTAAGCCTCCTTCAGCACTCTGGTCCCCAGAGAAGTTGACGCTTGCCTCTCTATGAATCATAGCCGTTTGTGTCTGCCCTCAGCTGAACTGGGGCTTGTTTTAATCTGGGAAATAAACACTCAAGTCAAAGGCAGCGAATATCTGACTCAGGACACTTTTTTATCCTCGTCAGGAATGGACACACAAACCTGTGACTGGAGAGACAACAGTATTGGGGATGGCAGAAAGGAAAGGCCAGTCTGTGAAAATCAAAAAAGCAAGCAGAAAGGGCCATGGCATGCAGGAAGGTCTGAGCATGCACAAAAGCACAATGTGCAGGAAGGAAGGGCCACAGCATGCATGCATGCGGGGTGGAACTGGGCTAGAGAGGCTAATCTGGCCTCCTTCATGAGTGAAAGTGTATTTCAGCCACTGGTGTCCTGTCATCTGCACAGTACTTTAAATCCAGCACATTGCTCTGAGGAATTCAGTGTTTTAGCTGATTGGCCTGTCCTAATATGATAACATAGAGGAAGGGACAGCATTGTGCAGTTATCGGAACCCCTGCTGTGACTCGTAAGCTACAAATGAGGACTTGATTGTGGCGTTGGTCCTGATGCAGGCTTGTCACCTTTGGGCCTTCACTTTCTTTCTTTCTTTTTTTTTTTAAAGATTTATTTATTATTATAAGTAAGTACACTGTAGCTGTCTTCAGACACACTGGAAGAGGGCGTCAGGTCTCATTACGGATGGTTGTGAGCCACCATGTGGTTGCTGGGATTTGAACTCTGGACCTTCGGAAGAGCAGTCGGGTGCTCTTACCCACTGAGCCATCTCACCAGCCCGGGCCTTCACTTTCATTCTGGGCCATCTGTGAGCTTCCTAGTCTCAGCCATGGGACCGGGCAAAGACCAGCGGCAGCTTATACCCACCACAGGTTTGTGGTCAAGGCTAGTCTGTCACTCAACACATCTGTGCCACTTCTGAGTCATGGGACCTCTCCGGGCTTCAGTTCCCTTACTGGTGAAACAGAGACAATAGTGCCCACGCCGTAGGGCTGTGAGCCTGAAAGGAGCCAGCATCTGTAAGTTGCGCGGTACGCCTGGAACACAGTGAAATGCCAGTCACTACTTTTTACTTCTGTGACTTATTTCCAGCGCTGCACTGTCTGGTCCTCATTAACCTTGGGATCAACTTAAAATCCTTTTTATGGACCCTTCCAACGTGGCCGTCAGAACCCTGGCGTCTCATTCATGTATCAGACATGTGAGTCCACCAACCCCTCTATGGTGCCCTCTGCTCCCTCATAAACCCACTTTTCTTTTTCTGCTCCCCCAATTCTCTTATTTTTGTGACCCTAAGAATATCCTGCTCTTGTGAAGCTTGAGCCAGCCCCTCCCCGACAAAGCCCACCCAGCATGAGTCTTGGTGTTCCCTCCACCATTTCCTGAACATCAGCCCACTGTGGGCCAGACTGGGGCTATCCTGGGTTAGTTTTTATTGAGTGAATTTGTTGTCTACTTTAGTGCTTAGAGAGACCCTTCCCCTGTCTGACTTTATTAAGATAAAAGACTTCTTTATTATATTTCTTGGAAGGAAAAAAAAAATCAAAGAAATAAGCCTCCAAACAGCCACAGTTTTAGAGAGAAAGCATTATTTCTGAGCTAAATGAAATTTTTTTCCCCATGAAGGAAAATTTAGCCATTGTAGCTCCTGGTGAAGCGGTGCAGACCCGTAACAGCTCGGCTCTGCTTTGAACCCATTTGCCAACTTCTTCAACTCAGCGTAAACAACTCTAGTTTCTGGGTCGGGGTCGGGCTTGACATTAACACGTGCCCCTTGGGCATCACTCCAAATTGTATTTTCCCCTAGAGTTAATTATTTACCCAGAACATTTGTACAGCCTAGCTTCTGGATGTCCACTGGCAAAGAAGCCAAAACAGACCACTTGGAAGCCAGGACTGGCAAAGTTCTACTGCTCTCTCTTGATCACGCCAGCCTTCAGCGTTTAAGTGGGAGCCACACTTCCTTTCTCCCTCAGTGGGTCTCAGGATGATTCCGGAGCAGCGACTGCAGACATGGATGCTGGCACATATGTACAAGATCATGCCTGTGTATCTGCGTGTGTACAGTTGCTCACATGACTCCCGGAATGTATTTCCTGTGGGGAAAGGGGGCAGGTGCTGGCAACTGCTTTCCCAGGAGTCCATGTGTCTGACAGAACAGGGATTTTCAGGGGCCACAGGGTTCTCACCAGGCTGAGGATGTGGCTCCTTCCAGCCTTGTGTGCATCCCCCTGCTGGGTCACTGGAGTCTCTCTTTTTTCCCAGACTAACCTTAGGTCCTTCTCATATCATCAGTTAGGCTCATGCTGAGGGGTATCTGAGATTCATGTATTAATTCCTTTGGGAGAGGAACAGCTGTGTAGATGATGGCAGCAGTCTAAATGAAACCGACATTTTTCTATAAACTTCACTTCTCACCATCTCTTAAGACCCAGAGAGACTGTGTAAGCAATGAAGACCAAACAACTCAGATCAAGGAGTGCTGCTGCCGCCTGGTTTCCGCTCCAGTCTGCCTTCTGTTTTGTTTGTAGAAGGCGCCCCAACATCCAATTGTTACCTTGTCTTCAAAACCTAGCCAGAAGCTGTATCCCATCACCCCAGTCCCCTGCCTCAGGCTTTTCAGGATCTGATCAGTGCCTGGGCCACTGCATAAAGACTCTGTAGGTGACTGTGGAACTCATTTGGTGTTGACACTGAGGTGGAGCCAGGTCCGAGCATTGCTTTGTAGTCTGGCTGTTGTCTTATGGATTAGAAGCAACCTGAAGGCGAGGGCTAGCTTTGCAGGGTTGTAGCTACCCTGCGGAGCCTAGCTACATTCAGAACACTTGCTGTCACTGTATTCTATAACACAGCAGTATCTCAAAAGCTAAGTGTTCACAGCCCCCAGTTTCAGCTCTATCTACTCTTGCCTAATATCAGTTTTTGAGCTGTTGGTTCTTGGCCCCAAAGCTACCTTTGTATACCATCCGGCGACCCTGGGCTTGTACCAATACAGGTGGCATTGTTTCCTTTGCCAGGCATTTCTAGGGTCTTCTATAGGGGGCAAAACATCTATCAAGGAGGGAAAGAGATTCTCTCTGTGAGGCAATGGTGGGTGAAGATGTGGCTGCTGCCTTCAGCTTTCTACCTGTCCCGCTCCTGAGCAGGAAGCCGTCTAAGAAAGCTGGGTCCCAGTTCAGAGCCAGAGTTGAGGGTCTGCTTCTGATAATCTCATTTATGTCCTGACCCTTGGGGTTACTAGTGGGGTTGCCACTGTTTTTCCAGTGTCCCCTTTCAGTCTTCTATCCTCCAGTGCCCATTTAATCAATTCTTCATTTTCAGTCCTTTGTTAGAATTAGCTGGGTTGGTAGTGGTGGTGGTGGTGGTGGTGTGTGTGTGTGTATGTATGTGTGCATGTGTGTATGTGTGCCTGTGCGTGCATGTGTGTGCGTATGTGTGTGTGTGTGTGTGCGCGTGTGTGTGTGCGCGTGTGTGTGTGTGTGTGTGTGTGTGTGTGTGTGTTGGGGAGGGGGGTGGATACTACTCAGTTGATAGATGAATATTCACCTGCTTCTGTTAGATTCTCCTTGGTTGTCCCCAGGCATTTGAGCCATACTTTAATTTCCTAAAGCACAACGTTCTGGAATTTTTCTTTTCCCATCCGTTTTTCCAGTGCTTACCTCACTCCTGCCCACTTACGTTCGCCCCACTGGTAAGGAAGTCTGCTCTTCCTCCTGGAATCCCTGCCTAGATCATGCAACTGCAAACAGCCCTCCTGCCTTTCTCAGCCCCACAGTCCATTCGACATGAAAGCAGAAGCAACACTAACAAAAAAACGTGACTAGGGCGGAATGGTGCCTTGTTTTACATTCGTTCTGTGGCTTCAGAGGGACTTGTGCCCCGAGATGCTCTTAGGCCCTACAGATGTCCTTTGCCTTGCTTCCCACATGATAGGCTCCCTGCTATGCCATTTTCCCAACATGCCAAGTCCCTTGCTGCTTCAAGGCCTTGACACCTGCTGCCCTTCTGTGAAGAATGCATTTCTCTTCTGCTCATACCTGGTTGGCTCCTTCCTATTCTTGAGGAAGTAGCTTCAGGTTCTTTAAGGAGACATCCTGTCCAGAGTTCAGAGTTCACACTTCCCAGGCCCCATCTCTTTTCTAGGGCTTCTAGTCATTTACAATTAGCTGTGTATTTGCAGGGCAGGCTTCAGATCTGTTCAATTCAGTGCCATGTTGAGGAAGCCCAACCCACCACCATCCCTGGTCTCATTATAGACACATTAAGGGAGAGGATGAAATTAGAATTATTATCTTTTGAACAAGCAGGAAAACCTAACTAACAGCTGTTCTCTCTCTCTCTCTCTCTCTCTCTCTCTCTCTCTCTCTCTCTCACACACACACACACACACACGCACACGCACACTCACACGCACACGCACGCACACACACACACACACACACAGACAGACAGAGACAGAGACACAGAGAGAGAGACAGAGAGAGAGACAGAGACAGAAGTTTTCAGGTGTGCTTTGCTACTGATCCCTTCCAGAGCCAGAGCCCTTTCTCTAAAGAAAGGTTGCTGGGATGGAATGTGTAAGGACGTGGAGAGATAGCTCAACATGGCAGTATATAAGTGTGTAATTAAGAACCTCTTGGTCATATTTAGGACCCTTACACCCATTCTAAAATACATGCTTGTACCTCAGGCATGGTCCCCAGAGGGGAATTTCTATGGATCATAGCCACAAGGACCAAAGAATGGAAGAAAGTGTTGCTCCTGTTCAGAAACTCCCTTTGACTTTGGAAGACTCGGCTCCTGGTTTGGTGGCTTCTCAGGGATCTTCGCTTCTTTAGTCCGTGAAGGCAAGTTCACATGGTCTCTAGAAAGGCAGCATTGGGATGTATGGATTCTTTAATTGCACCATGGTCCTTGTCCATGCCGGGAGTAGGCATGATCATGATAATGTGATATTCACACAGTTAATATTTTAAAGTTTAATTTCACTTTAGTTGATCAGTGGTGGAATCCCTGCTGGCATGTCATTTCATTTGCTTGCCGTGCTAATGATGGTTCTGAAGTTTTTCAAAAAACGATTATACGATAATACCAGATTTGATGGTGGATCTGGCCTGTCATTCGCAGGGATGGGATCGTAACACAGCTCCCGGGCATACAGTCTTGTAATTCGTACCAGGCATTCTGGGGCTTCTCCTTTGCTCTGGGTTACAGAGGAGTGAGAAAAGGGAGGCCTGGCTCTTTTTATGGGCCAGAGGCAGACTTCAGATCATGGGCAAAAGCTGTGGGAAACCACGGGCTTAATAATTTGGAAGAGCATTCTCACAGTGCCAGGTGCTCAGTACTGAGACAGATTAAATATTGAGGGAAAGCCTCCCCACCAATCGCTGACTTGCTCAGACACCTATAGTGAGCTAGGCCAGCACTTGAATGAACACCCAGGGGTCTTGCTTCTAGATAGAACAATCATTACCACCCAGGCACATGCCACTTGTCCCATACAGAGCACCATGAATTCGGAGCTCAGGCTGGAACCTGAGCGTATACAGACCAACAGGCTTTGTCTCTTAGTTTCATCATAATGAATCAATCACAGCAGGTTATGATGTCAGACATTTCCTTTTATTGGCTTTTAGGAAACTTCTTTTGGAAAACCCAGAGGTACTGGAAACATCCATCTACCCTACAACCTCCTCGAGGAATGTGGTGAGAAAAATACATACATACACATATAGATATCTCTATGAGCAGTAGAGTTCTGAGGGGGGTTCCAAGGCTCAGAAGCGCTTCTGGAGGGCAGACTGGATGTTCTTCAGGAGTCCCCACTTAGCTCGGTTCTTCCCACGCCCATCTGGTGTTACCACCTACAAGGGAAAGCAAAGAGTGTGTGGGACCATCCACGGAGGGATAGTAGCTCCTAGAGCCCAGGATCATCCCATACACCATCTCACCAATGCCCATGACAACCATGGGAAGCATGCACGCTCAGCCCCTCTATAGAGATGAAGAGCCCCAGACTCAGGGTACCACAGAGCTTTCACAGCAGCCCACAGCTGTTGTGTGCTGCCACTCCAATCCTACACATCAGGTTCTACCTCTCTCAAGGCAGTTCATACAACCGAATGTGGACAAGCATGATAGACTACACCCCAAATGGCCCTTACCACAGAACATCCCCCCACGCTAGCCTCTGGAACTTTGTTTCTTTCCTGTCTTTCAATTTCTAAGTTTCAGCTAATGAGTGGTTTCTTTACTAAACTTGGGGTGACCTGTTTAGGGTGTTGGGGGAAATGACAGTTTTTTTAATTTGTTTTAAGTCTCTGTAGTCTCAACATTAGTTAAGTAAAGAGAAGATTCTTAGAGATGTGTATGAAAGATGAATAAAGCAGAATTTGTAAGTTGTCCAGTTTTCCCCATTTTACATAGACAGGAATGCTATCTTCTAACTCAGGTATGCTTGGTGACTCAGTGCTACCCAAGAAAGGCAAGATTCTGGGCAGCAGGGCTAAGGAGGACCTTCTTAGAAACCTTACAGACTCAACTTCGTCATGCTTCTCCGTGATGGACCTCCATGTCTCCGACCTCGCATCATTCCCAATCCCTAATACACATTTACTGAAGAGGCATTTAGGAACTAAAGTTGGGATGGAAGATCCCACTGCCCATGCAAATTAGGCCAAGAGATACATGAGTAGATGGGGCAGGACTAGGTTCGATTGATGAGGAGAAATGTTTATACGAAGCACAAAGTCTCTATGATAATGTTTTTAATCTTTTATATCTGTGTTGGGCAAAAACAGAGATGCTGCATAGAGAGAATCCTGATAAAGATGAAATGAAAAATGTCAGAGGTGCACAGAGCTACTGGGGACAGCCAACAAGGCCTAGTGGTACTGTGAGTTATGGGGTTTGGAAGTGCATTAAAAAATACACATTTGACAATTTTGTCTCAAACTTTTGTAAGGAGCTCCAAAGCCAACGACTGTGTAGCGTAATGGGACAGAGGTGGCTGGGGAGCGTTAGCGCGAAAACAGCAGCGTCAGGCACAACAGAGGACAGAAGAAGCAAAAAGACAGAATGAAAATGCTACAGAAATTGAAATGATGGTTGGCACCTCCTTCCTTGTCCCACACTGAAGCTGTGTGACGGGGCTTCCCCAGAAAAGGAGAGGAGAGAGAGGCTCCCCGACTCCTGGAAGCTAGATTTGAAACATCAGTTCTAGATTCTGATAAAAACAGTATGGACAAGCAGTGATATGTCCAATCCACTTATGACCATAGATGCAAAAAATCATCTAAAATATCATATAAAAATCAAATCACAGTAACTGAAATAGCTGTTAGAATGACATACGAAAGCAATATGTGATGCCAACCAAGGGCTTATTTCATGAAGAAGTGGAATCCAGCATTAGAAAAGGCAGTCATGGTGAGCCAGAACAACACTTAGAAAGGCCAGGTCCTGGGTTTAATTCATGGCACCATAATCAAACCAAACCAAACCAACCAACCAACCAACCAACCAACCAACCAACCAAAACCCATCATAATTTACTTAATTGATAAAGTCCTAAAGGAGAAAAATCATATGATTACATCAATGAATGCAAATAATATCATTCTCTATGCAAAAGCTCTTGGAATCCTGGAAGTCAGAGATGTTTCTTTAGGTCAATGACTATAAACCTAAATACTGAATAGAAACAACAAAGTCAATGGAGAAAGTTTAGTGTCAGCAACTGACAAGTGTGTCTACTTCTGCCATCCTGGGTCTGACTCAAGGCTCTCGCTAAAGTGATTAGGAAAGAAAAAGAAATATAAACTCAAAGACTGTGAGCGACGAGATAAAAGCACCATTACTTACAGATGATAAGCTGAACCAACAGTCTTGGAATAACAGAGTCCTTAAAGATTTGCCGGGATTCAGATTTATCTAGAGAGGACAATAGCTTTCCTACTGAACCAGCCATCTGTTAGGAATATACTACAATATAGAACAAACACTCAAGGCATCAAAGGTTGTGCACTGTTCACTTTTGTGTTTTTCCTAGATATGTTTAAGGATGCAACATATTTGGGTACACATATGTGTGGCGAAACGCTACAATAAGCAAATTGGTGAGTCTCTTATTTCGCATAATCCCTGGCTTACAATGTGATTATGCATCTAAAATCATAGCAAATTAATCACATATGACACGGTATAGAGTGTAGTCTTACTTCTGTTCATTAGATCACTAAACTATGTAGTTTACCCAGGAACACAAGGTTGAAGACCCCAGAAAACCTCACATAAAGCAGTTTGAATGAATGTTCAGATAATATGGCAAACCTATCAACTGCCTCCCAATTAATTTCTCAATGTCTTTCTAACCCAATTCTGTTTGGATTAAAAATAAAATAACTAAAACAATAACCACAAGGGGTTCCTTCGATGTTTATAAGAATTAGAAAGCCTCCATGACTTGCTAGTCTTTGTTTTGCAAAAGAAGCATGGTTAATGAAGGTGCCTTGGCAATTCATTAGGACAGCACACAGCTGAGACTAAATCCCAGTAAAAGCAGACAGGCACTGACGTGAGCGTTGGGGCTGTTTCGCATCATCCCCAGTCTTTATCTTTAAACATCTTCACTCCACTTTGAGACAAAGACCTCCAGTCTTCTATGTTTTCGGTTCCTAGTCCCATAGCTCACTGCACTGTTAGCCCCCTTTACTGCCCCCATGGCTCCCTGTGCAGCTTACATTTTCATAACATCGTTATGCATATATTATCTCCATTTTTTCCTCCAGCAATGGGTGATTTGCTACCATTTATACAATATTATCTTTACTTTGCATATGGCCCTGTTTCTGCTGAAGCCATTTTTAATTTTTGTCAAAATAGAAAGCAGAATGTTGAGACATACTAGGGGATTCAGGAATGAACCCTAAATATATAGACAGTGAATGCATGATCAAAATAGCACCGTGACTGTACACAGCACAATCCTAGTAGACAACGTTGGGTAAATGGGCTCAGTTGTAGCAGAGCAGATACAGCTGTTCTTTGCATTGCATTTAAAGGTAGACTGTGTACTGATAAGACTGATAAAGGTGAAACTATAAATTTAATAAAAGAATATGTGGAAGATTATCTTTGTGATCTTAGTCAAGGCAGGGACTTTTTAAACAGAACCCCCAAAGGTCATACCATAAAGAAAAACAGTTACGACTTTGATTATTTGAGAGTTTAAGACTCCTGCCATTTCATGGAGTACAATATGAACAGAGGTGATAAGACAAATATCAGAGGAGCAGAAATATTAGCAATGTCTAAAACCATCATCTGGAATACATGGTGTCCCGTGAGTCACCAAGTCAGGAGAGTATAGGGCTGGAAGTGGCATGGGTGGGATGGGGTGGGGTGGGGGAGGTAGGGTAGTGGGCAAAGGGTGGTAACAGGCCACTTATGGGAGGAATCCTGGAAGAGTGTGATCATTTGAAATGAAATGTAGAAAAATAAAGTGAGCTGATGTAACTATCAGGTTGCGCTTGATCAACGCAGGTTGAATTTAGGATAGAAGGTCTCTCTTATGGAAATATTCATGGATGTGGCCAAATTAAGTACACTGCTGTGACAGTTTGTGTATGCTCAACCCAGGGAGTGGCAATATTAGGAGGTGTGGCCTTGTTGGAGTAGGTGTGTCATTGTGGGTATGGGCTTTAAGACCCTCATCCTAGCTCCCTGGAATCCTGTCTTCTGGTGGCATTTGGAACACGATGTAGAACTCTCAGCTCCTCCTACACCATGCCTGTGTGGACACTGCCATGCTCCCACCTTGATGATAATAGACTGAACCTATGAACCTGAAAGCCAGCCCCAATTAAATGTTGTGCTTATAATAACTGCCTTGGTCATGGTGTCTGTTCACAGCAGTAAAACCCTCACTAGGACAATCATGTAGTTTATAACCCAGACATTTCAGTCATAGTGCATTTCTTATATGAAATCAACTATGCTCCTTTAAGTTCATATGTTGTATTCCTAGTCTCAGATATGATTCTGCTGGGTCAGGGCCTTTAAGGAGGCAATGAAGTTAAAATGAGGCTGTTTGGGCAGCTTTAATCCAACCCACAACCATTGTTATAGGAGGACATTTGAGTGTAGACCTCAGGGATACGTGGGGAAAGATCACTCAGGAGCACAGTGCGAAAGACTTTTAGCTAGAGCCACAGCTGTCTAGCGATCCCTGATCTGTAGCAACTTGTTAGTGCAACTCAACCTGACTCATAAAAAATCCAGGGAGACTTTTACACCTCTATCCCAAGCCACAAGCATTGTCTACTGTAGCATTAGTGGAGCTAACCTGGGTGTCCACACTGAGTAGACAGGTGACATGCAAGAAGCAGATACACGCTATGAAGGATGGCATAGCATCCGAAATCCAGGGACAAAATACCCATAACGATATAGATCAGTGCTTCTTAACCTGTGGGCTGTGATGCTTTCGGGGATGGAATGACCTTTTCATGGGGGTCACCTAAGACTATCAGGGAACACAAATATCTACAATTATGATCCAAAGTTATAGTTATGAAGTAGCAACAAAAATAATTTAGTGGTTGTTGGGTTGGGTGATTCACTGCAATAGAAGGAGCTGTATTAAAGGGTCATAGCATTAGGAAGGTTGAGACCACTGATGTAGATAGATCATTCATTCTATCTACACTTCAGGGCCTGGAGCTACTGCTTGTGAGTGGGTGTCTAGGGAGGAGGTGGCAGTCCTTGGGGTGTGTCAGTCACAACCGTTAAGAAGGTATGTGACAGCCTGGGGAGAAGAAAGTTGGGACTTAGTGGCAGAGAGGCCACCTTATTCTGTGTCAGAGTTCCAGCTGCAGTGCAGGGTAAGGAAAGGGCCCTGCAGAGACCCAGGCTGACCAAACAATGGTCTCTTTGGCACATAGACATTTTTGAGGGACTGACAGACTGAGAAGGACTTTGAGAATGGCTTGGAGACAGGAATGGCTACATTCTCTGATGGGCTCCAAAGACCCAGGAAAGCATCAGTTACTGAGTATTGCCAGGCTCAAAGCGTTGCCTCTAAATCTGTTGTAATTCACTAATCTATATAGATTAGAGTGGCGGATCAATGGACCCTCACAGAAGTCCTTTTCTGAACCCTCAAATCTCTGTGTTCTACCTTAGGAGAATTAAGTTAGCTGTTTGGGGATAGGAAAATTTCCCATCACCACAGGCTCACTGCTATCACAAAAGGCCCTTCAGGTGGCAGGGAGAGGCAGAGGGGAGCCTGAGGGAGGGCCGGCGGGAGGGAGACAGACCTAGTTGGAAGTTGATGTCTTGAAGACAGAAGAAAGGAACATGAGTTAGAAATTTGAGTGGCCAGCAAAAGGCGAGGGGTGGGTTCTACCTCAGAAATCCCGCCACAGAAGGATCTAGACACAGATGGTACACTGATTTAAAATTTAGCCAATGAGAACCATTTCTATTCCTGAGCTGCAGAAATGTAATGATTCGTTTGTTTAACCACCTATTTGTCACAGTAGGCAAAGGAAACCCACACACAGAAGGACAGGGCTAATCAGGGTCTCAAGTGTGCGGGAGAAGATGGGGAGCAAAGAGGGAGTGGTAGCCAGGAATGGAATGTGGTCAGGGGGTGTGTTGAGGACCAAGGGAAGATCCAAGGAGGAGAAACAGAGGCCAACACACACACACACACACACACACACACACACACACACACACACATACACACACGCACACACTGCCTAAAACACACTTATCTGTCCTTTCAAAATAGACCATTAGGCTCCTTGATGTTAGAGGCTTTGAGGCAGAGACCATGAGCCATAAGGAACCAGTAAGACAAACATCGTATCCCATTGCCATGGAACTTAGCAAGCTAGTGTTGTTGGGGTCTGACTCAGGAACATGAGCTCAAATTCCAAAGCTCTTTCAAGACACAATTCTGTCTCAGAAACAATAGTTGATCCATCAAAAAGAGACTCAGTGCTTTGATATCACTTCCCCAGAGACATGTGCTATGCTTAAGCTGACCACAGCTTCTATAGCTTCTGAGAGCTTTGTTTTAGAGCATGAGTAAGGGTCTTGGGAAGCTCTGGTGAAGTCTTGTGTGCTGGTACTCCAGGCATGAGCTCTCTCCTCCCTGGCTTATTCATTTACACTTGACTCTGGTCCAGGAGGCTAGAGTTCTGGCTTTGAATACAGACCCATCCCCTGTGTTTTCTCCATATGTGCTTCCTCTTCGAGGAGACATCTGAGACTCCAGGATGATCAGCGATAATGGATAACACAGATTTGACCTTCAAATGTGACCTTTAAAGTGTTGGATAACTAATTTTATTGTTGCATGTATTATGTACCAAAGAAATTTTCTTTAAAAAAATATTCAACAAGTCTTAGGCTATGCAAATCAAATATAAAAGGTTTTCTTTCACATCTTTTATAGAAGTACATAGGCTGGAAGCATGGTGGTGGGAATAAGACGTGACTATGCTACCTCTTAGAAGCATTCAAATGAAACCTTTCAGAGATACGCGTACACCAGTGCCAAAGGAAAAAAATTTCGATTTTATAGGAAAGAGCTAAAGCCATTACTTTTATGAAGCTTTATAAATGTCATTCAAACACACCATCTTATTTTCATTTGCTGGTGAAGCCTTTACTTATGCAAATCATGACAAATGTTAAGGAAGGCAGTGTTTCCTCGGAATGCTAATAGAACCGCAAAGGAGGGAGGAAGAATTACTTCTGAAGGAAAAATCTATACTGTAGCTCTTTGAGTCAGATAAAAATGAAGCTTCCAGAAAACCTCATTAATTAGGGTTCTGCTCATTTAGATATTGTGAGGAAAAGCAAAGAGACAGGCATGCATTTCCCTCTCTTTCATAGGGCGGCAAATTAATCGCATAAAGACAGATTTAGGGGAAGGCTATTCTGACTGTATAAAACATTCTGCCTTCAGGCATCTTATGATACTTTGTGATTATTAATTTTATTTATCAATTTACTCCTTCAGTCCTTAATTTAGACATTCGCCCATATATTCATTTGTTTGGTTACATTTTTACTCATGTTTCCATTCAATAATTAAGAGGCTGCTGTGTGCAAACTGCTTCGGTAAGCACCACAGGAGAGAGAGAGATGAATTAGGCAAGAATTTTGTTTGCAAGGAGGTCATAGTGGGAGAGAGATGAGAAGACTCAGGAGGGTAAGGTGGCGGATTGACGACACGCCTTGGTCTCTCTATCTGTCCCCAGTCCTCCCTCACGTCTAGAGATGACAGATGATTCATTAGAAAAATTAACAGCTACTGAGTGCCCTTCGTGAGTAAGACATTTCTGCAGGATTCTAAAGGCTGAGAAGGCAGATGGAATCAGATTAAAAGCAAAATCTGTAGTCGAGAGCATGGAATGGAAAACGTAGCAACAGGTCTGAGGCTTCGGGGCTCTGGAGAGAGGTCCCCGTGGCAACTGCCACACAGGCTGAGAGGCCAGCAGAGGAACAGCTTGCAGAGCAGCCAGGCAGGCTCTCTCATCTCACTTCCTTGGCATGGAAGTGTCCAACCTCTGTGGGCGTGGGCGTGGGCGTGGGGGTTGGGGAAGCATGATCAGGAGAATAGCCCCACTCTGCAGAACTGCTACTGATAGCACAACCCCACTTCCTTCCTATTCTCCAACATGGTTAGAAGGGACAGGCAAACCCTCAAACATCTGACCAGATTGCTATTAACCTGATTGACCCGATTGACCAGATTGCAGTTAACCCGATCCAATGGCCCTGAGCACTCAGACCACTCAGAGCATGGGTGGAGACGACCCAAGAGTACACGAAAGCTGGGCTTAGTGGAGCAGAAACTTAGGGCCGACTCAAAATGAGGCCGATTCAGAGAGAAGTGGACAGGAGAGAAGGAGGAGAGAGGAAGAGGGCAAGAGGGGAAAAGGAGAAGTGGAGATGGGAGGGAGGTAGGAGAGAGGAAGAAGGAAGAGGAGGGGCATGGGAAGGGAAGGGGAAGAGAAAAGAGAGGAGGGAGGGAAGGAAAGGGAAGGGTGATAACTTTCTAGCTTCTGTGGACATCAGATTTGACAGATGTTTCTTCTAGGTGTGTCTTAGAGGTCTTTCAAGGCTTCCTTCTCTCTCTTGGTGCCATATATCTCCCTTCTTCCAAACCCTAAATGAATAGTCCTGGCCTTTTTTTTTTTTTTTTTTTTTTTTTTACTTTTAAAGAACCTCGAAATCTTATTTGATTGCAGAGAACAGCTCCACAGTTATATAGTATGATAGCTCTTGCCTGTCCCAGTATTCTCAATGTCATTACAATGGCACTCATGAGTGTGCCGTCACTGGGAATTCAGATTAGCATTAGCTCTCCATCACAAAAACCATAGTTTGTTCCTTTGCTTCATGAAGCCAACCTGACCTGCTCCGTGTCTTTTTTTTTTTTAACTACCAGAGAAACCAAAAGTAGTTTTAGTATAAATATGCTTTAAATATTACATGGGATATTCTTGTACTACACGCTTCAATTGTCCTCTGTGAGAAATGCTGATTTAACTGGCTGCTGTGCGTCTTTGCTAAATTTCACACCTTGCCGTCTTCATAGGGAGCATTGCTCCTTTGGAATTTCCCCACTGTAATTATTTCTTACTCTTCTCATACAATGACTGCGAGTCCCTGACTGTGGTGGAAGGAGGGACTATGCTTGGTCATACTCTGAACTTCTGTATCCTAACGCAAAGTTTTGAGTTCAGCAGAACCTATGATCCCTGGATCCAGAGATGAGAGACACTGTCATTGACTGAGAGTTAACCAGCTTTCTGGGCTTGGAGATAGAATTCTCTGTGGTCTCTGCTGATCTAGGAAGCCTAGTTAAGCCAAATCCTGATTCTATGAAGGCATTCCCATCTGATGGGTCAGAGAGATGGGTCAACTGGTAAAGGTTCTTGAGGCCCTCAGATTGAGCCTCTAACATCTGTCTGTGTACTATGGCATGCATGTGTGAGTACATGTGTGGGCATGTGTACATATGTGGGATTCTCCAGTAAAATTAATAGGAAAAACGTTTAACCTAAGAAGTCAATGTACACAGTACCTTGCAGATGTCACTCCACTGCCCAGGACCATTATCATTGATGGCTCTAACCTTGAACAAATACTCAGTGTTGGGGGTTAGATTGTGTAGCTCCAGGTTCTGCTGCAGGATGTCTCGAATTTGTCCACAGAGCTCTGTGCGCACATTATTAGGAGGGGTGGTAACGAGCTCATAGAATTCCATCTCAAAGGAGTCCACGTCTTCTGTTGGGCATGTCCAGTAAACCTAGGAGAAGTGGGTATATGAGCATGGCACCAACACACACTGCTCTGTCCTTCCCCTAGGATTTGTGCGGTAGCCTGTCTGTGGGCTGTGCTTAAGCTGACCCCATCTTCTACAGCTGCGGAGAGCTTTGATTTGACCACGAGTAAGGGTCTTGGGAAGCTCTGGTGAAGTCTTGTGTGATTCATGGAATGGATTTCGGGAACAGGGGGATGATCTTCAGGGTTCTGTTCCTGTCACTCAATGTGAAGGCAATGGCCAGAGATAACGTTTACCAGCTGCCTGTTGGACATCAGCGCTCCTACCAGGTGCTCCTAACTACAGATCTGGGAATTCCCAGAAGCCACTGGGAGGCAGATTTCATCCTCCCACTTCACAGGCACAAGAAGGAGACATTTGGCAAATGCCAGTGGACTCACAGAACATGGTAGAGTCACACAGTTGTCTGGAATGCAAAGTTATTTCCTTCTCTACTCCTGAGAAAATATCCAACAATAAAGACAGTAAGTTCATACTCAAATCATGAGATGTCAACTCCCAAGAAGAGACACAGTAACAAGTCTCAATTTGGCATAGAAACAGTTTGTGATAATAGTGTTTTCATATCATTTATTTATTTATTTGTTTATTTATATATTTAGTGTGTGTGTGTGTGTGTGTGGATGTGTGTGTGAGTGATATGCACTCGAGCATGTTTGTGCACACACCAAATGCCATGGAGTCTATGTGGAGGTCAGAGGACAACTTGCTGGCATCTGTTCTCTTTTCCTACCACGTGGTTCCTTGGAATAGGACCCAAATTGTTAGGTTTGGTGGTAAGTGCCACCATGTTGATGACCCTGAACTTTAAAAAACATTGTATTTTAAAAGCATATTTCTACTGCTCTTATTATATTTTTTGCTAAAGTCAAATGCCATAAGGCACAGCTAATGTATAATTTCACGAGTACTAGCTTTTCTAAATGAAATCACATAGCATAATGAAGTTATTCTGATTTGATCATTCATTCTGATGATCAAAACAAGAAGAACATTTATCGTAACATGCTTTGGAAATGCAGAAATATAAGGGAAGAAAATAAACATCTCCCCTAATCCACACGTTGATTCCTGTAAGTCTTTCTCCTGTCGGGGGAGATGCAAGCACACTCATGCAGGGATCAGGATTGCATGGTTCTGCTTTATTCTCTTAACTTACAGTTCATCTGTCTTATACAGTCAAAAAAAAAAAAAAAACCTGCCCCTAGAGGCCAGCAAGGTGGCTCAGAGAGTAAAGGTGCTTGCTGCTAAGCCCAACAACATGGAGTTTGAGTCCCAGGAGCCCCACAGTGGAAGGAGAGAACTGGTACTCTCAAAGTTGTCCTCTGTCCTCCACATGTATGCTCTGGCATCTCTCTCTTTCCCTCCCCTCTCCCTCTCCCTCTCCCTCTCCCTCTCCCTCTCCCTCTCCCTCTCCCTCTCCCTCTCCCTCTCCCTCTCCCTCTCCCTCTCCCTCTCCCTCTCCCTCTCCCTCTCCCTCTCCCTCTCCCTCTCCCTCTCCCTCTCCCTCTCCCTCTCCCTCTCCCTCTCCCTCTCCCTCTCCCTCTCCCTCCCTCCCTCTCTCTCTCTCTCTCTCACACACACACACACACATACACAGAGAGAGAGAGAGATAAAATGAATAAATGTAATGGAATTATATAAAAAAAGCTTTCTAAAATAACTGACCCCTTCTACAGTCGAGCAGTCAGATTTTTCTGCTTTTGTACTCAGATAAATGCTGCAACAAATATTTTTGGGGCATAAATCCTCATCTGATTTTTTTTTTTTGAGGAGGACAGTTTCTTAAGAAATTATTTCTAAAATTCAAATTGAATCAAAAGATCTCTCGAGATCTTTGGAATACATACAAATAATCTTCTAAGACCAACTCGAACATTTTCTATACTGAAGCTCTGAAAATTTAGGAGCCAGGTCTACATAGACTTAATTATTTTCATTGTAGAGCACAATGAATCCCGGGGAAGGTCCATTTAACGACCCTGGAACAGGGATTTTCTACATCACCATCATCACTACCACCATCATCACCATCATCACCATCATCATCATCATCATCCAAGGATAACTCTTAGGCAGCACATGTGACGTCTCCAAGTCCAAATATGGAGCGGACCCCACCAGCCCTTCTGCTTCAGAACAGGGGCTGTGGACTCCCTGAGAGGCTGGGGGTGTCACTGAGATGAGATACAGCGTGGCCAGAGTTCACCGATGTCACCTGTACCCCATTTCTGTGTGAAGGACAGGGAGAGGCACCATGCTGTGTTGATGGTCTCCAGGAGGGTGCTGTTCTATCTGGCACATTTCTTGTGGTATTAGTTTATCCTCTGAAGCACACATTACAATGTCTCATAGAGGGAGAAGGTAAAACCTGGTCTCTGTCCGATCTCCATTTTCTTGTGTTTAGACCCTACCTACTGAAGTGCAGTCTGCAGACAGCAGCATTGGCAATACCTGGCAGCTTGTGAGAGCTAGACTCTGAGGCCTGGAAATTCAACGACAAAGAATCCACCTTCTAACAAGTCTGCAGGAGATGGTAGTGCTTGGAACCACTAGTCCACATTTCAAGATGCCTACTGTCTTTGAAAGAGGGACAAAAGATGAGCTGTGCCATTTGGAAGCAGGCCATGGAGTAATTTGGGAGGTGTGTCCATGCAGGAACCTCAAAAGAGGCCAGAAACTCCAATTGCCCAGCAGCCCTTTTGCCTCTTGGAGTTTAAATAACATACTCCATAGGCAATTCAATTCAGGCTCAGCTGGATTTCAGAGAGACAGTAAGGCAAAGAGCATTTGTTCAGTGTTAGGTTAAGATGGCCAGTGGCCTGTGCTGTCAGAGGTGATGCAGGTGTGGAGACCTGTAAGACACTCCACTCTCCATATCACCCCTGAGACAGAAGATGGATCTCAGCAGAGAACTGGAATGGTTCTGGGGATGGTCATCTGAATCTTTTCAAACCCAGGGAGCCTGGATCTAAGAGAAGTAACAGTTTAAAGGAACCCACAGCTGGCAGACAGCAGAGACTGCTCACCTAATTCAGTTCTGGACTCTTCCCCATACTTCCATGACCTCCCAAGCCAGTTTGAAACTTTCTTTAGTTCCAACTTGATTCTTTCTTTTGGCTTCTTTTCCCTCCCTCCCTCCCTCCCTCCCTCCCTCCCTCCCTCCCTCCCTCCCTCCCTCCCTCCCTCCCTCCCTCCCTTCCTTCCTTCCTTCCTTCCTTCCTTCCTTCCTTCCTTCCTTCCTTTCGGTGTGGTGTGGTTTGTATGTATATGTGGGTGTGCAGCACACATGCGTGCATGCCCACTTGACTGTTTATGTTAGTGTAAAGACCAGGGGGTTGACACTGTCTTCTACTGTCTTCTCTCTCCCATATTCTACTATCTATAAATCTGTCTGTCTGTCTGTCTGTCTGTCTGTCTGTCTGTCTGTCTACTTACCTACCTAACCCTGAGGCAGGGCCTGTCATCTAGCTGGAGTTCATTGTTTCCACTAGGCTAGCCAATCAGGAAGATCCTGGCTCCCCCTGCCTCTGCCACCCCAGCACTGGAAGCACAGATATACACCAGGCTTTGACATGTGTGATAGAGATGCAAATTCAGTTCTTCATGCTTGCACAACAAGCCTCTTGCTCACTGAGCCTTCTTCCTAGCCTGTGTTTCTTTCAATAGAAAAGCTGTCCATCAGGTTGGGTTGGAATTTACATGCACTTATTATGTTTTCAATACACTGACTAGATTAACTAACATTTCAGGACCCTACCCTACTGACTAGGCTGACTACAAAGAGTCTAGAGGAGTAGACTCAAGTGACCACGTTCTAGAGGCCAAAGCGCTATAGACAACCTTCTCTGACCTCTCTCTTTCATTCTGTGCCCTGCCCTCCACCCTCCCCTTTGTCATACCTTGGCAGCTCTTGGGTACACCAGTGTCTGGTAGATGACAATTGGGCCTGGGGTCCTCACAGAGGTGTCGTTGAAGGAATACCAGTTGTGGAAGCTGTTACTGCTCTGCGGAGGCTGGGTTTCCCCCGTGGCACTCCAGTAGGTGTAAAGGCCATCAGTCGTCTTGGCGGGCGCGGCAGACTGGGCTCTCCCATAGTTCTCCAGACCCATCTTGCCCTTGTCATTGGCGGTGTTGAAGGACATCAAGGAAGAGCTCCGCTGGTATATCTGCTGGTTGCCGAAGCTGTGGGTGCTGAATGTCACCTTCCTGGCGATCATCATTTCCGAGTGGATAGGATACTGGGAAGGGAGTGAGTCCCCTGAGGAGCAAGCCTTTTTGGGTCCTGTGGGAAAGAGCTCGTGGATGGCATTGGAGAGTTCGGCAAAATCCAAGGGGATACAGTGGAGGGAGTGAAGCCGCAGCTGAGGGTCGGGCCTGAAGGTATTCTGGATGCCCTCCTCAATCTGGTCCACCAGGATCTTGGCAGACTGCAGGAAGGCCACCTGTCCTGTTTCCTTCAGGGCTTCTTTGGAGTAAGCAATCAGGCCATCCATTTCGTTCACTTTCATGGTCGTAATGTACACATATTTCTCAATTTCTTTCTGCCTGGACACTTCCAGATTCTCTATCTGTTCCATGATGATCTTCTCTTTCTCTTGAAGGATGGCTCGCAGTTTGAGGAATCCATTCCGGACCTCCTTCCTCTTTGCTTCCTTGTCAGCTTTAAAGCTGCTCTTTAGAATGTTGAATTCCATCAGGTCATTATCAATTTCATATCGGACTGAAAAAAACAACCAAGTCGGTTACCATGAATATTTTCATCTCTACAGATATCAAAGCCATATCAAACCGAAGCAAATCTCTGGACTCAAAGGAAATGGAGAGAGAGAGAGAGAGAGAGAGAGAGAGAGAGAGAGAGAGAGAGAGAGAGAGAGAGAGAGAGAACGCCTAGCTTGGCTGACATAGGCTACAACAGACCTTTGAAGTAAATTCCCCTTTTTTCTTCCTCCACATGCTCCTGGCACTCGTAACTTTCCCCTGGACTACGTCTCTTGTAGCAGAGAAACAAATTTCTGATGTCTACTAAATGGTGTCTTACCAACCAAGCTTGACCGAGTGTTCTTCAGCTATTGATGGTAGACCACTTTTTTTTTTTCGAGACAGGGTTTCTCTGTGTAGCCCTGGCTCTCCTGGAACTCACTTTGTAGACCAGGCTGGCCTCGAACTCAGAAATCCGCCTGCCTCTGCCTCCCGAGTGCTGGGATTAAAGGCGTGCGCCACCACGACCGGCTGACCACTTCTTATAGACATGGACTATAAGTAGTAATAATTCCACCCCACACTCCCAGCCCAGCTTTTTAAATTTAAAAGAGTTTTGTCACTGTTCAGCACTGGTGTTAGAGTCTGGGTGCATGACTTACTAGCTGCTGCCTTTTGCCGACCACTTTATTTAAGCACAGCTGTCTCATGCATGGAGAGATAAGTGTACACCACACCTGTGCTGTATGCTTATTGAGCCTGGCATGGTATATTCCTAGAGCATTCTGGCTAGGGTCATCTGGAAAGAAAGACTCTTAATAGAGAAAATGACTCCATAGGATTGGCTTGTAGGCAAGTCTGAAGGCATTATTTTGATTGATGATTGATGCTGGAAGTTCCCAGCTCTCTGTGAATGGTGCTAGCTTTGGACAGGTGGTCCTGGATGCTATAACATAGCAGACTGAGCTAATCATGAATGGGCAAGCCAGGAGCAGCATTCCTCCATGGCTTCTGTCAGTTTATGCTTCCAGGTTCCTGTCTTACATTCTTGTCATGATTTCCTTCAATGCTAGACTATGATGTGGAAGTATAAAATAAGCCCTTTCCTCCCCAAGTGTTTTTCTGGTCATGGTGTTTTACCACAGCAATAGAAACTTTAAGACAAAGACCTATATGAAGTGGTCCTCTATGAGCGGAGCCATTCCCTAAATGAATTTCTAGGTCTACTTGGAGACAGAGACATGTCTGACCTGGTAAAGACACATTTTGATATTATGAAACTTTTATGGAACTTTACAAAAAATTATTGTACTTTGCTCCAGTATAAAAAGCATGGTTGGTTTTATATAAATTATATTATACACCAATATGAACAACCATGACAGAAGGGATAAAAGGAGCTGGCCAGAATAATACTGCTATTTTGGAGGTTCCCTATTACTATGTGGCCATTAGCAGTTCTTTAAATTTGTTGCCTAAATTTTGACAGAAAGTTCATGGCAGATAACGTCAATTGAGATGATTCTCAGCATTAGATTAGTTCTTCCCCCTGGAAACAGGGAGGTGGAGTTAAAAATAACTGTTATGTTCAGAAAAAAAAAAAAACCATCAGTACCAAACACCCCCCCCCCCCCCACACACACCACCACCACACACAAACAAACAAATAGAATTTCAGGATGTGACTGGAGAAAACTTATTTTTCCCTTTTGGAAAATGGGACAAAAGTTCAGTAAAATTGTAACAAAAATGACAGGATCTTTCTGTGCTTATTATTCTCCAGTTTGTTTTCCAGAGGTGAGAGAATGTTTCATAAGATATCCCATCTTATCCTCACCAACCCAATGAGGAAGCTACCGCCATTTTATAGCTGAAAAAAAAAAACCGAGTCACAGAGACACTAACTGGCCAGTGATAGCTGTCATGGATACCTGTGCAGGCCATCTCAGGCTCTCCCAGTGTCTAGATTTCTCCACCAGCTTGAGCACCTCCCCCCCCCCCCCCCCCGCCCGCCCCCAAAAGGTTCCCTACACCATCCTCTGGTCTTTTCCACAGCTGGGAGTTACACTGAAGGGGAGCAGGAAACTGATCAGGACCTGCTTTGAACTTGGCGATGGCGCTGAAGAGGGCAGCAGACCTCTCGGAGCAGGCATCTATGAGGCTGACCGTGTCATGGCCATTGTGGAAAGCGATCTTGCAGAAAGCGCAGAGTAGCTGGTTGTCGCTGCGGCAGTACTCGTTGATGCGGCTGGATGGATGGTGGATGCAAATCTTCTCGTCCTGGTCCTCGGCGCTGGTGTCCACGAAGATGTGGTCCTGCATGGCCACGTCTGAGTGGAAGGCCTTGAGACAGTCGTTGCACAGGTTGAGGCGACAGGTGACACAGCGTTTGTAGGCAATGCGCCGGGTGCGGCACACCTGGCAGAGGATAGGCCCCGAGGAGCGGTCGAAGCGCCACTTGAGGTAGCCATGCTGCTGCATGTAGCGTTTAGTGAGGCGCCCGCGCAGGTAGTTTTCTGGCAGGTGCATCTGGTGGCTGTAGGGCATACAGTGCGAGCGGCTGCACATGGGGCAGATGAGGATGAAGAAATTCTCCGTGACCTCGGCGTGTTTTTGCAGCTGCCGCAGGCACTTCTCGCATAGGCTGTGGTTGCAGGGCAGCATGAAGGAGTGCAGGCGCAGCCGGTTGCACATGGGGCAGGTGAGGTGGCTCACCAGGTGGCTGCTGGCGGGCATGGTCTTGGGTTCATCCATCTGAGTATCGCTGCTCCCCACGCGGAGGGCGGTCTTAGAGCTGAAAGAAAAAGCAAGCCCAGGCTTCAGGAACAATACACAAGAGCTCCAGAAGGACCAGTCTAGAGGGGTTGCACATAGGAAAGGTGATACACGGTTCCTGCATGGTGCCTGTCTTGGCTTGCCTCCACTCTCTTAGTAAATGAACTCAGTTAAGGCACTGGTACCCATGACATGGCATTTTAAAAGATGATGAAGACTGGATTTATTGTCTGCACAGAAGGCTCTCTGGATCCAGCCAGAGCGCTGTAGTGCCATCCTGCTAATTTTAATTTTGAGAGAGAGAGAGAGAGAGAGAGAGAGAGAGAGCAGAGGGGTATGGCATGGTTAGCTGGCTTGGATTTTTTGATGCATATCAGTAACACCATAAGCATCACACAGGACCACAGTGGCTGTGATGTATCAGAGCAGAAGTAATACTGCTTCAGGATGTTGGACCAGAATATTGTCCAAACCACATAAATGGCCTCCCATGCCCCTTTGCTGGGGAATGTGAGTGACTGTACCTTCTCTTTTTTTCTGATAGACGATAGAATCGTCTGATAGACGATTCGGGCTCCATGTGTTCTAGGTGCTTTCTAGACAGGAGTAAGAGAACCAACTGATTGACTCCATTCTCACTAACTCAAGCCCCAGTCCGTCGGGTTCCTCACACTGGCGTGGAGTGAGACATGTTCCCCCTGTTGCAAATGAGTCAATAAATCCAATCTAGCCCAATTACAGGCATGCTTCTGGTGGCTGTGCCTGGAAGGCAGTGACATTACTATTTCTGTTCTATGTGGGATGGGCCAGAGGAAGGTAGTAAATGGCTTTTCTAAGACAGCAAGAGACAATTTCTGTGCTGATCCTAGAAGCCAGGAACTGACTTCCAGATCAACAGCAATACACAAGGGTTTGCCTCTGGGCAATTTATATATGGCAGGGCATGGCACATTTAGAGTTACCCGTTTAGAGGGTCTTAATCTCTTTTGTGTTCAGTTTCTCCAGCTGTAAATCAAAGATTGCAGCACTTCCTTCATGGGGGTTTACAAAGTATAAATGAAAATAATCTATCCCCAGTGTAAATATGATCCCTGTAATCACCCTCTTGCGCTATCCACCGGCTAATGTCCACAGTAGAGGAGGAAACCGCAAGAGAAGGAAACAGTAGCCAAGCTCGTGAAGGCCCATGTGTGCTTATACTATTGTGAGTTAAGGGTCTCTGTCTACTTGCTGGAGGTCGCCCTCATGGATTCAATGGCAAGAACTACAAATGAAGAGACTATGCTTGTGCAATTCAAGTGCTTGGTATGAGAAGCTGCAATCAGAGTAAAAGCAGTTTAGGAAAGAAGCGACTCTGCAGTGGGAATGGAGATGCAAGCCGATGCACTATCTTTGGCTATTCCCTCGTCTTTCTGTTCATAGTCAGGTCCTGGACTTGACATTGGGCAGTGTTCTCTTCTGACCCCTTCCCTTTCTGATTTCTCTTTCTCTTTGTGTCCTTCTTGGCCAAGGAACCCATGCCTCAGATCACTGACAATCAAAGGAGCTTCCTAGGGTGGCCCTGAGATACAGTGTCTCTGCATAACCTTAGGCAACCTGAGAGCTGGCTTATCCCTGGGTCTTGGATGCTGAGATCTAGGCTTACAGCCTCACTGTTTTTGGCCCTATTTCTTTTCTGTGTCCAAGCCTCTTGCTCAGTACCAGAAGGGTCACCCAGAGTCACAAGTCAAGAGTACATGTTGTAGCTAGATGAGCTTCTCTGATAAGAAAAGTAAGACTTGGAGTCAGTGTATAATACATGGAGGGAGTGGAAGCGATCAGAAAGAGGGAAGGAGGGAGAAAGGAGATACTGTGTGGAGAATGGGCAGGGCTAAGAGAACTCTGTTAATGGCCCAAGGAACTGGAGTAGTTATGAGAAAGGGTCTGAGGAAAAGAATGAATCCAGGAAGGCTAGATTAGACCAGAGTGAAGAAAAAGTTAGGCGCCTGAACAGCATTGGGAGGGAAGGGGTTTGGAGACCAGGAGAGGGGGGTTGGAAGGCAAGCACCAGTACGTTAGAGCTGACTGCCTGGCACTGAAGTACAAACAGGATGTCTGCTGCCCGCAGATTTCCATGCTAAAGCGGCCACCAAGTCCCACAGCCTTGCCTTCTTGCCCTGGTACCCTGCCTCTGCTCCGCTGCACAGCCCACTCCCTGCTAAGTCCTGCTCATTCTCACATCTGCCTTCCAAACCTCTAGGTCCCACGCTGACGACTCCAGTTCTCCCTGTTAGAATCACTGGATGGGGATCGAGTTCTTACAGTTCTGAAGCCCACGTTGTATCCCAAGATCAATGGAAAAGAGAATGCTGAGGTGTGGAGAGCACGCAGGAGCGTTTATTTTTAAAGGTCCCCAGGGGATTTATATGCACTTCTGAATTTGGGAGCTGCTGATGTCTACGACTCTAAAGCACTAGCTGTGATCTTCCCTCCCCTGCGAAATCTCCCTGGCTCCTGATGTCCCTGACATGTGACTTAAAAAGAGCAGCTTGCTAGCCTGTGGGGTAGCCACTTTACTGAGTGACTGAGAACCTGACAGTCATGACTTTGGAGGGGAAAGAAAGGGTGGCTGTCAGCTCAGGGTACTTCTGTAGGTTGCTACCTATGGTCAAAAGCGGCTCCTAGAAGTCCGTACACATCTGGTAAATGCTGCAGTTTCCAGGAATCGGATGAAGAACAGTTTATATTTTTCAGATCATCTAACAGGCTATGGAGCATATACCATATAAAGGGGTCTCCATTTTGAAATGACTTTTTTTTTTTTGTTTTTTAAATTTTGGACCCTTGCCCTAGCTCTGGATTCAAGTCATGACTACCCGCTTCCTAGCTGCTTAGTCTTGGGCAACTTAGTATCTCCCAGCTAAATATTTTCCTGAGTCCAGCTGGCACAGAGTGAGGAGAGGGATGGTTACATGAACAGTACAAAGTTTCTTGAGGGCCATAACTTGTTTGCAAGGTGAGAGCTCTTAGGGTCAAAGGGTACATGTAGCATGCATTCACATCGGTAAAGGAGCTTGGCTGTTTAACTGCTACAAAATTACCATTTTTTTGTTGTGTTTTTGTTTCCCATGTAGAGTATACTCTAGGAAGCACTGGCCTGTTCTTGGGTACCCATAGCTGGCACATGTTCTCCAGTTATTTTGAGCCAACATAGCCAAACAACGGATGGCCAACACTCATGTAGTACTTACGAGGTGCGGATGCTTCGAAGGCGACCCTTTCTGAATGTGATGGTAACATTGCGGCAGCAGTGGCTCTCGTAGTAGTAGCACTTCAGATTGGTGCTGGCCGTGCAGCAGCACTTACAGTTGGGGTCATTGGCCCAGGAGCAGCAGCACCAGTGGCAATTGGGGTTCTCTGCGCAGGTGCAGTGGCAGAACTGGCAGTTCCGCTCATCCTTGTAGGGGCAGGGGAAGCAGGTGCAGTTCCGCTCGGAGGTGAAGATGAACTTGCAGCACAGGCAGGAGAACAGCCGGGGGCAGCATCTCTGCCAGGTACAGCAGGGAGAACACACACACATAGCCGTCTCCATGGCTCCTAGTTCCGTGGTACAAGGCCTCTAGAGTTTTGACAGTGTCCTCTACCAGATTATTGTGGCCACTTCTCTCCCTTGCCCACTCTCGTGAGGCTGGCAGTTTGGGAGTTGTGGCAGGAAGTTGGCCAGTTTATGAGGCCTTCACAGGTGGTATTCCTCCTTCTGAGCTGGTGTTACCTATTTCAGCCTGTGGACATTGCTTATGTCATAATCCCTGACTCCCACCATGTCTAAACATGCTCAGGAGTAGGTAAGAGGAGGGCACCCAGGGGTGGTAGCTGGGATACATACTGGGTGTTTTTCAAGAGACTGATGTCACAGGAGTGGTGGCACCACGGAGCTCTTGGAGGCTTTAGCGGCCATCTGTTGTGTTTCAAGTGCTCACATGGATTTTAGATGCTGTTTTTCCTTGGTTGGTACAGTTACTGCTATTTGGGTCACTTGACGTCAGGGTTTTGTTTTTTTTTTGGTTTTTGTTTTGTCTTTATTGACTGAAAGACTGGGGTGTGACTAATTAGACGGACAGACTGACACCATGTTCCTCTTCCGTCAGCAGAACTCTGACCAGCAAAGCACAATGTTTACAAATAATGGCGCCATCACAGTTAAAGAGACATCACTATTCAGAAAAGGGGCTGAAGGGACAGAGACACAGGCTCACTCATGCCCCTTCAGAGTTCATGATCACAAGACTTTATGCTTAAGTTGTCCACAGGTTTAGGACTCAGACTTTGTTTTCTTCTCCTCTGTACCCTTGCCCTAGCCCACCCCACCCCTCCCCACCCCACCCCACCCTATCCTACCCCACCCCACCCCACCCCACCCTACCCTAACCTACCCCACCCCACCCCACCCTACCCTATCCTACCCCACCCCACCCCACTCCACCCCACCCCACTCCTACCCTACCCTACCCTAGCCTCAATAGAGACATCACTATTCAGAAAAGGGGCTGAAGGGACAGAGACACAGGCTCACTCATGCCCCTTCAGAGTTCATGATCAAGAGGCTTTATGCTTAAGTCACAGGTTTAGGACTCAGACTTTGTTTTCTTCTCCTCTGTACCCTAGCCCCACCCCACCCCACCCCTCCCCACCCCACCCTACCCTACCCCACCCCACCCTACCCTACCCTACCCTACCCTAGCCCCACCCCACCCCACCCCACCACATTCACTTATCAAGAGGTGCAGAATCATTAGCTACTCTGCCAGTGTGCACCCAGGAACTCTAGAAACAGAGCCCTATCTATCAGGGGAAGTCTTGCTTTCCCCTTCATACAGCTTGCAAAGATTAAAGGAGCAGAGGTCTCACGGCCATGCCATCCTAGAACAGGAACGCCGTCTCATTATATTTCTAAAAAACAGCAGAAGTGAGAGCTGAATTTGGCTGTGGGAGTTTAGTGAATAATTTATTACCTCTTCCCATGATTATCACCCGTGTAATAGGAAAGAACATTTCCCGAGTGCTAACTGGGCCAGCCTCACATGGAGCTTAGATCTCTACAATAGAAAATCCCGAATCCCAGGGTGCGCACTTTATCTTTCGTAGACATTACTAAGTAATCACTGCGAAGCGCACTCCAGATCACAATACCAGGAATAGGTGTATGACACTTCCTCTTGTGTTTGCCCAAACTCAGTTTTATCAATAAGCCTCCCTACCCTTGGGAACAAAAAGACCTGAGTTCCATTTATAGGCCATTTCAACATTGGTTTATATAAGGCATCCTTTCCTTTCTGTTCTTAAAAACATTAGCAAGGTGTAGTTCACTTACCGTTAGAGTGATCCAGTCAATGCCTTTTGGTGAATTCATTAAATTGAGCAAATATTACCATTATCTAATTCTAAAACATCTGTCACCTCCAAAAACCATCAAATAGAAGTCATTTTCTCCTCTATTCCCCCAGCCCTCATGGAACAATCTTTCTGACTTATCATTTACTTATTTTATGAATGGAATAATACACAGTCCTTTTGGGTCTTGTTTAACTTAGCGTGTTTCCAGGGTTAATGTTATACCAAATATGAGATTTCATTGTGTATCTGTGCATGTGTGCATACAAGTTCATATACACATACTGATATGTGGAGATGTGCTTGCCTGTATGTGCACATCTGGACGTGAGAGATTGCTCCTAGCCATAGCCAGAGATGCTTCTTTTTGCAGAGGCCAATCCTTAGGCAGAGATTCAGAACTGGTCAAAGTGTTAAGAATATGCGACTCGGGGGTTGGGGATTTAGCTCAGTGGTAGAGCGCTTGCCTAGCAAGCGCAAGGCCCTGGGTTCAGTCCTCAGCTCTGGAAAAAAAAAAAAAGAATATGCGACTCGGAGTGATCAGCCACAAATGGGTCATCCATGCCAACTTCCCCTAACTCAAGGCTCAGGAGAATTGAAGAAGAGTAGCCACGAGGAAGGGAAGGGCAGGATGATGAGAGAGAGAGCTAGGATATGCTACCTCTGGCACGAGAAGGTCATTGTACACAAGAACAAACAAGAATTGTGCTTACCTGCACAGATCGAACCAGTACAAATTCTAGCATTGTGGGGAGACTGGTTCTAAGGTCCCACCTCTAGATGAGGAATTCTGGCAGTCATTGGCTGTCTAGTAAAGGGTCCCATTTCCTTGGGTTATGGCATATGCCATGCCCTAGTGGATGGTCCTACATGCACTGTTTGTAGACAACACCAGTTGGACTTTATTGGTTATTACTTAAAAACAATAAGGGGATATGTAGATGAAAGGGAGAACCCAGGGGGAGTCCTGGTGGCAACTGGAGGGAGGTAGTGGGGGTGGATATGATCAAAATCCATTGTGTTGATATATTATGAAACTTTTTAAAGAAGAATAAAAGATTAGAGCTTCCCATGTGATCTGATCAATTATAGAGACTATCAAACGAAGGGGAACTCCCTAATTATTTTTATGTGACCAAAATGAATTCATTAAACCTAAACTGACAAAAAAAAGGCAGTCGAGAAAGATGAACCAGAGCCCATCTAATGTAATGAAGCACAAATGGAAGCTTTTGATAAAGTATTAAGCAGATCACAGGAACACATTTAAGAAGTTGTACATCTTAGCTGTTGCCATTTTTTTCTAATGGGATCTCCTATCTTGGCACTGTATGAGTCACCCGTATGTGTGCAGAACCAGCCTTTGGCATAATATGAGTATTCATGTTAAAAATACTAAACACTATGGGGATTAATATAGTTACTTTTTAAGTTTTGCTAGGTAGCCCAGGCTAACATAGAATTCATTGCAATCCTCTAGCCTCAGCTTCCCAGTGGGTGGGATTACAAATACGCACCACCTTATATAATTGATAGTTGACTTCTTAATATATCAGTCTCAAAGCTAGTACAGAGTTAGAAAACACCAGGGTGTGCCTGGTGCCTGCAGAGGGTGTCAGATCCCTTGGAACTGGAATTATGGGTGGTTGTGGACTACCATGTGGGTGCTGGGAACTGAACCCAAGTCCTTTGTAAGAACAAGGGCTCTTTTTCTTTTTCTTTTCCAATTGTGGGATAGCTGCCCCCTTCTTCAGGTCCCCCTTTACATAGTTTCTTCTCTCATCCCCCTCTCCTCTGGGGTGGAGGGCCTTCTTGGGTATCCCCTGACCATGTCACATCAAGTCACTGCAGGGCTAGATGCATCCTTTCTCACTAAGGCTAAGCAAGACAGCCCAGTTAGGGGGAACAGGATCCACAGGCACACAATAGATTTAGGGACAGCCTCTAGTCCAGTTGTTGGGGGATCCGTATGAAGACTGAACTGCACATCTGCTACGTGTGTGAAGGGAAGGGGTGCTAGGTCCATCCTGTATATTCCCTTTGTTTGGTGGTTCAGTCTCTGAGCCATCTCCCCAGCCTCCTCCTCTTTTTTTTAAACTCATTATCCACCCTCCCTCTATCTTCTCTCCTACCATCCTATCTTTTAGTAATCAAGGTCCCACATTCAGACTGACTTTTTCATCATTCATATTTGAGGGAGACTATGAAGTATTGGTCTTTCCATGCTAGACTATTTCACTTGACATAAATATTCTTCTGTTCTATTAATTATGCTGCAAATAATAGAACACAATTCTTTTAATGGTTTAATGATATTACATTGTTCATATATATATATATATATATATATATATATATATGCCACATTTTTTTTATCCTATTGATGGATATCTAGGTTGTTTTGTATCAACTCTCACGAATTGTTTAAAGATAAACACAGCAATGTTTTCTTTTTTTTTCATTTATTTATTTTTTATTAGGTATTTTCTATATATACATTTCAAATGCTATCCCAAAAGTTCCCTATACCCTCCCTCCACGCTGCTCCCCTACCCACCCACTCCCACTTCTTGGCCCTGGCATTCCCCTGTACTGGGGCATATAAAGTTTGCAATACCAAGGGGCCTCACTTCCACGTGATACCGACTAGGCCATCTTCTGCTACATATGCAGCTAGAGATTTGAGCTCTGGGAGTACTGGTTAGTTCATACTGTTGTTCCACCTATAGGGTTGCAGACCTCTTTAGCTCCTTGGGTGCTTTCTCTAGCTTCTCCATTGGGGGCCCTGTTTTCCATCTTATAGATGACTGTGAGCATCCACTTACATGCTTTCTTTGACATGACTTTATATTATCTCAGTATACACCTAGCACAGTGGTTCTGAACCTATGGGTCACGAGCTTGGGAGTTGTATATTAAATATCCTGCATACCAGATATTTACATTACAATTCATAACAGTAGTAAACTTACAGTTATAAAGTAGCAAAAAAATACTTTAATGATTAGGGGTCACCACAGCATGAGGAACTGTATCAAAGGGTCACAGCATTAGGAAGATTGAGAACCACTGATCTAGAAGAAAATTCGTGATTCATGTAATGGATTTATTTTTAGTTTTTTTTTTAAAAGAATCTCCATGTTGCTCACTTAATAACTTTTATTTAATTCTCCTACAATTGTTGATGAATTTTCTTTTCTCCATATTCTTCCTAGCAATTTGTCAGCTTTCCCTTTTAGGTAACAGTTGTTTTAAATGAGGTGCAAAACAGCTCATTATAGTTTTTTGTTTTTTATTTGTTTCCCTGATTGCTAACGATAATGAATATTTTTCATAAATTTATTGTCCATTTGAATTTCTTCTCTTAATGTGTGTCTATGTGTCTGGTCATATACTTTGTCCATTTTAAATTAGATTATCTGTCATTGCTACTGAGTTGTTTGCTTTCCTTATATATCCTGGATATTAATCTTTTGTTATTTGAATGCTTTGCAAAAATTTTACCAACTTGTAGATTTTTCTCTTCAATCTTGATCATTTCCCTTGTGTAGAATCTTTGTAGTGTGATTTAATCCTCTTTGCATATTTTTTTTGCATTAGTTTCCCATGCTTTGGAGGCCTTAGGGAAAACAAAACCTAAAACCCCAACAAAGATTGTCTTACCTCCTATCTTGAAGCGTTTCCCCCAAGCGTTCCTTTAGTTTCATGCCTTGTATTTATGTATTTGATCCTATTGAGCATAATTCTTTTTTATAAGGTGAGGCAGAGGTCTAGCTTCAATCGTTTGCATTTGAATACCCAGTCTCCCATCCCAACACTACCCATAGATCCTCGTCTACTGTCCACGCTGAATCCTGATATATACTATTCAGTGATATGAGCAAAGCAGAGATAGTATATAATGCACCACCGTTCATTTCAGGAAACACCTTGACTCTTTGATTTCTATTTTGTAGGATATCTAAAGATAAACTAAGATTTAAGAGAGTGCAGGAGCAAAATGGAAGGGACTATGTATCTTAGTTTATAAAAATGATTTTAAAGCTATTTAAATACATTTTTTACATAATTATAAGCTATAGTAAACTAGAAGGAACCCATTGAAACAAATAAATTTAACTACAAGTTGAGTTCTGTACAGGAGGAATTATTTCAAATCAAAAGGGATACATACTATGTCGGCACAATCATTTGACTAGTTGCTCTGTGAATTTTATCCCTTAACATGCAACCAGCACAAAACAAAAGTGGTTGGATATATTTTGAACAATAGTGTAAATGAGAACTTATGCTGCTATTAATGATGAAAGAACACACAAATAGGTGATGGATGAAGTCAAGAAAACCTAGCTGTCTTAGTCAGGTTTCTATTCCTGCACAAAATATCTTGACCAAGAAGCAAGCTGGGGAGGAAAGGGTTTATTCAGGTTACACTTTCACATTACTGTTCACCAACAAAGGAAGTCAGAACAGGAACTCACACAGGGTAGGGACTTGGAGGCAGGAGCTGATGCAGAGGCCATGGAGGGATGCTGCTTACTGGCTTGCTTCCCCTGGCTTGCTCAGCTTGCTTTCTTATAGAACCCAAGACTTCCATCCCAGGGATGGCACCACCGAAAATAGGCTAGGCCCTCCCCACCTTGGTCACTAATTGAGAAAGTACCTTACAACTGGATCTCATGGAGGCATTTCTTCAAGAGTAGCTCCTTTCTCTGTGATAACTCCAGCTTGTGTCAAGTTGACACACAAAGCCAGCCAGTACACCAGCTATACTAAATTGTATTGGACATATCAATAGCTACCCATGCTATACTTTTTTAAAATAAAGATTAGCCTCATTTTGAAAGCTGGCTCCAGTTGTGCCCTGTTATCTTTGGAGCTTTTGCTTAGCCATTGTGATTAATTAACAAATGATCTGAGAACATTCTCTTAAAAAAATACTGACTCTGGCCACAGAAAAGGCTCAAAGACCATGACTTACCCAATATGTTTGTTGTCCAGACTGTGGTCCCCTGATAGCACTAAGTGGCAGTTGGGCTAAAATTTATGGAGGAATGGGTGACTTCAGATCTGGGCAAGTATATAAATGAATTCAGACTTACATCTTATAACACTTAAAAGATCCCTTCAGTGTCATTTTGGTAGAGGCCACATGACAGGAGGGCCAGCAAGCTAACATGGCAGGGGGGCAAGTGACAGTTCAGAAGAGAAGGAACGGGACTGAATGAGTAGGTAGTGATGCTGAGGTGTGATGCCCAGGGACCTGAGGAGGACAGTTAGTTCCTCCAGTGTCCCGGAGTGCCAGCTCCCCACAGCTCAGTTGAGTATTTAGAGAAACTGCTTGCAGCAGGAGGAGGAATCTCACCTGGAATTATGCCCCTATTTACATACCATCCCTGACCAACGTGGGACAACCTTAAAGGGTTTTCCAGCCGCCAAGGAGCTCATGTTGGATTGGTTAAGGTTTACATCTTCGATTATTACAATTGGTCTTCTATTCCTGCTCTCTCCTGCTTGTATCAGTTCCTAGGATGGTTTGAATGAGAAATGCCCGCTACCCCCATCCCCCACCCCCAGAGCTCAGGTATGTGAACACTTGGTTCCTTGTGGATCAGACTGTGTGGGGAGATTGTGGAACTATAGGAAGCCGTCTTTCTGAAGGAAGTACATCACTGGGGGCAGGTCTTACGGGATTATAATTTTGCCTGATATCTAGTTCACTCTCTGCTTTGTGTTTGCAGTTGAAAGTGTGGTCTTTGACTTTTGGCTCCTCTCAGTTCTTTCCCCTGCTACTATAGATTCTCTCTCTCTCTCTCTCTCTCTCTCTCTCTCTCTCTCTCTCTCTCTCTCTCTCTCTCTTTCTCTCCCTCCCTCCCTCCCTCCCTCCCTCCCTCCCTCCCTCCCTCCCTCCCTCCCTCCCTCCCTCCCTCTTTCCCTCCCTCCCTTCTTCTCTCCCTCCCTCCCTCCTTCCTTTCCTCCCTCCCTCTCCCAATTCTCTCAATTATAAGCCTAAATAAAGTTTCTTTCACAAGTTGCTTTTGGTCATTGTATTTTATTACAGCACCGGAAATAACCAATATAGTCCCCAAGTCTAGTCCCCAGTAAATCACTTTCTGCAAGTCTGCATCTCATTCTGTTCCTTGTGGAACCTGGATGAAGAGAACCTGGTTTAGAGCTTCACTGCCTGTCAGATCCAGCACCATTGATTGTTCTGTGCTGTGGGTCTAGCTTCCACTGGGCCTCGTGCAGGACACAGGCTGGGTTCACAGCTCTCTATGGACGCCCACTAGGTATCTAGTTTATTCATTGTCCTCCCAGACCAAGTGCAGCTTATTATTTGGGGTCATTTTCATCATGAGCAATGTTGCCAGGTAACATTGCTGACTGCCCACCTATATTAGTTTCCAGGGGAACGGAGCTGCATAGTTAACCCAAGGTCATTTTTTTCCCCACAGAGAAAGGGAATGTACGCTGTTAACTATTTATTCACATTTTAGAAGCCATGAATTCATGCAGATAACTTCAGGTAGACAAAAATGCCAACCACCATTATTTACAGGATACATGGAAACTCATTTGGAAATCTGGTAAATAAAGGGAATGGGTAGTTGATGCAGACTTTCTCATGTACAGTGTGCCTTAGGATAATGAATAATCTGCTAAAGGGGATTTTAAAAAATGGAATGATTCCAGTTAATAAATGAAGGAGTATAGAATTAAGATATCATCCTGTTGCAGCTTCTAATGAAAAGATGAATCTAGGCCTTAATCATCTACGACTGCTAATAGCACCAGAGGGAGACAACTTGATGCTCTGCCCCTCTGATGGGAGCTCACAGCATGACTGGCAATATTCTTGCAGGAAATTTAAACCAAAATATGATCAGAATTCTAGTTCCTAATGGCAACTGTCAGGGATCAAGGATTATGCTAAATCAGACTGTGATACAATTTCCAACATCCAGGCTATGGAACTATATGAGACAAATGAGCCAATTTCTTCAATGAAGACAATGACAGAGAGGAGAGAAAGAGAAGAGAAAATAGAGGGTAATGAAAAACAGATACATAGAGGGATGAGGATTTATAACTGAAAAAGTTAAAAGGTGAGGGACACATGTTAATCAACTGCAATTATAAACCGTGTTTAGACTCTGATCTAAACAGTCTGAGAAAACAATGACTCAGCTGAGAGAATGTGAAATTGGCTGAAGACTATGCAGTACACAAGATTATTGAAGTTTAGCTCTCATATATAGGTTGAATATTCCTTACTTAGAATGCTTGGCATCAGAAGAGTTTTAGAGTTATTTTTAAATTTTTCTTGGAATATTTACTAACACACATACACATATGTATTATTTAAATATATGTGCATGCATGTGTGCACATGTATGTGTGTGTGTGTTTTTATGTATGCATCTTGGGTAGAAACCAAGCTTAAAACCCAACTGACTTATTTGTCTACACCTTCTGCACGTAGCTTGGTGGTAATTTCACTCAGTATTTTGACATCTTGTGCACAAAATAAAGTTACATTTCTACTTGTGGTGTCACATTGGTTTTGGAAACATTTTGAGGTATAGAGCATGTCAGGACTCTGAGGTTTTGGATTAGGGGTGCTCACTCAGCCTGTTCTTTGCATTGTGGTTAACTTAAGTGTGCTTTCAACTTTTAGAGGTAGAGACAGATGAAATGGCAAAATCATTTGTTTTTCTCCAAAATAATCTACACTATGGGGAAATGGGCATAGACTTAAGTAGGATTAGCTATGAATTTATAAACACTGAAACTGGGAATTGGTTTGTTGGCTCAGTCTTCTGTTTTCTTTACTGTTACAACTTTGAACATTCCTTTGGAAATAACTAGAAGCACAGATGCATTTACATTTAAGTACAATAATCTCAATCAAGAAAATCTATCTGTAGATATCACCTGCATTCTTTGCTTCTTACTATTTGTATTAGGTAAGGTTTCTATTGCTGTGAAGAGACACTATGACCATGACAACTCTTCTAAAGGAAAACATGTAAAGTTAGAGGTTTAGTCCACTATCATCAAGGCAGGAAGCAAGGTGACATGCAGGCAGACCTGGTGCTGGAGAGGGACTGAGAATTCTACCTCTAGATCTGCAGGCAGCAGGAAGGAAGAATGAACCACTGGGCCTAGATTAAGCTTCTGAAACTTCAAAGCTCACCCCAGTAACAAAGATAGTCAAACAAGGCCACACCTACTCTAACAAGGCCACATCTCCCAATAGCGCCACTCACTGGGAGCCTGTGGGGGCCATTTTCATTCAAACCACCACACTATTGTATATTTGTGAACAACATAGACCTTACTATAATACATAAGGGGGAAATGGACAGTAGAGATGGGAATGCTAAGGAAAGGTATGTCCTTGTAATGTTGCATAAGCTAAAAGACATAAACTGATAGATCAGAGGTCTCAGGTCAAGGTGGTGGCAGGCCACATTCTCTATCAGGCTCTAAGGGAAGTATTTGGTCCAAGCTCCTTGTTTTCTAATTTATTAATTTTAAGCTAGTATCTAAAATAATGCTACGTGTATACTATCAGGACATAGTCAAAAGAATGACCCCTCTTGCTTTAGAAAATATAGAAGGGGAGATGTCAGAATACAATTAACAGGATGACATGTGGTGAACAATGCCTTGTGGAACTGTGAGAGAGACTTCAAGAAATAAGGCAGAGGGCCATAGTCACATTCAGGGTTCATTCACCAGACTGGGTTCTATAGCTATGGTCTGACATCCAATAAGAACATTTTATAAATTGAATGTGTTTTTCTTAGGAGGCATGAAGTCACACCCAAGAACAATCCAGGAATAAAATGTGCCTGAGATGAAAGACCCTCTGCCTTTTCTTCTGGAGCCTCTCTCATGGTTCCCTAAGGAATTGTTCACAAAGGGTCAATCTTCTGACCGTGTTCCAATATCATATATCATATCATATCATATCATATCATATCATATCATTATACATTCTTCTAGTTTCTTCCCCTCCCTGGCTGCTAGTCCAAATGTTCTGTGCTTCCCATCTGTCTGGTTTTGTTTCCCTTTTGAACAGTCCTCTCTTCTGTTTTCATATTACATACACATCACCCTTTCTCTCTCCCTCCCCCGCCCCTCACCATCCTCTTCCTCCTCTTTCAGGTTCTCTATTTATACATTTTGTGTATGGTGGAGTATACATGTGTGAAGGTCAGAGGGCAATTTTGGAGCCTGTTCTCTCCTTCTAACTCCGTGTGGATTCCAGGAATCACACTTAGGTTGCCAGGCTTCTGAGGTGTGGGATTTTAGAATACAAATATTTCCCGCAGGCTCAGGCAGACTCTTGAGCACTTGATCTTCAGTTGGTGCTACTGTTTGGGGAGGTTGTGGTACCTTTAGGAGCTAAAGCCTTGCAGGAAGATGACACTGGCTTTGCCTCACTTCCTGTTTGCTTTCCATGCTCTGTGTTTGAAGATAAAGCTGTGATGTCTCAGCTTCCTGCTCTTACCACCTACTACTATGCCTCCCTCACCATTGTGGACTTTCCTTCTGGAGCCATAATCCAAAAATAACCTTAATTTTCCTAAGTAGCTTTTGGTCATGGTATTTTATTGCACCAATGAAAAGTAATTAACAGAGACACAAAGAATACATTAAATGAGATTTATTTTATGTATATGAATGTTTTTCTTTGTATGTATGTATAATACATACATTACATGCCTGGTACCTGCAGAGGCCAGAATCTGGCATTGGTTCCCTGGAACTAGAGTTACATAAGGCTCTGAGCTACTGGGTGGGTACTAGGAACTGAACTTGAGTCCTCTGCAAGACTAGCAAATGCTCCTAGCTGCTGAACCACCTCTGTAACCTCCAAAATAATCAAGTAAAAAGTTAAAACCACATTGAATAACACCCCAAATACACTTGCTTGTTCACCCACATGAACAACATTATACACAATTAAAAAATAAAAGAAAAAAGAAAACTGATGATAAAATATGAACATTAAATTATTGAATATATGGAAGAAAATAGTAAGAAAAATAAATCAAAAGTTCCTATGGATAAGATGCTTGGAATGGAGATAGTTCTTTCTAGTTCATGCACCCATTACTGCAGATGCTACAATGTTAGCAATGTACCAGAGTGTATGGAATAGCCAAGTCGCCCAGTTCTGCTTTGGGCAGGTGGGGTATTTGCTGCTGTAGATCTTGGTAGTTTCAGAACTATTTCTAGAAACGTCATTGCCCACTCTGCCTTCCGCTCTCTATCCCAGTCCATGGTCTCCCGCTCAAACCTCTCACTTGACTCAAGTCAATGGCTCCCTGATGCCATGACTGTTTTATGTGTGGCCGCACCCATCTAGCCGATGCAAGGCATAGTGTTCATGGGGACCCTGGATTGTGGTCATTACTGCTCTCTGCTTCCCAGAGCAGTTTAGTTCCTAAGGACTGGACCCTTGGCATGCTGGCTCCTGGTTGCAGTGCTTTGGGATTGCTGAGTTGAATTCCTCAACAATGTGCTTGACATACAGGTGGAGTCTTTGTTCAAAACCAAGTCTCTGAATTAACTTTAAAGTGTGTAGGAACCATGGATTTGCTCTTAAGACTGATGGTCCACAGAATTTCAGTCATGTTGCCAGTTTACCTTATGTGGCAGTTCTGTGTTGTTCTGGGCTGCCTTTCATGTTCCCCTGCTGTGTCCGTATCTCCCCCATTTCTCTGTTGGTTGTCAGAGTTCCCCGTCTTGTCTGCTTACAATATGATTTTTCCTCTGCTGCTGATTTTCTTCCCATCCACAGACTCAAACAATAGATGTTGAGTGATCCCCTAAATTATCTGGGTTTCTGAGGTTATGTCTTGGGGAGTATGTAAAGGCAAAGGAGATGCTAAGTGGAAGAATACTTAGATATCTCTGCTCACCCCCCACTCCATTACCTGGTTAATACAAGAAAATTCCTATCTGTGGTTTGTAGAGAGAGGTTGATAATAGTGGTCTAGACATAGGGAGTCTGATGGTTTATTTTTATTGGCAACCTTTCTGGATTTGGAAACACCTTGGGAACATGCATCTAGGTATATTATTGAGGGTGTTTCTAGAAGATTTAACCATTTTGAATGTGGTAGAACCATCCCATGGGTTGAATGAAGTTTTAGACTGTATACAAAAAAAAAAAAGGGGTGGGAGGAAGCCTTCTCTGCTTCCTCATCATCCAGAGACATTCCTGGTTGTCAAGCTGTGAGCTGCTCCTGTTGCCAAGTCTTCCTTGCTTTGGTGGTCTACTCTATCCCCTGGACTGTGAGCCCAAACACACTGTTCTCCTTAAATTGCTTTTTGGTTAGGTGTTTTACTGCCATGATGACAGAGTAACCAAATACTAAGGCTTACTACGGGATTCAAAATTGCGTTAAATGAATTCTCTTATTTAGTTAAATTTCCAGGTGCAAGATTTCTTTATTTGCAAGGTTTTAACTCAGAAAATCCATTAAAAAAGGATTCCCCTTACATGTGATATTTTAAACCTTCGAAAGCTCAGCCATGAACCTCTAGTTATAAAGATGTATATCCTATTTTTCCTGGTGTCCCTGCATAGACAGTCCAGCCTCATCAGGCAATGATAATGGTGACATCATTTCTAGTTTATCGTGCTAGACTTAACCTGACTTAAGGATCCTGCCTAGGAAACCAAAGGATAAAGCTACCTGTTGTCAAAGTTGTAGCTACATGCAGCTACAGAATGTTAGAGGCTCTCAAAGATGATGTAATCTTGACTTTCTTGTGTCTTAGCAGAATAAATTAAGCATTGACTTCAGCAAGGTCAGCCCAGCCCAGCTGGATGTAGAATCCAGGTGGCCTGTGTTTTCAGGTGCCTGCCTTCCCCAGGTGTTCTCAGAGCAAGATGAAGGAATGTCTCTATACAGCCGTGGAAATGACGGGCAAGAGGAAGTCAGTTCTGAAGACATTGCATGTGACATTTACCATCCCCGAGAATTCAGATTTACAAGCTTCCCCACGTTCAAGCGGCCGTTAAACTCTCTAATTGCTCATTTATCGGATGTTATAAAAACCAGTCCCCACAGATACAGACTGACAGGTAAATAGCTTGATGAGGATGTATTCAAAATGATAAACTAACACAATACGCCCTCTTTTAAGAGAATTATCTAAAGCATACTATCGTACTGGGTGGCTTGTAGCAGTATTTCTCTGTAGTCACTATTGACTGCAACACTCCAGCTTTTTTTTTTTTTTTAAGATACTGCATCTTTTTGATCCATGATATATTGTACTTTAAGTAGAGTTGTCAGGTCCTTGTGGAGGCATGCAGAACAGAACAATTTGGTACAGGTTGAAGAAATCACCTGTAGGATTGGTATTGAATCTAGAGAACCCTGGTCCTCTCCAAGATGTGTTTTACCTTGAACAAGACTGTAATCTCAGGATGCCCCACTCCCCTTTCCCTGCCCACGTAAAACGAGAGCAGGAAAGAACTGTAATAGTGTGTACCTCATTGTAGAGTTGTGGGAGTTAAATGGAACATAGCTATACAGCAACTTATTCTGTGCCTGGCTTCTTATAGGTGCTGATTAATAGTGATCTGCACTAGTACAGAGAGCACTGACTTTAAGTGCCAAGCCTGGACTAATGGTCGCAGTATACTACAGGTTTGGGACACCTTGGTATGGTTTTGGATTCTACTGTTTCAGTGTGGTTATTAAGCATTGCATGGGTCGCTTAATTTTTTAAACTTTCTGTTCGCTCATCTGTGAAATAGGAAACATGATGATAAGAGCATCTACTTTAGGGGCCGTTTTTACATATAAATGAGTTGCCAGTGAATCCTCAAACAACGTCCTGCATTTGGCTAAAATAATGATTATGATTTTCCAGAAACTACCATTCACATACAGTAAGCCTGTGGTGAAGGACGCAAATTATTTGACAGTTCCCGTGATCAAAGTGTTGGGTAGAGCTCATGTTCCCAGACGACCGAAGACCACTTGTTTGACATATTGTTGGATCTTGTGAGAGACTGGCACACTTGTGGGTAGTTGAGGAAGAAGTGATGAGAGAAGGACACCCCCAAGGGAAAGACTGCACCCCTGTGACTGGAAAGGACATCAGCTATATGCTTCTGATTCCTGCTAATGTAATGTTAGCCCCTACCCATGCATCTCCAGACCTCATTGTGTTTCCCTGGCATTGGGAGAGCTTTCTTTATCTGCCCAGAGAGACTCATTTCAGTTCAGCTCTGGAGATGCTCTAAGTTGTGGGAAACACTTGAGATAATATGTGGCGACGCCCAAAAGAAACACTCACTCAGACACTTGGAAATATTTTTTTTCTTATGAAACAGTTTTCATTGATTTTTATTGACCAACCAATTTGAGGGATGCTAATACTCCCAATCGGTGAACTATATTTCCCCCCATGACATGCTCAATGTTTTATTTGCAATAAAAAGCTTTTTGAATCACACAGGAAAATTAGTGCTTTCTTGTAGAATCAAGTCAACAACCTATTTGTTTTCCATTAGCCTCAAGTTGCTCTCAAAATCACAGGGTTCTCTTGTGCTAATTATATGAAAGAGAGCATCAGTTTGTTATCCAGCCATATGTGTAATAGTTCAGGGCTTGCTTGACAATAGCTGGTCAATGTTGCTAGCTTAAATAATCTGTGTGCTTGCCGGCTCTCAGGCCTGACTTTACTGAAGAGAAAATGTTCCACACCAGGCATGGAGACTCTCTGCAGTGATCCAGTTTTCTCCTGGTATCTGGGGTTGATCATTCACTGTGTTGCTTGTTGCTAGCGTGCAGAGGTTGGTATGATCATCTCTCAGAATTTCTCAACTAATAGGGCCTGGAAGTACAGGGACAGAAGTACAAACTCTTCACTGATTGAGAGTACTGATAATACCTAATATTGATAATAAGAAGGCAACTGGTCATTATTTGATTCCCAGACCCACATATAGTTGCTGTGGGGAAAGAAATACCATACACTGGATATGTTTAGGGTTGATACTGTGCAACAGTCCACTTTGGCTTGTGCCAGTATGTTGCATAGTATCCTCTGCAAATCACACCCAGGAGTGAGACCTTTTCAGACTATTGAAAATGGGTGGAGGAAGGTGATGTAGGAGGATTAGAGCTACCTGCTCCCCAAACGTGTGTGCCATTGACCCGGAGATAGGTCTTCCGTATCAATAACCACTTCTCTGTGAGTTGGCTGCACTATATCACTAGCCTCATGGTTTGAAGATCAGATATGGCTAAGCCCATGAGGAATTGCTCATGTGTGGTGTGGCATGTTACTTGGCATTTCATAGGGATTCAGTCTCTCCCACATTATATGCCAAAAGTTTCTTAAACATCCTAACAGTTAACTGTATAGAGTACATGTGGCCTTGTTAAAAATCCTAACATTGGCAGACATCTTGGTTCCGGAACCCCGCCAAGAGTATTCTGCACAGGCCCCAGACATCCGGCCACTTTCCCGGCCAGAGGATAAGGGTCCACCCGGCCCGAGAGCGCTTTGCCTGAGCATCGGCAGCAGACATCTTGGTTCCAGGACCCCCCGAGAGTATTCTGCACAGGTGAGAGTGTGGAATACAGAAGCTAACAGCTTCTGGGACAGGCGGGAGCCACAGAGCTTTTAAAGCAACCCCCTTTTCGGGCCCAGACATCTGGCCACTTTCCTGGCCAGAGGATAGGGGTCCGCCCGGCCTGGGAGTGCTTGGCCTGAGCATCAGCTGCAGACATCTTGATTCCAGGACTCCTCCGAGAGTATTCTGCACAGGCGAGAGTATAGAATACAGAAGCTAAGAGCTTCTGGGACAAGCCAAAGCAACTCAGCCGCCGGACAGGTCCTGTTTTAGGCCTTCATCTTCGGCCAGGAGGGAGGTCCTAATGCCAGATATCTGTGCACCTTCCCTGTAAGAGGAGAGCTTGCCTGCAGAGAGTGCTCTGACCACTGAAACTCAGAAGAGAGAGCTAGTGTCCCAGGTCTGCTGATAGAGGCTAACAGAATCACCTGAGGAACAAGCTCTAACCAGAGACAACTATAACAACTAACTCCAGAGATTACCAGATGGCGAAAGGCAAACATAAGAATCTTACTAACAGAAACCAAGACCACTCACCATCATCAGAACGCAGCACTCCCACCTCAGCCAGTCCTGGGCACCCCAACGCACCTGAAAAGCTAGGCCTGGATTTAAAAGCATATCTCATGATGATGGTAGAGGACATCAAGAAGGACTTTAATAACTCACTTAAAAAAATACAGGAGAACACAGCTAAACAGGTAGAAGACCTTAAAGAGGAAACACAAAAATCCCTTAAAGAATTGCAGGAAAACACGAACAAACAGGTAATGGAATTGAATAAAACCATCCAAGACCTAAAATGGGAAGTAGACACAATAAAGAAAACACAAAGTGAGGCAACGCTGGAGATAGAAACCCTAGGAAAGAAATCTGGAACCATAGATGTGAGCATCAGCAACAAAATACAAGAGAAGGAAGAGAGAATCTCAGGTGCAGAAGATTCCATAGAGAACATCGGCACAAAAACCAAAGAAAATACAAAACGCAAAAAGATCCTAACTGAAAACATCCAGGAAATCCAGGACACAATGAGAAGACCAAATCTATGGGTAATAGGAGTAGATGAGGCTAAAAAGTGGGAGTGGGTGGGTAGGGGAGTGAGTGGGAGGGTATGGGGGACTTTTGGGATAGCATTGGAAATGTAAATGAGGAAAATACCTAATAAAAAGTATTAAAAAAATCCCAACATTTCATTCTTTGACCCTTTCTTGGGTGACTGTCAAGGGCTTCATGTAGTGTCCCTAGTTGGCCTCATGTACCTTGGAGACTATAGCATAGCAACTTTCATGTCATTATATTGATATTTAAAAAGAGTCATATTTGCTTTTCTGCCAAATGAAAATGGGGTCATGAAAAACTTGGTAGATCATTTAGAAGAGCAAATCAAATATAATCGGTATTGCCTTTGGATTCCCAAGGTCTTTCTAAGCCTGGGACCTCTTTCTTTGCTGTAGGCAATGCAAGGGGCAGATGGAACTTTTATTTTGAAGGGTCTATCCTTATAAATCCTTAGACCCTTAGGTCCTCAGAAAATGCACAGATTTAGTTGGTTTCTGAGTCTTTGTGGTACTTATTTTCTATTTGCCAGAGTATGCAGCAGTGAGCATTTTCCATTTCTCTTTTAGCATATTTGGCTGGCATGAGTGGCATTTGTATAATGCATCAGTATAATGCTTTGCAGAATGTCAAGATAGTTGGGACCCAGTCACTAAATTATGACAAGCCAAAGGGTTACTATTACTTTGAGTCAAGAGAATGAAGGCATATTGCTGTCCTTAACATGAGAGCAAATGACTTCTGAAAGGAGATAAGGTCGAGAGGGAAGGAGAAAGGAAGGCAGGCAAGCAGGAGGAAGGGAGGAATACTTACAGACTAACAACCATCTATCAAGTGCCAAAAGCAATGAATTTTTTTTCCATTACAAGTGTGCCATAGTTGGGTCCTCATATTTCAACAATGAGTAGTTATCCTTTATTTTTAAGACCTATTTATCTGAGTTTTTTTGGTAGGCAAGAAAAATGTATTAAGCATGTGGTGTGATAAAAGTTATTACCCCTTGCTCAACCATAAGTGGGACCTCTATATCACAACCTCTCCCTCCAAAGTTCTAGGAACATCAATGAAGCGTGGGTGGAAAGACTGTAAGGGCCAGAAGTCAGAGAGGTCGTGGAGAAACAGAGTTTTCCATCCACTGCCCTCCAGAGCTCACAGCAGTGGTGGTTGCCTGCACATAAGATCAAGCCAATGAAAGCATCATTGTGAAGGGGTCAGAGCTTCGTGAGAACCCACTCCTAGCTGAGGAGCTGTTCACAGTTCATGGCTTCTAGTGCAAGGAGAGTCCATATTTTAAACCCTATTTATCCTGGTATGTCGACCATGATCCAGTGTACGGCTCCACACCTGTCCATTCATTGGCAGCACACACTTGACTCAAGGGGGTATTAAACAAAAATGACAAGGAGTTGGGAAGGTGTATTCATTAGGGGTAAATACTATTAAAACATAATAATTCACACAAAATGTGAAATTCTCAAAGAATTAATAAAATTATAACAGGGATCATCATCATTTCTGCATTTGTGTTATTCTTGAAATTCCCAATTTCTATTATTCTTGATGAGATGAAATATTTATTTAGGATTGACTATTTTAGTAGAGAGAGGAGGTTCTAAGGGCTCCATCTGTTCCTTATACCATAATAATTCCTACTTTTACAGTTCAAGGACTTGGAATGTGGATGTTCCTAGGTTCTGAGCACGCCTGTGTTGGTTATATATTAAAGACATGGGGACTAACCACAAAGTGCATTTGTAGGTTCACTGGCCATATGGTGAGATATTGTCAAACCCAAATCATCACTGTCTCTCTGACCTTAGGTATTAAGTGTGCAGTGAGGTGATTGTGTTCTCAGCCTCTATTTACAGCTAATATCTAATAGCCTTAAAGCTCCACATATCTTCCTCCAGGTGAAAAGAAGCCCTCATAAATGGCCACAGGTCTTTATGGGTAAGGTTTGTGGAGAGGCTTACACTGTGAATATATCCCAAGGAGCCTTGGGAACTGGCAAGAGGCTCTGTCTCCCTACAAGGGCTCACCAAACTCCTTCCTGCCTGGTATAAACTTGTTCAGCTACACAGTTAATTCTTCCGTAGGCTCGCAACCTATTTTATCCATATGGTTGCTATAATCTATTAGGCAGAACTAAAAGTTCCACAAAGCCAAAACATTCTGATTGCCATTTCACCTCTGCTTTAGTGTTAACTAAACTACTCTTGTATCTCATGATTTACCACCACTTAGATTCTGTTATTCCTGGATCTCAATTTCCATTAAAACACAGAGTCATTAAAATGGCAATAGTATTTCATATTATTCATTAAAATGTTACTAAAATATGTTGACAGTATTGTAATATTTTGAAATTCTCAATGACTTACTGCTATACTTGATTTTTATACATTGAGCCTGTATATTATGATCTTGTTGAATACATTTACTGATTATACAATTGAATTGCAGACTTCTTAGGATTTTGTACACATGTCATCTGTACACGAACATTTTACTTCTTACATTCTAAGTTTTGTAAGTGTATAGGCTTCTTTTTGTTTCCAGGGCCTCCGGTACAGTGTTGAATAGAGATGGTGGTAGTGAACAACTTTGCCGTGCTTACTGTGTATTATTTTAATTTTCTCCAATTCCTACTTCAAAAATTAAAATAGATGTTACATTTTGTCAAGAAAAATTCTTCTTCCCATTGAGATATTCAAATGTTATGTGTTCATTTTCTTAATTAACCAGTGAGATCATCCACTCTTTGAATTTTCTCTGAAGGGCTAAAAAATTATAAATCACATAATAGTCTTGGAGCTATTCATATTTTGTTTTAAATCTTTTCTGGTTGTGATAGGTTGTGTTTTCAAAGAAAATTATCTATGTTTTCCTGAATATTATTCATAATATTTTAATTTTGTGTATTTATAAGATCTGTAAGCATAGTCCTGCTTTGATCCATAATATTGAAAGCATACTTACTTTTTTCTTATTCTGTTAGTAGACTATTAGAATATTTTCAATTTATTAATCTTTTCACAAAACAACTTGGATGCCAGGTTCAGTCCTTCAATCCAAGCACTTGAGAAGTAGGAGCAGGTTATCTTTGTGAATTTGAGACTAGCCTGATCTATCCAGCAGGTTCCAGGCTAGCCAGGGCTACATAGTGAGACCTGGCTCAAAAAACAGAAGCAACTTGGTTTTGTTGACTTTCTGTGTTGTGTTTTCTGTTTTATTGATTTCTACCCTTATTTTTACTGTTTTCTTGCTTCTACTTCCATTGTCACCTAATTATTCTGGCTGGGCTTGTTTATCGTTCTCTAATTATGTTGCAAACCTAGACTACTCACTTTGTAACTGTCTTCATTTCTGTGCAAATCTTTGAGGCAGGGAGTTTCCTGATTATTGCTAGTTTGGAGTTTTGCTCTTTCTCTGTGCTCACATGCTCACAGGTGAACCTGATCTAGGCAATTCCTCAGTTAAGTATCTCCTTCCGGGTGATTTTGGGTTGTGTGAAACTTACAAAGCTTTCCTACGACCCAACATTGTTGGAGGATACACATGTGAGCACGAGACAAAGGCAGGTGGTATTTCCCAGGTATAGGTATAACTACGACGATTTCTTCCATCTCTCCTGCTCTTCTTCAACTATGGTCAGGACTTCCTTCATCTAGTGGCAAGGAGATCATCCTGTGTCTTCTTCGGGAAGATTTAAAAAATAATATTAGACTTATCTTTACCCCAAAGATTTGCTATGTTCATATCTAAAATCACTAGGTTGTAGTATTTTGGGATGTGAACAATGCTAAGAAGGGCTTTAGACAAATTCTTAGTTCCTTCCCTGGCTTCTCTCTCACACTAATTTTGTATTTTATATTTTTATTTGAAAATAAGGACCTATAAGTTTTGTTAACATTTTCAAAGTGCCTAACATATTTCTGGGCAAATGTTCTATGTGTGTTTATTATTTTATCAGCGCTTTGGATTTTTCTTTATTAATTACTAATTTTCTAATTCTATAGGACCACTATTTTACCCCTGATTAGGTTAATTAATGTTATATATTAATTATTATGGCCTATATCCAAAGAATCTGTTCATAACATATTTAACTCCATTATTTAAATTTTAAAAATTAAAATATTTAATTCTATTATTTATGGATTACTGATTTATTGTTTTTTCTTTAAGTTTTTACTTTCTTTGAATATTTCAAATTCTTTTCTTTCCCTTTTAGGTTTCTATGTTGCATGTTCATATGTTCAGTAAAACTTTGCAATTTTGAATGTGCTTGGTTATAATTTATAATGTTATTGCCTTTTTTTTTTAAAAAGATGGTTAATAGTTACAATGTATCTGAATTATTCCTGATTCAATAGTTAATAAAGGGAGATTTCCCATCCCCCAAGTTCTAAAGGCTAGGCTTCTTTACATTTCTGTATTTGTTATTTATTTATTGCTTTATTATACTGCAGCTTAGAATGAGGTTTGTATTATAACAGCTTTTGGGGATTTATGTTTAAAAGATGGTAATTTTGTAAATGCACCATAGCAACCCAGAAAGACTCAATTTTCATGATATTGTTCCCATGTTTTGCTTCCTTATTTTCTTATGCTTCCTTTGTCAGAGAGCTAAAAAGGTACATTAAAGCCCTTTGTTACTTTTTACTTTTTTGTCAGGGTCTCCTTGTGTTTCCTGTGATTTTACTTTACAAATGTTGACACTTTGCTACTTGAGTCCTAATGGTGTGTGATTGCATTAGCTCTGTGGCTTGCAGCCATCATCACTATCAAGTGAGTGTTTTTACACACACCCCCCCCCTCCGTGAGATGCTTTTCACCCAGAATTCAGTTCTGCCTACTAGCAACAACATCACAATCTCTGACTCTTTCCACACTAACATCTGTCCCAGGTTAGAATTTTTGTTTGGGGGAAGTAGAAGTGGGGTGGTAACTTATCTGCCCTAGGTCTTCCTGTATTGTTTATCTTTGTAATGGAGAGTCTCCTGCACCCTTGACTTCTCCACAGAACAATAGAGCCCAGTGTTTCTATCTATCCCAGGGGGAACCCTCAAGGTCTCCTTCCCCCCTTCTTCTTTCTCCTCTACCTTCTCTTTCTCCTCCTCTTTTTTCTTCCTTCTTCTTTTCTTCATCCACTTCCTTCTTCTTGGTACATTTTAGAAGCTTTAAGAATGAACCCTTGAATAAAACACAAATTCAAAACTCCACTTTGCCCTGAATAAATGGGTTTATTATAATGCAGAAAAAACCAGAAGAAACAAATGTATAAAAAAAGAATACATGAATACATAGGCAAAACTGGATAAAAGGAAATTTCTTGAGCATAGATTGCTAGTAATATACCTTAAGCATTTTATTAGTAACTGTTTACTACATACAATAATGGGTTTCATAATGGTACCTTCATAATACAGATCATTTTTAACACATTTACCCCAATCACCTTCTCCTGTTACCCCTGTGCTCCCACTGAACCTGATTCTTTTCTTATCTACTCTGCCTACTTTCATGTCTTTGTTTCTTTGTTTATTTGATGCCCCAATGAGTGTCATAAGAATTGTTCATAGGGTCCTATATGGGGCATTATTTATCACAGCTTGGGTTCCTTAGCAGTGGCTACAGCACTTAAGAAAATATCTTTCTCTCCCACTGACCATTAAGTACCTCAGGGAGGAATGGGGCTCATTATCTACAAACAAGTACTCATGAGGGAGTCTTAAAGGCTCTTCTTGGGGCTGGAGAGATAGGTCAGTGGTTAAGAGAACTGACTGTTCTTCTAGAGGTCCTGAGTTCAATTTCCAACAACCACATGGTGGCTCACAACCATCTGTAATGGGAATTACCATTTTCTGGTGTATGTCAAGACATAGCACTCATATATATATATATATATATATATGCGCCACGGACTGGACTCAGTCAGTCCCTCAACCTGTGGGAGAATTCAGGGCCCTGGTTCTTAGGTGGACAAGGAGTCGGCGGTATGACAAACAGACATGGACACCAGAGAGAGATTGTATCTGAATGTAATGTCTCAAGGTGAGCATCAGACTTATAATACAGAAGAAAAACAAGGAAATTAGTCGATACATCAGCCAAGGTACATCAAGATGTATAATGGCTCTTTACACAAAACAGAGGAAAATGAATACATAAAAGATTACAGGAACCAGGCAGTGTTTACAACTGAGATAAGATCAGCCTTATCTAAAGTCAGCTATTCACAGGAGCCAGGTGAAAGGGCTAATATGCCCAGGTGCAATTCTGGTCTATTGTATAACCCACCACCAGGGGGTTTCTGCTCTTGCTAACCTTTTCATAAATAAGACACTGCTCTAGTTCCTCCTTACCACAACCTTTCTTCTATCTAGACCATTGTAAATTCCTGCATATGGGAGTGACTCAGCTATATTTCTAAGTTTACTTTGTTGAACTATCCCTGACATTTTTAGCTCTTATCTAGTAAAATACTTCACAAAAGCATGCAAGACCCTCCATAATATCACAGGGACAAATCTGGTTATGGGACACCAGAGACTCTCTAGGAGACAAGTTTCCATGAAACTTTTTGCCTCAGGACTGTGCCCAAGTGTTTGGATACACACACACACACACACACACACACACACACACACGTGTATATATATATATATATATATATATATATATATATATATATATATATGTTTATATATATGACATTTATAAAAGATTCTTCTCCACACTTACTATTGTAGCAGTCATATTGATTGACAGGTACAATCTTTCATGGGTCTTACATGGATAGTCTCAGTTGCTGTATGATCAAGCTGGCAAGTTTAAACATAACTGATGTGTAAAAGGCAGCATGCTACCTTGTGGCTCTCCTTCCACTGACTCTACCAATTTTTCTTCTCTAGCTTCAGTGACATTCTCTAGCCTTGAAGGAGGTGATATAGAAGTCCATCAGTGGTGTGGCATTCAGCAGCTTTTAGTCTCAGCACTATGACCACTTATGCATCTCTGCAATTAGTATTGGCCATTGCTAGAAGAAAGTTCTCGAACCAATGCTAACAGTAGCACTAATCTATGAGCATACACATAATTGTTTTGGCAACAGCATGTTGGGCACATCCTGGTCACTTAGCAAATTAACAGCTGATGACTTCCCAGATTCAGATAATTGCGGTTCCCCCACCCCCACTCCCCATAGAACAGGCCTCATATCTGATCAGAGAACAGAACTCCCATTACTGACTTGGCACTATCATCAGTGGTCCCTTCCTCCACAGCTGTTCTGTAGTGTAGGACTCATGGTCTATATCTATGGAACATCTTTGAAACAAAAGATGGAAGACAGAATACTATGGGAGCAAGGGTTAAGTGAAGAGATGGAGTATGGACATGGTGTAGAGGAGGAGATAGAGAGGGGCAGTAAGGAAAACTGAGGATGCATGAAAAATAAAGAAAGCAGAAGATGGGTAAGCTCCTAAAAAATAAAATAATGGCAAAGAGCTTAAGCCGAAATGAGTGGACAGAGCTGCTCCCAGAAACTATAGATTCCTGAATAAGTTTGCCTCTAGAGAATTCTGACTAACACAGTTCACGCAGCCCAAGGTTTCTAACATATCTGCATCTAAGGTTCAGCTAGTATTTGCAAAGTGATCTTTCATCCATTGCTATTTGGCTGCCACCTCAGGCTGCATGTGGTAACATGATAGTGACAATAAAGTTCCATGGTCTTCCTTCAGGATTAATGCAGAAATTTAAATGAAACCTCGCTTCACTCTCTGAGAGTTTTCACATGTGTCTGCATTCTGTTGGCTCTGGTTTTCCTTGACCCGTGAGCCAATCACTATAGCTGAGAGAATGACATATACAGAATATACTCAAGCTACATGTTCACCTTTACAATTGGGTGATAGTTCATCTCAGTGTACATGGACCTCAGAGCAGGGGTGGTTCCAGAGAGAAATGGGGGGTACATCACCACCACAATAGCAGATGGATAGTGGGAGCCAAAAGCTTCAGACTACATGCCTCATCTGCCCAAGCAGTTTTGAACTTCTAGATATAAAACTAGACTAAAAGAAATAATAGGATGCCAGGATACTGCCATTTCTGGAACATATTTCAGGGAGCAATGATATGTTAGTCACAGAAAAATCAGATTTATCATAATTCAAGTGCTACATCCATCTTTACAGTCTTTATAATTATTAATAATACCTTTCCAGGGAAACCAACAGAGGAGAAACAGTGTCTCACTCAGTCTGGATACTGCTGGCAATTTTGAGGGATATTGTTTTGAAAACCTATTTATTATATGTGTTGAGAAACTACAAATTGCTTTCAACATTTTTTTTTCACCAGAGAAGTGTGAAGTGTTCTGAAGGCTGCCAGCAAAATGTCAAGCCGGCCGAGAGACAGAGAAAAGGCATTATTGTTTCATGGTGACTTCTATTCCATCTGAATCTGATTGGCTAACCTGTGCAAAGAGAGGGCGAAAGGGTGAAGTGCTGAGCGAGCTTCTTGCTAATGGTTTCTGTGGGGGAGATGCCACCTTCATCATTGTAATTCTAAGGGGAACACCCATAGCTTCAAAGATATCAGCGTGCCTCTGCTTGCGTAGCAAAACTCACAGTGGGAAAAGAGACCTCAGCACAAATTTCTTTGGGCATCTTTTATTAACAGACTTGGACCAACAGAGTGATTCTTCAAAAGATTTTCAAATTTCCAAGAAGGCAAATAAAATTATTAATCATAAAATATTCATCATGATTTTGGCCTGTGTTTTAGGGCAAATATGTCACAGCGATGTTGTGCCAGGGTAGTGATCTGGTCATGATGGATGCAGGGAGGTCTGGTGCATAGACTACATAGCAAGGCAGCAGAGGGATGAACAGAGGCAAGACGAAGCCATTAAATACAGGAGTTTCCAGGAAACCAGGGTCTCACTGGCAGCTAGAGCAAGTATTTAGGCAGTCATTGAACAGATAGCCATAGTAAACACTGGGTGAAACTGGACTCGTGCTTTTAGGACAATTTATTCTTGGGATGTTACAGGGATAAATTTTTTGTCTTTTATGTTATTCTTTCAAATTAAATTCACATAACATAATACTTTTTGGAAGGCTGTGTGCCAGAAAGTCAATGGCCATCCCCAATGGAGCCAAGGCCTTCTAGGGGACCTACTTGCAAGCTTCAGTGATAAAGAACGAAGTAAGAAGCAGTAAGAAGCCAGGGCTTCTGGCATCTTAGCTGATTCAGAGGTGTGAGGTCCCCAGTTTAACTTTTCTCTCCCTCTTTTCCCATGTCCCATGCGCGTGGATGGAAAGGGCAGGGATCCCTCTATCTGAACATTGTTTCTCTAAGAAAAAGCCTGGATGGCCCTCTAAAAAGGAGAACTGTTCCTAGTGTTCAAAACCTCTACCCTTCTATTCTCAGTTCATTTTCTTGGGATTGCTGTCCCTCCACTCTGGAAGCAGTACCAAAGAAATCTCCCAGAAAACATTGCTTCAGGTGCTACCCATACTTGGTTCATCTTAGCTGCTTGGGGACTAAGTGGAACTGGAGCCTCCATAAAGGAGAGAAAGTGGACAAGAATGGGGTCTGCAGAGGTGGCTTCAGAAGTTTTGGCATCCTTACTACAGAACAATTCAGCCCCCTTCCATTATCATGACTACCTCAGGAGACTATAGGCTCAGGTCAGTGTGATATCACCTAAGCTTTGCCACTCGGGAGTAGTACATGGAAGGTGGGCAGAGGGCACGGCAAGGCAAAGGATGTCATGGCCATGAGTGCGTTAAGGATGGGAGTTGGCAGAGTGACTGAAGTCTCTGTTGATGGGCTTAGGTTCTTGAACCTAAGTAGAGAAATAACAACTATAAAAGGGCTCTGTTGAGGGATGTGGGGGCAGCGCAGTGCCAGCAAGAGTCTGGTGGCAGTTGTGGTCAGCAGATCAGTCAGTCTTGATGGGCTTTTCACTGACAGGCCCACCTAGAACATCCACTTTGGTTTTTGCCATTGAGGAGGGCATGCTGTTGGCTCTACTTGTCTTAGCAGCTTGTGGGCCAGTGGCAGGAGAGGTTCAAACCTCAGGACCCTCTTTCAACAAAGTCAGCTGGGGGAAGATGAAGGTATAAAGGCTAGTGAAGGATATCTTAGAGTTCTCTGGCAAATCATGGCCAGATCAAAGTTTTTGCATTCAGTTACAAGTATTAGGGAGAGATCTAAGCCAAGAGCAACGAGTTTAGAAAGAAATAGTGGCTCCTTATTTGCTGGTCCATTTCACAAAATGTACAGAAGGTACATGGACTTGAGACAAGGTGACCTTCTGTATAAACTTTGAAGAAGATGATTTCCATGTAATAAGTTGTCTCTACCTCTCACTGTCCAATTTTCTTTAGCACTTTGGAGACAGGATGCTAACAGTGCACTTGCTTTCTAAATCACGGGAAGGAAAATCTAGCTGGTGAGAGGGAACAGCGACTCATTTGTCCAGAGTTAGGGGAGGCAGACCTTCAGATACAAGTCATCCATGGATGCTGCCTTTGTTCTAGGCCTGTCTCTCTATGCCACTGAGCTGTGGGATGTGTATATTCAAAGACTGGCTTTCTATAGTTTGGTGGTTTTATATCCACAAAAGGGCTCCATTCTGGGCAGGGGAGCTTTTCTTTTTCAAACAGTGGGAAGTTCTGAGTTGTATCTGAGTCTGGCCAATTTTTGTTGTGAGGGGTAGGAGATTATCTTGAAAGAGTTTGGTGACCACTCTTAGGAATGCTAGGTTGATCAGCTTTACTTGCCTCTTTGTTCCCTCTGCACTATGGATGGTCAGAGATGGATATTAGAGAGAAGGAAGCCAATAATGTCTTCTCGAGTCTTGATCACTTTCTCACGAATAAGAAATCAGGGAATCACTAGCAAGCCACGAGGTGCAAGCTGATAAGTAGCAGTGGCTTCGGCTTCAGTTCCTGTCTCTGAGTTCCTGCCTTGCCTGAGTTCCTGCCTTGACTTCCCTCAGTGATGGACTGTAACCTGATAGTCAAATAAATCCTTTCCTGACCAAGTTGCTTCTGGACATGGCATTTTATCATAGCAATAGGGAGCAAGCTGACACACCAGAGCAAGGAGCAAGTGGCCCATATGGAGGCAGCATGAGAGGAAACAAAGTCTACAGGCCACCTTCATCCACACCAACCCAGAACCACTGACTCCAGTTGCCCTGTGATGCACAATCAATTATCCTTTCCGAAATCAATATGTTGCAATTATCCTTTTTGAAATCAATATGTTGCCTCATAGAACCAGAAATTCATATTAAACACCAATCGACCCATATATGCTATATAGTATTGCTCACATTGGGTTTAATATTGGTTAAAGGCAAGATATTATTTGAGTATGCAGTGGTGTTCAGCAGATTACTAGAAGTAAGTGCATGAAAATTAAATATCTATATCTAGACACATCATTTCCTCTCCCTTTTCATCTTTCTCCCCTCTCTTCTCCTGTTTGGTTTGTCTGTGGACTTTCATCCTCCATACAATGGCAATGATTACTGTGTCTTCTGCTCCATAGTGTAACCAAAGCCTTATAAGGATATATTGATACATGTGATAAATAGAGACGATAGAGGGGTGATCACACACACACAATCACAAACACATACTCTCTCATATATATGTGTATATATATATATATATATATATATATATACTCATGCACACACTCTTTCACACACACGATCACATACACACACATTTACACACACATAGTCAAGAACAAATACTCTCTCACACATATACAGGATCACATACACACACCCACATAATCACAAACACATACTCTCTCACACACACATACACTCACATTGAAACATCCACTCACACACACTCATACATACTCACAATACACTTACACACACATTCTCTCTCACATACACATTCACACACACACTCACACATATACTCATACATGCACACACACACACACATGCACACATGTACATACATACACAGAGTCACATGAAAGGTTTTTTTTATGCTTTAACACTCTCTCTTCTATGATCAACAGACAGGCTTCTGGTTGCTTTTTTGTAGAGGCACAGTAGTTGGCGCTACCATTATTATCCAAACAGAGTACCACCTATCTCTATTCAAGTTAACTCATGAAACAGCATGTTTGCCTCATCTTGATGGCGCTTTGAGTCACGTAGAGCAACTCCTTACTGTGGCCACAGAGAGGATGTCCTCTTCACTGACTCTTTTGGGGAAGGCCTTTCCTCTCTCAGGGGCAGAGAGCCTTTATGTCAGGGACTGAGTGTGAGAGAATTCTGAGGGAGCTGGATGGTTAAAGTCTGTTTGGTTCTGTGTTCAGGATGTTGGGATATGAAACATTACCATGGCAACAAACAGCACATTTGAAGAAACAGGATCATGTGTGTCCTGTGGTCAGAGGCATTAAAGAAAGCAGCCAGAGGGTAGACCTCGACAGTGCATAGCTGGGGCTTGTCTTCCAGTAGTGCACCTACCTGTCTCCCTCAGTGGTCTGTCTACAGGTGAAACATCAAGTTGAAAATTATTTTTTTCAGGCATAAGGGCCTACGTTTATCTGATTGCATGCTTCATCTGAGAGCTCATTGTTATCCTTGGTGTGAGGACCCTGTTATTTATTTAATTTTAATCTTGACCCACATTTCCTAAGCCTGCCCCATAGAACTCATCCCGAGGATGCTCTTTCTAGTGTGTGTTATGCGCATGCTCTTACTCTACCGTCCACATGTTTATTCAGATATGTCTCTCTTAAAAAATATAGACTGCAGTGTGTTTTAATTTACACCAATGTCTCTGTGCTACAGACCCCATTTTGTTGTTTATTTTCCCTGCTTGGTCTGTTTTATAGATTTATCTATGTTGCAGGACAGAAAATCCAATCTATTTTCTCTCGGATCCACCCTCTTCCAGGACATCATTCCATTACGGGTAAATGCTGCAATTATTTTTCCAGTCAGAGGAACACTAGGTTGTTTTCTTTCCCAGTTATCGCAGACTAACGCAGTGGTGAGCAACAGTCTGGATGCTTTCTCAGTGTCCTTGGGTTGTGTCAGAGTTTCTTCCAGATAAATGTCAAAGTATGCTGGCTACTTCCGGCCACTCCCTCCTGCCATGGTGACTTCAGATGCAATAGCGCTGCTTATTCTCCCTTGAGACTGAACTAGATTGTAATTGATTAGTTGGGCCAATAAATGGATGTTTTATGATGGTATCAGCTTCTTTTGTGTTTCACTGAATGGCAGGCGACCAGTAGCTGAGCTGTTGAGACCACAAGATAAAACATGGTGTTTTAAATTTCTCTTGTTGAGTTCTCTGATTAAAAGTACATCTGGGCATTTCTTCATATTTTGGATTTCTTTTGTGTGATTTTCCCCAAATTCATTTGTCTTCCCCTCCCCTACTCTTTGTTCACTGATATTTAAGAGGAAATAAAGGAGAATTTCCTTTGGAAACCACAATATCTTTGGTTGTATTGCTGACACATAGGTTATTTCTGGTTTGGGATAATGTGGAAGATTAATTTCTTATTTGAAAACCCAGCAATACAATTTGCCATAGTAACTGACTGACATAAAAGAAATGATTCTTCTTAATAGGGAAGAAGAAACATTTGGCAAAATTCAAGAGCACTTTTGGCAGAATTCAAAAGCACTTTTGGATGAAAACGTTCAGTAAACTTGGAGCAAAATAACATCTTCTCAGCCTGATAGAACATTTATTAAACCCCAAACAACAACAAACAAGCCAGGTGTGGTGGTGTTAGTTGGCAATCGTAGCACTCTGGAAGCCATGATAGGAGGGGCATGAGTTTGAGGTCAGTCTGGACTGTCTAGTTAGTTCTAGAGAAGCCAGAACCTAAGAGAGAGAAGGAGAGGAGGCGGGGAGAGGAGAGTCCCCCAAAAGTAAAATGAAGAAGAAAAGACACAAGAAAATAAAAGCTTACAGATAACGCCATATTTTGTGGTGAAAGAATACATCACTTCTCTCCAGCTTAAAAAGAGAGAGAGAAGATGCAACCACCCAGACACTACTTTTCTTCCTTCCTCCACGCATTCTTCCCTCCTTCTCTCTTTTATGCCGTCCCTGCCCTCCCCTCTGTCTTCCTTTCTCCCTCCTTCCTATCCTTTGAGATAGGATTTTGCTGTATATGACAGGCTAGTCTTGAGCAACTGGTCTTCCTGTCTCAGCCTCACAGTTGCTGGGATTAGAAGTGTCCACAACTCGAGAGATGGGTGACTCGATCGTCAAGGATACTCGCCACTTTTTTTTCCACATGTTCTTTTTATTCAAGGGTTATACCCAAGATATAAGATACAATTTGCTAAACACATGAAACTGAAGAAGAGTGAAGACCAAAGTGTGGACACTTTGCCCCTTCTTAGAATTGGGAACAAAACACCCATGGAAGGAGTTACAGAGACACAGTTTGGAGCTGTGACGAAAGGATGGACCATCTAGAGACTGCCATATCTGGGGATCCATCCCATAATCAGCCTCCAAACGCTGACACCATTGCATACACTAGCAAGATTTTGCTGAAAGGACCCAGATATAGCTGTCTCTTGTGAGACGATGCCGGGGCCTAGCAAACACAGATGTGGATACTCACAGTCAGCTATTGGATGGATCACAGGGCCCCCAATGGAGGAGCTAGAGAAAGTATCCAAGGAGCTAAAGGGATCTGCAATCCTATAGTTGGAACAACAATATGAACTATCCAGTACCCCCCAGAGCTTGTGTCTCTAGCTGCATATGTATCAGAAGATGGCCTAGTTGGCCATCAGTGGAAAGAGAGGCCCATTGGTCATGCAAACTTTATCTGCCTCAGTACAGGGGAACGCCAGGGCCAAGAAGTGGGAGGGGGTGGGTGGGGGAGTGGGTGGGAGAGCGGGTGGGGGACTTTTGGGATAGCATTGGAAATGTAAATGAAATAAATACCTAATTAAAAAAAAAAGAAGTGTCCACAACCACACCCAAGTGCCTCAGCCACTTTCATTATCACCAGTTTAATAAGGCAGGAAAAAGAAATGAGACATACAGACTTGAGAAAGATATAAAACTGTATTTATAGATGCTAACTAGTTCTATGGAAAGTGCTCACGGGTCTACAAAAATGCTGTAAGAACTGGGAGATGATTTCCTTGGCTTGAAGAACACGAGGTCAACAGCTAAAATTAACTAGCATTTCAGTAGCATCAGAAGCTTTGCAACTGAAGTTTTTAAAAATGCCATCTGAAGTTTTATCAAGAGTGTAAAGTTATTTATATGGAAATTAGGGAGTAGGAGAAAATAAAAATACACAATAAGCATATGCTTATATTTTTTCAGTATATTGAAAATTATTGCTGGAGGAAATTGAAAAGGCTTAAGAAGTGGAACATTGTTGTGTATAATGAGTAAATGGAGTCAACATTATTAGGATGTCAATTCTCTCATTATTAAGATGTCAATTCTCTTGAAGTGTCTATGGATCCAACACAATCCCCATCAAAATCCTAACAGATGGTTTTTTTTTTTTTTTTTTTTTTTTTGGTTAAAATCCAGAAGGTTATTCCACAATTAATGCAGAAATGTAAAGACTGTAGAATAAAACACTATTTTTACAATGAATAAGAACAACTGAGAATCTCAACACCTGACTGTCAGACTTATGGGGAAATAAAGGTAGATGTATAAATCAACGGAATAAAGAATCCAAAAATAACCCCGTGCGTGCCAACTGAGTTTCCAAGAAAAGTGCTGCAGTCGTTCAGTGTATAAAGGCTAGGCCTCCCGATAAACGGAGCTTGATGGACTGGGTAGTCATAGGGAAGTTAGTTTTGTCTCAAGATCATGGTACTAACAAAACATCAGCACTAAATGGATTATTCCTTCCTAAAGGACAAGCCTATAAAACGTATACAAATACACTCAGGATCCTTATGATCTTGGATTAGGTAAGGGGTTCCTAGCCAAGACAAAAAAGCATAAACTTTATAAAGCAAAAATTTGTAATAAATTTTACTTAATGAAAGCCAACACTTTTTGTCCTTTGGAAGGCTCCTCCGAGAGAATGAGCACACAAAACCTCTGTCAAGGACAAGGCGGTTGTCAAGTATATATTGGCGACATGATTTACCACCAACATTCATAAAACTTTCCCAACTCAGTACTGAGCATCCAAATAGCCCAATTAAAACACGGGCAAAAGATTTAATAAGATTCCTTGACTGTCTATCAAAGACAAAGGACAAGGTAAATAACCATGTTGAAAATGATTAACATCATTTATCCTAAAAGGAATTCTACTGGTTTGCTGCTGTGCTGGTATTGTTTAGGTGACCATATTCTTGAGATGTTGTAGGTGTAACTTCTCTGTCATATATAGAAAACACTATCTCCTGGCAGATGTCCTGGTTCTCTGGTTCTTACCATCTTTCTGTCCCCTCTGCCCTGATGCTCATTAGGTGTAGGGGTTGTGTTGCAAATGTGATCAATTAGGGCTAGAAACCCACAGTCAGCTGTTTTCTGCATTTTGACCAGTTTGATGATTTCTGTAAAAGCTCTCTGATTAAAAAAAAAAAAGAAAAGAAAAAAAAGAGTACTTTTCTGTGGGTAGGAGGAAAAGACTTTAGAATGAAGTTAGAAATGATATTGGTTTGTGAAAGTGTCAGTAGTAGGTTTTCCCTTCTAGTGTTGACCTGACAAAGTGCATGTGGGAAGTCTCACAAGGCCCCACTCTACATGAAGAGCTACCAGCAATTAATGGCTGCTTAGAGAGGGAGAATCAGTCAGTTCCAGGGATGAAGACCCTGAATTGTCCAACTCAAAGCACATAGCCCTAAACATATATATATATATATATATATATATATATATATATATATATGAACAAAAGCAGATAGACTCAGTGATTATATATATATTGGTTTGTGAAGGTGGTTTGTGAAAGGAATCATATATATGTATGTATGTATGTATGTATGTATCTATATTCACACACATATATACACACATATATATATACACACACATATACACATATACATACAATCTGTATATACATAAGCATACATATATATCACTAATAATTATGAAGTGGTCGTGAATTTGAGGGGGTGAAGGAGACCCAGAAGGAGTTGGTACAGAGAAGGGAAGAAATGATGGAAGTGCAGTATTCATGTATGAAATTCTGAAAAAAATTAAATAAAAAGATGAATTAAAACAGTGAGATATGGCAGTGGTATTGTTAGCTTTTAAAGACTAACGATGTCACTGTGAAGGAGAAGGTGGTACAATGAACCAACTTGAACTCATGACTTGCTGATGCAAGATAGGATGACATATATATATATATATACATATATACATATACATACATACATATATATGTGTGTGTGTGTATGTATATATATATATATATCCCAATATATTGCCTATTCTAATTCTATTTATCCTACAAAATGAAAAGCTTATTCCATAGGAAGATGTGTCCATGAAACCTCATGACTGTTTATTTAATACAGATAAAATTTGAAAATAACCCACATGTTCACTAACAGGTGAATGGGTAGGTAGATTGTGATCTATTAAATGTTACAGTATTACTTAGGTGTCATAAGGAACCTAATAATGCAACCGTAGGTAGACATTAAAATCATCATGTTAAGTGAAAGAAGCCAAAGCCCAAAGACAATAAATTCACTCTGTGTTTTCATCTCAGGACATTCTAGAAAATGCCAAACTATAGCAATGGATAAGGCATGGTGTAAGGTAAAGGAAGAAGTTGAGGAGGGAACCAAAGGGAGCTGTCTGGGCTCATGAAAACATTTGGTATTTTCTATGTGGTGGTTAAAGTTTGCATATCATTTTGCCAGACTCATCCGAATATGTTGTTTTCAGATGGGTAAATTTTTGCATGTTGGGGAGACTTCCATAAACTCCATTTAAAATACTGCAGTGTTTGTTACCACGCTGGTTTAAATGGTTCCATGTAATTGCACAGTGAATGAGGTCTAAGGATGCACTGGGGCTTGATAGGGTACTGGGTGGAGTGCTGTGAAGAGAGGGAAGCATCCTGGGTAACAGCCCCCAAGTTTATGGAGGTTCCTGGCCCCTGGGAGGATGATGTCATGGTTCTTCTTACTGGAGCCCCCATCAGTGACTTTAGGGACTTGGGAGCCACCCTTCAGTGCACAGGTGAAAGCTCAACTTTTATCAGGTGAAGGTGCAGTGTGCCCTGCCCCAGAAAAATTTAAGGCGGCCAAAGGAAAATGTTAATGTGCCCGTGGAGAGACATGAAGAGTGTTCTGCAGGGTGGGTCAGGGTGTACCTGACTCAGGCGCACTTGCTGCTTGTGGAGGCTGGCTCTTCCGTCTCTTTGATCTATCAGGACTTTGTGATCCTTCAGCACTACGCTAGAAACTTCCATTTGTTTCTCATTTCAAGAACACCACATCCCAGAAATACAAGCAGACAGGCAATTACTATAATGTTCTTGGCAGGTGCTGTGATGTAAGATGCATGCAGACCAGCAGAGGGCCAGGGCTCTCCTGAGCCCCAACAACTTCACTTATTAAATTAGAGCGATAACAACAGCAACCTCCCAAGGTTTGCTGTGAAGAGTTAATGGCATATTTAAAAGCTCGTTCTTAGACTACACATGGCATAAGTTGCAAATGAAGTAGGCATTTGTGGCTTGTTTTTTATTCTTGCTCGGCCTTATCTTTACCAAATGGAGAGTGGCTTGTGTCTGAATAAACTCATCACTAATGATAATAATAGCTTCCAGGTGCTGTGTAAACAGTATAGTTTGGTCCTTATAAACATCATGCCAGACGTCTGCACACAGTTGGCCCTGTGTTCCCCCAGGAGAACAACAGTTGATGGTTCTCAAGGTTATAGAATGTGGCAAAAGTCACCCAGCCCTTGGGCATGGACTTTAGTGGAAGTCACTTAAAAGAGAGGGCTGCATTCATTTTGTTTCTTCTTTGTTAGATTTGTGCAGGCTTGGCTATGATTATGTTTTGATGAAGGATTGTGGATCCATGTTCCTATAGGAGCTGACAGATAATGCAAAAGAGGGAAATCTTTAGAGAGCATTCCTGTGGGGAGCAGAGTGTCCGATAGTCTGTGCTATTATAGTCACCAGCTCTACCTACTCCTCCCATATCTCACCTCACTACCCACCCAGCTTCTCCACCTTCTCCACTATTTTCTCCTCCTCCTCTTCCTCCTCCTCCTCCTCCTCCTTATTGTAACCCAATAAATCCAGTTTGCTTTGCCCAGCTGTTTCTGGGCCTGGAGCCTGACCGAAGTGTGTTAGACCTACCAGTAGGTATTACTATTTAAAGAAAACCACTCTCCCCCTTCCAACAGCTAGAATATGCCAATAGACTCTTATGAGTGGGATTTCATGACTCCCACTCCAAGCTAGGGATTTGTCTGCCTTGAGTTTGCACAGGTCTTATGCAGGGCTGTCACAGCCTCTCTGAGTTTAAATGTTCAACTATCCTGTGCTGTCCAAAACAAAACAAAACAAATAATGCTCCCAAGCCCCAAAACAAAACACAAAAACAAACAACAACAGGAATGCCCTGATTTAAATAAAAATATCCACTACTTCTGGCTTTGACATTCTTTCTCCTTCCTCTTCCTCTAAGAATCTTGAGCCTGGGTGTATGTGCATACGGACATCCTATTTAGGTTTGAATATTCCAAAGTCTCTTATCTCTGTAAATCCAGAAGCTGTAGACCTCCTTGCCATTTAATTGACATCTATTCCCAAAGGAAGCTTCTCTGAAGAGAGTTGAGTGATGCACTGATCTCTGGGTATAGCGATCAGCCTTTAGTTGTTTTTAATACCTTTAACAGTCTAGCTTGCTCTCCCTAGAGTAGGATGTCCACTGCAGGGCCTATGCAACCATAAGTTCTTGGTCCTGTTAATAGTGCAAGGTATGGGGTCCAGCTTATAGAGCAGGCCTTAGATCCTATCAGAGTGTTCTTGTTCACTTCTTTAATATTTGTGCACTACTGTGAAAGTGGGCATAGTTTGCCAGGCCAGGAATTATTAGAGCTTGTGGGGTTCATCTGGGTGAGAACGGTGACTATTTTCTTCTCAAATAGTGTGCATAGCGCTTTCCAGCACTAGGAAAGCTAGCCAGTAAGACTGCAGCTTCCAGGTAAGTACCAGTTTGATTTTTCCCTTCATCTATGATGATCACACATAGTGTTTTCAGCAATAGGGTCTTACTGTCAAGTTCTCCAGGGTACCCAAAAAGCACTGGAACTAGCCTGTAATGCTTTGGGGTCTATGGGACTCCATTTGCAAACAACTCAAAATTGTCCAATTTGAGAGAAAGAAATGCACATCAAAGCACAAGCGGCATTTACAACCACAAATATAATCAACCCGACAATAACCTCCCCAGAACATGTTAAAGTCAAGATGTTAAAAGCACACAGCAAAGACATAATGCTAAAAGGTGTAGAGAAAAAACGAACAGCTTACCTACAAAGGCACATCAGACCTCAGCAACCTGAAAGCCCAGAAACCACACAGTGATGTATTTCAAGGCTTGGAAAAAAATAATCCCACTAATATTGAACACCCAGCAAAGCTGTCCTTTTAAACCGACGAAGAAATAAGAACTTTTTATGGAGTACAAACTGATGTAGTTCATAACTACTTTGCCAGCATCAAGGAGGTGTTTTGCTCCTTCTTAAACTGGAGAGAGCCTTACAAATGGAGCTGTGCTTGCCTTGACTTTTCTTTGGCTTCATTGCCTTTCTTCCGATCTTTCCAGCCATCCATTCTGATAACACCTCTGAGATTTTTTTTTACATTTTTCATTAATTAACTAATTTATCCACTTTACATCCCAATATCAGCTCCTGTTTTCTCCCAGTCTCTTCCTCTCACAGCTCATTCCCCCATTCCCACCTCTCCTTCTCCTCTGAGAAGGGAGAGCCCCCCATTTCACCCCTTGGCACATCAAGTCACTGCAGGACTAGGTGCAATCTCTCTCCCTGAGGCCAGACAAGGTGGCCCAGTTAGGAAAATGGGACCCACAGGCAGGCAACAGATTCAGGGACAGCCCCTGCTGCAGTTGTTGGGGGATTCGCTTGAATACCAAGCTTCACATCTGAGATATCTATATCTATGTCTATATCTATATCTATGTCTATATCTATATCTATATCTATATCTATATCTATATCTATATCTATATCTATATCTATATCTATATCTATATCTATATCTATATCTATCTATATAGATAGATAGATAGATCTGGAGGGTGCCTAGGTCCAACCTGTGCTTGCTCTTTGGCTGGTGATCCAGTCTCTGGGAGCTCTTAATGGCCCAGGTTAGTTGACTCCATTGGTCTTCCTGTGGAGTCCCTGTACTCTTCGGGTCTCTCAATCTTTCCCCCAACTCTTCCACAAGACTCCCGAGCTCCATCTAAAGTTTGGCTGTGGTTCTCTGCATCTGTTTCCATTTGCTACTGGGTAGAGCCTCTCAGAGGACAGTTATACTAGGCTCTGATCTGCAGACATACAAAGTATCATTAATAGTGTCAGAGTTTGTTTTTTGCCAATGGGATGCATCTCAATTTGGGCCAGTAATTGGTTTGCTATCGCCTCTGTCTCTGTTCCATCTTTGTCCCTGCACATCTTATAGGCAGGACATATTTTGGGTCTAAGGTTTTGTGGATGGGTTGCTGTCCTTATCCTTCCACTGGGAGTCCTGCCTGGCTACAGGAAGTGGCCAGTTCAGGATTCACATTCTTCATTGCTAAGATTTTCACCCTCATAGGCACCATGTGGACCTCTTTCCCCTGTGGTGTTTTGAATATGCTTGGTCCAGGGAGTGACACTATTAGGACGTGTGGCCTTGTTGGAGGAAGTGTGTCACTGTGGGGGTGGGCTTTGAGGCCATTCTCCTAGCTGCCTGGAAGCCAGTATTCTCCTTTTTGCCTTTGGATGAAGATGTAGACCTCTCAGCTCCTCCAGCCTCACATCTGCCTGGACACTGTCATGCTTCCTGCTATGATGATAATGGACTAAACCTCTGAAACTGTAAGCTAGCCCCGATTAAATGTTTGCCTTCATATGAGTTGCTTTGGTCATGGTGCCTCTTCACAGCAATGGAAACCCTAACACCCTACCCTGCTGATTCTGCTCCCACCCTTAACCCTGTCCCAGGTCTTTGGCATGCCCCTGCTGATTTCTGTTCTTTTTCCTGTCCTCCCAACACCTGATCATCTGTCTCCCAGCCCCTCTCATTCCCTCCTTCGATCCACCTCCTACTTTAAAGGTGTATCTTCCATTTCTTTCTTTGGAACAGAGTCTTTTGTTTCTTCCCCTTCATTGGTCCACACAGAGGCAGCTTCTGCTACATCATCTTCTACTCCATCATCTCACTAAGAAGTCATCCATTTTCATTGTTCTTATTTATTTGATTTTTAAATTTAAGTCTCTGTAAAGGTTTGTAAAGTTTATCTTTTGGAAAAACTCTTTGTTACTTGATGTTCTGTATTTTGTAGTCTCCCCTGATTTTTGGTAGGCTGTTGCTTTCATTTTAATTTTTAAGAATTTTTATTGGCATGAGTTCATTGTATGAAGCCACCCTAATAGGACATGTACTTGAATGTATTAACTCCTGTGTATCCTAACATGTCTACTCTTCCCCACTCCTGCTAACCTGGTTCCTCCTTGTACTTTTTATATAAAATCATACACATCTAATTTAAGGTGCACATATGAGATAAAACATGTAATATTTATCTTTTTGGGTTTTACCTATATTTCATTTAGTATAATAATCTGTGGTTTTTATACATTTTACTGAAAATGAATAATTTTGTTGTTCTTTGTGGCTGAATAAAACTCCATTGCATGTATACACATTTTCTCTATCTTTTGGCAGATACCTAGGTTGAATCTATAAATTGGTTGCTGTTAGCATGATGTACAAATAGCCTTATATTGTGCTAATTTAGACTTTGGGGTTATTTTCTTAGGAGCAGTATAGCTGGAGTGTATGGTAATTCTACTTTTCATTTTTCATGATACTTAACATTTATTCTCAAGAGATCATACATGCATACAAGGCATTTTGGTCATATATATCCCTACTTCAAATCTTCTTGGATTTCCCTCTCCACATCCACTTACTAACTTTTTGTTCTTCTCCTTATGACCCACTGAGTCCAATTAGTGCATCTGATGTATACATGGGTATGGGAACATTCACCGGAGTATGTTTCAATGACCAAAAACCACATTCCTAACAAAACTCTCTTTTTCTAACAGACAATGAACTGTCAGTAACAGCTCCTCAGCTGTTTGAATATGCTTGATCCCAAGAGCGGTACTATTAGGAGGTGTGGCCTTTTTGGAGTAGGTGTGGCCTTGTTGTGTGCCAGTGTCGGGGTGGGCAATGAGATCCTCCTCCTAACCATGTGGGAGCAGTCTTCTGATGAAGATGTGGAACTCTCATCTCCTCCTGTACCATACCTGCCTAGATGTTGCCATGTTCCCACTGCTTTTATGATAATGGACTGAACCTCTGAACCTGTAAGCCAGCTGGGATTAAATGTTGTCCTTATAAGAGTTGCCTTGGTCATGGTGCCTGTTCAAAGCAGTAAACCCAAACATCAGCTAAGAGTGGGTTCTCATTTGAGCTGGGAGAGAACCTTCATATGGGGTTGAGATAGTCCCAGGTTCTTTGCTTCAATTTACTGGCATGTTTTTAATCCTTAGTGTTTTGAGTCAATCTTGGCTTTCTTATGCAATAACTTGTAATCTACATCTTTTTTTCTTCCTCCAGAGAGACAGTGTTTTTCTGTGTTATGTTGCCTAGAGTTGAGGCATAAAGTTTGCAGTCCCGTGGTCACCAACACTGGGGTGTGGGGTCATATCCAGGATGGAGTGAGCTTATTTTGGGATCCGTATCAATGATTATCTGGGTTTGTGATTTGTTGTCTGACATTAGGGGGTTTCATACTATAGATGCTGTATCTGAAATTCAATCCAGTAAAATCGACAGGGGAGGAAATGAAAGGGGGGCGCGATATCTTGTTTTCAGAGTCTGCATCCTTAATGAGGCTTGGAACAACTTTCATAATCAGTCCTGTCCTCAGGGTTCAAATAAAAAATGCTGAAGAAATCAGAGCTGAAATTTGAGACCCAGTGAGTGAAGGCTCAGTCGTCTGCAGAATTGTTGGTGATGCTTGAGAAAAGGGCGCAAAGACTTTGCTCACTTCCAATAAAACAAAATCTCACTGAGGAGTTCACACTGGGAAAAGTGGATGCCTAAGAAGGCACAGGGCTATGTTTCTCAGAGGATTACTAGATCTGTATTCTTCCACCAGTGCTCAGAGTCCAAGCTGTGTCCCTGAGTGTAGCCTTAGGTCACTTGGTGTACTGGAGATGCAGCTTCCAGCTCTGGCCAGTTTCTTAAGTGCTGAAATATGGAACAGCTATTCTTGCCTTCAGCAACCTCATCTAAGAGACAGGAGAGCTTCCTGGACAAGCTTTTCTCACTAAACGTCAAACTTCACACTTCTGATTCCCTTCCCCTGTCAACAATTCTGTAATGCCACTGTTTACAGAGAGAATTAGGAGGTAATTTAGTCTTTCTGATAGTGTGGTTGATCCAAATCTACTTCTTAGAATTGATATTCATAGAAAAGCCAGGCAAATTTTAAAGCTGCTGTCACATTTATAGAATGTTTTATCAAATGTCTTTTGTACACATCTCATCTAATGACACATATGCTTAAATATTTGTATATAAAATTACTAAATAAGATACTTCTGGTCTTCTGTGATTTGAGGTATCACTTTTCTGTCTTATTTTCTTAAATATTTCCAAGATTTATTTTTTTTAAGTCAAATCAAATAGATGTATCCTTAGAAGAATTGGCAGAGACATCTTTTAAAATGCTCAAAATAGACAAAGAAAAAAATAATAGAGATAAAAGGAATGCTTTCAGGGATCTATCCAGACCACACTGAATATGAAGTACAGTATGTTCGATTAAATACCTGTAAAAGATACACATTTAGATAACTGTCAATGTTGGTCAGCAGCTGCCTGCCAGGTAGGAGAAAGGACACAGTAGAGCCAACCTCAGCTTGTAAATCCCACAGCACTGCCCCAGAGAACTGGGTTTCTCTACCCACCAATCTGTTTTAATGTTCTAGAAAAGGTACCAAGTGTAGGAGCAAGAGAGAGCCTGTGCCAGGATCCTGCGCCCCTCGACTCCATGTGGAGAAGCGATGCCTCCAAATACCAGTAGTGAGGTTCTACCTTATGCGAACCACAAATAACACTGAGTGCATTTCTATTTTTGTTTTTGCCACTTGGAATCTCTTATAAACCATCTGACTTTAGTTAAGTGAGATTCTGCAGTGTGGAATTTTAGGAATTCTGGCGTTGTTTCTATATGCTAATGATTGCTAATCAACATCTCCAACCCTACTTGTCTATGGAATGCAGATTTGAAAGGTAACACTAACCCTTTCTGGGAAAATAATAAAAGTACAAATGGAAGTTGGCACTTTTTGGAGAGTGGATGGCTGAGATGGAAATGAGCAACAGAGGCTGTGAATGTAAACTTTGAGATGAAAAGAATGAATTCTGAATAATGAAGAAAATGTAGAGTAGGATAAGGACAGCCATGAAACACTGCAGACGGAATCAAGATGCTAGCTAGAACAGTGTGCAGAAGTCAGAGGAGGGAAGAGGCTGGCTCAGGGATGGGAGAGGCGCTCAGCTGCATTCTGAGACCAGCTCCTGGATAGCAAAGATGCTCAGCCTCACCCTGGGACTAGCTCAGGGATGGCAGAGGTGCTCAGCTACACCATGGCTCTCTCATTGTCCCATGTTATTTAGTGAGTGGAGCTTTTTGTTGTTGTCTGGAGATTTCTAAGGTTTCCCTTTTTGTCTTCTCTCTTTGGCATGTTGAATTTAGATTTGTGTTTATTGAGTCCTGTGCTCAGAGCAAGCTTTAATACAAAAGTTCAAGTCTTAAATCCTGGAAAGCATTGTACGTTCATCTCTTCAGACATCACTCCACATTCCTTTCCACATTTCTTCCCTCTCTTCCTCTTATTTTTGTCACTATAATTTTACAGTCATTTTCTGTGTTTTTTCTTCTGAGTGAATTCCATTCTGTGTCCAGTGGAGTAGACTTTACCCATTGAGCTTATTTATTTAACTACCTATGTATTTCATTTTTAATATTTCTATTTTGGTTTTCATGGTCTACTGTTATTTTGATTTCATTTGATTTTTTTTTCTTCTCTTAACTTCTGTCTTTTTGGTTGATATTCTCTTGGAGGATCCTAGCCAAGTCTCTTTCAAATTTCTCTCAACTTGTTTGTAATTTTAGTTTGATCGGGGATGCATGCATGGTTGGTTATTCGTTGCCTTGTTCTGCTTTCTGACTTTCATTGTAACAGGTTCCTCATTTGATGAGGAAGGAGCTGCCACACTTACCCATCGCATGAATTTGAAAGCATGCTCACACATGCTGCAGTTAAGACACATTTGGCTTTATGTAAAAGGAAATCTAGCAAGTAGCAAAAGACCCACAATGGCATGTCTTTATTTCAAAATTCATTATATTTTTTCATTTATATGCATGTTTTGCATGTGGTGTGTGTGTATGTGTGTGTAATAGTATGCTCATGGTGGTCAGGGTCCAATCTGTGGGTGTCAGTTCTCTCCTTCTACAGTGTGGGTACTGGGGACTGAACTTAGGGTTTTTTTTTTGGTTTTTCTTTTTTTTTTAATTTTTAATATTTTTATTACATATTTTCCTCAGTTACATTTCCAATGCTATCCCAAAAGTCCCCCATAGCGCCCCCCACTTCCCTACCCACCCATTCCCATTCTTTTGGCCCTGGCATTCCCCTATATTGGGGCATATAAAGTTTGCAAGTCCAATGGGCCTCTCTTTCCAATGATGGCCGACTAGGCCATCTTTCGATACATATGCAGCTAGAGACAAGAGTTCCGGGGTTCTGGTTAGTACATCATGTTGTTCCAACAATAGGGTTGCAGATCCCTTTAGCTCCTTGGGTACTTTCTCTAGCTTCTGCATAGGGAGCCCTGTGATACATCCAATAGCTGACTGTGAACATCCACTCCTGTGTTTGCTAGGCCCCGGCATCGTCTCACAAAAGACAGCTATATTTGGGTCCTTTCAGCAAAATCTTGCTAGTGTATGCAATGGTGTCAGCATTTAGAAGCTGCTTATGGGAAGGATCCCTGGATACGGCAGTCTCTAAATGGTCCATCCTTTCATCACAGCTACGAACTTTGTCTCTGTAACTCCTTCCCTGGGTGTTTTGTTCCCAATTCTAAGAAGGGGCACAGTGTCCACACTTTGGTCTTCATTCTTCTTGAGTTTCATGCGCTTAGCAAATTGTATCTTATATCTTGGGTATCCTAAGTTTTGGGCTAATATCCACTTATCAGTGAATACATATTGTGTGAGTTCTTTTGTGATTGTGTTACTTCACTCAAGATGATGCCCTCCAGGTCCATCCATTTGGCTAGGAATTTCATAAATTCGTTCTTTTTAATAGCTGAGTAGTACTCCATTGTGTAAATGTACCATAATTTCTGTATCCATTCCTCTGTTGAGGGACATCTGGGTTCTTTCCAGCTTCTGGCTATTATAAATAGGGCTGCTATGAACATAGTGGAGCATGTGTCCTTTTTACTGGTTGGGACATCTTCTGGATATATGCCCAGGAGAGGTATTGCTGGATCCTCCAGTAGTACTATGTCCAATTTTCTGAGGAACCGCCAGACTGATTTCCAGAGTGGTTGTACAAGCTTGCAATCCCACCAACAATGGAGGAGTGTTCCTCTTTCTCCACATCCTCGCCAGCATCTGCTGTCACCTGAATTTTTGATCTTAGCCATTCTGACTGGTGTGAGGTGGAATCTCAGGGTTGTTTTGATTTGCATTTCCCTGATGATTAAGGATGTTGAACATTTTTTCAGGTGCTTCTCTGCCATTCGGTATTCCTCAGGTGAGAATTCTTTGTTCAGTTCTGAGCCCCATTTTTTAATGGGGTTATTTGACTTTCTGGAGTCCACCTTCTTGAGTTCTTTATATATATTGGATATTAGTCCCTTATCTGATTTAGGATAGGTGAAGATCCTTTCCCAATCTGTTGGTGGTTTTTTTGTCTTATTGATGGTGTCTTTAGCCTTGCAGAAGCTTTGCAGTTTCATGTCATGAGGTCCCACTTGTCAATTCTCGATCTTACAGCACAAGCCATTGCTGTTCTATTCAAGAATTTTCCCCCTGTGCCCATATCTTCAAGGCTTTTCCCCACTTTCTCCTCTATAAGTTTCAGTGTCTCTGGTTTTATGTGAAGTTCCTTGATTCACTTAGACTTGACCTTAGTACAAGGAGATAGGAATGGATCGATTCGCATTCTTCTACATGTTAACAACCAGTTGTGCCAGCATCATTTATTGAAAATGCTGTCTTTCTTCCACTGGATGTTTTTAGCTCCCTTGTCGAAGATCAAGTGACCATAGGTGTGTGGGTTCATTTCTGGGTCTTCAATTCTATTCCATTGGTCTATTTGTCTGTCACTATACCAGTACCATGCAGTTTTTATCACAATTGCTCTGTAGTAAAGCTTTAGGTCCAGCATGGTGATTCCACCAGAGGTTCTTTTATCCTTGAGAAGAGTTTTTGCTATCCTAGGTTTTTTTGTTATTCCAGATGAATTTGCAGATTGCACTTTCTAATTCGTTGAAGAATTGATTTGGAATTTTGATGGGGATTGCATTGAATCTGTAGATTGCTTTTGGCAAGATAGCCATTTTTACAATGTTGATCCTGCCAATCCATGAGCATGGAAGATCTTTCCATTGTCTGAGATCTTCTATAATTTCTTTCTTCAGAGACTTGAAGTTTTTATTATACAGATCTTTCACTTCCTTAGTTAGAGTCACGCCAAGATATTTAATATTATTTGTGACTCTTGAGAAGGGTGTTGTTTCCCTAATTTCTTTCTCAGCCTGTTTATTCTTTGTGTAGAGAAAGGCCATTGATTTGTTTGAGTTAATTTTATATCCAGCTACTTCACCGAAGCTGTTTATCAGGCTTAGGAGTTCTCTGGTGGAATTTTTAGGGTCACTTAGATATACTATCATATCATCTGCAAAAAGTGATATTTTGACTTCATCTTTTCCAATTTGTATCCCTTTGATCTCCTTTTGTTGTCGAATTGCTCTGGCTAGGACTTCAAGTACAATGTTGAATAGGTATGGAGAAAGTGGACAGCCTTGTCTAGTCCCTGATTTTAGAGGGATTGCTGCAAGCTTCTGACCATTTACTTTGATGTTGGCTACTGGTTTGCTGTAGATTGCTTTTATCATGTTTAGGTATGGGCCTTGAATTCCTGATCTTTCCAAGACTTTTATCATGAATGGGTGTTGGATCTTGTCAAATGCTTTTTCCGCATCTAACGAGATGACCATGTGGTTTTTGTCTTTGAGTTTGTTTATATACTGGATTACGTTGATGGATTTCCGTATATTGAACCATCGCTGCATCCCTGGGATGAAACCTACTTGGTCAGGATGGATGATTGTTTTGATGTGTTCTTGGATTCGGTTAGCAAGAACTTTATTGAGGATTTTTGCATCAATATTCATAAGGGATATTGCTCTGAAGTTTTCTATCTTTGTTGGGTCTTTTTGTGGTTTAGGTATCAGAGTAATTGTGGCTTCATAGAATGAGTTGGGTAGAGTACCTTCTGTTTCTATTTTGTGGAATAGTTTGTGAAGAACTGGGATTAGATCTTCTTTGAAGGTCTGATAGAACTCTGCACTAAACCCGTCTGGTCCTGGGCTTTTTTTAGTTGGGAGACTATCAATGACTGCTTCTATTTCTTTGGGGGATATAGGGCTGTTTAGATCATTAACCTGATCTTGGTTCAACTTTGGTACCTGGTATCTGTCTAGGAACTTCTCCATTTCATCCAGGTTCTCCAGTTTTGTTGAGTATAGCCTTTGGTAGAAGGATCTGATGGTGTTTTGTTTTTTTGGTTTTTCAAGACAGGGTTTCTTTGTATAGCCCTGGCTGTCCTGGAACTCACTTTGTAGACCAGGCTGGCCTCGAACTCAGAAATCCGCCTGCCTCTGCCTCCCAAGTGCTGGGATTAAAGGCGAACTTAGATTTTTAGGCTTGGTATCAAGTACGCATTGGGTAATGTTGAGCTATCTCACTGGTCTGGTGTCTCTTTATTTTGAACCAAGAGGCTGATGTCCCAGAACTCATGGAGGAGTCAATAAATGTCAGATACAAGTCAGCATCTGTCCTTTCCCTGTATAGCTGCAAAACTTGTCATTGCCTGGAAACATCCTAGAGAAGAAGAAAGACATAAGCAGAAAATGGACACTCCCCCCAAATAATTCATCTCACAGAAGAAAATCTTTTGGGCAGGTGAGATGCTGCAGTGGATGGAAGTGCTTGCCTTGCAAACATGAAGGCCTGAACTTGTTCCCCAGAACCCACGTGAAGGTCAACAGAGAGGACCAACTCCACCGATTTTCCTCTGACCTCTACTCATGTGCTATGGTGTGCATTCCTCACTCCCAATAGCAATAAATAAAGTGTAAAAAGACTCTTTCCCAGGGCTTTGAGACACAAGACCCTCAGCAAGTTTTTAACTACTCCCTACCTATGAAGTCAGAGCAAAATTCACAGATGTCCTGTGCTAACAGAGAGCTTATCAGGACAGGGGTTTCAGCCTGCTCACTAATCCACATCTCTCTATCACTTCTGTTCCACAGGCACAGCCATCTTGAACTTGACCCTGCTAAAATGGCCATTTTCCTATACAGTTCATGTGTAGAGAAAGTATCATTGCTCTGTGCTCAGATGGAAGTCAAATGGAACTTCAAATGATGCGCTTACACTGTGACCTTGATTGAAATTCTGTTCCTCTTATAAATTATGGATGCAAGTCAGGTAATGAGCTAACTCAAACAACTCAAGAAGATGAAGGGACTTACATGACTTGGAGAGTGTCTCCTGAGTGCTAAGAGGACACCCATCTTTCCCAGCCTGCACCGCTATGGGAAGACAGGTGGAGCCCAGAACAAGATGCTGATAACATTCTTAGCCAGTCACACATTCACCTCTGAGCGGGATCCCTGCACACTCAGGTCATTGCTTGGTGGGCGACTGCCTTGGCAGATTTGGAAGTTCAGACAGACCTGCCATATGCATTTCAAAATCAACTTCTAGAGCCAAAATTTGTCTCTTAAGCTTTGTATCAGCCATCTATAGCAGCTGAAAAGCATGCCCAGATTTAGCCTGGTTCATTGTTGCGTTAGTGACTGAAATGTGGCTTTATACTTGAAAGGGGTGGGTATGGAATGGCCACATCTTGCTGAGCCTTTCTGATTGGCAGGTGGAAATGTGGAAACATCCACAGGCATGCAATGGGGTGCAGGCAGTGGAGGCAAGCAGGGAAACCTTTCCCACTCCTCTTCCACGGGTGGCATATTTTACAAAAGGTCATGACAGTGAGTACATAATACATTTAGCTGTTGCAACTCTACGTTCATCATTAGCTTTCCTCGGTTGGCCAAGTCAAGTTTGGGGTAGAAATGGTGAGGTTCAAAGCCTTCCTTCCTCCCTCCCTCCCTCCCTTCCTTCCCTTTCCCTTTTTATTGGTTATTTTATTTATTTACATTTCAAATGTCCCCCTTCCCGGTTTCCCTTCTGCAAATTCCCCATCCCATCCTCCTCCCCTTTGCCTCTATGAGGGTGCTCCCCCACTCACCTCCCCGACTCCCACCTCACTGCTCTAGCGTCCCCTTACCCTGGGATATCAAGTTTCTACAGGACCAAGGGCTCCACCTCCCTTTGATGCCAGATAAGAGCATCTTCTACTACATATGTAGCTGGACCATAAGTCCCTCCATGTGTATTTTCAAAGCCTTCTTTCAAAGCTATTGTATTTAGTCCATTTTCTACCCTCTAAAGGGAAAAAACAATTATGCTATTTATTCACCAGCAGTTTTTCCAAGGATTTAACTCAGTATCTCAAATACTGTATTTCATAATCTTTTCTTTTTTGCTCCTTTTCCAAAGAGAAAACTTTCTATGCATTTGCTGAGGATGTTCTTCTTATTTTATTTTATTTTCTTAGATATTTTCTTTATTTACATTTTAAATGCTATCCCAAAAGTTCCCTATACCCTCCCCCTGCCCTGCTCCCCTACCCACCCACTCCCACTTCTTGGTCCTGGCATTCCCCTGTACTGGGGCATATGAAGTTTGCAAGACCTAGGGGCCTCTCTTCCCAATGATATATGCAGCTAGAGACAAGAGCTCTGGGGGTACTGGTTAGTTCATATTGTTGTTCCACCTATAGGGTTGCAGACCCCTTCAGCTCCTTGGGTACTTTCTCTAGCTCCTCCATTGGGGACCCTGTGTGAGGATGTTCTTCTTAAGGATGATAGAAGGTGGCTTTGCATGTGGCTACCTCAGCTGGCATGGCCAGGTTTTTGTCTCCCCAGCTTTTGTTAACTACTGTTCAAGTCAAAATTTTGGGGCTCTGACAGTTGCGGCTGCCAGATTATGTCCACCTTCCTACATCATGTCCACCTTCCTACATCATGTCCACCATCCCACATCATGTCCACCTTCCTACATCATGTCCACCATCCCACATCATGTCCACCATCCCACATCATGTCCACCATTCCACATCATGTCCACCATCCCACATCAAACCTCCATCCCACGTCATGTTCTCCATCCTTTGTCATGTCCACCATTCCATGTCATGTCCACCATCCCATGTCCTGTCCTCCATCCCACATCATGTCCACCATCCCACGTCCTGTCCTCCAGTTCATATCATGTCCTCCATCTCATGTCATGTCCACTATCCCACGTCATTCCTCCATCCCACATCATGTCCTCCATCCCACGTCATGTCCACCCACCCCATGTCATGTCCTCCATCCCTTATCATGTCCTCCATCCTACATCATGTCCTCTATCCCACATCATGTCCTCTATCAGGTTTCATATTCACCATCCCAATGGGTGCTGGTCCAGTTTACACAGCTCTGCTGCTTCTGGCTGCTTAGCCCCATCACAGCCTCTGCCCACTTCCACCTTTATGCTAATGCCAGGCTGTTGGTATGGTTTGGGTCTGATCAAGGACTACCTCAGACCTCAAGCTCTGTTTTTGAGTACCACAGGTTTGGAGCATGCCTTATCTACCTCTCCCCATACCATGTATGGCCCACATCCTTCAGCTATCGATATATCTCTCCTTTTGGCAACTTAAGCTCAGAGCCACCAAGGCACTGTCATCTGCTGAAACAACACATTGTCTCTCAGCCTCCACATGTCCCTTGCCCACCTGAAGGAGCTATTATCGTGTGTAGCTTCTCAGTCGCTGCCAAATGGAGGAGGCTGTTGTGCTAATTGCCTGTAAATGATGAAGCTCACAGCAGATGTTGGCAAAAGTAAACCAACAGTTTACTTAGCTTTAAGGCTGTAAGTACCATGGGGTGTAGGAAGAGTCTTTAGGAGCTAAATCACCAATAGGGAGTGAGGTCTTAGTTATGTTGCTTTAGGGAGACTGCTATAGCCTAGCATATAGTCTTACTGCTATAGTAAGGATGGGCAAAATGTGGCTGGTGGGTTTTATACAGCCTGAAGCTTGGCCCTGTCGACCCAGCCATACTCATTTGTGTGTGTGTGTGTTTTCTATTGCTACTTTCCTGCTAAGCCTGGTATTACCAGCAATCCTGTGACCTATGGCCCAGAATGTTTCCCTCTGGTCCTTTGCAGTGAAATTGATAAACCCTTTTCTCTAGTCTGTCGAGTAAAAGAAATGTAAGACTTCCTGCTAACACTAACCTCTGAGAGGTTAAGTCAGCCTTCTCAGATTCTGTAGCATCACCCCCAGGCCCCGCTCTGTGCAACCTCCTTCCCCGTCCCCCTACGATTATCTGTGTCTGGCTCCTATATCCATGTACCAGGAGTCTGTAACTGCCTTTAGCTTGGACTGTGTTACCAGCCAAGTTTAGGTGTGAATTTTTTCTGAAAGGTATCATGAAGATGAGGTGCTATTGGGATCCATAAAAGCATTTGTGATTTTTGAGGTGAGTGTGTGTGTGTGTGTGTGTGTGTGTGTGTGAAGGTTTTGGGCTTCCCTGATTTTGGGTTTTGCTTTTGTGTCTTCTTGTCAGGCAGAGTAAGGCTAGTGAGAGCTCATCACGGTCTGCCTTACCCAGTTGGACCTGCTCAAATCTCTGGTGGTCTGGAGGCCAGGGAGACCAACAGAGCTGTAGATGCTACAATTGCTCTCCTCCTAAGCCATGCGTAAAAGCCACCACACAGGAAGAGTGAGCAGAGCCTTCCAGGATGGCAGATTAACTGAGGCAGTAGGGTGCAGCAAGCATTGGTTCATTTGCACTGAGTGGCCTCATCAGCGTTCCAGTTAACAGGTCTGCAGTTTCAAAGACGTTCCCAAGAACTCACTTCCCTCTGCGTCTCTCAGGTCATTCTCTATGATAAATTCTGTGGCCCTTAGAGGACTGTGAAGAAAAATTACTTATGGTAAATACATATGCAGCTGTCTTATTAATTGTGAATGGCATTGATGGAGAATTAATTATCTGTGAGGATGACCTGTGTCTGACCTTGCTGTTTATGAGGAAATAGAGCCCCGATACTGTAAAGTTACAAGCTAATTTGCGGTTCTGTTTAATAGCAAATGACTCCTTCTTCCCTGGTTATTATTTTATTGCCTTGTAGATACTTAACTAGGTTTGCATCTGACCCAGAAAGCTCCTGTCCCACCCTGGCTTCTTATTCAAGTATTCTGTTTTTGAAATGCCTTTTGTTAGTCGACATACAGATCCTGCTTCTCACGTACTCGTGAAACAGGCTCTGCCGTCTTGGACTCAGGGAAGCAAGAGTGCCAACCATGTCATTTTCAGCCTCTCCTCACTCAACTGTACTCACAGCTAACAGTGCTTCTCAAAATGGGATGGGAGCAAAGATCAACAAATGTATAACCCAGTACAGGCTGGGGCACACATCAGCAGAATTCTTCACAATGCAGGCATTCTAAGATATTAGAACAGGTAAAAATGATAGATCACATCATATTTAACATGTAGCAGAATGCAAGAGGGCAGATCTATCTTAAGGATGCTCAGGATAGACTGGCATATTCACTGTAAAAATGTCTGAATTGACACAGAAAATTTGAATCAGAAGTGAGAAGTGTGACTTATGGGGCAAATGTGGCCCACACTCACTTTTGGTAAATACAAGTTTATTAAAATGTAACCAGACACATTATTTTATCAACACTCTACAGCAAGTTTTGTGTATCAGTGACAGCCTAATAGTTATTACAGCGGCCACAAAGCCCACAATATGCACTACCTGGCTTTTTCCAAGGAAACAATTTGTGACTTCTCTTCCTGGATGGAGAGTGCAATTCTGGTGATGTTTACCTCCTCTTGAGACATGACACAGTCTATAGGTAACAGAGAGGGCACGGTGGCAAGGATGATGTCTTAGTTTGCTATTGCTGTGATGAGACATCATGACTTAGGCAACTTATAGAAGAAAGAGTTTATTTGGGGTTTATGGATTCAGTAGGTTAGCAACTATGACCATGATGGGGCAGAGCATGGCAGCAGACAGGCAGACAGTTGAGAGCTCACATCCAGATACAGCCGTGAAGAAGTGGAGAGCAAACACTCTGGAAATGACCCAAGTGCTTTGAAACTTCAAAGTTGGCTCTCAGAACCATCTCCCCAGTAAGGTCACACCTCCCATTCCTCCCCACATGTTCCCACCAGCTAGGGACCAGGTATTCAGACAAAAAAGCCCAGGGGGATAGTCTCATTGAAACCACCACCAATGGCTAATCCCCCAAGCCTGGAAGAGCTAGAGCATCCATTAAGATGTGCAGCAAGCTTCAGGGAGATTCCTACAGCAAGCTCTGTGAGGACACCTGCTGGTAGGTCCTCCTTCCCTGTATGTACCTTCTCACTTTCTGCTGGAAAAAAAATCATGAGGGAAAAGTTGTGGAAGCCACCATCCTCTCAAGGGCGTGAAATGTTTACCTCCATCACACACAGTGAGCTGAAAACAAGGGATGTTTACTTGAGGTTGTGAAAAACTCAATTTGCAACAGCGGTGACAGGCACACACAGTGGCAGGCTGCTCTCTCCCCACTGACATTGCCCGGATTAAAAATAGCTGTTCTGTTTGTCCTTCAGCCTGGCATTGAACTGGAGCCTTCCAGCGCCGTTCTCCTCAGCTTCATGCTTAATGAAGCATAATTTGTATTAATAGCAGCTATTAAATCTAGAGTGCTTAATAGGAATTTAGAGTGGAGGCCCTGAGTTACTGAACTCCTCAAACACGGTCCCCAGAGAGCTGAGCTCAGGCTTGAACACTGGCAGCAATGAATCATGGGTCTGGTACAGTGAACCAGCTGTGGTTGGTTAGGAGGAGGAAAAAGAAGAAGAAGAAGAAGAAGAAGAAGAAGAAGAAGAAGAAGAAGAAGAAGAAGAAGAAGAAGAAGAAGAAGAAGGAGGAGGAGGAGGAGGAGGAGGAGGAGGAGGAGGAGGAGGAGGAGGGGGAGGGGGAGGGGGAGGGGGAGGGGGAGAGGGCGGGGGCGGCAGGGGGCAGGGAGTCAGAGCTCAACATGTAAGCATCCTGGAGTTCTCTCTGCTTCCAGGTCACAAGGTGGTCCCTCAGTCAGGTGATGACAGCCTTAAAGAAAAGGTAGAACTGGATGCTGGAGAGGTTTTGGTTGTATATGTCTATGTTCAAATTCAGCTTCTCATCTGTGAGCTGGCTTCAGTCTCCATCCCTGAACTTCTAGTTTCTTGCTCAAAGACTTCTCAGTCTTGGAGCAGCAATGCCCCAGAAGAATGAAGACTGGATGGGGCCTCCCCCAGCTCTGTTTGCCTTTTCTTGAGACCCAGTTGTATTTCCCATGGACCATGAAGGATTTCACCAAGAAATTATTTGAATCAAGAAAAACAAAACAAAACAAAACAAAAAAACAAAACAACAACAACAAAAACAAAAACAAACTTTCTTTTACTCCTAATTAAACTCTGCTTCCTCAACCTGTCCATGTCCCTGCCTCCCAACCATTAGTACACATTGTGTTTGCTTGTTGATGTCTGACAAATTCCCTCATTCAAATCTCAGGTAACAAAACATGCTCACCTGCGCAAGAGTTCTTTGAAGAAAGTGGGAGAAATGTGTCCCATTGTTTGTCAGGAGTTTTGGTCCCCAAGTAACTAAGTCATCAATCCTGGTTGTCATGATCACTAACATTTCATAATTAAGAGAGCAGTGTCCAACACAAGTTCTTCCTGCCTGTCTTTCTGAACATTACCGGCTGTTCCGCTTTGAGCGAAGCATGTAGTCCATCTGGGCCTCAGTATGTATTTCTGTAAAATAGGGTCACTCTTGAAGGACTCTGATAGGTTGTTGAGATGGTAACCATGAAATAAGTCCCGCAGGTCCTATGCCCTAGCTGCTCATCAGAGCAAGAAACCTGCAGAGGTGCTTCAGCCTCTACCCCACCACATATCCCCCGAAATGCACACTGGCCAACGACATCCTTTACTGCACTGAGCTGTGGGTCTGATCCATACAGTGCAGGTCTGCTTCTAGACATGGCTGCTCAGAACTTGGGTAGGGACAGACTGCTGCAGAATTGAAGTTTCAGAGCGGTCACGGAGTTGGGCAGGGTGCCGTTGGAAGGCAGCTTTTGAGACAAGTTCAGCTTTTGTGCCAAGGAGAAAAACTGCTTTACAGTTACAAAAGCTCTGAAGCAGGATAATTAAGATCATATTGAAGCAATGTGGCCCATCCCTGTTAGGAAGTATTACCTGTCCCAGGACCCCAGAGGGGAACAGGCAGCATGGGATTCCTGTTCCACTGACTGGTTGTTTCTGTAATCTGGCTAAACTGTCCCTTCCAATCACAGAGCTGACATCCTCACTTTAAAACTTATAAATTACTTATTGTATTTTTTCCATTTAATAATTTCAGATCACAGCTGACCATGGGTAAGTAACACTGTGGAGATTCTGTAGTTAAGGGAAGGACGTTCCTTTTTATAAGTTAAATTATACTCATAGGTATATGAACATAAACATATATATTACATTTTATTGATCATGCCTTATTTATTTATTTATTTATTTATTTATTTATTTATGTCTTACATTGCATTAATATGCATGTGTGTCAGTGTGAGTACATGCACATATGAGTGTTGATTTTACTGCAGACTCCAGAAGACAGCTTTGGACTCCCTACAACTAGAGATACAGGAGGTTTGAGCCACCTGATGTGGGTGCTGGGAACAGAATTCAGGATTCTCTGCAAGGAGACGCTGTTAACTGCTGAGCCATCTCCCCAGCCCTGATCCCATGATTTTTTTCTTTTTGGTTGTTCTGTGCCTCGTTTCTTTGGTTATACGGATCTTTCTAGTTTGTTGAAATGTCATTTGTCTATAGTGCTCTTGGTTAATCCAGAATATCATTGTCCCAAGGTTGGAATATTTCCTTCTAGTAGTTTCACGTCTGGAATTTATGTTTTGATCCTTTGTGAGTTGATTTTTGACAAAGGCAAAAGACAAGGGTTCAGTCCTAGTCATCACCATGGAGACAATGTTTTCTAAGCACCCTTCATTTGGGAATCCTTTCTCCCAAGCATATTTGGATCTCCTTGAGGCATTCTCTCTGCTGGGCTGGTTACACTGAAAGTATTAGTAGCTTCTTATCAAATGACTCAATCCTTGTCTCTGTTGGTATTTGCTCAAAGGAGTTAATAACGGTCCCCACAAAACTTACACATAGATGCCAGGGACAGTTTTATTCATAATTAATCGGGGTAAAAAGCAACCAACATGCTTCTTCCCAGTAAGCTACTGGGTAAACTGTGACACACCAAGACTGTGTCTTGTTATCTACTGTTGAAGGGAAATGAGATAGAAAACCATGACAAACCACAGAAAAAACTTAAGTGCACATGGGGACGAGAAGTTGTCCATCAGCAAGGTCTCGATCCATTTGGTTCCCGCTGTGAGACTTTATAGAAAAGGTAAAACCATGGCAAACATACAGATGATCTGCTCTTGCCAAGGGTTTATCAAGAGGAGAAAGGTAAACTGAGAGAATAGAGAATTTTTAGTGTGGTGAAAATACCTCACATGATTCTGTAATGATGAATGCACATAACTACACATTTGTTCAAATCCATAGGATGTAAAACACTAACAGTCATGGAACCAACATAATCAACCTAGAGCCATTCGATGATTGGATAAAGTAAGTATAGTACATGTATACAAAGGTATATTATTCAGCCACAAAGAAAAGTGAAACCCTGCTATTTGCAGCAAAGTAGATATAACTGGAAACCATGGTGCTAAGTGAAATAGGCCAAGCACGTAAAGACAAGACTCACTGTGTGCCCTACTCATAGAAACTAATCTGAAATAAAGTAGGAATGAATGAATGAATGAGTGAATGAATAAATAGAGTAGGTTGAGAAGGGTGTTTAGGTGTTATAGATAAAGGGAGCTTAGATTTGATCAGTGTATGCCAGTGTATGGAATGTAGTTCACTAAACTATGTTAATATAAGCAATTAAGACTTAGTGAAAATATGAACCCTAAGGTAAACCAGAGATGCTAAATGATGACATGGGGTCAACATAGGCTCATAAATTGTAAACATGTTCCACTATACTGAGGAATACTGAAATTTGTAACTTCTAAATTTGTTGTGAACCTAAAGCTTCTTAACAAAAGAAAGAAAGAAAGAAACAAACAACAACAACAAACCCAAGCTCTAAAACTAAAACAAAATAAGCAGGAACAGTGAAAAATGGAAACCCAAGTTCCCAAGACACCTTATTGCGGATTTCAGGTTGATTTTCACGTCTGGTGGCTGAGTTGGCAGATCTCTGAGGCAGATCTCTCAGTGTGAGGGGGCACAGCCTCTGGAACTTGATTTTCTGTCTAAGGCCGCAAATGTACTTAACCGCGGAGGCTTCTCTCCAGAACCTGTCTGGTTTCTTTTATTATTTCTTTATTTTAAGGACTTGATTAGTTCTTCAAGAATTTCACACAATGTGTGGTGGTTTGTTGATGCTCATCCCCCAACTGGTTCCCCAATTCTTTCCAGATTCACCTCCTCTTTTCTTACCTACCAAGTCTGACTCAGTTTCATGTATGAGTACTGTATTGATATCATTTACACTTCCCCTCCCTTCCAGCACCCCTATTCTCCCAAACATCTCTTGATTTCATGATCTCTTCTGTAATTATTGTTACACACACACACACACACACACACACACACACACACACACATTGGGGAAGTGGAGAGAGAGAGAGATTGATGCATTTAGTATTGTTTGTATGCACATGTGTTTGTTGCTAATCACTGGGATTGGATAACACATCAGACGACTTGTCTCCAGAGAAAATGGACTGTTCCACTCCCAGCAGCCTTTGCTTGCAGCTCTTCACTTAGGGGCGGAGCTTGTGAAAATTTCCCCATCAATCTTGGGATAACAAATGGTGCAGTCATTATGCAAGTTTTATATAGACAACCATATGATTGAGGTTTCATGGTTTATTGTTTTGTCACATCTAGAAGACACTGTCTCAAGATGACATTCTGGTCCTCTGGCTCTTTTGATCTTTCTGTTTCCTCTTCTACACTGTTCCTAAGTCTTAGATGTGGGAGTTGTGCTTTAGTTGTGCTACCAGTTGGGGTAGGTATGGTTATTTTTTTCTTTGCATTTTGACCAGTTTGTGGATCTTTGAAATAGTCTCCATTTGCTCCAAAAATAATCTTCTTTGATGAGGTGGGAGATTTTAATTTCTCTGTAGATATAAGTATTTAGAATACAGTTGGAAACTATATTGATTTGGAGAAATATCAGTAGTAGGCTCTCCTCTAGAATCTATGACCTTTCCAGACACAGGCAGCTGGGTAGGTTTACAGTACCAAACATAATCTATCTTCCAGTCAGACAGGATATAAGAGCTACTATTGTACCATTGGGGATATCTTCCCAGGCTGGTCATTATTGTGGTTCACAGGTTTTTACAACTGAGTAAGGCTTCCTCAGATATTTTGGTCCAGGGATGTAAAAGGAGCTAATAATATATTTGGGAGGGAAATTATATCAGACATTTTGACTCATAAGGATAGTGAAGCATGCTTCTCTTCATTTGAATCTCTGTCTGCAGTGTTGGTGCAGTTTGTACCCGTAGCATAAAAATTATGATGTAATTTATTTTGTCACATTCTTGTACAATTAAAAAATGCTTGCCAACTCTATCACTGCATAACCCACATAATTAAAACAACCCACAAGAAGAGAGGCATTTCTATGTAGGTGTGGCTGGGCTCTGCAAGCTTAGCTTTTGCTTTCATTCCCAGCAATTCTAGGAATATGGCACAGACTAACTTCTGCTCCGTGTTCTCAGTCTGGTCTCCCCTGCCTCCAGGTACTGCAGGACACCCTTTCTGCCGAGCCTTCTCAGGCCTTTCACTTTCTGCAAGCATCTAGGAGTCAGACGGGAACATGTTGAGTGTCTTCCACAGCAATACCGTTCACGCCCACCACTGAGCCCACACGAAAGCTGCTGCAGAACTGCTCCAGTGCTATGTGCATAGAGGGAAATGATACAGAGAGAACTCACATGGGAAAAGATGGCTGTATGGAGCAGTCATGATTAAACAATGGGGACGCTGAGTTCTTGAAGGATGCTGAGTAAGTACATGGTTGAAGTCCTCAACAGGGCCTTGGAAAAGTCTGGGGAATGGAGAAAGTCCCAGCATCCTTAGCTTCATGGAGAATACACTTTGTGCTTGCCAGTACAGGGGTGAGGGAGGACAGATAGAGGGACAATGACAGAAGGATGACAATGGTCACTCTTATTAGATGGGAACCCTGTGATTTACGCCCCCCATGTCCTGTGATGTTTAACCTCGTCAGTGTTTCAGCCCTGTGCACACTATGCACCTTACAAGTTTGTGGGGGAAATTCTTTATCTAAGAGAAATACGTAAACCAGCTCATTATTCTCTTTAAACTGTAGGCCTTAATCCTTAAACTTAGTTAATAATTTTATCCCGAGACTAATGTAAAGACACAAAGCCACATGTGTGGCCTTTGTTAAGGTAGCTCAGGGCAAGTCTTTCTCTAACTCCAGCTCTGTAACCTGCCTTCATAAACACTAACTTTGATTGATACCCATTCATCCAGAAATTCTTTTCTGCAATGTAAGTCAGGTTTCTTGGACAGAGTGCTGGAAAAAGATTTCAGTTCTCTCTCTCTCTCTCTCTCCTTCCTTTTTCCCTCCCTTCTTCCCCTTCTCCCTTCTCCCTCTTCCTTGCTCTCTCCCCCTTCCTTCCTTCCTTCCTTCCTTCCTTCCTTCCTTCCTTCCTTCCTTCCTTCCTTCCTTCCTTCCTTCCTCCCTCCCTCCCTCCCTCCCCTTCTCTCTTTCTCTTTCTCTTTCTTTCTCCCTCCCTCCCCTTCCCTCCTCTCTCTTTTCTCTTTTCCTCTCCCGCTCCCTCCCTCCCTCTATCCTTCTCCCCCTTCTCTCTCTCTCTCTCTCTCTCTCTCCTGAATATGAACATTCTTTTATATATTTTATAGCAGGATATGATCAGAGGGTTTTCAAGGAATGCTTCCCAGTTGACATGGCCCAAATGGTCCAAACATGCTTTAAGTTTTATAGTTGAAGACAATTTTTCATGTCGGCATGTGGTTATTGTACTGATAATTTAGAAGGAAAAATTACTTCTATTTCCTTTCATTTCCCCCCTCTGAGTGACCTAAAGAAATGCAAAAGCACAGGGCTGAGTACTGGATGCATGCAGGCATTCTATGCAACAGAAATAGAACACATTTAAATATAAACTCCAGATTTTACTGGTGTCTTCTGATGACTGTGTCTCTATGACCTATAACTGAGAACTAGCTTTAGAATACACACGTGTGTTTACAACGTCAACTTTTATTTTAGTTAGTTTATGTTGAACTATTTATATAAAGTCATACAATCATTATCTTTATTAATTAGCCAGACCACAATTGCATAACTCAACACAAGAAAAGTTTCTCATCACTGTTCGCATTTCCTGTTGGTTGCTGCCAAGGTACGGGTTTACTTAGGGCTGGCTCCTGCTGCCCTTCATCTACCTTCTTGAATCTTTGTCATCCAAAGACTTGCTTTGGCTTCCCTTTCCAGGAAAAAGAGTGGGGTTGATTCTGTCACATCCTGGCTCTGAAGTCCTAAAATGCTTTGTCTCAGAAGAAACACATTGACACTATTTGTAGGAGGAGTGAGTTAATACATTCTGACTAGCGGTCTGCAATGGCCCACGCATGCTCAGTGAACAACAAGCGCTTCTGTATTTACTAACCCTGAAACCTGTCTGACACCCATTGACGACAGAGCATTTGTTCAGGGTACCAGTGAGCTGGTGCCAACTATGCAGGACAAGCAGTTACGGAGGCTATAAAGGCACTCCCTATATTCACAATAAATGAGCCTGCTTCTGCTTCTCACCTGGCTCCCTGAGTCTGTGTCCTTGATTCTACACCTTCTTATCTCCTACCCCAAAGACCATGGGGCGGGAATTGGGTGGGGCAGGGGGAGGGATGAGGGCTGGGACAACAACTATTTTGATCCACATCCTTGAACCAGGGCTAGCAATGCAGCCACATCTAACTGCATGGGATTTGCAGGTCTGTATATGGCAAACACCACATGCCTCAGTCACACCTCATATTTTATGAATCCAGATTCCTAAAAGCTAATTGATAAGAAGCCTAACAATTCATATTAACAAGCACTACTAAAATAGTTTCCTTACGATTGAACAGCCGGGCGGTGGTGGCGCACGCCTATAATCCCAGCACTTGGGAGGCAGAGACAGGCGGATTTCTGAGTTCGAGGCCAGGTTGGTCTACAAAGTGAGTTCCAGGACAGCCAGGGCTACACAGAGAAACCCTGTCTTGAAAAACCAAACCAAACCAAACCAAACAAAACAAAAAACCCCCAAAACCAAAAGATTGTCTGAACAAAGTGGAATGGAGTTGCACCCATATGATTTTCCAATGTCTGGTTTTATCAGAAGCAATTTATTTTTTGAACTAGTTATTTGAGATGTTATGTATTTCCCAATATCAGTGTAATTAAGAATAACTAGACCATTTCTATTGTTGTTTTTATATGAGAATAAGAAAAACCATGGCCATAAAGAGCTACTTAACATTTTCTATAAATACCCATCTTGGAATAATTAAAATATGCCATAATACACTGCTAGCCTTTCTTTCTATGCTATCTGTACACAAAGAGAAAGCATGGTCACCCATAAAGGACTGAATATCAGCAAAAATTATCATTTTTCTCATTAAATTTTATAATGAAATTATTAGACTATAAATTGTTAAATTTCCTACTTTTGCTATATGATACACTTTTTATTTCTTTTGAATTAAAAGCATTCAATAAAAACTTTCATAATTTGGAATTACTGATTTGGAGAAAATAAAGCTCATATATATGAGATTTTTTCCCTTGGGATAGGGATAGTTTTGCTCTCTCTCTCTCTCTCTCTCTCTCTCTCTCTCTCTCTCTCTCTCTTTCTCTCTCTCTCTCTCTCTCCCTCTATTTCCCCCCCCCTCCAGGTCACATTTCCCAGGATGGATAGAAAGTAATACGTTTTCTCCAACTTGAAAAGATTTTCTTATTCATGGAAGAAGTTTTAATATTGTTATAATTTTCTTAGGTTCAAATTATTTCACCTTATTATAATTTTAAAGTGTTGCCAGTTTTTGTAGCACATCAGTTACTCCCTTACAAAAAGATTATGTTTAAAAATAAGATGAATGATTAAAGCAGCACGTAGTTTCTTGGGGCTGAAAAGATGCTGGCATTGATAAGAATCATCACTTATGCTTTTTTTTTTTTTTTTTTAAGAAACATATGTTGTGTCACTGGTCATGGTCCAAGCGGATTTTAAAAAGACATTTTTGAGAAACATTTGTTTAAAGTAGGGTTTGATGTTTAGTTATATATTTTACATTGGAATTTCAGGAGAAACTTAACCTATAATCTATTTCTCTCTCCATCTATAATCTCTGAGCATCATTTTAAAACTAAATATGTAGTTGTCCTGTAGGATGTTTATGCACTGTAGAACAGCACTGAGTTTGCAGGATTATTAAAGTATGAGAAAAATCTAAGTCGTTATAGAAAAATAAATGTCCCAAAACACATCTGTCTGCCACTGACAACCAATACCTGCTGAGCAGCAGGAGGGAGGCGGTGGGAGTAAGGACAGGCAAAGGAGACCCAGAAAGCAGCCCGATACCAGTTCACACCTGTCTGGTTTGTTACCCTCAATACAGGCTGACTTTGTGCTTCAGGAATGTCGTCTTTGTGGCTCCAAAGTGAATGACAGTCTTAAAACTTCATCCATGCCCTCTCACGGGAACGGAGAAGAAAGAGATGACAAAATCTACCTTTTAATCAAAGCTTTGCTCCCTAACTCAGGAATGTCTTTCCCCACAGGCTTCCTCTTACTGGACAAAGCTGAGTTGAGCAGGCAGCAGCATAGGTAGCTGTGAGAATAGAAAGTAGAGTGTATGGTGATCAGGTAGTTAGCAGAATAAACCTTCTTATATAGTTAAAAACATACACAGATACACAAGTACATAAGGAATATTTAAAATGAGTTGACGTCGGTCTCAGGACATGGAGAAATCAAATTTGCACTTACCATGAAGATCTCCCCATGCTGGCTTGCTTATATAGAATCAGAAACTGCTGGTAGGCTGCATGGGGTGGGGAGAGGTCGCCATTTTACCTCGCTATTAACTCTGGGAGCTACAATACTGACCATTATGATAAGAGAGCCCATGGATGCAATAGTGGCATGGATGTTGTGGGGGTAACCAACAGCTTTTTAAAATTATATTCAAAGCCCACTCCACACTTGCCTGGTACTGTTAACCTGGCCAAGAACCCATGTTTGAAGCTTATAATCCCCAGGGTTGAACCTACTACTATATATTGCTAAACTGTCATAGTATCTAATTGCCTTTTAAGTTTGTGTCTCTATACCTGTAGATAAATAGTGCTGTCAGATCTCATCAGATAAATTTCTTTGTAGTAGACAGTGATTAAGGCAGACACTCACAACTTGCATAGTGCAAGGAATAAATGCCAGTGGAGTGATCAGCCATGTATAGGATATCTCTAGCATCCTCCATGACCAAGGCTCGGGGTGGTGATGGAAGAGGAAGAAAAAAGATTGTTGAGCTAGAGGCTGGTGGATGAGTGTGTGTGTGTGTGTGTGTGTGTGTGTGTGTGTGTGTGTGTGTAAGACATGACAAGTCTCTGTACTGGTGAACTCACAGCAGTTGTGGTCGACTGTACAGGGAGCTCTAGCCAGTCAATATTCCAGAGTAGAACAGGAAAGGGTCATGAGCCCTGATCCCTAACTGAGGACCTACGCATAACTGATGATTTCTGGGGAAGGTAGAGTCAATTTTTGAAAGAATATGGTCCCTGGTAGGTCAATTATGTCCCATTTGGCCCTACACCCAGGAGTGTATTAGCAACACAAACTGGACTTTGTGTTTTGTTTTAAAAAATAAAATCTACATGAAGCTGGGGTTGGGTCTGGGGAGGTAGAGGTAAATGTTCTGGGAAGGGGTGGGTGAATGTGACCAAACATATTGTCTGAAATTCTGAAAAAGTTACTAAAATATTCCATTCAAATATTAAAGTGATTTTATTCCATTCGAATGTTAAAGTGATTTCTAGCTGATCTCCTGTTCTGTTTTTTTTTTCCTATAAAGAGAATATGCTGGACTCTTCTCAGGCTCAGTTTGATCATCTTCCATAGGTGACACATGATTCTATTTTTCATAAAATGAGAAGGACTCTTAGGTAATTTGATGGGAAAATAGGCAGATGCAAACAGACCAATGCAAGGAATTGTGTGCCTGTTACCCAGACTATAAATTGTTGTTTCTCTCTGTTTAGTGTGAAGACCATGCCTTGATTCTTTTGGGTCTTGCTTGTGTGAAATGCACAGCCAGGTGGCTCTCCTACAAGAGCCTCCATCTCTTGCTCATAATAGTTCCCAGGCCACATGCTACATGGTTCACAGGAAGCTTCCGAAGGCAGATCTGGGAGCTTTCAGGATGAAAGTTTGTGCTCTGGCAGCTCCAACAAACTGAGCAAGGTCACTGGTCCCCAGCATGCTAATTAAAAGGACAACATTGGAAGGGGTGGATGGAGGTTTCTTGAATGTGGCAACATTTGGAAGAGGAACAAACAATGGGCCCCAGTGACCACTGTGTCTTTGGGTACTGACATGGGGTTTAAATAGAGGGCAAAGGTATGTGTATAACTTAGTGGTCCTGACCAGTGTATGCCCCTCCCCCACTACGTAAACATCAGCATCTCAGGTCTCTTTTGTCCAAGATTCCTTTGGCTTCAAAACCAAGGTTTTGGTTTCATTGGCTGTCAAGTCATATGAAATCTCTTCCAGAAAGATACATTTACCCCCTCATTCGCTTGAGGGCTTCTTCCTTTTCTTTCACCACAGTGTGACATTCCCAGGGAACTTTTAAGTCTTTGGGGTTCATTGTATTAACAACCTGATAAGTCAAGTGTCTCCTAGACTATTTCCTTTCCTGCCAGCCCAGTTTCAAGAATGATTGGCCTCTTTCCCATCGACTTTCCACAGCTTAGATCCCTTGTGTGCCATGTAAATGGAAGCCTCCTTAGTGACAAAAACTTACAAGACAGAGGAGGGAAGGAGTTTTGGTGAAAATCCAGCCTTCGCTGCCACCCAGCTGACTTAAGTCTCTAACAGAGACCAGCTTCTTCTGTTACTAGCAAATGCTGCTTGTGTTTGACATTTAGAGGCATGGAGCCACATCTCTCCATAGTTTTGCTAAAGAAATATCACAATTATACAAGTTCCAGACTACTTCTGTTAAAAGCACAGCAGTCATAAAAACAGAAATGCAAACTATTGTACCCGCTCTAATGAGACATGCGGGGCAGACTGAAGGATACTGTGTCTCAGGAATAGTCAGTCTGAAAGCTGAATGCTATGCTGGAAACAGAGGCTCATGGGCTGAGTGAGGCTCCAGATCATTCTAGAAGCAAGTGGATTGCAGCGCTTGCTTTCTTACTTTGTGTTAAAAATGTTGGCATAAAGATTGTGGAAACCCTTGCTGTCTCTGAATACAGCTCTGTGTCCCGAAATACCTGCCATTTATTTCATCAACTAAAATTTGTACCAATTTCCATCTCAGTTGCAACAGGATTTATTGGCTGAGGCTCTTGATTCATGTTGCATTGTCATAAATGGTCTCTCTGAAAGGACCCATTCTTACTTGCCTGGTCTCCCTTGCCTAGTCATTTCTTTGGTGTATTGATAGTCTTTTATACGTATACATTTTTAGAACATGTATAGTTTCATGTGTACTTATTAACTTATAGTAACATTAGTTGGTTAGAAATCCTTCTATCACTCAATTTTTTTCTTTCTTTGTAAATATGCTTACATGATATCCCCATGTTGCTGTGTCTTATGTTGGGCTTTCCTTGAACAGACTCTGATGTAGAGATAGGCATGGAGTCAGCTTATCGGCAATTTCCTCAGAATTGAACATTGGGAAGAACAGAGGGAATCAGGTCAAATACAGAGAAGCCAGCTGGACATTCTTAGAAGCTGGAAAAATGAGTACCCGTGTCTTGAAAGAAGAGACAGCAGGACATGGAGAGCTGCCAGTTTGTCAGTCTAGCACCTTCTCACTCAACTCCACTGCACAGCCCACTCTATGTACTTACTACCTATCTGCCCAGACTCCTTGACATAGCATTTCATGTTATGTCATTCATTCATGAACACTTGAAAGTTTCTCTAGAGATTGTCAAGAAGGAATTCCTGGATTTCTGGAGCCATTGTCTCATCAGAAGTGCATGAGGGTCTCTGGGCCTTGCCAACATTATCTCTACTCTCTCTCTCTCTGGGTTGTCCAATCTGATGGACCTGTGATGCTAAATTTTCATTTGTAAAATTATCAATGGCTTTTGGAATATTTCTATATGCTTTTTAGTCTCTCAAGTTCCTTCTGTGAGTAATCTATTCATTTTCTTTGTCAAATGTTCTTTTGAGTTCTGAAGCATCATTGTGGTCTCCTTTTAGCTGGTGAACAATCTCTCATAGATTTTGATAATGAAATCTAAAGAATTTAAGCAACGCTTTCAGGTGTGTGGGTTCCTGTTTAGAACATGTAGGTTTTAATTAGTCATTCTTGCTGTCTGTCTACCTCTCTGCTTCTGTCTTGCTCTCACACATGCATAGCTGTTTGTGATAATTTTGAATAATCACTTCAGGTACATAATGATCATGTAGCTTTTAACTGTGGATTTTGAGAGTGGTTATTTTTTTAAAAAATTTTTTTCTCTTTCTGTCTGTCTTTCTCTCCTGCCGCCTCCTCCTCCTCCTCCTTCTTCTTCTACTTCTTCAATCTTATCTTTCTGTTTGTCTTCCTCTCCTGCCCCTTCCTCCTCCTCCTCCTCTCCCTCCTCTTCCTCCTCCTTCTCCTCCTCCTCCTTCTTCCTCTCTCTCTCTCTGTCTCTTTCTCACTCTGCATACTACCATTCTTTTTTTTTTTAAGATTTATTTATTTATTTATTATATGTGTGTATGCTGTAGCTGTCTTCAGACATTCCAGAAGAGGGCATCAGACTTTTGTTACGGATGGTTGTGAGCCACCATGTGGTTGCTGGGATTTGAACTCAGGACCTTTGTAAGAGCAGTCGGTGCTCTTAACCGCTGAGCCATCTCACCAGCCCCACTATCATTCTTAAACTGAAGAAGCCTCAGAATGTTTTGTGTCATTTCTCGGTTGCAACTTCTGTTTTACAGTCAATTGAATTATTTTTTTCAAACTTTTATTGGTTCTTTATTAATTTCACATCATGCACCCCAATCCCATTCATCTCCCACTCTTGTAACTTCCAATTAACAAAGAAAAAAATCTTGTTGTAGAAGCTATAGTGTCATAGTGTGTCCCACAGTATGCTCTTTTGCCCAAATTTCTTTGCTTGCAGATATTTCAATGACTTGTTGTTCTGGTATGAGGCCTCTGGCTTCTGCTACTCTTGATACTAGAACCTCAGTGGGATTGAATAGCCTGTTGTTGCCCTGTGTCGTGGAGATCCTATAGTTTTGGATCTATAGTGTGGGCCCCTTCTCTAGCAGTTCATGAATGGGGTAAATGTTGGGGTGGGTCAATTCAAAGCCCTGGATCAGGGCCTGAGAGGCATCTAAGCTGCTCAACCCACTGGCTCTCCTACTTCCATGTCCTCAGGGCTGGCTAACCAGCAACCCCTGCTCTACCAAGGTCAGCTCTACCCAGCTGCCCACATGAGGTGCAGGACCAGCTCTTCTGAGAGCTGCAGCCCAAGGGGGACAAGTTCTCCCACTTTCATAATCTCAGGACTAGCTCTCCTCCCTGCCATAGATGGCAAGAGATGAGGGAGTCCATGCTACCACATAGAAGACAGGAAAAGAGAGGCTGACTGTCTCACACTCACACCCTCAGGGCCAGCTCACCTGTATTCTGCCATCATGATCAGTTGTACCGTCCTGCAGTAGGTGAGGAGCAAGACAAGCTCTCCTGTTCTCATGACTCCATTGGCCAACTGTCCTGCCCAACACCATGGTGAGGGCAAAAAGGAGGGGATCTCCCTCATTCATGCCACTGCATTGCAGGCAAGTTGAGGGGCCAGCGGTTTCATGCTCACACCTTTGAGAATGGTTTGTCCATGCTCCCCTCACCCCCTCCCTGCCAGGATCAGCTCTTCTGTGATGCCCAGTTGAGGTGCAGGGCCTGCTCTCCTGAGTGCTGCAGCAGGTGAGGGGCAGGGCCAACTCTCCTGCTCTCATGACCCCAGGGTCAGCTCTCCAGCCTATTGCATGTAGTGATAGGGGAGGGGAGAGGAGAAAGGGGCATCTCTCCCTTGTCCATGACATAACATTAAGACAAGTGGTAGGGCCAGGTCTCCCAAGCTTCTATCCTGGGGAGGGGCCGCACCCACAACTCCTGAAATGTGCCCTGAGTACTGCAGCTGGCTAGGGCTCAGGGTCATCTCTCCTGCTCTTATGCCTCCAGAGCTAGCTCTCCTATGATCCCCAGTTGAGGAGTGGGTCAAGTTATGTCTGCACCACCTTCAGACATTAGTACGTCCTCGAAGGGTGGGTGGGGGGCACCAGAAACATCTGTCTAGCCTTTAGTGATAACAGACCCCTACCACTGCAGGCCTAGGGACCTAAATATGAGCCCTGGTGGTAGCATAGACCAGGCTCCCACCTGTTGTGATCATAAAAAGAGAAAGAGCTATAAGAATATGCTCTGGTGGGGTGTGGGGGAAAGGGGTACCTCAGTGGGTCCATGCCAAAGCATCCATTTCCCCTTAGAGACCAGACACACACCAGTATAGTGTAGAATAGAGTTTATTTAGGGCATGGAGAGGGGAGTTGAGACGGTAGTAGAGGCAAAGAAAGGCAGAGAGAAGGAGAGAGTAGATAAGTGGAGGCTGACCATGACCACATGGAGAGAGGGGGGAAGAGAATGGGGAGAGAGGGGGAGCAAGGGGGCAAGAGGCAAGAGAGAGGCAAGAGCATAAGAGAGAGAGAGAGAGAGAGAGAGAGAGAGAGAGAGAGAGAGAGAGAGAGAGAGAGGGCAAGCAGTCTCTTTCATAGGGCCAGGCCTACCTGGCTATTGCCAGGTAACCATGGGGAGGCCGATACCTGACTGTTGCCAGGTATCTGTGGGGGTGGAGTCCAGACAGAATGCCAACACCATCATGGTCCCATGTGGCATCACTAGCTACTCAAACTAGGTTGTTCCTTACTACCCTCGAGTCTCCAGTTCTGCCTCTCTTTATTATGCCCACAACCTACTCTCTTCCATTTCTCCACCAATTACTTGCTCCTCTGAGGGGCTGTCGGGTTCTCTGGGTGTCTGGGGTTGTCTCAGGCATGGTTTCAGGAGTTCTACGCCCTGCTTGTGCATGATGGAGTAAGGCAGGGGTCATCTCAGACATGGTCTGCCCATACCCTCCAGGCCTGCATGGTACCTGACTGGTGTTTGTCTCTGACTTGTTCCTTGCCTGGCCTGGCTGCCCAAGTGGCCCTATGCAAGAATTGTCTGTCTCAGGCTCACCCCTGCCCCCCAGTGGCCCTCAGTGCCAGGCAGTGGGCACAAGGAAAGGGGTTTCTTCTAGTCTCCCGCTTGCTCCCCATATTGGGAGCCACAGGACCCTGCCCGAGCTGGACTGGTGCTCCTCTCAAGCTTGCTTTATTTTCAGGGGATGTTAGGCATCATTCCGATGTTGACAGGTCAGAACGCTGAGTGTAGGCATAGCCTCTCTCCTCTCTGCCACTTACTGCTGCACATGTGACACAGCAGCCACACCTGCAACGCTTCTATGGGCAGGCAGGTAGTCAGTTGAATCTATAAAGGACCTAAAGAGGGCCAGGGAGCTGGCTTTGCTGCATCCTTGTCTCTTTCCACTCAACTGTACTCCCCCATTTTCTCCCCCTTTCCTTGGTCCCCAAGTCTTATCTCGCTGCTGTATTAGTCAAAATAAGACTTATGCATCAGTCAAAATAAGACTTAACAGATTTGAACAACTTTATGGTTGGTCTGAAGTTCTTGAATTTTTTATTACCTAAAACTGATGTAATTTGAGAAGTGTTTTTCATACAGGAATGTAAATTCTGTAGCCACACAATGTACGTCTAAATGGCACCATTCTGAGAGGGTACATCCTTGGGCTGTCTCTTCATTCTGTGTCTCTCACTCAGGAGGCAAACACCCTCCAGGCTAGTCTGTTATCTCTCCCCAGGGAGCATTTATGTCAAGAGAATACATTCCCAGCCATCTGTCTTGGGTTAAGACTTTCTGTATACAGAGCCAATTCCTCCAGAGGTCCTCTCTGCAGAAGCCCGGACTGCATTCCCAGTGGGCTGATGGTGCAGGCTCAGCCTGCTCCCTCACCCCAGGCAGCACACAGTTTGGAAACTCTTACCTTACATTTAATTTTGTTGCCAGAGGTGTCTCTTCTTGATCGCACCCAGAGAGGCACACTTGGGAATACTCGCTCCTTCATCAGTCCAGACATAATATTTACTAAACGAGCTGAGAAAATCTGGCAGCAAAAACTGGTCCACACATGCTGGACACACACACAGACCACCCATCTGTGAAATCCCTCACCAGAGGTCTTGCTACTGAGAATTCTGTTCCTGCTCCACACTGAACACATTTCCTGAGTGGGAGGCTCCTGCGAGTGAGAGAATCTGCTTCAAGTTGTGTTTGGGTCAGAATGTGTTAGAAGTAGGCTTTGATGGTTGTGTCCTAGCAGCTGTTGGGAAAGAGCGTGTGTATGGAGAGCGTTTTAGAACCAAAGTGCTCTCCTTCCAAGTGACAGAGTGATGTATTTGTATAAAATGAAGCGTTACTTTATCATCTATTCACAAAGGGAAAACGCACAATGCAGTCTTTCCAGCATCTAAAGTCTTGTCAGAGGCAGCTCATGGCTGTCCATCACCTATATTGTAGATAAATAGCCACATTTTCCAGAAAGCAGACTGCTTCTCTGTGATGAGCTTCAGTATCCATATCCCCCACGTCTAGCTAAGTCTTATGAATGCATGCATGAGCCGGGGACTGCAAAATTCTACAAGGCAAGAATTGTGGCAGGAGCTCTGTGCAGCTCTCCTGGGAAGTGGCAAGGGCCACGCCCATTAGTTTCTCATGGGCTTCAGGTCTTGCAGCCAGTTTCAGCAGGTGAGGAACAGAGCCTTGAGTGATAAAATCCATGCCCAGGTGAGAGGTTCCCACACCTGCACTACACACTCATTGTTGTGCCTTCAGGTGGCGGCTGGACAGACTGCCCTGGAGGAGGAGATACAGAAGCAGTATGGAGGAGCATCTCCAGGGAAGAAATGGTATTGAAGAAAGGGAGGCAAGGCGTCTTCCTGATTACTGTGACCTAGTTATGCAGGCTGCTGGAGGCCTCTAAAGGCTTAGGCCCACTGGCACCTCAAGAGTCTGTGAATATCTTGTACTCCTCTGCAGATGTGGTTCATGGCTCTAGACAGATGTTGCTCATGGCTTCAGATGTGCCTCCTTGTAGATCTCAGGCCAAATGTAGCTCTGCACTTATTTATGAGCCCATTTAATTTTATCTCTCTCCTTCACTAGTCTGTGAATCCAGACACCCTGTAAGGAGCTGTGGGCATCTTTGGGCAATGACTAGATACGTGTCTGAAGGTTTCACATTGCTCTGAGTCCCCATATCCCAATGTCTCCAGGACAGTTTTAGGTCTCAGGACATGGGGAGTCTAAAAAATGGTCCTGAGACCATTTTCTGGTGTCACCATTCTGGGAGGGGAGCCATGTCTCCCCTAGTTTCTAAGTGCATATTTTAACACAACGTGCTCGCTCTCCCGCTGGCTCTTACTCCTTGGCTTACATTTTTTAACACAGTTTTTTTTTTTAATTTTTGAAACTAGTTATTTAACCAGGGGGTTAATTTGTATCTGGTGTGTTGGGGGTGCTGGTTTTAGTTCAAGGTGATAGGAAGGGAAACAAGTCTTTGTCACCAGCTCTGGCACCTGCAGGGTTGTCACCAGCTCTGGCACCTGCAGGGTTGTCACCAGCTCTGGCACCTGCAGGGTTGTCACCAGCTCTGGCACCTGCAGGGTTGTCACCAGCTCTGGCACCTGCAGGGTTGTCACCAGCTCTGGCACCTGCAGGGTTGTCACCAGCTCTGGCACCTGCAGGGTTGGCTTTTGCAAAGGCAATATTTGATTCTCAAAAGCTGGCGTTCCCTCAGCGTGGGCAAGCATTTGGCTTAGTGGGACAAGCACAGGACTCAGAACATCATGTTTGTGTGTCACCAGCTGTGTGGCCTTGGACAGGAGAGCTGATGGCTCTGGGCTCAGTTTTTTTCATTTAGGAAAAGGGGATGAAATGTACTTTCTCCTGAAGTCATTGGAAGAATTCAATTGGGAAATATTGGTAAAGTCTTGGACCAAATTAAATCCTTAGAAAACGTGTGAAAATCACCCCTGGCCTTCTACCTTCCTCTCTTTCTGCAGTCTCCATTGAGAAGGCCAGGGGAGCACCTATCACTCAATGAATGAATGGGTTCACTAAGTGAGAGAATGCAGGAAGGTGTGAGTGGATGAGATGTGACCCACACTACATATTATTTTGGAGTGTTGAATGGACATGGTGAAATTTAGTTAGGGAATATCCGAAAGTCTGGACACTGTGGCAGACATTTGGAAGGTGTTATCCCATTTAATCATCACAAAGATGCTTTAAGTAAGTTTCCATTATCAACACTGTACAAAGGAGGTGAAGGGTCAGTGAGACTGTCAAGGTATAATGGCGCTGTAAGTAAGAAGTGGTTTTTCTAAGATACCTTGAAACAGAAGGGCACAGATGGGGTGTATGCACAGGTTATCAAGGTGAACCAATAAAGCTCCACTTATCAGATCAAGGCCTCCTTGTCTCTTTATTGACTCTGTGATGCAAAAGAGGAAATATAATTTAGCGTGACAAATACATTGGCTTGACATCAAGTGGAAAGAACGCTGACGGTACGCATGTCAGTTATGTACAAGAATATGCACCTTGGGGTAGGATGGTGGAGGTGGGCTTTAGTGGGATATCAGGACAGGAAGGGAGGGCGATAAAGCTTCTCTCCCTAGAGAAAAGAAAAAGCCCATCTCTTTTCACGTCCATCTGAGAAGGAAGAGGAGAGGAGGCTAGCTAGCAGGGGACTGACGGGAGTCAGAGGGGGCCCGTGAGGATGCGCACAGGAAAGCAAGAATGCCTCTTGTGACATGCAGCAGGTGTGCTGGTCATGTTCAGTGTCTTCTCCTTGTCACCAGTGGTTCTGTTATGATTTGAATTTATAAGGTCCCCCCATGGGCTTGTTATTTGGATGTTTGGAACCCCAGCTGCTTGCACTATTTGGCTGCTGTTGTGGGAATTTAGAGGGCTGAACTGGAGGAAGTGGGTCACTGTATGGTGGGTCTCTGGATACTTCATAAAGTACACATCTCTCCACCAGGGGCTTCTTCTGTCCTAATGTTCTGCCCAGGTACATGGGACTAAGAGTCTATAAACTGAACCTTTTAAAATTGGGAGGCAAAATAACCTGTCCTTTGGGTTTAAGTTTTCCCTGTCATATATTCATATTCATATGTGTGTGTGTGTGTGTGTGTGTGTGTGTGTGTGTGTGTGTGTGTGTGTGTATTCAAGGCAAGGTTTCTCCATGTAGCCCTGGCTGTCCTGGAACTAGCTCTGTATAGACCAGAGTGGCTTTGAACTCAGAGATCCACCTGCTTTTGCCTCCTGAGTGCTTGAATTAAAGGCATGTGCCATTACTGCCCAGCCATCAGACATTTTGTTAACAAACTAATAGAACTTCTGAGGACATCAAACATGTATTAATTTTGTTCTGTGTGTATGGGTATTTTGCTTGCATGCATGCATGTGCACCACATGTATCCCTGGTCCCTGTGGTGTCCAGAAGAGGGCATCAGATACCCTGGAAGTGTTGTTACAAATGGTTGTAAACATCTCCATGTAGAACAGAACCATCTAGAAGAGCAGCCAATGCTATATCACTGACCTATCCTGGCAGCTGCCCAAGGATATTTTGTTTGAATTTCCTCACATTCCCCCTGATCCGCAACTGAAGGGTGAGGCTTAGCATTGCTGTGTTGTTTCAATAGAAACCAGGAGGGAGAGTCTGTAGCAACAGCGTATAGAATCCTAGGAAAGTGCTCTGGGCCTCCACTGGCTTTGGATGGTGAGAGGGAGGCCAATTCTGTGAGGTCCCATGCCAAGGTAGCTCTTAGTGGCCTCTGTGTATAAAGACAGGTCAACATGGGGGTGGGGAGCCAGATCAAAAGAGGGGAAGGGCCGTGTTCATAGTCACTTTTCCCAGGAAACATTCTGATTCCTCTGAGTGGGTCTCATGGTTACCAGGAGGAGTAACCTATCTTAGGGTTCACAGCTCCAGCAACTTGTAGGCACTCAATAAAGTTCCCCATTTCATTCCGATCATCTTTCTAGCTGTCTCCAAGGGCAATACTCCCAGTCTCATGTGTCCTGAAGGAAGCCTCCTAAGGGTCAACTTCTCATGTGACTACTGTCACATCCACTATGCCTCTTTCACCCACGTGGATCTAGGATAGAGCGCCAGAGATGCTGTCCCAGACAAAGCAATGTGCAGCCTCTCATCCCACCACGTCCAAGCAACAAAAACTCTCAGAAGTCATCGTTACTGTGAAATTCTAAAATCATATTTATTCAACCAATTCACAGAAGTGTCGTAATGACCACCAACATGAATCAGTTTGTAGGCATTTACAAGCCAACGCTGAAAATAAATATCTGTCTGTGTTGAATAGGCATTTAACAAATTACTCAGAAACTTCAAGAATCGAAATTGTTAGAAATTTAAAGTTTGGAATTCAGGCATGATAAGATCACAGCCATGGGAAGAAACTCAACTGATCCCCCCAGGGGTTATGTCCCTCTTAAATCTTTATGTACATGTACTCTCTCGGTACCCTTCACTCTGCATCAGTTAGAATCTAGTAGGGCAATTAGGGAGGGAGAGGGTACTAAGGGAAGGGGTGGGAGGGGAAGGCTTTTCTCTGGTCCCCCGTGGCTGGGCAACCTTATTGACCGGCAACATAATGCGCTGTTCTGAAGTTGGATTCAATTTTCTATGAATTCATAATTCCTTTTAGTAAGACATTTCAAGGTTTGCATTGTATCAGACTCATACATACACAGTAGCATAGTTACCAAATAAATACATTTTGTAGACTAACGAGATTCATTCTTGGAGGCAGCTCAAGAGGCTCAGAAGTCTACTGTGTGCCAAGAACACACAAACCCCAAGTGCAGCTGGCTCCCGTGAAAGACACTCAAGCGGCACTGACCATTAGGCCACTTTGCAGTCAGGTGCAGGTGGAAGATGATTGCATACAGTGAGACTGCTCTTTCTCTCTGCAGAGTGAACCCCAAAGAGACTCCAGTAGATAAAACAGTCTGTCCATCTCAGGCCTTTCCCATGCATTGAGCTGGGAACAAACTGGTTTCTCATACAAGGCTTTAAAAATGGTGACATCCTCTCCAGAGATGGGGGGAGGAGGGAAGGGTCTGAGATTGGCTGCACCCAGAACCTTTATATTTAGTCCCAGCATCAATGACAGAAGATGATAGAGTGAACAATATTTAGCAAGTACTTAGGGAAAGGCAGAGACAATGGTAGGTTGGGCAGCCTCTGCTCTGTAGAAACAGCATTGGGGATGTTATTCAGGTATGTTCTACATGTGTGCAAGCAACTATGTGCAGCACTGTCCCTGTTCATGGCCAGTGTCTGCCACTGTCTGACTACTGCACAGAATATGAAGATTCACGGAGGCTTCTCTAAGCTAGGAGATCTGCGTGGTTGGCCTGCTTCTATATGGTTCAGTCAATATGGAGTTTAGTGATATACTGGGTCTTCACCAAGTAAGGACAAGCTAGATGCTTCACTTCCAAATGTTTATGACTCCTGCAGTGTTCCAGGTACTTCTTTCAGGGCTTTGAGAGCTAAAAGCAAATAAGAATAACCTAAGGCATCTGGAGAATTAAGGTTGGTTGGGACCTCTCTGTTTTGTATCCTACTTCCATAGTATAGATATGTATATATGTACATACATATATATTATCAGCTACTCTTCACTTAGTCCTGTCTGGTATTCTATACTTATTACTCCAATTCCCTAAACTAATGCCCCGTCCTACCATTCCAACTCCTTCTTACAGACATTACAATGTACATGCAGTAACATAACAAGGCCCATTCTAGTAGCTACAGGTTTCCTTGGGAACAACTGGCTTCTATATAAACTTTCTTCTTTCTATTTTCCATCTGTTTTTCTCCAGTCACCTGCTATGCCTTTTCAGCATCAACAGCTCTTTCTCAGAAGCAGATAAGGTTGGAAACCTGGTAGGGAGATTGATCCATCATCCACTTCCAGTGGTTCTGGCTTGTAAAGCAACTACAGAAACTGCCTCTACGGTCATATGGCATTATTTACCCATGATTCCTCTGACACATGAATATGTTTACATATAGAACAGTGCCCTGGCTTCCTGGTTGCTTCTGATGCTGTTGATCCTAATCAGCCTCCAGTTTACTCTCCACCTCTACCACCTTCTCATTCCATATCTCTTCTCCTCCTGTTCAAGTGACTCACCCGGGTGCCAAGTCTAATTTTCTTTGCCCAAAACTTTTGCTCCATTTCCAACCTTCTAGAGTGTGTCTGTGAAAGGGCCATCAATACTCCCTTCCAGAGCTCCAGGGCTCCTTTGCATCGTGGAGAGTGGGTAATGGTTAGAGCCACAGCCCAGCCTTCCCTGACGGCCAGGATGAATGCACTTTTGCCTCCAAAGATGCATGCATGCATTTCACTCATGGTGAAGTGATGAGTCATGGGTCCAGTTGGACCCTTACTCTTGGGCCCTCGAGGAATCCTTTCAGAGTAGAGGCCACCTCATTGTCCTTCTTCCACTCGGGGGGAGGAGGGTTGGAGTCTAGACCTAAAACCTGTGTGTTGATTCTCTGCCTTTGTAAATAGAAATAACCTCTTAGCTTCTTTTTTTATGACAGCTCATTCTGCTGAGGAAAAGAACCCTCAATATTTATGTGTTTGTGTCCCACTTCTGCTCTGAAATGCTCAGTTTAAAGGGTCCAGGTAACAGAGGTGCGTTTTCTCTCCCAGATAAAAGAAAGCAAACATTAAAGCCAACATGATTTTGTTCCTGTGATTAATATCCAGCGCCTGCAGTCTGAGGCCTCTCGTGTCTGCTGCCCTTGTCTCATCGGACTTTGGGGGATTGGGCTTCATAGTGATGAATCTTCCCACAGTATATCTGATAAAAAGGGTGGGTCAGTGGCAAGGAGCTGGGCTCATTAACAAATTAAAGCTCCGTTTCCTCAGGCCTATGACTCACAGGGTGGAAAAAGTGGGCTCATCAGGGCCTAGCTGCCTTTGCTCCTGGTGTGGCGGGGAGGACTCCTTTTACTGGTTCTACCTGGAAAAGATTACTTTGGGGGAAAAACATCCCTTCCTGTCAGCTTCCATGAGGAAGCACAAAATATTGTCACCTGCTCTTTGCCCCTTCCACTCTCCTTCCCTCCCTAGTGATTTTGCAAAGGACAACTGCAGACAAAGAGTGGGCTCCAGGGGGCTGGGTTTGTAGAAACTCACTATGACTTATGGTGACTTAAGTCATCCTGGCTTATGTGTCATTGGTTCCTCTTCTATGCCCTGACCTCTGACCTTGACCTTGAGATCCTAGTATGAGACTTGACTTAGGTCATAGGCACAATGACTGACAAAATATAAGAAGTTCCAGCTGAAGGTTTATGGTGCTTACACCATAGATCTTATGCCATACATCAGGAAGGGAAAATGGTTGGAACCCGGTACCTATATGGACCATAGGAATGAGATTCCCACTGTAGATGAAGCTGTAGCTTTGACTTTTCCTTTCCGTTTTCTCTTTCTCCTACTTTTAGCAACATGGGATACTGTCCTTCCAAGAGAAGCAGTCCATTACCCATCCAACTTAGTGTCTGAATTGTGACAGCATTCGCCATTCTCCCTCCTCCAAGTGCCAGCACAGGCTGGCCTCCACAGAGACAGCGCTGAAACCCTGGCCTTCCTGAGCTTTGTTCTTCGAGTACAGCTTGCTGAAGCCTCACTTGTAGAGTGTGCCTTACTAGTTCCAGAGTGCTGCTGAGACTGTGGCTGCAGCTGCCCTGCACATCACCCAGCCAGAGCTCAGTCCTTCATGTGTGAACCTTGCATCAGGCTGGCCAGACCCTGGGCTTTGGCTGGAAACCCCCTGGACCCACTTAAAGCACTGTTCATAATTTTCCTGGTCTACTTACCTACTGCTTCTTTTTGAGGACTACCTCTGTCTTAGCTTCACCAACTCTCAGCCATCAGGGGGGATGTAAGCCTCCTGAACCCACTTAAACCACTGTTCATAATTTTCCTGGTCTGCCTGCCTACTGCTTCTATTTGAGGACTACCTCCATCCTAGCTTCACCAATTCTCAGCCATCAGCCAAATTATTTCTCCATAAAGGGAAAGGCTTTCCTCTACACATGACCCGAGCCATGATAACTAGGGAGAATTCAGGAGCATGTTGCTCACTTTCCTGAAGCCCTCTCTGCTCATGGAGGCCCTTCAGCATCCCTAGGATCATCCCTACCATCTGACTTAAACTAGACGACTGCATCTTAAACTTCTCCCCGACAGTCCTGTGTGTGGAACCCTCTGACACTACAAGAGCTGAGGATTCTCTCTAGTTCATCCTCTGTCTCCTGTTCCTTGGCTTAGAATCAAGCACACACGGGTGCTTGGTGAGGACTTGCTGAATTTGTGGAGCATAGGTACAAACAGAGACTTCCATCTGCCTAGTGACTCAATGCAATCGCTCTCTGGCATGCTCATGGAGGTAACTTCTCTCTCTCTTTGTTACCATGGGAGAAAGTCAAGCTTAGCTCCTAATATGTAGCTCCCGGAAAACCAGCTTCCCCTTTCCAACCAGTGTCAGAAGGGAGCTAATGCAGGATAAACGTATAAAGTAAAACAAATAAAGACAGGCAAGTGAAGGTCCTGGAGTTGACTTGGAAACTTACACTGCTCATTTCCTTTGCCTCCAGCTGGACAACGGAACGTGGTGACATGAAAATTAAACCGTGCCAAGGGCCTTGGCTTGTCAGCCTCGATAAATGTCTGGCACAGATAGAGAAGCCTGCAACATCGGAACCTGGCTGAGCATATTGCAGGAGGCTTTGGGGATCCTCCAGAGGCCATATGTTCCGTGAACGTCACCCACTTTTCTAAAGAATTAGACTTATTCGCTCACTTTTTTTTTTTGCAAAGCCTATCTGGTTAATTTAAATGGGGAGATGATTAAGAAAAAGTACTCTTTTCTTTGCAGCTAATATTGAGTCATAGAGGCAAGAAGGCTGTTAATTTTGAAGTGTTGCTGGGTAGGGCTTTCTGCTGATTGTGTTACTATTGATTTGAACAGCCACAAGTCTTTAGGATCATTTTTAGAGCAAAGACATGAACAGGGCTGAAATGAAAATCAGTCCCGGATAATGAACACTCCTGCTTAGAAATCATTATGGACTGAGCCCTGCTAGGAAGGTGCTTAGCCTGGGGAGTTAGCACTTGCCACAGCAGAGGAGGAAGCCCCTGTGCTCAGTGATTAGCTAGGTCTCTGGGTCTAGGCATCCAACCCTTAGGAATATTTGTCTGATTTCTTCAATTCAGAAATAACAAGTGGGATTTTGGTTGCTCATTTACCGGTTTCTTTTGCGTTTTCTCCAGTCTCCTGTGAACTTCTAAGAGAGATTTAATGAAAGAACCCAGAGTTTTCCAGCTGTTCAATTCAAGGCAATGACCACTAGGGAGCTGTTGGGTGTTTTCTTTGGGGTAGAGGGATGGGGGAGGGATGAATGCTTTTTATGTATTGAGGGTGAGAGTCGGCCTCACATGGATCTGCCTGGTGGCTAGCTTTCTAGATGTCTAGCAGGCTAAGTTTTGAGTAGAAAATGAGAAATAAGAGAGTAAAAAGTTTATGACATGAAAATTCAATAAATTCAAATAGCCTCTTTTTTCAACCTTCAGTCTCATAGATTAGTTTTACTGGAAAGTAGATGGCGGGACTAACTGGAATGTTCCTTTGCTTGGGTATTGCCTGAAGCTGCTTCCACGGCACGAGGCAGGGTTTAGAAGAGTAACATTGAGAACAAATGGCCCTGCAAAACCCTAAGGCTTTCCTCTCTGGATCTTTATAGATAGTTTGTTGATCTCTGATACACGGGAAGGGGGTGCTGTTTTTCTAGCAGTGGTTATCTCCATGGAGATTTGGTGGGTGTCCCTTGAGACAAACTCTCTTGTTAAGGTCAGAGAATTTGGTCTAAACTGTGAGTGGTCAAAATGAATGGTTAATTCAATAAAGTTCTCAGAAAGTTCTGCCGCAGCAATCACAGTCCTTTATACTTGTGTGACTTGGGGCCTTAGTCAGACTTACAGAATTTGCTTAAATCTACTTGAATACACTCAGGATTCCTTGAGACACTTCTTCAGTGGGTTTAATGGCTTTTCTCCACTGGGGCAACTCATTGGCATCCTCCTGCTTCTCCTCCTCCCAACCTTCTGAGTTAACCGAGACTCGAAGTCAAGTTCTGAAGAGCAGACCCAGGTTGTCCATTTGGCAAGAAACGCAATGGACGAGTCTATGGCCACACCTGTCAGTTCATTCTCTTCAGGGCGGAATCTGCCTTTCCTTGGTTGCTCACCTCTTCCTAGGGGTCCCATAGTGTCCAGGTCATCTGGGAATTTTGGTTTCAAAATACCATACTCTGGACACTGGGAAAAGCCAGTGTGACTAGCGCCTTGCATTCCTGGTCAGAGTAGATGATGGTAGGCCGATGCCTTGACCTACCACTCACCTGGATACCTGCTGAAGTTCACTATTGTATAACCACTCCCTCCTTGATCTTAACCAAGGTTAAGTGAGTGTTGGGAACAGGATAAAAGCCTGTTGTCCCAGGAACATCACTTAGATGCTTTGGCTTTGGAGTTGGCATGCAGAGTGAGTTTGTGCTGTGACAAAGGAGGGGAAGGCTTTAGTTTGTGTCACCACTATTTCCCTGCAAATCTATGTCACCAAATGGCTCCTGAACTGATTGATACATCTTGGCTGCCATACCCCAAAGATTCCTAGCTTTCATCTGCCTCTCTTCTTACCCCCACCTCCCCAACAGAAACCCATAAAGGCATTCTAATAGCACAAACAACTTGCCCAACCACAAATGAGGAATGCAGCCACAAGAGGTAGCCCAGGGGGACATGGGAACAGCCATCCACCACTCAGCACTGAAAAGTCAGGGCAGAGCAAAGTGCTCTCAAACTCTAGACTTAAATATTTGCAATCAAAATCTCATTCAAAAAGGATTGGTTTTAAACATGCAAACTGTTCCCTTTATGGACATAATTTTGGGAGAATTCAGTAGCTACTAAATGCTAGACTGAAGAATGTCTTATTATTTAAATAATAGGATTGTAAAGCCTAATCCTTCCTGTAGATTTCCTGCCTTGTAAATGTGCAGAAATGGCCTGACAGAAAAGGGGGGATTTGACTGGGGTAGTTCACAAGAGATGTCTATTTCCTTTCAGTGAATATAAAAATCTTGCATTTCTTCCAAGAGAGAAAAATTAGGGCATGGGTTGATAAATATGTTCCTTTTCTTCCAGTGGCATCTGATATTTCATCCTCCTGTCTCCTGTGTAATTTCCATGCCTGGTTGTGTTCCTTCCGTAACTCCTGAGTCCTCTGCGGGGGGAAGGTCTGTCTTATTCTGCTTCATCCCATTCCTATTGCTGCGGATAGCATGCTTAGCACATAGTAGATGCTCAGAAATACATGTTAATGTGAATGTAAGTAGAACCATGGGTGGGGCGCAGAGGGGTAGTCTGTACCTTGGAATGACTCTGAACAGGATACTGACTCTGAGCCTTAGTTTACCCATCACAAAAAATGTCCCTAATAATCTATTTCTCAAACTCTTCACAGTGTTATCCAAAGGCTCATGAAAGAGAATGTATGCACAAAACACTCTGAGAGATGGAAAAACACCATAAGGTAGATCTCCCCAGCCAGAAGGTTGCAATGACCTGGTGTGGATCATTGGTACCTGGAGGGTGAGCAGAGTGCTAGAGGACATCAGCTATAATCGCTCCCTGAATTCTCTGTTTAGATGACACAGGGAAGATTCAACATTCAGTTGGATCTGAATGCTATGTGATGAGAGACCGATTGTGGACCTGGTCCAAGCCAATTCAGGACGGGCATGGGACAGAGTAGGATGATGGGGATGACCTATACAGATTGAGAACAAAGAGGAGCTCAAGATGTTTGAAACAAACATGTCCTCAAAGCCTTGTGGAACTCTTATAATGGACTTAATTCTTGCCTGCTATTCTCTAGGCCACAAAAGATTGTCCACCAGTTACTATAGCAACAATTCTCCTCACCAAGTGCCCACGTTAGAATGGAGATGGAAAAGTCTTTCTTATTAAAATAAGAAGAAAGAACAAGAAATTAAGGTTTTGATATATTTGCCCTCTATTCAAAGCATCCCTCCTTTTATGAGAAGAAGAAAGAAGCAGCTGTTATTGTTACACATATACTTTGAATCCCTAGCAGTTAAATTTCCCAACTAACATCTCAGACTGGTAGAGCCTACATTTGTTCGACTACATCTGAAATGATGTTATGTCCCAAAGAGAAAACAGTAACATAGGAGATAAGGGACCACAGGCTGGGTGGTGACAGCCTTGTCAACTTTTAGGCTACCCTTATATGGGAAAGTCCAGCTATACCAAACCCAAAGTAGATCTTTATCGACCGTGAAGTCTTGCTGGGTCATCCCATCAATCCTTTCTTTGGCTCCTAGTGACATCCATGCCCAAGCTGTCTCTTGAAGAGTGCCTGTATGACGTGCTTCCTGGGCCCTGTGGTTCTGCCATGGTGATAGCCCTGGGCAGAGCAGCCACGTGGGTTTAGACATTGCCTAGGCAGGTTGGAAAGCTGGTCAGTGAGCCTATGATGAGGACACACTCTACTTATGGCCAAAACCCAACTAACTCTTGGTTTTGAACTTGTTATACAGCTTACCTAGTCTCAGAAGAAGTAAAAAGAAAGGCTCTCCAAGCTCAGAAGTGTGTGTGTGTGTGTGTGTGTGTGTGTGTGTGTGTGTGTACATATACACGTACACTTCGGACCTTTCCATGGAAACTCAATTCTGCCCCAGCAAAGGCTTTCTTTTCAATTCTTAAGCCCTAAGTTCTTAGGTATATGAGCGAGACTCTACAGCTTTGTCTGTATAAAGCAACCTGGAGACCCAGCATAGGGAAGACCTGCTGGTGTAGGTGGAGAAAGGCTATTTAGTCAAGTACGTACACAGTGTGTTATAACCCAAGGAGTTTGAAAACACTGAGTCTAGGGGTGGCAAGTGACACAAAGTGGGAGCTCCTCCCCTGCAGAAAAGAGCAAGGTGATCAGAACTCTGCAGGTTGGGTGACAGGATTCTGGGTGAGCCCCGAGCAGAAAGAAATGAGGGCTACAGGACAACGTAACCACCCTGCAGTCCCCACGGATGGTGACAATGGGCTCTGGGAACTGCTCCATGGTTGGGACATAGGCAGTGCCCAAAGCATAGAGGGTAGATTCAAAGAAGCTGATGGCCTTCCCAGACCTGTCATAGAAACCAGAGGTGAGTGTGACAGGCTTGGGCATACACTGGGTTGGGTTTTACAAAAGGGGCACACGCGCTGCTCATCAGCCCCATGGGCACTAGTAGGGGAGGGTGGAGTCATCCCACTCCAGCTGGGCTTGCCTGGTGCCGCTCTGCCCATGTCTGACTCTGCCCATCCCTTCCTCTTCTTCCTCTTCGCTGTCATCGGAGCCACTGCTGCTGGAGCTCGCGCCTTCCTCTGCTTCCTCCTCTTCCTCTCCTTCGGTTTCATCTTCCCCGTGCCCTGGGCCTTCATGTTTCTGGACATCAAGGAGAGAAAAGAAGTATGCGTCAGGGACTCAGCAGAGGCCACGTGGGAGCTAGGAGCAGCAAAAACCCTGACGAGTCTTGGGATTCATTTCACTTAGAGCTAAACCCCTCACCCTGCCCAGAGATAGGATCTCTGTAAAGGAGGAAACTCAGAAAGTCAGATAAGGGTCTAACATAGCAGCACACAGTCAAGGAACGTATTAGTCTCAATGATAGATGGGTATTTAAACCAGCAGCATCATCGTTTACTGAATCTTTCAGACCCTTCAAATGGATATTTCAGGCTCTTAACTATTTGCTTCCCAGGTGCAGAACCATGCTTAATCTTGGACACCTTTCCATGTGGGAACATCGAGTCACTGGAAATATCAGGGCTTCTAAACCAAAGCGCTATCATTCGAAACTATTCTTTTGCAAAAGTCAATTTTTACACCCTCACTGTTCCCTACCTGCCTCCTTTGGCCATGATTGTGAGTTCAAACTGCACCCCACCCTTTCCAGTTCCACTCTCCTTTTTTTCCAGCTTTGCAGTGATTCCGGCAACATCCCCTTCCTGGATTTATTCTTTGAGTTGGAAAATCAGGTCATGAATGATATGTTGCCTTGTGAGGCTACATACCTCTTTAGATGGCCTTCTGCCCAATTCTGTTATCTCCAAACTGTGCACTTTCTACAAGGCCTCCCTTGCTCTAGCCTGCTGTAATGATTATTTCCTTGAATGGCCAGCCCCTACCCACTGAAGCCTCAGCAAGAGGTTAGCCTTTTTGAATTACACTAGTCGGCTCTTCGGATCACTCTTGCTTCTCACACTTTAAGCTCAGCTCTTTGGGGATGGGAATGCTCACCGCCAGCATCCTTAGATGAGCCATGCTGGCATGCTGGGTGTGAAACTGGAGCAGGAGATGAGCTGCTGTTAAAACTGGAACCAGCAATGATTATCTCTATAATTTGCCTATGACTCTTCCTAACTTTTCTCTGGGCTTGTGTCTTCTAAGCAAAGCACCCGTGGGCAAAAGGAAAGATAGGCAGATGTATAGAGCAGGGCCCTTGCATGGTCATAGATGGCTTCTGGGGGCTGTTGGACAACTGAAGTCAAGTGAACTTCAGAGTGGTTCTGCCTTGAGTTTGAATGCTGGTTGCGTGTGTTTGAACATATTACAACTCCTCTCTCAGTTCCCACGTTGGTAAATGAGGATGCTGCTTCCCATTTCACAGGGTGCTGCCGCAGACAGAACATCTGGCAGAGAGTCTGGCCTACAGGGAGCTTATTAAATGGCAGGTGTGGCTGTTGTAGTTTTGATTTAACTTATTCTGAGCCTATAAGTGAGCTCCATAGGCCATCTCATTTGCACTGTTAGCTAATCAAGAGTTCAATATTGAATTCCTGAGTGTTAGTCAGCTCTGAACTACAGTGGGGGTGAGGAACAGATACTGAATGACTGCTATAAGGAAATTCTAGTCCTGGGCTAAGAGTGATCCACACATTTACATGAGAGAACACGGTTCACAGAGAAGTATGGCTTGCTCATGTCAAGAGGACTAAAGAAGCACAGAGATGGGAGAATTGCTAGAAACAGACTCATTAGACTAGGAGGAGTCTGGATCCTGGATGGAGGCCGAGGAAGAACCAAGCTGATTAGCAAGAGAAGCACCCCACTCAGAGCTCCCATCCCAGAGAGGATCACCTCCATAGGGTTGACAGTGATAGTCAGTGCAGAGTCATCCCAGTCCATCTCAGCTTCCTTGGCAGCCTCAGTCTCTTGGATAAAATGCTGGTGGGCAATTCGGACTCGGTACACACCCATGGCCACAACAAACACTAGCATGCACACAGAGATAATGATGACGACAGTGGCGATGCTCGGGACCACTGAAACAAGAAAGGAACCCAAACAACATGACGATCAAAGATATAGCTCATTCTTCTGAAACACAAAGCATCCATGTTCACAATACAACCTTCCTCCACCCCAATTCCTAACAGTAGGGTTCCAGGTTCTTAATTCTGAGATACTACTTTCATCAAATGTTTATCAACTGTTCTACTCACTCTGCTGTGGTAATTGTGGAGAGGAAGGGAGACAAACTCTGTGAGCTTTCTATATAGGTGCATAGTAGGCATTCAACAAATGCAGATACTCTTTCACCCATGGCCTTTCTACTTAAATTATGTGGAAGTTCCCAATGAAGTTCTCAGGCACTACAAAGTCTGGTAGGAACACAAGTACCACCAGATGGTGGCACAATATGGCAAATATTCAAGCAAAACCATGGGTGGAGGACTTTGAATCTGGTGACTCTGTGAGGGGTTCATGGGAACCTTCTGGGTTGGGCATAATTGTGTCCCAGCCCTTTGTACTAATCCCTGTCATTATTGATTGTATGAAATGTCTTGCTTAGTTGATTACTCCCTATTGGAACCAAGAGTGTCCAGAGAAAGGGTTTGTAGCATCTCTGTGATAGGATTTCCTTCCTCTGAACACCTTTGGATGCTGTAATATAACTGTCTGGTGACTACTATTGGCTTCAGTGTCTGGACTGCCACTGAAATATCCTACCTGAACTGCGCTGGATACTACTCCGGGTCTCAGGGTGATGGACAGACTGGAGAAAGGGTGGCTGCACAATGAGGTGGTTGACATGTTCCTTGTCAGAGACTCTCACTTCATGGAGGACACTGACCTGGAAAGAGCAAGGAGGGACGGGAGAAGGCATTTGTGATAATTCTCTGAACGAATGTGGGAATGGACAGGTGGGTCAGGCCTTCCCTAATGATGGCAGGATACACTCACCTCCAAGTTGAACTCATTGCTAGTGTAACGCCCGTTGAGTTCTGAGCACTTGATCCGGAACCTCCGGGTCTCAAGGGACGTGGGGTGCCAGTTGCGGTAACGGAGGTGATGCAGCACCTGCTCGTAGCGGTTCATGGAGCCCACACCTGTACCAAGAGACCACAACTACTGCCAGGAGGTAAGAGTGGAGGAGAAGGAACTGAAGACACAGGAGGCAGACTTGTGCCATAGGGGTTCTGAATCCAAGGGTAAAAGTCAGAATGCTTATGGGTATAGACAAGTGGAAGAAGTTCCAAAAACTAAACGGATCCAAAGAATATTCCTGTAGACTAGTCTATCTACAGATTCCCTAGGAGCAAAGGTATGGGGGCAATTTACCCACTGGCTGAGTCACTCTAGAAAGCAAAATCTAGAAACATAAAAATTTCCACTTGACCCCTAGGACTGCATAATGCATCCCACCCCAGCTTTTGCCATACTCAGTAGCCTTTGGACAAAGCTGTTCAGAGAGAACATCACTGAACATCACCCTTGTGGGGTCTTACCATAGATGGAGTAACCAGCAGTTGAGTTGGTGGCATCAAGGTGTCGTTGGTGGAGCTCACTGTGGTTGAGCTCCAAGCACTCTTGTCTTGGATCCAAGTCCCCTCCAAGCACCAAAATGTCACAGAAATCCAAATTGTGTAGCATTTCTTCCAAGACTGCTGATTTGGGGGCTGTAGCAGAAAAGGATGTAGGACAAACACCAGCATCAATAGCTCTAACTCATCACAACACCTCCTCTGTTACTGCTCGAAAACCCAGGTGAGTCGGGAGAAGGGGGTGTGTAAGCCATCATCCACACCCACTGCTCACCAGGTCATCTTCAAGAGGTGGGAGAGTGTGCAACTCAAACCCATTCTGCCCCTGAGAAGCCACATTCTACTTGGTTTCCTCATCTACTGGGACATTATAGGCCATAGCCATAACTTGCATTTGGGGAGAGCTAAGTGGCTCTTTATCGACTTCTTAGAGCTTCTCCCATGTGGATAGTGTGTGTGTGTGTGCGTGTGTGTGTGTCCAGCAGGTTGTGAGGTTCTCAACGGAAGGAACTTCTTTAGAGTCCGGCACAGGAACTGCCATGAGCAGTGATCACTATGCTTTGCCCAAATAAAGATGGACTTTTCACTAACCGTCAGTGGAATCAACAAGATAGAAGCAAAAGGTGATTCATAATTGGTAAATTCATGTAAATTAATCAGTTCACAGGTTTCCAGAGGAGCACATGAGCACGTTGGTCTGTCTAGTGGGCTTTGCCTGGTTTTATGACGCCAAATTCTCAGGGACATATCAGTGTATGGGACTGTCAGGTGATTTGGCATTCCTAAGTGAAAACCCCAGTGTAAGACAAAGGTGACGGTTCCTTGTGGAATATGTGCTGCGTGCTAGGTGCAGGGGAACCATAACAGACTCTAGAACTTTCCACACCCATCACTGGGGAAATGGTGAATCACAGAGGTGTGCAGCGTTACTCAAAGTCACACAGAGAGAAACGAGAGACGTAGGATAGAGCATGTTGTTCTGACCCTATAATCTGGAAATATGCGACCTCCAAGGCCATGTCTTCAAATTATTATTAGTATCTATAAAAATAAAAACGTTTAAAAAGACATTCAAAGGACAAGATAATTATTTTAATTTAAAAAATGCAGTGGTACCTGGAATAGTTTTGTTCTCATTAACTATATATTATTCGAGTTTTCGCATGCCTAATTGTTTTTTTTTTTATTGTTAGCCAACCATGATGGTTCTATGTGCCACTAACAGTATATAAAAATGCAATAATCTACACTAGTACTGAGGCCAACCATTAATGGTGGTGAGTATGTGATTTCAAATCTCTTCCAGGTATTTTCTAGCTTCCTGTCAGGAGAAGTTAGGCAACTTCCTTATGATATGGCTGGCAGAGACACACTAGACAGGAACATATCCTGGCTGCCTCTCTCCCTATGGCATTATCTTCCACCCACCACTACTTTCCTGGATCCACTGTATTGACGAGACTCTGTGTTAAGTGCTCAGAGGGGAACCATCCAAGGCTGAGCCCTCTAGGATCCCCTGCTCTGGTTTATCAGGCAGGTCATCACCACTAAGAGCTAAAACCTGCTGTGAGCTCCTGGGCCAGCAACTGGTCTTCTATAGATTAGGAGATGACCTCAGCCTGGGAGTCAGAGGTAATGTTGAATGAAAACATGCTTGCACCCCATCAATAACGGGGGGTCAGAAAGGAGAAGCAGACAGAAGAGTTAAGCAGCACAGAAGCATGAAAGCATGCATGCATGGGGCTGTTGAGTGTGTACATGTGTGCTCCTGCATAAATGTGTGAGTATGTGTGCATATGTGTCAACAGGGGGCAGAAGATGACCCTAGAGTCTGTCACTGTGGCTTGGTAGCAAACACAACCTCCTCATTTAAGACTCTCGTAAAAATGACTATTTCAACAGTAAGCATAGAAATTTAAAACTACTAATAATAGCTCTTGGGCACTGGGCTATGTGCTCTGCATGCACCTCTCATAAATAGAAGGCAAAATGTGGACCCGGGTTACTGCTTTCTCTTGCATTGCCTGTGTGCGGGTGTCAGCTGCAGCGAAGCTCTCTGCTCCTGGACTGTGACCAGTGAGATCAGCAGGCTCTCCTTTTTTTTTTCGGTCTGATTTTAGCCACAAATGAGGACAACAGAGGAGGGAAGGTCACGTGACTTAATGCACCTTGGCATGTAACTCAGAAACCACCTCGGCTGGCCAGGTGTGAAATACCAACTATTTTTAGGGGCTCAGGAGGTCTGCCCTCTTGAGAACCTAATCACTAGGGACCAGTGTGGTTTAAGGTGGCAGGTAATTGGGATTATTATAGAAGCAGCTCTTCGGGGACTCGGGTCTACTGGTACCAGCACATCATTAGCAGTGGAGTTGGATGTGGGGGGGGGGGGCGAGGGAAGGGAGCTGAAATTGTGCTTTGGGAAGAGGTTTCGAAGGACAGCTCTCAAACAAGGATTGCCCTGTTAAGCCGAGTCCCTCTGAGTTGTAGAAGGAATCCTTCCCTCCTTTCCTGTCTGCAGACTTCCTTCTCTGCTGGCTTCTTTACTGCCCACAGCATCTGCTCTTGCTTTCTGTGTAACTGTGCCTTTCTCCCCAGCAGAGATTAGAAACTAATCCTTCCTTCAGCAATGGTCCTAATAATGAAACTGATGAGAATACCATCCTGGAAGTCCCCTCCCCCCCCACTCAGATCTTAGTCATATTGGCACGTGAGACCCAGCCTTCTGCTCTGTAAGTGGTAATGCAAAGCTGGATTCGATCCTTTGAACACCTTTAGCTTTTCTTCTAATGATCAGAAAAACACACGCCCACTGCAAGACATTTTTGCAGTCACAAAAGAAGGGGAAAGAAGCGGAAACAAATCGTGCTTCTCAAAGGACACTGCTGTTAAAAGCAAGTACCCTTTTCTTTCGGGTATCTCTTTCTTCCATGGCCTCCATCATGCTATGTGGATACTGCAAAGTCTGCATGTCACTTCGTTTCACTTGCCACACAGCACGGTGTCATCCTTCCTGCTACTAACATGGCTGTGCTACGCTTGGTTAAGTTGTCTGTCCTTCTTCCTGCTGATCATCTGAATGTTTCTAGCTTTGTTTGTTTTTTTCTTCCTATTATGTATCGTTCTGCCATGGGTGAGCAGTGTGGTTGTCCTGAAGGATCATTTTACTTGTCTGTAAGGGGTTAATATCCACCCTCCCTATGGCCCTGTATATACCCGTGCCTGTGGCTCTCATGTCCCCTGATGCCTCAGTCTTGGCAAAGGTGCTCACGATCTTGATGTCAGGGAAGAGAGTCACTCCTCTGGCGCTTTCAAACTGGGCGGCAGGTCTCCAGAAACGTTCTGTTCCCTGGAGGGTGATCTGGGGCTCAATGGCCTGTAAGACCATGATGTAGGCATCCACATCTGGGATGCTGATGCACACATCTTCTCCAAAGCACCTGCGAAGACATCTGCAGTTATGGCCCGGATCAGCTGATCATTCAAACCATCCATCCCAGAGCCACAGGTAAGGGACTGCCACTCCAGTCCTTGCCAGGTGTCCCAACTGTTAGGAGTCTCTGAGGACATCAGCAGACCTTCACATTTAAAGTCACATTACCGTCCAACCACTAATAATGCAGAGACTTAAAAGATTGGCTCCTGAGAGGGATGGGACTTTTCTATACTAGCAACAAGTACCCATTAAAGCTTTCATTATCTTTTAGCAAAGTAATCAATGGCAGCATTAATTAGGAAGCAACTGCTTGCTTTTGTGCATTAGTATTTGGTAAGGGAATTGCTGTCTGGTTGGTTGTAGTCATCTTACTAAATGAGACCCCTGGGCTAAATTCTCCTGCTGTGGCATATGTATGTGCTCTGCCTCTGTGGGGACAGCACAGGAGTGCACCTCTTCTATGGGTGAGAGCAGAAGGCAGCTGTCGCTCTACTTTACCCTAGTGCACTACCACATGAAGGTCTGGGAGACAGAAATGATATTACAAGAACTAAGGCCGAGAAGTGGGATAGACGAAACCCATGCCCTGTTAGGCTGCTTCTGGACTGGGTGGGCCATTGCTCTGGGCTTTAACTTCTTATCTATCCAATAGGGAGAACAATGCTTACCCTACACTGATAATAATTAGTTAGTTATAAAGACCCTAAAAAAACTGCTGTCCAGAGCCTACATTATGGTTTGAGTCCAACTTTTCTCAATAGACTCACTGAAGCCTAAATGCCATAAATACACTCTATTATTATTGAATCCAAAGACTTGGGCAAAAATAGTGAGCCTTGCCTGGACCAATTGTGTGTTCTAGGGATTGATGCTAGAGCCCCAAAGAAGCAGCCATCACCATGCATGCTGTGGGAAGGTCTGCACAGAAGAAGAAAGGTCCCCTGTAGAGATGCATTTTTATTCTCTTTGTGCTCTAGGTGAGATGCTGAGATCGGCCTGCCATTGGCGGTTCCCAGCAGAGATTCCTGTCTCCCTTGCCATCACTTTCCTGTGGCCTTTGCCATGTGTTCCCAGTGGGTTTCTCTCTCCTTGCATTCTCCTTGCAGATATGGAAGGCAGGTCTCAGAGATGGGCACTGTCTCTTCCCTCTTCTTTGCTCTAATTTGGAGCTGACTCAGAGGTGTCAGCATCTAACCTTAGGCCTCTGGAGTGGGAATGCTCTTTCTATCACTCCATCAAGTATTGTTACCCAAGGGGAAATCTCTGCCAGACCCAGAAATGTAGCAGTCAGCAGACTTATCCTCTCTACCCTTGTTCCTTTCTCCCAAGTTCTTCTATCCCAGGTGGTCACTGATTCTATTTCAACCTCCTGGGAGTCTCTGGGGTTCCCTGCCTAGCAGCCATCTCTAGTAGCATCCAAACCCATCAGTAATCTTATTTCATTAGTTGAACTCTGCTCCCTGGGGACAAGAACCATGCCTTGTCTTCTCCTGTCATTCTTGTAATATTTAGCAATTCTCCAAATAAAGTTGGTTAATTTGATTGAATTTAATACATATTTGCCAAGCATCTACCATGTACAAGATACTATACCTTTATGTCAGACCATTTTAGATCTATCTGCTGGAGAATTTAGAGATAACAGGACTTTCTAGGCACCAGATTTGATAAAACACAGAAAGCTGGGTTTGAATTGGTGACATAAGGTAACATTTCCCTTAAGAAAGCAAAAGCACAGCTCCCCAAAGCATCCTCCTGTGGACAGCAGAGTTGAGGTATGTCAAGTCGCATGTGCAAAGCAACATTTTAAAGGGACCACTGTTGCCTCCTCTGCTGGGCCTAGGCTGAGTGGCTTTCACTCACTGGACTTTGGAAGAGAGTCTGAGGCGCCGGACCCCTGCTGTTGGGAATTGCCGGGAGTTGATATAGGAGACTTTCTGGAGGGCTCGGTTGATGTTCCCAATGTCATCGCCTTCCATCACGAGGATGGACTGTGAAGGGTTGAAGTGATACTGGAAGACAGAAATGGGTATCATGGGAAATATGGTCAATGGTAAGCATGGCCCTCTGAGAACTGTAAAACTCCACAAAGTGGCTACTGACGCCAGCAAAATTGTTCCCAGAATGTCTGATGAACCTCAGAGCTTTCCCTAGGAGTTCTACCGCAGGGATAGACGTTCCCGGAGACATCAGTCAAAGCTACAGGATGGAATTCTGAAAACCCAGGCACACTGTTCTTAGTAGGAAACATTTTTGTTTGGATTTACAGACAGGGTCTCACTATATAGCCCGACTGGCCTGGAATTCACTGTGTAGACCAGGCTAGCCTCAAATTCAAGAGGCCTGTGCCTCTTGAGTTCTGGGGTGTAAGAGGTAAGGCACCATGCCTATCATAGAGTTTTTGTGCTAATTTCAATCTTTTATTATTATCACCACAATCTATAATCTCCTATATATCTAGGCACATGAATGTATCTAGAGGACAAATCTTGGCAAGGGAAATTTCTAGGTCAAATACTAGTATATGCTTTTTGTCCACGCTGGCAAATTTCTGGTTCTGGAATTGTCAATGCATGCACGCATACACACACACACACACACACACACACACACACACACACACACCTTCCAGTAGAGTGCAAGTGCCTCTTCTCTAGCTGCAGTCATCTGTATGCTGTCAACCTTTGGGAGCTTGGCCAGACTTATAGGTAATAAAGGCCATTTTACTCTAGTTTTAATTCCTATTTCTCTTACTACACAGGATGTTGAACATATGTTTTAATAGGTTTAAGAAAAACTATCCATTTACTTTCCCCTGACCTGACTCAATGTCTTCATAGTGATGCTCTCGTTCTGTGTCTGGGGATGGATGTGCCATTTTTTGGTGACATTGAACCATGTGAGTCACTTGCAAGGTGGTTCTAGTCAACTGATAGCTACTATATAAATGTTTTATTGTTGCTTGTCCCTTGAAGTACCTATCTTTCTCATGTAGGTTCCACTAGCATTGTGTCCTTTTTTCTGGTTGCACTTCCCAAATAGTAGCATGATTTCCTGTCACACTGATAAGGGCTTTTCTCACTGAACATAGGGATCCTTACCAATCCCTTCATCCCAGAACCTAGCCCCAGGGATCTGAAAACTCCATTTAGATGGGTAAATAAATGGTCCACCAAGCATCCATTTTACTCAGTACCATTTCACAGGTCTACCTAGTCTACCCAGGGCCAACTCCTTCCTATTCATCAGAGGGCATCACCACACTGCCAAACCCTGCTTCACCCCTCTACCCCTTCCTGGAGTCCATAGAAGTGATACTTCCTGCCTCCCTTGTGCCATGTGTTCCAAGGCCACATGACCATACCCAACCAATGAGATGTGAGCAGAAGTGAGGTATGATGAGTTGTGCCAAGCCCTGTGGGGTTCTCTAGTCTTGTTCTTCTACTTCAGTGACCCTCAGCCTATACATAGGAACTCTATTTCATGTCCCCTACTGAATAGAAGAGAGAAACATTTCTATGCGCCAATCGACTGAGTCTGGGAAGTTAATACCACAATAGGTCAACATGTCTGGAGGATGAAGAAGTCAGCCCTTCCCAGCCATGCTTCTTCTCTGAGGCTATGGAGCATGTCTGAGGGATCACAACATGTGGGATTGTCATCTGTCAAAGTACAACTTCGGATGGTTAGTTCCTCTTTCTGGACTTCATTTCCTCATTTAAAACATGAAGAAATGAATATCTATCTGTCCGAAGTTTAAATGAGGATGTATATACTATATATGAAACGCTTGGCTCCAGAAGCACTTGAGATTTTATATTTGTTTTCTTTTAGATTTGAAATATCTGCACATATATGTAATGAGATGTTGTAGGGCTACGTACTAAATTCATTTGGGGTTTACACATACCTCATATACACAGTCTGAATATTATATATAATATGGTTTAGTGTGCCTGAGGTTTGACTGGAGCCTGTCACAGGAGATTAAGTGTGACTTTCCATTTGTACTCGCTTACCAGTGCTTATGAAGGTTTGTATTTTGGAACTTTAGATTAAGGATGTCTGTCTACCTGATAAAAATTCCTGTATTTACAATGTGAAAACTTGGGCTATAATCCCCAGTGCTGTAGTAAGCCCATCTTGGTGAGTCTTTGCTGCTGAAGCCACTGTGTCTTTGTTGCCTTCCCCATGGTCTAGCTACTTCCTGTTTCTCACACCCCTGGGTAGGATCTCTCTCAGCTGTGAGCATAGCTCCCTCTGTCCATGAGCATAGCTCCCATGTTCTAGATTTAGGAGGGCCCAGGATCACGTTTCACAGCCAGTCATTGGGTGTGTCTCTAGCCACAGATAATTCTACTCAGGATGCTCATCTCTGAAACCAACACACACCGGTGGGTCACAATCAGATGGGAGACATTTTTCAAGTTATCCATTCTAGATCCGAGAAGATTTAAGGTCATCCTTCTAAAAACACTACTCAGAACTCTCGTCTGCTCTTCACGGTGGCAGTGGTGTTTTGCACAGACCTGTGGTGCTGCTGATGTGTGGGTGAGAACCTCAAGGACATGCTTACTAGTTTCCCTCAGCTTTCTCACAGCATCTAGGGCAGCAGTAGTATGAAGATGTGGAGAACTGCAGAGTAAGCTAAGGTTTGAGCCTGGTATGATGGGAGGATAAGAAGATCAGCACTGGTCCTCAACCTTTCTAATGATACAACCCTTTGATACAGTTTCTCATATTGTGGTGACCCCCAACCATAAAACTGCTTTTGTTGCTACTTCATGACTGTAATTTTGTTCCTCTTATGAATCATAATATAAATATCTGTGTTTTCTGATGGTCTTAGGTGACCCCTCTGAAAGGGTCTTTTGAGAACTACTGTTCTAGAAAGATGACCTGGAAGCATTTCTAGGCAATGAGCAGAGCACAGGTCTTCACTGAATCCTCTTAGCAAAAGCATAGGTTAGCCAATGTGTTGGATTTCCAGTTAACACCCTAGACTGGACTCAGGAATATCCTTCTGACCAAAGGGGATGAAGATGGTACTAAGCCCAGCTGTCAGTATGATTCCTGTAGGATCAATAAAAGCCTAGATGGGTTCTCATATTTTTCCAGCTGCAGTATTCCATGCTCTGAGAATATGTCTGTGGTTATGTGCATCCAGGAATGTACATGCTCCACAGGAAGATAAATGGAGCAAAGAGCGGGTACTGGGCCTTGTGAGTGGAGACATTCCTTCAGCAAGTGATACCTCACTTCTTTCTAAGTCAGTCACACAGAAGGGGGCTAGTCACTGGCAAATCAAATGAGAGTCACTCAGAAATGATGGGTGGGCGACACACGGGGACAGAAGGAAGTTAGTTTTAATAATGGTCAAGGCCATCTTTTAATCAGAGTTGCTAGTGTAGAGGAAAGAACATGGACTTATTTTGGACAAGTCCCCAAGCCCCAGTCCCCTTGCTTTTGAAATGAGGTCATAATATTTAATTTGTTTTGAGGAGCAGAGATAATGAACATAAAATAGCCCCCAGTGAGTGCTGTGTAAACTGTGTGTCTTATGAACTTCTCTCACAGACCTTGAGCTCTCACAAGCCATGCCTTAGGGATAGGGAAGGATTTGTGGTGACCTGGGTAAGAGCAGGTGGGTCGCTGAGAAGCCTCCCCGCAGAACCCTCTCATTTGTGTGACACTTTTCTTAGCACCTTGCCTTTCCACAGGCTAGGACTACTCTGTAGAAATCGCTTTGGTTCTTAATTTATAATTCACAGATTGCCTGGCTGTTAAGTCTAGCATCTCTGCTTTATTTGTCAAGCCTGGAATTCTGCAACGGTGGCCCCTGGGGATGGTTCAAAGCAGAGCACACATTCCGAGGCAGGTAGTGAGCTGGAGTGAGAAAGAGAGGGTTGGAGGTTGGATCTCCATAGTACTGGGTAGATAATAGCCCAAGGAAATAACACATGATAATTAGACCAGCTTTTCCAGTATAAAGTGGTCTGTATGCTTCCTCCAATGATATGTGATTAACATGCACGTATGTATATGTCATGCTAAACAATATCTGGAAAGTTAATACTGCCTAAGTGTGCCTTCTGTATTCCTTATATGTTCTCATTCTGACTCAATGTCCAGTGTAGACACCTTAAACTCTACATACATACATACATACATACATACATACATACATACATACATATGGACTGACAGACAGACATATGTAACACAAGATTATTCCCTCTTACTTGAGCTTCCAATGGCTCTTAGTGGCTGATAGGTAAGAAGTATATCTCTAAATCCATCTAGGAGTCTCCACCGAGCTCTTCCGTCCCCACTTTTGTGCCACTGTTTGGGTGCCCACAAGACTGGCCTTGAGGTTCCTGTGCCTTTCTGCAAGGCTCCTTTGCTATCTATCGTTCAGATTCCCAAGTCTGCTTGGAATGCTCGGCCTCTCCAATCCCCTTCTTTCCCCAGGTACAGCCCTGCCTGTTCTGACACATTCTCTCCTCTGGGAGCCTTGCCCTGGAGGCCATTCACCCTGAATTGGGAGCTCTGAAGTGGGACTGCCTAGATTCCAATTCTTGCTCAGTCCATTACTAACCTAAGGGTTTCTCGAGCATCCTTTATCCTTCAGTTCTCAGTACCTCACTGAGAACCTCATGGGAGTATTGTCAATGGGAAGAGGTAATTGAGAAGAATAATGGTCATAAAGCCTTCAGGACAAGCAGTGCCTGCCTCTCAGAGGCTTTCAGGAATTGTCAGTGCTCACTGTCAAGTAGCAGGTCCCCTAGCAGGTTTATTCATCAGTAGGGCCACTGAGTTATCTGAGGACAACAAGCCATGAACATCCACCTCTAAGGACCTGAGGAACTGTTCTTGTCTCCAGGACACTACTAGTACCCTTCCTATACCCAAGACATGATGTTTGCTGAGGTGGTCACATTTTAATGAACATCATAGGTGCTCAGACCAGCAAGCACTGCTTGGATACCCAGGGCCAGAATCTTCAAGCATCAGGACCCTGTTAGGAGCAGGTTCTGCTGGAAAGTGAGCTGCTGGCTAGGAAATGCAACCCCATGGTAGGATGGCAAGGCAGGGCCATGGCAGACTGGGTACAGATGGGCATCAGGTGACAGTCCTCTGATGTTGTTACTGTCCTTTGGGAAATGGCCAAGGGAGAAACAACTATGAATTTTGGGGACCCAAGGAGCTGTCCTGGTCTTCAGGATACAGAGGGTGGGACAACCTGACTTCCATAAAGTGATTTGGGACTTCCCTTCTCAGATGGGGGCCTTAGATGGGACTGATGCTTCTCTTTATTCAGGGGTGTAGGACCAGCAAGAGCTTCTTATAGCCCTGTGAGGCCAGAGGGTAACCGTGCCTGGGGCAGAGAAGCTTGCTGGGGCCATAGCTGCCTCTCCTCCTGCCTCCCAGGAGATATTTTCCTAAGGACACAGCTCTGATTTCCCAAGTCACTTGTATATTTTTGTTTCACACAAGCAATAAAAATCACGCATCTTTTCATGTTCCTCCTGACTTCCAGATATTGCTTGGAGGGGAATTGGTTTCACTTTAACAATTTAAGACCCGGTGGCTGTCATATCTATTTTCCAATTCTACCTCATGTCTGTCTTCTCTCTCTTTCCTCATTTTGGAGTCGTAATGTTTTTGTTTACTTTTTATGTTTCTGAAATGTATTCTTGCGTGCCACTTTAGTGCCTTTAGGCAAATGAATAGCAAAGCAACCAACCAATCTACAGACAAATGAAGCTTCATACCTCCCTCCAGGCAGACATGGGATGGCTTCAATTGTCTATTCCAAAGCACCCGATCTAGAAGTCTCAGGAGCTGACATCAGAAGCCCATTCTGGAAGTCATGGTCACACTACCTGTTCCCTGTTAACGTGTGGCCACACCTAAACCGAGGCACCAATTCTGTGAGGCTTCTCTGGGAATAACTATCTCTTGGCATGCTTAGGTCTTGGTTAGCCTTCAACTCGTGAGTCAGTGGTTAGAGAAAGTACTGGTGCCTTCCTTACCTTTATCCCTCGCCCAAGGCTTTCCAAGGAATTAATATCCAGCCCTTCCTTGCAGGCCTGCAAACAAGAAATCACCTTCTGGCTTTCCATTTTGCCAGGACGGATTGTGAGACTGGCAAGGCTGCCATGGAAAAATTGTGCAAACCGTGGTTTGGCCACTTCGCCTCCTGTAAGAACAAGAAATATTGTCATCTGCCTTGAGGATATTAGGTAGGAAGGACCAACGCAAAGTACCCTCTGCCCATAGAGCCAAAATCACTCACACTGCCTGTGAATTCTTTAAATCTAAGAGATAAAAACACGCCTCTCTCTCTCCCTCTCTCTCTCTCTCTCTCTCTCTCTCTCTGTCTCTGTCTCTGTCTCTCTCTCTCTCTCTGTCTCTCTCTGTCTCTCTCTCTCTCTCTCTCTGTGTGTGTGTGTGTGTGTGTGTGTGTATGCATGCATGTGTGATGAGCACTACGGGAGCTTGGGTCTCTTACCATGCCCACATATGGTTCCAAATACTCATATTGCAGCCTCAGTAGAACTCATTCCCATCTCCTTCCTGGTCTCCAAGCCAGGCTTCCCTTGAGGTCTGCTTATAGCCCATCTCACCCAGATAGCCTTTCCTGGTATCTTTTTAAATTACAGCCACCCTCTTTATCTTTGGGAGGATTACATGGACAGATCTAGCCTGGTTCTTGCTTGATTTTTTTCATTCAAAAAGGAAATAGGATGTGGAGGGACGATGGACCAGGCCCCCATCATGATAGCTAAAAGGAAAAGTTCTGAAAACTCCTTAAGCCCCATGCCTCACAGGACACCTTTGTGCCTCCTAGCTCTGGTAGGGTGTCTCACTCTGCACAGTGGCTCCTGCCGCTTCTGTGCTTGATGCTGCCTGAGGCTTGAGAACAGACTATGCTTGCTTGTGAGTGGCTTCCCCAGTTCCCCAAAGGGCAGCTTTCCAGCAAGTGGCACTGTGGTACCCTTGTTGCTGGGGTGTGCCAGCAAAGTCCCCTGGGTAGTGGATGCTCCTTTGGCACACAGTTATTATGTTTCTTAGTGTGTTTGGAATGCCTTCAAATCCTTTGATACCCCATTTCTTTCTGCTTTCCTATTGAAATTATGGAACTCTCCCTATTCAATCACCCTTGCCAACTTACCGTAACATGGCTCTTTATACTGCCTAGATATGGGCTTGCCTGGGTTCACCCTCACACCTGTGGCTCTTACACTTGTTCACCCCCAGCCTGTCCTCCCTGTCCCCCAGATTAGGCAGATTTCACCATTTTTTTCAAGGTCTCTTAGATTCCCTGTCAATGCTACTTTCTCAGACTTTATTGAGTTCCTGCTTCCTAGGCCCTGTCCCAGCCCTGAGTCCCACTGTGCTCCAGGCTTGGGGCTTGGATCACTGTTCGTTGGTTTTATTGTAGCCTCTTCCACCTGGCATTGCTGGTAAATTGTTTGCATGTATGTGTTGTCTTCAGTAGCTTAAATGGTTATTATTTTAACCACTGGCAAATCTTTAAAGAAGATAAACTGGTGCCTAGTACTTGGTCTGACCCCCCTAGAGATTTTTATTTAATTGGTATGAGTTTTAAAAGCTTGTTGGGTAAAGCAGATGGGAAGGCAAGGTTAAGAAGCACTGAGCAGCACTGAGCAGCGAGCTTCTCCACATTGGTCCTTTTGCATACTCCTTATGCGGTCTCTCTCCTTGATGCTACCCGCAGGCTTGCTCTTTGCAAGCTGCTATAATTTATTAGTTTAAGCCTCTCTTTCCTGGATAGCAAGGATCACTCATGCATTATTCATTTTAATGAAGACAATACTGAGCAAGTAAGTATTAGGGGCTGAGGGTGCACCAGACACTGTGCATAAGTTGACTCATTTATTCTTCTCAAGAACACTTGGCCTCTCGTGTCCTCTTGGCATGCTATACTCTGCCTGGCACACAGCAGACACTTTATAATTGCCCGTTGAATTGGAGGAGACGATGCACTGCATCCCATCAGAGTCATCATGGGCACTGAGGCTCTCTCTCACCCTTTCCTTCTTGCTAAGGCAGCCCCTAGGTCTTGGGTGTGGATGGACTAGAGGGATAGAGTCTAAGCAAATTTTATTATACCATCATTGCTCCAGTGATGGATTCAGGGGTGGGTCTGGGGCCAAGTACCAAAATGAAGCCAATCAGTACCTGGCATTCAAAAAGCTATAATTATGGTTCCAGAATATGCATGGGCCCAAATTTAGGCTACCATCGTAAGAGATGATGACTGGTGGCTTACACATAAAAGCTTCTATTTTGCTCTCTTCCGGTCAGAAAAGCATCGGGGTAGCTAGGGCACAGGGTCGGCTGACACTCGCCAGCTACCCAAAACACCCGCCACAGGATCTTAAGACTTCTGGTGAGTGGAACAGAGCTTCTGCTCCAATCCAATTGCGCGCGGGACCTGAGACTGCATTAGTTAGGGAAGCAGAAACCGGCCAGAGTAGGGCCACAGGCCTCATCCGGCCAGATCAGCACCGGGGTAGCAGGAGCGCAGGGTTGCCTGACACCCGCCAGCTACCCACGACCCCCGCCACAGGATTTTGGGACTGCTGGTGAGCGGAACACAGCTTCTGTTCCAGTCCAATCACGCGGGACCTGAGACTGCTCTGGTTGGGGAGAGAGAAATCCGGCCTACATAGGGCCACAAGCCTCTTCCGGTCAGAAAAGCACCGGGGCAGCTGGGGCGCAGGGTCGGCTGACACTCACCAGCTACCCACAACACCCACCACAGGATCTTAAGACTTCTGGAGAGTGGAACACAGCTTCTGCTCCAATCCAATTGCACGCGGGACCAGAGACTGCATTAGTTAGGGAAGCAGAAAAACGGCCTGTGTAGGACCACAGGCCTCTTCCGGCTGGACCAGCACCGGGGTACCGTCAGCTACCCACGACCCCCGCCGCAGGATTTAGAGACTGCTGGTGAGTGGAACACAGCTTCTGCTCCAATCTTTAAACAGTGACAACGATAACAACTAACCCCAGAGATTACCAGATGGCGAAAGGTAAACTTAATAATCTTACTAACAGAAACCAAGACCACTCACCATCATCAGAACCCAGCACCCCTACTTCGCCCAGTCCAGGGCACCCCAACACACCGGAAAAGCTAGACACGGATTTAAAAGCATATCTCCTGATGATGATAGAGAACTTCAAGAAGGACTTTAATAACACACTTAAAGAAATGCAGGAGAACACTGCTAAACAGGCAGAAGACAATAAAGAGAAAGCACAAAAATCCCTTAAAGAATTGCAGGAGAACACTGCTAAAGAGTTACAAATCCTTAAAGAAAAACACGATAACATAATCAAACAGGTAGAAGTCCTTACAGAAAAACAGGAAAACACATCCAAACAGATGATGGAAATGAACAAAACCATACTAGACCTAAAAAGGGAAGTAGACACAATAAAGAAAACCCAAAATGAGGCAACACTGGAGATAGAAACCCTAGGAAAGAAATCTGGAACCATAGATACGAGCATCAGCAACAGAATACAAGAGATGGAAGAGAGAATCTCAGGTGCAGAAGATTCCATAGAGAACATCGGCACAACAATCAAGGAAAATGTAAAATGCAAAAAGATCCTAACTCAAAACATCCAAGAAATACAGGACGCAATGAGAAGACCAAACCTACGGATAATAGGAGTGGATGAGAATGAAGATTTTCAACTCAAAGGACCAGCAAACATCTTCAACAAAATTATAGAAGAAAACTTCCCAAATCTAAAGAAAGAGATCCCCATGAACATACAAGAAGCCTACAGAACTCCAAATAGACTGGACCAGAAAAGAAATACCTCCCGACACATAATAATCAGAGCAACAAATGCTCTAAATAAAGATAGAATACTAAAAGCAGTAAGAGAAAAAGGCCAAGTAACATATAAAGGCAAGCCTATCAGAATTACACCAGATTTTTCACCAGAGACTATGAAAGCCAGAAGATCCTGGACGGATGTTATACAGACACTAAAAGAACACAAATTCCAGCCCAGGCTACTATACCCAGCCAAACTCTCAATTAACATAGAAGGAGAAACCAAAGTATTCCATGACAAAACCAAATTCACACATTATCTCTCCACGAATCCAGCCCTTCAAAGGATAATAACAGAAAAAAACCAATACAAGGACAGGAACCACGCCCTAGAAACAACAAGAAGGTAATCCCTCAACAAACCTAAAAGAAGACAGCCACAAGAACAAAATGCCAACTTTAACAACAAAAATAACAGGAAACAACAATTACTTTTCCTTAATATCTCTTAATATCAATGGACTCAACTCCCCTATAAAAAGACATAGACTAACAAACTGGCTACACAAACAAGACCCAACATTTTGCTGCTTACAGGAAACTCATCTCAGAGAAAAGGATAGACACTACCTCAGAATGAAAGGCTGGAAAACAATTTTCCAAGCAAATGGCATGAAGAAACAAGCTGGAGTAGCCATTCTAATATCTGATAAGATTGACTTCCAACTCAAAGTCATTAAAAAAGACAGGGAGGGACACTTCATACTCATCAAAGGTAAAATCCTCCAAGAGGAACTATCAATCCTGAATATCTATGCTCCAAATACAAAGGCAGCCACATTCATTAAAGAAACTTTAGTAAAGCTCAAAGCACACATTGCACCTCATACAATAATAGTGGGAGACTTCAACACACCACTTTCACCAATGGACAGATCATGGAAACAGAAACTAAACAGGGACACAGAGAAACTAAGAGAAATTATGAATCAAATGGATCTGGCAGATATCTACAGAACATTCTATCCTAAAACAAAAGGATATACCTTCTTCTCAGCACCTCATGGTACCTTCTCCAAAATTGACCACATAATTGGTCACAAAGCAGGCCTCAACAGATATAAAAATATTGAAATTGTCCCATGCATCCTATCAGATCACCATGGACTAAGGCTGATCTTCAATAACAAAATAAATAATAGAAAGCCAACCTTCACGTGGAAACTGAACAACACTCTTCTCAATGATACCTTGGTCAAGGAAGGAATAAAGAAAGAAATTAAGGACTTTTTAGAGTTCAATGAAAATGAAGCCACAACATACCCAAACTTATGGGACGCAATGAAAGCATTTCTAAGAGGAAAACTCATAGCTCTGAGTGCCTCCAAAAGGAAACTAGAGAGATCACACATTAGCAGCTTGACAACACACCTAAAAGCACTAGAACAAAAGGAAGCAAATTCACCCAAGAGGAGTAGACGGCAGGAAATAATCAAACTCAGGGGTGAAATCAACCAAGTGGAAACAAGAAAAACTATTCAAAGAATCAACCAATCAAGGAGCTGGTTCTTTGAGAAAATCAACAAGATAGATAAACACTTAGCCAGACTCACTAGAGGGCACAGGGAAAGCATCCTAATTAACAAAATCAGAAATGAAAAAGGAGACATAACAACAGATCCTGAAGACATCCAAAACACCATCAGATCCTTCTACCAAAGGCTATACTCAACAAAACTGGAGAACCTGGATGAAATGGAGAAGTTCCTAGACAGATACCAGGTACCAAAGTTGAATCAAGATCAGGTTAATGATCTAAACAGCCCTATATCCCCCAAAGAAATAGAAGCAGTCATTAATAGTCTCCCAACTAAAAAAAGCCCAGGACCAGATGGGTTTAGTGCAGAGTTCTATCAGACCTTCAAAGAAGATCTAATCCCAGTTCTTCACAAACTATTCCACAAAATAGAAACAGAAGGTACTCTACCCAACTCATTCTATGAAGCCACAATTACTCTGATACCTAAACCACAAAAAGACCCAACAAAGATAGAAAACTTCAGAGCAATATCCCTTATGAATATTGATGCAAAAATCCTCAATAAAGTTCTTGCTAACCGAATCCAAGAACACATCAAAAGAATCATCCATCCTGACCAAGTAGGTTTCATCCCAGGGATGCAGGGATGGTTCAATATACGGAAATCCATCAATGTAATCCAGTATATAAACAAACTCAAAGACAAAAACCACATGGTCATCTCGTTAGATGCGGAAAAAGCATTTGACAAGATCCAACACCCATTCATGATAAAAGTCTTGGAAAGATCAGGAATTCAAGGCCCATACCTAAACATGATAAAAGCAATCTACAGCAAACCAGTAGCCAACATCAAAGTAAATGGTGAGAAGCTTGAAGCAATCCCTCTAAAATCAGGGACTAGACAAGGCTGTCCACTTTCTCCATACCTATTCAACATTGTACTTGAAGTCCTAGCCAGAGCAATTCGACAACAAAAGGAGATCAAAGGGATACAAATTGGAAAAGATGAAGTCAAAATATCACTCTTTGCAGATGATATGATAGTATATATAAGTGACCCTAAAAATTCCACCAGAGAACTCCTAAGCCTGATAAACAGCTTCGGTGAAGTAGCTGGATATAAAATTAACTCAAACAAATCAATGGCCTTTCTCTACACAAAGAATAAACAGGCTGAGAAAGAAATTAGGGAAACAACACCCTTCTCAATAGTCACAAATAATATAAAATATCTTGGCGTGACTCTAACTAAGGAAGTGAAAGATCTGTATAATAAAACTTCAAGTCTCTGAAGAAAGAAATTCTAGAAGATCTCAGAAGATGGAAAGATCTCCCATGCTCATGGATTGGCAGGATCAACATTGTAAAAATGGCTATCTTGCCAAAAGCAATCTACAGATTCAATGCAATCCCCATCAAAATTCCAAATCAATTCTTCAACGAATTAGAAAGTGCAATCTGCAAATTCATCTGGAATAACAAAAAACCTAGGATAGCAAAAACTCTTCTCAAGGATAAAAGAACCTCTGGTGGAATCACCATGCCGGACCTAAAGCTCTACTACAGAGCAATTGTGATAAAAACTGCTTGGTACTGGTATAGTGACAGACAAATAGACCAATGGAATAGAATTGAAGACCCAGAAATGAACCCACACACCTACGGTCACTTGATCTTCGACAAGGGAGCTAAAAACATCCAGTGGAAGAAAGACAGCATTTTCAACAAAAGGTGCTGGCACAACTGGTTGTTAACATGTAGAAGAATGCGAATCGATCCATTCCTGTCTCCTTGTACTAAGGTCAAGTCTAAGTGGATCAAGGAACTTCACATAAAACCAGAGACACTGAAACTTATAGAGGAGAAAGTGGGGAAAAGCCTTGAAGATATGGGCACAGGGGAAAAATTCCTGAATAAAACAGTAATGGCTTGTGCTGTAAGATCGAGAATTGACAAGTGGGACCTCATGAAACTACAAAGCTTCTGCAAGGCTAAAGACACCATCAATAAGACAAAAAAAACCACCAACAGATTGGGAAAGGATCTTCACCTATCCTAAATCAGATAAGGGACTAATATCCAATATATATAAAGAACTCAAGAAGGTGGACTCCAGAAAGTCAAATAACCCCATTAAAAAATGGGGCTCAGAACTGAACAAAGAATTCTCACCTGAAGAATACCGAATGGCAGAGAAGCACCTGAAAAAATGTTCAACATCCTTAATCATCAGGGAAATGCAAATCAAAACAACCCTGAGATTCCACCTCACACCAGTCAGAATGGCTAAGATCAAAAATTCAGGTGACAGCAGATGCTGGCGAGGATGTGGAGAAAGAGGAACACTCCTCCATTGTTGGTGGGATTGCAAGCTTGTACAACCACTCTGGAAATCAGTCTGGCGGTTCCTCAGAAAATTGGACATAGTACTACCGGAGGATCCAGCAATACCTCTCCTGGGCATATATCCAGAAGATGTCCCAACCGGTAAAAAGGACACATGCTCCACTATGTTCATAGCAGCCCTATTTATAATAGCTAGAAGCTGGAAAGAACCCAGATGTCCCTCAACAGAGGAATGGATACAGAAATTATGGTACATTTACACAATGGAGTACTACTCAGCTATTAAAAAGAATGAATTTATGAAATTCCTAGCCAAATGGATGGACCTGGAGGGCATCATCTTGAGTGAAGTAACACAATCACAAAAGAACTCACACAATATGTATTCACTGATAAGTGGATATTAGCCCAAAACTTAGGATACCCAAGATATAAGATACAATTTGCTAAACGCATGAAACTCAAGAAGAATGAAGACCAAAGTGTGGACACTGTGCCCCTTCTTAGAATTGGGAACAAAACACCCAGGGAAGGAGTTACAGAGACAAAGTTCGTAGCTGTGATGAAAGGATGGACCATTTAGAGACTGCTGTATCCAGGGATCCATCCCATAATCAGCTTCTAAACGCTGACACCATTGCATACACTAGCAAGATTTTGCTGAAAGGACCCAAATATAGCTGTCTCTTGTGAGATGATGCCGGGGCCTAGCAAACACAGGAGTGGATGTTCACAGTCAGCTATTGGATGTATCACAGGGCTCCCAATGGAGAAGCTAGAGAAAGTACCCAAGGAGCTAAAGGGATCTGCAACCCTATTGTTGGAACAACATGATGTACTAACCAGAACCCTGAAGCTCTTGTCTCTAGCTGCATTTGTATCGAAAGATGACCTAGTCGGCCATCAATGGAAAGAGAGGCCCATTGGACTTGCAAACTTTATATGCCCCAATATAGGGGAATGCCAGGGCCAAAAGAATGGGAATGGGTGGGTAGGGAAGTGGGGGACGCTATGGGGGACTTTTGGGATAGCATTGGAAATGTAATTGAGGAAAATATGTAATAAAAATATTAAAAATTAAAAAAAAAGAATGTTCTAAATCTTAAAGGAAATCAAATCTACACTTGAAAAATAACTGTATTTGTGTTTCACAGTCATTCCTTTAACTAATAAAATGAGTTAAAAAAAAAAGCTTCTATTTTTTTCTCTCAGAAGGTTTTCAATGAACTCTTGTTGTCTTTTTATAGAGAAGTCGCAGCTGCATAAGCCCCATTAGATTGGGATGGTAAAGGACAATGCAAAATGTGGGGCAGAGCTAGAAGAGGCACTTTGGGACCAAGTAGGACCCAGATGTATTCCCACTGTTGTACTTTGGGATATCCTCACCTTCAGGAGCAATCTGTCTTTATGTGTTAAACCATTTTGCCCCTTAGGTGGTTTTCTTGCCACATAAGGATTCTTTGCTTTGAATCTAAGACAAGTCCTTTGTTTAGTGTTGGGTTCACAGGAAATTCCAAAATAACAGTTGCTATGAGGAATGGCCTGAAATAGCCCTGGCCATGGGAGAACAATTTGGGGTTTTCTGATCTAGATGATTCCTTGTGGATAAAGTGTTCTTCCATAACACTCACATGTTCATGCCCTAGAACTCCCCAAAAGAGACTCCCAGATTGAGGGGTTGGTCCCTTGTGTTTAGATAGTGAGCTTTAGAAAGTGATTAGGTCATGAGGACTCTAATGAAATCATAAGTCCTTGAGGGATTTAATATATGAGTAGACTGTTGGGAGTTGGCAGAACTGTGGAGGGTGAGGCCTTGTTGGAAGATGCAGATCACTCTTCTCTGTTCCCTGGATGTCTTAGGAAGAACTCTGCTCCATCAGGAAGTTCAGCTTCACTATGGCCTGGAAAAAACTGGGCAGCCTGATCAGGGCCTGGAGACTCTGAAGCATGGGCCAAGATAAATCTGTCCTCATGTAAATATTTTTATTTTTTAGTATTTGTCAAAGAGACAAATGTCTGTCTTTTAATCCTGGGATTGGATATCTGGTATCTTTTGTTGACCTACAGAGAAGAGGATGAAGGCCTGAGCATGAATGATGGAGGTGCTATCTAGATACTCATCTACTTCCTGCCCACACTTGTCTCTACCTTTGAGCAGCAGTCAGTGAGTATCACTGCCTAGCTGTGACCTGTGTCCCAACACCATGAGAAGTCTCAACATATGACATCTCTTTGAGTCTTCATGAACCCCCTGGAAGACTGGCACTCATATAGGCATATATGGTAGTTTGAAAGGAAATGCCCCTACAAGCCCAGAGGGAGTTACACTACTAGGAGGTGTGGCCTTGCCATAGTACGTGAAGCTTGGCTAGAGTAAATGTGGTTTTGTTAAAGGAAAACTGTCACTGGGGGCAGGTTTTGAGGTCCCAGATACTCAAGCCAGGCCAGTGGCTCATTGTTCTCTTTCTTCTGCCTGCTCTTCCAGATGTAGGACTCTCAGCTACCTCTCCAGCACTGTGTCTGTCTGTGTGCCACCATGCTTCCTGCTATGATAAGAGACTAAACCTTAGAACCATAAGCCAGCCCCAATGAAATAGTTTCTTTTCTATGAGTTGCTGTAGTCATGGTGTCTCTTCACAGCAATGAAACCCTAAATAAGATTGCCTCCATATTAATAAAACTTAGGCTTGAAGTTGTAAAGTGTATGTCTCTACACTCCAAGTACATCTTCTATCATCTAGCCTTCCTTATCATCTCTCTTGAGTCTCCATCTCAAAGGCCAATGGCTGTGACTGGCTGGCTTGGTTACCAAGGTATCACGTTCTGTATTTTCAACTTAAGAATCCAAGATCTGTGATATACACTGTTTATGAGTCAGAAGTTTCTAGGAAATAGCTTTAGTGAGCAATGGGAGACATGCAGTATATTTGAAATACATTTTACCCAGTACTAGATGTGATACTAGATATTAAAAATAATAGACACACTGAAAAGTTTTTCTTCTTAATATTGAAGATGTCCACATGGATCGCACAGCTCCTCTGTCAAAATTTAGAATAAACATGGTCATGAATCATTTTAAGATAATAACAAAAAAATCTTAAATCTTTGTTTCCAGACATGATTTTGGATTCCTATCCATGATTTTGGATAAGCATTTCTAAAACATTTCCTGCCTGCCTAGTTTTAGGTTTATATAATTGTACATTGTGGGCTGAGATATTTAGAATTTATATTGAGTAGAAAGACTAGGTTAATTTAAAATATAAGAATTAGATGTTCTAAGATAATCTGTAATTTTAAGTCAGCATATGATTAATTTCTAAACAACATGTCTACTAGGTCAGAGAGAAAAAAAATAGCTAAATAGCTACCAATACGTCCTTGAAATCCACCAGGTTCTTTCATAAGCTGTTTCATTAATCACTAAGGATGAGGCAATCTTGGAGATCTTACGAGATCTTGGAGTTCTTTATATTTTTATTGGCTATTTCTTCCATCTCCCTTTCATTTATGCATGAGTCTAACCTTGCCACAGGAATGGCTGTAGAAGACCCCTAAGCTGAGTAGCTGTTCAAGTGTGGGCTGCAGAGGCATCCACCCTTCAAAGGCTGAGCAAGACCTGACAGTGGTCCACCTTTGGGAGGCACAGAGGAAGAGACTCTGGTTACTTCCAGGAGAGGTAGGTTTGGGAAATGGAGAGAATAAATTACAGAATGGGATCACATACAGCTGCTTTGGGGGCTAAGCCCCAGCAGGATATGTGATACCTGTATTGTGCTAGGTAGGCTGTCCATGGAGGGGCACACACAGAGAACAAAAGAAACACTACCAGTATTGATGTAGCACCATAGAAAGCAAGAAAATGCCAAGACAGCTATCAATCCGAAAGGACCATTAGTGACTGAGGACCAAAGGATGGAGAGGAACATCATTTCAACGAATAACCACACGGAAAGGTGACCAGTCCCACATTACCCTACAACTCTATAATCTCACCTCCAGAACCAACCAGCCATTACCCAAGGAAATGGAAAAAAATGCCAAACCTGGGGAGGTTAAAGCTCTCTCACTCACATGGAATGAAGCTTGAAATGAAACAAAGATGGGTATGGAAAAAACCATTTCCCCTTTGTGAGTTGAGAGTGTGGCCTGATACATGGGAGACTCTTTATATAAGGGAACTTTGCAGACAGGGTTTGATAGCTTTTCCAAGGTCATGTGGCCAGGACCAAGTAAAGCTAAGATTCAGCCTTGACCTATCCTTCTCTCTGCACATCATCTAATTAGATGTGGCTGAAAAAGTCCAAGGAAGACTTACTGGAGGGGCACAGTTTGAGACCGATATGGTGCTGGCACTGAGTACACAGTTATGCTGGATTCTGCAGACACTAACTGGCTTCAGGAGCAATTCCCAGGGCTGGGATGAAGAGTGCTGGGAAAGCCAGTTGTTTTGAAATCCAGCCAAACAGTTGGTCCCTCCAAATCTGTGGTTTGACTTCCACTGACTTAACCAGCCACAGATTGAAACCATTTAAGTAAGACTAAACGCAGAGAAGTCTTTTCCTTATCATTATTCTGCAAGCAGTAAGAATCATGACTGAGCATTTCTACCACGTTAGGTCTTACAAATAATCCAGAGTTAATTTGAAGTATATGGGGAGGTTTTTGTTATTTTTATGCAAAATACTCTACCACTTTATACGAGGAAGGTGAGTGTCTCTAATGTTTCATGCCTGTATAGCATCTGGGCACCAAGCACGCACAGATACTGAAGGACAGTGTTATTTGGCATCCATGATCTGATGCAGCCAGTCCTATTCCGAAACAGAGCATTTAATTTAATGTGAACAAAGAGCTGAATATCCACCACCCATTGTCCCAGCTTTGTCTTCTGAGAGGTGGGGTCTATTCACTGTAAATACAGCTGTAAGAGAAACTCAAGGTAGAAGAGCTATGTAAGGTGAAGGCACCACGTCCAAGTCTCCATCTTATACAAAGGTATTCAGGAAGCTACTGCCTATCCTTCTGTCTTTCCCTCTGCTGTTTAGTCTAAGAAATACATGGGGAAGAGAGGAGGCCGTGCTTTCTTTTGCTTGAGTCGAACACTGCTCTTTGCAAGGCTTGTGGATGGGGATGCCCCTCAATGAACGCAATTTCACGGATGGTCAACTATCAATTTTGAGCAATGCAAATGGCCAGACTGTCTGAAATCTTGCTTTCTCCTTTTTTCCTCATTTCAGTGATGGAGACACCCATGGAATGCAAAGACTAAGTGAAGTGTGTAATAGACCCTCACAAGCTGCAGCTTTCAAGCTATGTGCATATAACCCCAAAGGGGGTTCACAGAGCTATAAGTTGCAGGTGACTTGCAAAGAAAAATGATCTGTCATCAGAGCTGGCCATGACACATTCTCATCAAGCTTTTTTTTTTAAACTTTTTTTTCTAAAACTAAAACAAAACAAAACAAAACAAACAAACAAAAAAAAAAAACCTGAAGTGTACTCTTCCCTTGCTTTCACAGTAAACATTTAAATGACACCATAGAGAACAAAACATATGACTTAGTATTGACACCAAAAGTCAGACCCCTGAAACCGAGGACCTAAATTGATGGAGTCACAAGGTTGCTCATGTGTCATCCACAATATTGATTTCACTCTCCAGACAAAGAAATTGAGAGTCTCGAGTGGCAGAAATGTCAGTGGTGGCAAGGGTGTAGAGTTCCCTTCCGGTCACTGGAGCCTAGCCTTTTCCTATGACAGCCTGATGCCCGATGGCTCTGAAGTCATCTTTAGGTCTCAGCTGGACCTCATCAGGACTCTGAGATAATGTCAGGCACATCTGGGAACTGATTTGCCCCAGATTCTACCAGCCTCTAGAGTCTCCTTTGACGGTGGTTATCTAGTTCTGGTAGTACTTCTCCATATTCAGGTCCAGGTGCTATGTTGCCCCTGGCCAGATGCAGAGTGGGGTATGTTTTATGCCAGGCTACATGTTGTTGAGCTGTCTATAGCAGAGCCCACCTAAGGTGCTCAGCACAGTGCATAGTGCACGCCAGCAATGAACACATGAGGGCTAGGAGTCGGGTGGTTTGTGCTGCTTCTTAAATCTGACCTTGGCCTCCTTGTAGAAGGGGCATCTGTGAGAATGCAGTTCCATGCGGATTCCTTAGGGAAGGAATGCTGCCTGGATAGAAAGCAGTCTATGCTAGTGTGTTCTCTCTCTCTCTTTCTCTCCCCCCCCCCCGCACACACACCTCTCTCTTTTTTCAGAATTGGAGACCCGAGGGATACCGAATAACTTGAACACAGACTTTATTAACAGAAATTTGTATTAAATTAGACCAAGCTCATTAACTGGAGGGATGTAGTCCAATTGTCTGCACTGATTCTAGACTCTAGCAAGAGGTCAGGGATGGGGGGAGGGAAGACCTGAAAATGTATAACAAATCTCAGGCTGCACATGGCTCTAGGGGCATGCAAGACTCATAAGCCATTGCTTACAGTCCTCGGGCTATGTCTGCCTTTTGATCCCTTGGAGGCCATTCTTTTCTTTGTCTTCACTTCAAAGTTCCAATGAGGGTCTTGTATCTGTCCCCATTTAGCCTCTATTTTTAGAAAATATTCTTCTTTGTTTCCCATTGCTTTGTTAAGTGAAGGATAGGACTCAGCAAGGATAGGGTCCAGGATGGAACAGGAGTAGTCTTCCTACCCCAGATCAATAGCATTCTTAGGAATGGGGCATCAAGGCTGTATATTCTAGAAAGGCCAGGATTTTCTGCACTGGAAGAGAACATCTTGGCAGAGACAGGGTTAGTGGTTACAAAGAAGAGAGCCACAGGTGGGGACCCCTATGCTGAAACACATCCAAGAGAATGGGGATCAGATGTGGAGCAGGGTAATGTATGCTTGAGTGTGCCTCTATAGCTCTTCACACATGTAGCCACCTGATAAAAAAAGATCACCTGTCACCCCAGATGCCTAACTCACAAAAGGGAAGTCAGAGACAGTCTAGCACAGGATAGATGACCTGGCCTGCTGCACCCTGTAGAATCTTCTAGAAACCTCAAGACTCTTGAAGACACTGTTATGAATTGGCAGCCATCTGACTTACCTCTCTATACAAGCAGCCTACACAACCTGGATAGTCAGTAGTTGTAGATGTCCAGGGTGTGGCTATCTGATTTTTCATAGTCTGTGGACTTGACCTCAATTGACTCTAAGTTTTATTCTTACAAGTAAAAACCTAAGGAAAAGGAGTTGACTTGGCCTTTAATTGATCTACCATGTTGTGCCCTGCTGTCCTTTGAATTTTTCATCTCTGGGTTCATAGATTAGAAGCTTGGTTCCCAGAGGGGCAATGCTGACGAGTAGCTGGACATTTAAAATCTGAGATCTAGCAGATAACCATAAGACTGATCTCTTCCCGTGCTTTGGATTGGAGTTTTACCATGTCACCTTTTATGCTTGCATATTCTTTTACCCTCATGATGCTATGCATCATGAGGTGACACAGCCAGGGGGCCCTTGCCAGAGCTAAGGCCATGCTTTTTGGAATTTGTTAATGTAAATGGAGGACCCGAAGGCTTTCCTTGCAATTATGTGATGCTGCGTGGACTAGGCCTCACTGGCAACGTTTCTTAAGTGTAAATGAAGTCTCATTTTTTTAATTACTTTTAAAAATCCCAGCGAAAATGAAGTCCCACTGATTGCATGGCTTTCAAATTCACTAACAGGACACTGGAGGCTAATTGGGTCTGCGGAACACAGACCAGCAATGGGGCTGTTGCCAGCTCCCAGGAGAAACCAACACGCAGAGTCAATCCAGTCCGTTTCTATTCACTTTGTCCAAGCCCAACCAGAAATTTCACAAATGAGAACAAGTCCCCTAGCCAACCTCAGAAGCACCAGAAAAGCTCCCCAGGTTTGCAAGCCCAAGGCAATTAGAGGGGCCTATGCAGAGCTTTGTGCTATGTAGGTAAGCAGGCAGCAGAGGATGAGTACTATGGAGATGAGGCCTGCTCCACAGGTCATTAATTTCACAGCACTGCATCTCATTGGAAGAGCTTTTGATATGTCCTATGCAGACAGAAACATGGCTCCCAGAAGAATGGAGGAATTCATAGAAATCCAAATTCTTTAACACGGCAGTAGAGTGTCCTGAGACTTAATTTCAACTTCTTTCTTCATCCTCTCCTCCATCCTTCCTGGGACATGTACACTACAATGTTAGGGGAGATCTGAGCATCCTCACGCCTCCTACTCTCATCCCTTCTTTGTGTGGTCTAACTCATTCGGGATTCTAAAGATGGAGATTTGGGGGAAATGTACTATATTGTGTTGCCATTTCTCATAGGGAAAGTACTCAAGTATTCTCCATGTTCCCCCAAACCTCATGAATGCTTTTCTATCCCTGTCTTCTACAAATTCTCCTGATAAACTGTTCTTCAGTCTTCTTTTTGACTTATGCATGGGCCTTGGGAAGGCAGAGTCTGTGTATAAGGGCTGGTCCTAGGGGAGGTGAGGGAAGTAAGGGAATGGAGAGACCCTTAGGATACTTGGGGCCACAGTGTTAGAGGAGGCCTGTCTCTGGTAGATTTCCTATTGTGTCAGATTTAGATGAAAGAAAAGAAAAGGAAGATGGAGGAAGACTGGAAGATATGTTAAGGTGACACATCCATTCACACAAAACATGCCACACACATACAGGTTCCCCATGGAGCCTCAAGAGGTGGGCTTTACTCTTACTTGATAACTTAGAGATGAGAAACTTAGAAGCACAAAGATGCTCCTGGCATCGTCATGATACTTGGTTTCAAATTATTTCAGATGTGTGGGAACAAAACAGAACAAAATTGGTATGGAACCAGACACATGGACAAAAAGGGAAGAGGACACAGGATCCAGAGATAAACCCAGCCACCTATTGCCACCTATCCCAGAACAGATGGCAAGAGCATGAATTGAGGAGGACCAGCCTGCCCCACAAACAGTGCTAAGGAAATAAGACATCTTCAGGGAGTAAATGCAACCTGGACTCTCTACTATTGATCTTTCTGCATTAAAAAAATAAAAAAAAATGAATCAAAGGCTCAAAAGTTTCACTCTTCTAGAAGAAAACATAACAAATATTCAAGATATTGGCACAGGCAATGATTTCCTGAAAATGAGTCAGCTAGCCCAGCAAAGAAAAGCCAGAACTGACAAATGGGATTATATCATATTAAAAAGCTGCTTTGCAGCCAAGGGAAAAAAAATCCAACCAACCAACCAACAAAAACAAACCAAACCAAACCACCACTGCAGCAACCAATGCTGCCGCCTCCACCACCACTACCACCACCACCATCACCACCACCACCACCACCACCACCACTACCACCACCACCACCACCACCACCAAAACCCAAACAACCAAACAACCAACCAAACAAAAATCCCCGGCAATGAAGAGACAACCTACACAAAAGAAAACCTTTGCTAGCTAGCCATCTGACAGGAGATCAATATGCAGAATACATAAAGAACTCAAAAGAACAAATAATTTCATCAAAAAATTATCAAATGATTTGAAGAGATAGTACTCAAAAGAAACGCTACAAATGACTGGTAAATGTATGAAAATTACACAGTCACATCAGTCTTCAGGAAAGAGCAAATTAAACTTTGTCATTAGGATGTACTACTCTGACACATATATCTGGAGAAACTGACATCGGTGCACAAACATGCAAACCTATGTTTATTTTAGCACCACTTACAACAATTAACATACAGAATTTATCCAAGTGCCCACTAACAGATAAACTATATAAGGAAAACACACACACACACACACACACACACACACACACACACACACACACACACAGAGTGGAATATTATTTAGGACATTGAGGAATGACATTATGCTATTCTTAGGAAAATGGAGAGAACTGAGATCATGCTAAGAAAAATGAGGCAGACACAGACAACTATCATATCTTCTCTCATATGTGAAAACTAGGAAGAAAAGAAAAAGCAAATGGCTCCAAAAGATCCTGTGGGACACAGAGGAATTAGGATCCTGTGTAAATATAGCCAGCAAGGGGTGAGGCTGGGATGTAACTCAAACTCAAGATTTCCAACTCCAAGGCTGCTCTCTCTTTGCTGCTTCTTGGAGAAACATGCAACCATTCATAAGAGGAAGGCAGTTTTTGTGTTTTGCAACGATGAGGCTATAGAAAGTAAAAAGCTTACAGGACCAGCATTTATATAGACCAACTTCTTGGTGGCTGCTGTACTTGCTTGGGTCCCACACTGATGCTGAAGCAGACAAGAGCTTGATAAAGAACACCAAGACACAAGAACTAATTAACTGAGAATTAGAGCATGCTGTCACAGCGAGACACCAGCCTATTCCAAATGATCCAGGCATCATCTTAATTATTTACAGAGTCACTGTAGATTTGGTGGGACTGCTTCCCCATCCCGGGTGGCAAGCATCTAACTGGAAAGCAGTAGCTGTAACTGACTTGCGTAAGTAGAGGCTGGCTGCAGATCAGAGTGACAAGAACCCTGATGTGATCTCAGAGGGCAACCAGGAATGAATCATGGTAAAGTCTGTAGTAGGATGTACCTCCAAGTGTCTTTTCTTATAGGGTTTCCCCAGGGTGTGCTCAGAATACCTCTGTTGGAATCTGGCTGGGGCACTGAGTCACACCATGGTCCCCACTTCACCACAGCTATGTCCAGTGATTAATGTTTTCAACCTCAAAGTGCCTTTCTCTTTCTTTTTTGGTTTCATGGGTCCTTGCCATAAGGCACAGTCTTCTCCTGGTAGCCTGGGGGAACCTATGATTCTGGAAAGACTCTTGTGCCCAAGTCCTGTAAAATGTTAACAGGGCTTAAACCCTTGGGTGAAACATGTCATACATGATATGAGCAGTCTCAGCACAGGAACAGCTATTCTTGTTCTTTGCTTGCCTGTATCTGTTCCCTGACTTTTGCTTTCCATGGCTACAGTGTTTACTGCATGCTTCTCTTTCTATATTTTGTCCCACGAAGCTGCCCTGAATCACTCTGTACCCAGCACACCAGGGCTTGTGTATTCCCAAGTCACCCCTGAGTCAACTGATCCACAGAGAAGAAATTATTATACTATTGGTCTCTGACATTTGTATATTGTTCAGGTAGCTCAAGAATATGTCTTTAAAAGTTGTGTCTTGCACTTTACATTTACAGACTTAAAAATTACTAAACAGACCTTTAAAATTACTAAACAATGGTATACCAACTATTTGCATGGTATTTCTATTGTCTTATAGGCTATATGTAATTTAGAGAAGATTTAAGGTATATTGGAGTCTGTCCAGGGGTTATATGCAAGAACAACATCACCATCTCGAGCAAACCTTTAATGTCCATGTGAAATATGGGAACCAATTTTTTTTTTGTAAATACTAAGAGCCGGCTTCATTAAGTATGCCTCTCTCCTCATGGTCCTGTGGTGAACGGCTGAAGTTACAAATCTTGCAAGCTTCCATTGGATCCATCAGTACAAGGCTGGGTCTTACCTCAGAGTCTGATATGCCTACTTGAGAGCATCCTCCTTATCTGCTAGTCACCCTCACAGAGCTTTAAAGAACCCTCAGTACTTAGGGAAGAAGAAACAGACTCCATCTGAGCTGAGTGAGATACAAGGCTGTGTGCACTGAAAACCCCTTTGCCCATCTCCAAAATGGAAATGGGGTTGAATTTGGGAGTTAGAAGAGAGGCATGATTAAGGAAGAGTAGAAGAAACAGACTTATTTATGGGTGATGTCAACCAAGGGCCTCTGTCTTAAGAGGTGAGGGACAGGGCTAAAGCAAGGCTCAGGACTGAGTGCTGAGCACACCCCGAGAGTGGCCGCGATGACCTCATGGCCTATAGACAATTTGCTTCGCATAGCTCTGGTCGTGTAGATGCCAGGGGCTTAGACATTTGAGTGATAATGAGATCCTTGGTTTCTAAGCAACCTTGAGACAATTTCAGTCAAAGATTGTGTATTCCACCCTTCCTACATGCAGCTACAGATTTGAATCAGTTAAGATTCCAAAATAATACATAGCCTTGGTAACTCAGAGGCAACCATGAATTTGTCTAGGTTGATGTAAAAGAAAAAAAAAACCATTCTCAAGCTAGGTGTTCCATTATTACTTAGGGCTGGTGTCTTGATCAATGCTTATATTTTAAGTACTGTTTTGTTAATAAAGGGCTAATGACTTTTTTTTTCTGGCTAGCTTTTATGTTACCCATTCTTCCTTTTTTTCTCTATCAATCTCTCCCATGGACAGCACACAGAATTGAAAGAGGGCTCTACTCAGGGTTACCTTGCCAACAGGCGCCGACAGTAAGTTGCATGGCTATGTGAGATGGGTGAATGGGCCAGTCATTAGTCACCAGGTATGGTTCATATGTTGCTCCATCCATGTACAGGGTGACCACAGGGAACTCCACATTGATGACATAGTAATGCCACTCTTTGTCACAAATCTAATGGGGGGAAAAGAACACACAGAGAGAAGCAACACTTAAAATTAAATCTACAATGCATCACCAAACAGCCCTTTAAAATCTCATTCTGAAAGGAGACAAAGATGTTTTGGGGCCAACAATTATTAGCTCAAAGACTCAAAGAACATCATTTTGACATATATTACACATCGAGGTTATCAGACACAATGAGAAGAATCCATAGGGTCTAATCATCGGCTGAATCCAGCTGTCTGTCAGTGTTTACAGGACTGGCTCCAGGAAACAATCTGAGTTTAAAATCTGCAGATGCTTAAGTTTCTTCTATAAAATGGCGTTACATTTGCACATAACATACGCATATTCTCCTGTGTATTTTAAATCAACTCCAGCTTACATATAATACCCAATGCAATGTAAGTTCTTTAAATAATTGCTCAGCTGTATTGCTTAGAACTAACAACAAGAAAAGGAAAAGGCTACTCATATTCAATATGGGAGCAATTCCTCAGTTGGGTGGATGCATGGATGCAGAACCTTCAGGCAAGTAGGGTGGACTACATTTGGAAATGGGAAGAAACAACATTCTGTTCACATAATTACACCTACTTAGTTAGGCTTACACATTTTTGATGGATAGGTTAGAGTGTCTGCTTACATTTATTTGAATAAAATTTCACTTACTTTTTCAATATAGAAAAAAGTGTAATTGAAAATATTTTTTTCTAAGTCTTGGGTTACATGGAGCTGTACAAAGAATGAAAGTAAAGATAGATGAGAAGAAAGGACAGTGAAAGAAGAAAGCAGCAGAGCAGTTTGAATTCAGGGTTAGAGAGGCAGACGAGGAAAAAGGAAGAAACAGGAACCCCAATGAATCAGGGCCCCGAATCCTGATGTTTCTATGTTAAGCATCTGAGAAGCCAGTGTAGTGTAGCCCTTTCAATTCTAGGAAGGTAAACTTCAAGAGAGACAGATTTTCTAGGAGAACTCCACCCTCCTCTATCTTGGTGTATCTAGGGAGGCAGAGACGGGCCACAAATGGAACCTTCTGGCCTGCACTGGGAACTGGCTACTTGTAAGATATGTCCTTTCACAACCGGCCATACTCAGAAGTCCTGTCTTTTTCCAGGATTGGGAACCAGCATCAATGGACTGGTAGAATTTCAGGGGAGATGGTGATGTTATGCTGATGGCTGATTTTAACTGTCACCCTCACTTGGTTGAGAAACACATTGGGGAATCCATGAAGCATACCTGTGGTGTATTGTATCGATGAGGCCATTTCTAGAGATCATTGCCATATAGCTCCATAGGACTCTTGATCTAATGAATGAATTAATCCCTTAATGGATTTATTATATGGCCATATTTTAGGAGGTGGTGAAAGCTTGGGTTGTGGGGCCCAGTTGGAAGGAGAGGTTTCTAGGAGGGTATCCTTGGGACTGTATTTCACCCTGGACATTTCCTTTGTCCTTTCCTGACAGCTAAGGATGGCTCTGTTCTGCCCTTCCCTTTCTCTTGTGAAGTGCTGACATCTCAGAAAGAAGGAGCAAAAGCAGCTCTCTCCTTGTTGTAGGTATTCGGTAACAGTGGTGCAAAAGTAACTGAACCAGGAGGAGTCACAGTTCCTGACCCAAGAGACCAGACGCACACTGTACAATTTATAACAAAACCATGGGCAGGGAGGCAGGAACCAGAAAAGGCAGTGGGACTAGTGAACAGTGCTCCCCTCCCTCTGTGCAGGCCCCGGGCTCTCTCCTTTGTGTTCAGTGTCCTCCGTTCCCTCTGCATCCCATGGGATCCTCTGAAGTGTGTCTCGTCTGTATCTTCCGCTCTCCACCACCCGAGCTACAGATGGCAGGGGAGGCTGATGAGTTCTCCATGAAGGTGACCCCAAGGTGAGGGCTTCAAAGCCTCCTTCATCCTGCACTGGATTAAATGTGCTGTTTCCCATGAATAGATAACACCAACAGGGATGCTAAATGGTCTTTTCCCTTTCATTTTGCAATAAGAAATTTCCCCTGATGTTCTTTTTTATATTGTCCCATCTCATGCCTCAGAAAATTACTCCTTTTGATGCCTGTTAGTCTGATAAAGCCTAAAGACTATTTTAGGGTCTTCAGTAGGCAAACAGGAAGGGTTCAGGCAGTTCACTCCAACGTCTTGTTGAATTCAGTGAGAGTCCTCAACTCGGTTTACACTCCACACTTTATTGATGTCTTGGATCAGACCCTGTCTGGAGGTTGAGATTTTGGGTTGACTAAAGTGTATGCTCCCAGATTATAGGGGCTGTACACAGGAGAACTTAAGAGTGAGGAACCAAGGGAGTATTTAAATGAAGTACTCCACCCAAGGGATCTCAGTGCACCCTTGTTCAGAGTTGGAGTCTAAGATAGTCAGGCATCAAAAGCTACCTGGAAAATGGTTTACATCCTGGGGATTATCCAAGAGGTATCAGGAAGCTGCTGGCTAGGTCCAGGGAGATATGAAGTATTCTTGAACATATGGAAAGTAAGGCAGGCATCAGGGATGGCCTTGTAGCTAGTGTATGGGTGCTCTCTGACCTGGGTCCCTCACCACCCTCCCAGCCAGCAACCATTTTCCCTGTGCATGCGTCGGTTGATTCCCATGTGCTTCAGTCCATCCTATCACACCTGGGGTGACTGAAGATGAAGGAGAATGGTCCTCTGTTCTTAAATTCCTCAACATTCAGCTTTTTCATAAGCCAACAGAAAAAAAGTTCCAAGGAAAAATCAGGACCATTTCACATCTTCAGAGCAGCACTGAACAGCACTGTCCTTCCCAATATTGTAGTTTGTCCTAGATGCATTTTCTACAGTTTTGCTGAATGGTGCTTCATTGAGAGACAGCTTCCATGACACCTTTCATAATACAATGAACCTCTGTCCTGAACTAAGTCTCCTAGTGGGGGTGAAAGGGCTTTTCCACCCTCATTAGCACATCCAAGACTCCTAGCAGCCTCAAATATGCCTATAATATGCTTTCAACCTTGAAGATGGGAACATTTCTATTACAGTATTCATATAAAACCCCAAGAAACAGTGGCTGTGAAAGCAGCCTGTGTGGATCACACTGTTTTAACGATTTGAGAGTTTGCATCTATCAGTTAATGTTGGCATTAAAATAACAACTTCACAAACCCCACTGTAAGTGGCCATGTGATGTGGATATGGATATTCTATAACATACTTAACTATTCTCTCATTATCAGATTAGTTTTATAACAGCAATTACAAATGATGCTATAATCAATTTCTTGGGCATAAATATTTGTCTCCATTTCTGATTATATCCTTAGGAAAGATTCCTGGAAGGGGACTTAATGGTTCAAATATTATAGCGATTTTCAAGGTTCTTGATACATATGATGATTTTTTCCAGCTAAAAATTGTTACTCTTTATTCTTTTACCCACAGAATGTGAGAAGCTCCTGTATTGTACCATTGCCATATTAAGCTCCCCAAAAGGGCAAAATCCTAGACATTTGTGAAGGAACACATCTTGTCCCATTTTTGTAATGAGTCACAAAAGATGGTACAATTTATGTATTCCCAAATCAAAACAGAGGCTACTACCTATGTGAGGAGCAGTCAAGGTTTACAGGAACAAGCAGAACTGTACTCACGAGCTCTTAATTGGACATCCAAACAGTGTTTTAGTTCATACCAAGCTTATGGCTGCAGACTTGTCCCAATGAGCTATGTCAGCAGCTGAAGGAAATGCCTAATTAGAGTTTCATAAATGTGGATCTATGATCAGGAAGAGACCCACGTTGACCTTAGCTAGAACGGCTGGGGCAAACTGTAATTGAAAAATGATCGAGCCGGGAGGCAGCAGAAATAGAAGTATTGCTACATAGGTCAACCAAGACAAGGAAACTAGGCAAAGTGACCTTTCCTTAGGGGAGAGTCAAATTTTAATTTTTAACCGTGTGTGTGAATCACTGATGCATCTAACTGGCTGGATGCCCCGTGGAATGGATGCCCAAGGCATGACCTAGACAAGCTACTTCCTTTTCAGTACCCCTGCAGATGTGATTCTATGTTAGGTGGCCACAGCTGCTCTTTAGATAGTAAGTGGAAAAGAGGCTAGAGATCCAGAGACGCACACCTAGGAAGGGTATGTTGCTTAGAAGATTGTCTTCAGAGCTCCTGGCAGTCTGATTCAGTCTGATTCAGGGCCAAGTTGGAAGCTCTGGCTTAGTTTCTCCATTAAATCAGGTATTTTTTTTTAATGCAGCTATTCAGTATGGGACGCAGTGATTTGCCAACTTCTGTGTCAATTACTGTGTCTATTGAGGTTGGGAAAGAGCCTTATGGAATAGATTCTTTGCCTTCAGGGTTTTCAACCTAACGGGGAGGGAGGGAGAGGGGGGAGAGGGAGCTAAGGGCCCACCTATGAAAGTATTCCAATATAATATGGATTGAATCAAGTGTTGTAACTCAGGTGAGGAGCACTTCAAGGTTCCAGAGAATGGAGAGATCTTTCCAGCTGGGAGAAAGTAGAATTCCGGGTGAATACCATAGCAGTGTTAAGATTTCATTGGGCATAGAAGGTATGAATAAATTTCAAGCAAATGAAGCAGAAACCTCTTATTCCTTTAATCAGTCTCCTTTTCCCCTCCCACTGTTGGAGGCACCAGTTTGGCAGCATATGGAGTCTAATTCTTTCAGTCATTTCTATAGAGGCTTGCAAAAAGCATAGCCTATTTTGTAAAAAAAACAACCTGAAAACCTAGCTAGTGCTTCCAGTCCGACTGAGGTATTGATAAAAGGCTTCTAACATCCTGAAATTCATTGTCATCCTAGGTCTGTGAAAGGAGCCAGCTAAGCCCCTGTGTGTGTGTGTGTGTATCTGTGTGTATATCTGTGTGTGTATGTGTATATGTGTGCATGTGTATGTGGTGTGTGTGTGTGTGTATGCATGTGTGTATATGCTTGTCTATGTATATATGTATACGTATGCATGTGTGTATATATGTGTACATGTATGTGGCGTGTGTCTATGTGTATATATGTGTGTGTGCATTTGTATTGTATATGTGTGTATGTGGTGTGTGTATATATGTGTGTGTATTTATGTGTGTGTGTATGTGGTGTGTGTGTATGCATATGTGTGCATGTGGTGTGTGTGTATGTATGTGTGTGTATGTGGTGTGTGTGTATGTATATGTGTGTATGTGGTGTGTGTGTGTGTGTGTGTGTGTGTATGTATATGTGTGTATGTGGGGTGTGTGTGTGTGTGTGTGTGAGAGAGAGAGAGAGAGAGAGAGAGAGAGAGAGAGAGAGAGAGAGAGAGGTATTAGGGAGATGAAGGCAGCAGACATGGATGCAGATTGTGGTAAGACTGAATGTTTGAGAGAGGTGAGGAGCATGAGCTGAGTCTGCAAGCATCCTTTGGAACTGGAGGACTGAGGACCCGTGTTGCCTTTATTCTGTAGGCAACAGGAAGTCTGGAGGTCTCTGGGTGGGGGAGGGGATGGCAGTCATACCAACAATCAATCTTGGAACATGCTTTCCATCTGTAAGCAGCTTTCCATATTCTTGCTTAGGCTACTCAACTCCCTGCTAAAGCAGGAGGATCAATTCTGCTCCAGGGGGCTTTTGAAAAGAGAGTAAAAGAAACGACATGGCTTCCTATCACAGGGAGCTTGTAAAGTTATCGGAGTTGGAGGTGACACTCAGGCCACTGTGTGCTTCGATGCTTAGCTTCCTGTCCTTTCATGTCACACAATGGCATCACATTCCATGACACGAGGACCTTGAGCAGAGAGACTTGGCTGCTGGACACTGGGCTCACATGTCAGGTTATCCTCGAACAGCTGCACCTGGAGATTCTACAGGCACATTAAATGTACTGTGTCCCAAACTAGGCTTGCAGTGCTCCCCTCCCACGCCAGCCTAAACATGCTCTCTGTGTCCCTGTCTCATGTGATCTGTCATCTAAGTCACCATGTGACACACAGCTTCTCCCACTCTGCCCTCTATGGTTACTTTATTGTCTTGCTTTGATGCTTCCACTTGCCCTCTCTCCCATCCATCCCTCAGCACCCAACTCCTACCCCATACCTGCCATACTTGCTAGAGAGAGCACAGAGGCAGAGAGAGAGCAGAAAGAGAACTGAGGAGGCAGCCTGATACAGAAAGCAAGGTGGAGACGCTTGACCAATGGAGGGTTCTGTAGCAATGGAATGATATAAATTTGGGTTGGTCAGCAAAACCAGTTTTCCCTGAGGCTTGTAGGAGACACAAAATGGGATGGACAAGGAAACAAGACAAAGGAGCAGGAGAGAATCCCCGTGGACCAAGTCTGGGGTTCTGGAGTAACTGGTTTGTGTGACATAGCTTTCTTTTTATTATTAATTGTTTAGGATTTCTGTTCTGAACTTTGGGAGAAAAAAAATCTCTTCAATTCTTAGATGCAACAATAGTTAGGTAAGATTAAAGATAATAGTATCACTCATGATAATAGTATCACTCATGATAATAGTGTCACTCATAATAATAGTATCACTCATGATAATAGTGTCACTCATAATAATAGTATCACTCATGATAATAGTATCACTCATGATAATAGTATCACTCATGATAATAGTATCACTCATGGGGTTGTTTGAGTTCAGTGAAGGCACCTAGTTCACTGAACTCAAAAATATATTTAGCACATATTTCTAGTCTTTCTGTAGGGATAATCTTTGTGCACTGTGTAAAGCATCACAAGTCAATAAAAGGCTGATGACCAATAAACGTCGGTGAATTAGAAGGTGGGACATCCAACAGAGAGAGATTCTAGGAAAGAGTCAGGCACGGGAGATTTGCTATTGAGGCATGGAGAAAGTCAGACATATGAAACTGAGGTGAAGTACCCAGTCATGTGGAAGGACTTAGACTAGTATAAATAGGCTAATTGAGTTATGGCTTACTTGAAGAACAATCCTAGATTAAGGCATAATCATAAATATATAAACAAGTCTCTGTGTCCTCTTTCAGGAGTTGGAAGATGATCAACCCATGGCATCTTTCCTCATCTAAAATACACTGAGATGCTGGGTAAAATATAATGCTAGTAGTAAAATAAACAAGACTAAGCTATCTGTGGAGAGAGCTCTTCAGACATCAAACACAAAGAAACTAGAGATGACAATTGAAGCTGATGACTGCTGAAGGTTGTGCCCCCTCCCTTGTCTGTAGGAGTCTCAAAGATCCTTGAAGAGAATGGACATTTAGGTCCTTGGACCTTGGCAGAAAGAAGACGTGTGCTCAGATACTTGCATGAAGTTTGTACTGTGAGGGGGCAGCTTGAAGCCTGGATCCCAGGACAAATACTGCTGCTGATGTAGGGCTGAAGGGTGGAAGCCAGCCAAGGACGTTGTCTCCTAGGCTTGCTCTATGCCTGGGCATCAGGTCCAGGTGCAGACAGCTGACACAGGATGGAAGCCCTGAGCTCAGACACTAACTTAAAACACCTCCGTAAAGTCCATAGAGCCCTTAGAAAGACAAATTCAAATACATTAATCATGGATGGGATGGATAACAGGACTGATGAGCTAGAACCAAGAGGGAATTGTGTAGCATCTCCACCCTGCCTCTCTTGTTGCTAATCCACTTAAGATGCTCCCAGGGGCTCACCTGCACTTCTGCCAGTGTGCTTCCTGTGGAGCTGGACTGTGACAGGTCAGATAGTATCCACTGGGCCTTCTGTCAGAAAGCTGACTCAGGACCACAGGAGCTCAGGGACAGGGATATAGTGGATGGCCTGTGTCCAGGAGACTATCCGTGTTTGAAATTTGTTTGAGCAACATTTGGGCAAATTGCCAAAACAATCCTGAAAACTGCCCTTGCAACTTGTATTTGGAGCACATAAATAAAGAATTGCTCAATATGCAGGATTTCAGTTACTCCACAGGGACCGAAAAACACACTAGTCCTTTCTTAGACACTGGTGGTGTGCTGGGCACCCTGACACCCTGAAACTGGCATGACACACTCTTCTCTCTCTCTCTCTCTCTCTCTCTCTGTCTCTCTCTCTCTCCTCTCTCCATAGTTAGATGGTTCATTTGCTCATTCATTGGTTTATTCATTCATTTATTCATTCTTTGTTTTCAGTCCAGTGCCTTCCAAGGATTCTAATTAGATCTCCCTCCCCAATCCCTGGATGATGCCCGCTTTGGCTCCCTTCATGTTTCCAGTTACCATTTGTGTGTGTGTGTGTGTGTGTGTGTGTACATTAAAGAGCCCAGTGCAATTAGTCACTCCATTAATTAAAAGATTTTTCCCTCGCCCACCTTGGGGCCTATAAAGTCTTCAGAACCCCATGAAGGAAGGGTTAGTGGAGTTGGGTAGGAGTCAAAGGTCAGAGCCAGTGAAGCCCAGATTGAGCCTTCCCAGTGCTTGGGCTTAGTCTCCAGCTCAGGAATCTCAAGGACCCCATTTGTCATCACTCAGGAAAATGTTCTTCTTTGACTCTTTAAGGCTTTGACTTCCAACTAGGAGTCTACAAAATGCTGCCTTGCAAGATGTACCTACCATACAGATGCTCTTTGGAAAAACCTCACCTAATTCAGCTCTACAGGTTGGTTTCCACAGGATTTCCAAAGCATGGTACTAGGCTCATAGGCAACAGCACTTCTTGGGAACTTGCTAGGCAGGCAGACTTCGCTGGGGCCGCCAAGCCTACTCCCTACTTCCAACAAACCAGAAGCTCCAGGGTGGTGCTTGCTTGGCAGGCTGTTTCAGCAAGCCTGTGGTGTGGGCAGTGAGAACCTCCACTCAGAGATACAGTGGAGGTAGGGTAATCTCTGTCAGGTTGACTACAGTTAAAACTGGGCTGTGCCTCTGGGTCTGTCTGTGTGGCTCTTTCTAAGAGAGGTTTCACTGAGGGAAGACCCGCTCTGAATGTGGGCAAGCCCATCCCATGGTCCCAGGGTTCCAGACTGAATTATAGGGAAAGAGTTGAACATTCGTCTCTCCCTGCTTCCTGACTGCAGAGACTTTGTGCTCCCCTATCTTATGCCACAGCCACCACAGCCAGAGCTGCCAGCCCACCTTCCTGCTGGGATGGGCTCAACTCTTGAACCCCGAGGCAAAATAAAACCTCTGTAAGTTGCTCTTGTTTGGATTATTATTATTTTTCTATAACAAGGAAAAGGTAAGTAACATAATTTCAGACGCTTACTTGTTTTCTTTCTTACGAGGCACTTATAATAAAAATTCCCAGAAGAGTGCTGCAAAATTCATTCCATTTTTCCCAACACATGTTTATTGTATTTTCACTACGTCTCAACACTTCCTGGTCCCAGGACGAGGAAGTGAATTACATGGCATTGTCCCTTCCCCCATCACCAGAAGCTGGGACTCCCATGTTCTTCCTGCTGCTTTTCTGGAACTCTAGGATGATCACCCTAAGACAAATGCCTGTCCTTGGCGGGTCACACTTTCTTCCTCTTTCAGACTTTGCTTCTAGCAGAGCCACTGACTGCCCCCAGGATGTCTCTTCATGAATATCCAGAGCCAGGTGACATCTGTCAGGGCCCTGAGGCACAGATTCAGAGCCGCAGGGGGCCTGTATGCCTGCTGTAGCTTGTAAGCTTAAATATACCAAGCAAATTCCATATTTTACCTGGTCAGGAAGCATATGTTTTAAACTTGAGATTGAGGGAAAGGATTTCTTTTTTCCCCTGGGTGTTCTTATACTGAGCAGTAGCAACTGCAGAAAGTCAAAGCACCCTTTGCCTCCAAACAGGATCAGTGTTGAGAGAAAGTCATTTTAGGATCGTGTAAAGTATAGACTATGGGGTCTTCCACATACAAAAAGACTGAACAATTAACATTGACTAGTCCCGCTTCTCTAAGCAGAGAGTTGAGGAGGCCCCAGCAGGCACAGGGGTTTCTGTACAACAGACCACATCCTTAGAGGCTTTGTGTGTAGGGGTTTGCATCATTAGATGCAGCCATGGAGGCTCTGTGAGACCCTGGTAGGGAAGATGGATTGGATCTTCTTCTAAATCTCTGCTTATCTTGGAGCCTGGCAGATCTACATTCCTTCTGAAATCCAGAGGCTATGAGCAAGTCGGCTCAGAAATGGAACTAAAAGTTTACTGTGTACCAGTTTCTGTGTGTCTAAAATGAGTGGAGCACTGTAGGGGGCAAGTGAAGTCCTCTGTGTGTGTGTGTGTGTGTGTGTGTGTGTGTGTGTGTGTGTGTGTGTGTTGTTGGCTGTGTGTAGCCATGCTGAGGATCCTAATGTCCCAGATTCACAGGAGTGGCAAAGCCTCCCCTTGGTGAGGCTCAGAGAGATGTTTTAGGGCCCCAGGGGTCCAAGGCCGCCTCAAGAAGAGGGAATTGCAAAGAAATGTGGGGTGAGAATTCATCTGTGTAGACATAGGGCCAGAACAGGAGAATCCTGTAAGGAGGAAAGATGGGAGCAGGGGTTGGCAACATCTCTAATGCATCCCTTAGTTTCCTAAGGGACTTGACAGGGGAAGCAAATGACAATGTCTTCAGGCCTGGGTTTTAAAAGATATTTCTCAGCAAAGAGAATAAGTCTGTAAGAACCCCCCCCCCACACACACACACACATTAAACAAACAGAAAGCTTGGCCATGTGTTTGAAAACATAACTGTCATTGTCAGAATTCCTAATCCTGCGCCAACATCACGACCAAGAAGCAAGTTGGGGAGGAAAGGGTTTATTCAGCTTACACTTCCAAATTGCTATTATCACCAAAGGAGGGCAGGACTGGAACTCAAGCAGGTTAAGATACAGGAGGTGATGCAGAGGCCATGGAGGGATGTTACTTACTGGTTTGCTTCCCCAGGCTTGCTCAGCTTGCTTTCTTATGGAACCTAAGACTACCAGCCCAGGGATGGCACCACCCACAATGGGCTCTCCCCAAAAGGTTGGCTCTGTTTGACAATCCACAGCAAAGAAATTTGGTATTTACTCCAAAGAACAAACACAGAGTGCCCCACCTTGATCACCAACTGAGAAAATGTCTCACAGCTGGATCTCATGGAGGCACTTGAAGCTCCTTTCTTTGTGATAACTCCAGCCTGTGTCAAGTTGACACACAAAACCAGCCAGTAGTACAACAACAAACCCTAAATTTTCATAAACTCTAAATTTTCATTTTGCTACTCTTAAGTACTGAGGTTGGCTCTCCATCAATATAGTCTATCTGTAAGTGATGTAGGCTGGAATCCTCGCCAAGTTAAAAATAAAAGAGAGAATCTCAGTGGCTATCTTTAGAGAAACATAATTGTAATTTTGTTGACATATTTCATATCTCAGTCTACTGGGAAAAAATCCACTGAATAATTCAAATAATAAATCTTGTGCCCAGAGAAAGTGGAGTGATCTAGAACTGAAAGGTTTAAGAGTTTCCACTTTGAAAGACATGGTACCTGTTGGCAGAGAGCATGGTCTGAATGTCAGAGCTCACAGGGGACCTGGCTGGTAACAGGGGTATGTGGAGAGCAGTAGAGACCAGAACATGCACAGAAGAAGCGCTGTGGGTTTTAGCACAGAGCACTCCTAAGCTGATCTTGCTATGGTGGGGCTTGGGGCTGTCAGCAGGCTAGACTCACATCCACACCCCAGACAAGCAGAGTCACGCTGCCACAGCTGGATCACGGGCTCCCCTGGAACACCATCTCCCTGGGGTGTGGAGCTACATTTTACAACTGGTTTCCCAACCAGGCTTGCCAACAGGTTGCCTCTGTTTGACAATCCACAGCAAAGAAATTGGGTATTTACTCCAAAGAACAAATTAGGCCATTATCTTTGGGGTGGGGTGGGGGGGAATCTGTAGGACTCTTTAGGGAACTGTTATAGTTTAAAATCCATGATAACGTTCAAAATCTTGGACACAGGCTCCTTCCAGTATTATGAATATTTACCAAGTGGAATTTTCACACCTGGGCTTTGAGTTCTAAAAAGCTCTGAAAAACTGCTTAAAATCTAGCCATTGCTACCACTGAGACAAAAACAAAAGAAAATGGAAAGTGGAACAAATTACATCATGGCCAGACGCAACTTTTTGGCTTTGGAGAGGTGAGATGGTCCATTCACTTCTGTGCTCTGCTTCCCATGGACCACCTAGCATAGACTCCATCAGTACCCATTACAGGCAAAACTCAGGCTGGTCCCAAGCTTCCGTCTGGTTGTGGATGTCAAGACGTGCAGAACTAAATGCTTCCACAGAAATAAGTGGCTCACACATCTTGGCTCACAGCCAAGCCATACTGGTCAGAAAGCAGATTTTTATGAACTCTGTGTGCAAGACTGGGGAGATCTCCAGTCCTCTGGCTTTGTTGTCATGGCTCTGTGTGTGTGTGTGTGTGTGTGTGTGTGTGTGTGTGCGCGCGCGTGTGTGTTCCTCATGACTCCCACATGCAAGGGTTTGGATAGAGAATCCCAAGGAGATGAACTACATTCAAACCCATCACCCACTATGACAGAAAAAGTAAAGAAAACCCTTACAGTAATAATAATAATGATAATAATAATCTATTCTATATGCTTAAGAAATGTTATTTTGTATACAAGGAGGACCCCATGCTAAATGGCTATAGTAAAAAAAGTCATCCGTTAAATGATTTAAAATTTATATTAATTTATATGTTTTCTCATTCACTCATTAATTTATAAAGCTAAATATTCTTGAAGTCTCTATACAGAGAAAGATGAGGGGAGCAGGGATTCCAACACCGACTGGATCATCTCCTAGGCTCCCTCTCTAGTGATTTGGCACAAGTGAGGGGAACACTCAGACTAAAGATTCAGTGGAGCATGCTGAAAGAGGGAGGGCAGGTGAAGGAATGGAGGCTCTCTGAGGCCCTTGTTGGCTTTGGGCTATATCTTCTATAGCTTTCTCTTGTGTGTTCCAAAACCCCCAACAACTCATGGGGACTGAGCTACTCTATTCTCTGTTTTACAGATAAACTAAAGCTCATAGAAGTTAAACGACTTATTCAAGGTCACACACAGTGAGTTTGGGCTAGCCTTACCAGCCTCCTTTGCAGCATTAATTGTCACCAACCAGAGGTACCACTCTTGCAGAGCAGAGCAGAGCAGAGCAGAGCAGAGCATGCACCACCTGAGAGCTTGTTAGAGATGCAGCTCAGCCTAGACCCTGACCATCTGAATCTCTCTTCCTTCCTACTAGATTTTCAGATGATTTCTAGGCATGGTATGTTTGAGGACCTCTGCTTTTAGATGGTGGTGCATGCCCTTGAAACTCAACAACAACAAAAACAACAACAACAACAACAACAACCAACCAACCAACCAAACATTTATTGGGTATTAATTTGAAGTGTGTCTGTGTAAGATCTTTGCAATTTAGGAGGAATTAGATGCTATAGCCTGTGGGGAAGCTCTGGGTCAGGAGAAGAAGCTCGTTTTACTTAAGCCTTAAGAACTTAGTTTATTGGTTATTCTCCTCCTACATCAAAATTTAGTCCAGGCAGGGGAGAGTAGTTTCCATGCTAGAGGACTGACACTGAGTTTGAATCCTTATGTGGTGGCCCTGGGAATCAGCAGTCTCCAGAGAATATCAGAGTGACTAGACCTGCTCCTGCAATAGTCCCTGATTGCCCCTGAACTCTCAGCCTGAGCAGTGGATAGAAGGCATTGCATTAGTGCAAGCCAGGTACTCAGGAGAGCCTGAGAGAGAACAGGAGCCAGGCTAAAGATGGAGAGAGATGGTTTGACCAGAGCTAGGGTGCCCGGAGTCAAAGTGTGAAAGAGAAAGCAGCAGCATTCATCATCCAGTGTCGGGGTTCCTCCCTTCACTGGGGACCCGGAGCAAGAGCAGGAAGCTCAGTACTCAATTATTATAATGACTGCCTCTGAACCCATTCATTTAGATGTTATTTATGTATTTACATTCACTTCATTCCTCATCAGATTTAACATTAATTTGCATTAATAATAGATCCTTAACAGCCATCATTAATGGCCACAGAACTAATCGTTTTTCCATTAGTGAAGAATGCTTTATTAATTTCAGTGTTCCACAATGCTACCCTCTTCTCCCCAGGAAGGATGAGTGAGTATTACATGTATTCTACAATGCAAAACAAACAAAAACCAAACAACAACAACATCAACAACTGCAACCAACCAAACAAAAAACCACCAAAATGTTAGAAGTTCAATGATTCTACTAGAAGTAGCTTACAGGGAAGAGGTGCTGCAATCAGAGCCCAGCTCTCTTGATTCTAATGCTGTTTCTTTTTGGCTGCCTTTGCAAAGTGATGTAGTAAGCACAGAAATCAAATGGAGACCAGCAACAACTCAACAGGAATCACCAAAGGCATGGAGGAGAACACGTTGGTCTATTCATCGTGATGATCCTTGTTTTGGGGTCATGACTTGAGTGGTTTTAGGGTTGGCTTGAATGATTTTCTTTGACTCAGTGGCAGGGTAGTTCTATTGATTGGAAAGTGTGTCTCTAACACACAGATATTCTGAGTGCATTTCTTCAGTGGTCATATATAGCTGTGTATACTGTATCTATCGCTTGTTTCCATGGTTGCCCAGTACCAGCAAAGCTCCTGTTTGGACCAACTTCTGTTCAGTTAGATGAAATGCCCATATTAGCTCTTGTGGGTGACTAAGAAGACATTCTGGGTTCAGCATCCCTGATGCTGACTAATGACTCTAAATCTGTGCTCAGGCTTGGGAAACCCTGGCATGAGCTTTCCTGACCTCCTATGATGTATCTCAACTTCCAGCCTTGCCTGGCCCTCTGTGAGAACTTTTGACTCTGTAGGATTTTTGTCAGTAAGAGACACTCAGAGAAGTATTAGACTCTATTATCCATCCCCACACCAAGGGGCCAGTGAGTTGAGCTGCCTGGCATGAAAATCAGCTTCTGCCATCTTCACTTGTTCTCCCAGCATCCGGTGCCATGACTGGAACCAGCTGGGCCTTGATGCTTGGGTTACAGTTCTCAGTCCAGAAATAGAAAAGAAAAGAAAAAAAAAAAGAAGAGAAGAGAAGAGAATTGAAGAGAAAAGCCCAACTCCAATATATCCTCCCATGCCCTTGGCTGACCATCTAATTACGAGGTCCAATTAAAGTAATTGCACATCCGGGACCTTGAAGACATTAGGAAATTAAAGGCCACTTGTACTCCGAGTTCCAGAAAGGTATATTGCTTTTGCTGCCATCAGTAGGTGGGGCTGTGAATTATACAGTTGAAAAAGCAAACATGGATGTCAGGGAATCAGGGGAAGAAGCAGGTATTATCAGAGTCAGGGGTGTGTGTGTGTGTGTATGTGCACAGTTTTGTTTGTTTGTTTTGTTTTTTAGCAAAACCCCATAATCACATGAATCAGGTTTCCTCAGCCAATTATATAACTAAGCCCAGCTGGTGAGAGCAAACGAAACCAGGTAACTCGGTTATACTGAACAGTTTTTATTTTGACAGAACCATTGTTAATTAGAAAGGTTAGTATGAAAATTGAGTCTATGTTCAAAATTCAGGAAAAAATGGTGGTATTGGGAATTTTAAAGACTTGCTATCTTTGAACAATCTTGAAGGGTCTGTGTTGTTATTCTCTCTCTCTCTCTCTCTCTCTCTCTCTCTCTCTCTCTCTCTCTCTCTCCCCCTTCTTTTTGACAAATGTAACCAAGGCTAAAAGGAAATATCCTCAAAAGGAAAAAATTATACATGGACTGCATTGTTGCACTCCAGGTTTCCTGGCTTTGAGGCAGTGGTGGTGAGAACTGGTTTTCAAGTGCTCATTTCACCACTCCTGGGAGCACTCAGGGAGAGAAGACAGAAAGGGGGCCTGGTGGTGCCGTTCTTACTGGAGAGAGCAGATGAGCAATGAGGAAGGAGTTGTGGCACTTATTTATATGTTGACATACCTGAAATATATTGGAATACCAATACAAGATACACATAGTTTTTAAGTTGGGAAGTGGAAGCTGTGAAAAAGAAAATGTGGATTGGAAAATCTTGTTGTCTGAGACCCCCTCAGGTCTTGGTACCATTGGGAGCAAGAAAGGGTTGGTACATGGCTGCTCCTTGACGCCTCATGTCTTTATGGAAAACAGTCCTGTAAGGTCTACCAGATGGCCAGGGAGGGGCATTTCAGAGGCAAAATCCAGCAGCACCTTGCACCAACATTGATCTCAGGCATGATGGAACTTCTATCCACGTCCTGTACAGTGTAATAGTCTTGATTTCCCCCCTTTCTCCTCTCACATAAGGCATGATCATTAATTGTTGCTGCTTATAGACTGTTTTGGAAGAACTCTAATCTCATCCAAATGCAGCTGCCTAGCACCCATTGCATCTCCTTTCATCCTTTGCCTCTTTCTATGCCCCTCCTTCTCAGCTTCCTACATTTGGTTGCTGCAATGTAAAGCAGATGCTCCCCAAATTCTACCTCAGGCCTTGCCTTAATAGGACTTAGGACAAGGCACAAAGCTGAGAAGAACCTTTGGAGGACGTGTACGTGGCTTCTGCACTAAATCGATATTGAAAGTATTGATACACTTTTTTTTTAATTAGGTATTTTCCTCATTTACATTTTCAATGCTATCCCAAAAGTCCCCCATACCCACCCCCCCAATCCCCTACCCACCCACTCCCCCTTTTTGGCCCTGGGGTTCCCCTGTACTGGGGCATATAAAGTTTGCAAGTCCAATGGGCCTCTCTTTGCAGTGATGGCCGACTAGGCCATCTTTTGATACATATACAGCTAGAGACAAGAGCTCCAGGGTACTGGTTAGTTCATATTGTTGTTCCACCTATAGGGTTGCAGTTCCCTTTAGCTCCTTGGTTAATTTCTCTAGCTCTTCCATTGGGGGCCGTGTGATTCATCCAATAGCTGACTGTGATCATCCACTTCTGTGTTTGCTAGGCCCCGGAATAGTCTCACAAGAGACAGCTATATCTGGGTCCTTCATTGATACACTTTCATGGAGGGAATGGATAATGGAAGCTTTCCAGCTGCCAGCCCAAAGAGGAAACCTGATGCACCACACATCTTAGGCCAAGAGAAGGAACAGATACCTCCTGTTAAAACTGAAGACAGCCCTTTCTTCTATAGAGCCTAGACAGAAATCTGTCTATGTGTCATACAAAGGGACCGCTATAATGTGGAAACCATTGTTCTCAACACTCTCATCCATCTATTGAGTCTTGCGGGCTAGTTTTCCTAATGTTCTTCAATGTGGTCAAAAGGTTAACATCAAGAAGTACCATTTATCTTTCTGAGTTAGTTGGTGGGTGGAGCTCTCAGAGGACAGCCATGCTGTCTGCAAGTATAACATAGTATCACTAACAGTGTCAGGGATTGGTGCTTGCCCAAGGGATGTGTCTCAAGTTGGGTTACAGACTGTTTTGTATTGGTTGGCTACTCCCTCAATCTCTGCTCTTCTTCAGTCTTTGTATTTCTTGTAGGCAGATGCGACACCGCACAGCCAAACAGTGGGTGGAGCTTGGGGACTCTTATGGAAAACTAGGAGGAAGGATTGCAGACCCCTAAGGGGATAAGAAACTCCACAGAAAAACTAAGGGAATCAACTAACCTGGACCCTTGGGGCTGAGACTGAACCACTAACCAAAGAAAATACATGGGCTAGACCTAGGCCTCCTTGCACATATGTAGCAGATGTGTAGCTTGGTCTTCAAGTGGGTCCCGAACAACTGGAGCAGGGGCTATCCCAAAAGCTGTTACCTGTACATGGGATAGATGGGATATGTTCTAGCTGGGCTGCCTTTTCTGGCCTCAGTGGAAGAGGAAGTGCCTAGCCTCGAAGAAACTTGAAGTGCCAGGGTGGGGGGGGGCACCTGCTCAGAGGGGAAGGGAAGCGGGGGATGAGAGAAGAATTATGGGAGGTGATGACTGGGAGGGGGCAGTGAGCAGGATGTAAAGTGAATAAGTTAAAAAAAATAATGTACCCTTCCAAGAGCAGAGGTATTAGAGAATAGTTAAGAGCTCTGTGGCTAAAACAAGCTACTTCAATTCTCTGGCCCCGAGTGCCCTGATGTGACATCTGTGGTGACTGTTCTTTACACATTGCTGTGATGGTTAATAAGACCCTGGTTGGGGAGGGAGAACTTAACATTTGTCCCTCTGGCTTCCCCCTTCATTAACTAATTATTACCCAGACCCTGATTTGATAGAGTAGGGGTTCTGCTAAGTATTCCTCTGACCCCACAGGACCCAGCTTGCTGTCTAGGGTAAAGTAGGCATGGCTCACAGGGTTAGAACAAGGGAGCAGACCTGTTCCTGCTGCATGACTAACGCTGCAGTTTTTAGAACAGCATGGCTGAGTTTGCAAACACCCCTGTGCTGCATGTAAATGACTCTCCCCCATCCTAAATAATAGCACAGATTTCATTACAAACACCCCGAAAGCATCCTTTCGGAGTCTGCTCTCCATCCTCTGTTCCTTTTCTAACTCTCAATTTAGTGACTTGAATGGGAATTTTTGCTGAAACCTCTGAATGGCAAATCAAATTTTCATCCTCAAGTGTCAGAGATAAAGCCACGTGAGAGAACAGGATAATTAAAGGCCAAAGAGGTAAACCTGGGCTCCGAAGGCGGCGGGAGAACAGGAGAAAGGCAGAGCTGTTCATGCTTTCTTTGGCTGATTAAACCAAAGGTCTTGGTTATAAATTAGAACCTTGTTTTCCTGAAACACTAATCTGTGCCTTAAGTTTTTCTTTTCCTCCTCCTCCTCCTCCTCCTCCTCCTTCTTCTTCTTTTAAGTCTATGTCCAATGGTAATAATTCAAACTGCCAGGGTATATCCTTGGCAGAAATAGCTAAGGCTTGTTAGACTCTTTATGGAATATCCCTTATATGGTGGGAGGTTCTGCCTTTTGTGGGGAGAGGGATAGTTTAACTACAGACCACTCCCAGCCTTCCTCATTTGTTTATTTCTATCCTATGTACCTATCAATGCATCCACATCCCTAGCCATCTAGCATCTACTCACATGGTGTGTGAATGAAATAAGTGTTACAATAAGTCCCTGATTGCTACTGAACAGTACATTAGGAAGACAGACAAGAGTCTTCCTCTCACAGAGAGGCAACACTGACTTCCACAGAGAAACAGATCCAGGATGAAAAGCATTGTTATCCATACGGATATCCACTCAACCAAATTTCCTTGAGCAAAGTGTCAAATGACTGTGCTCCACATTACTGAGGTAGGTGGCTGTTTGCCTGACATGGTGGGGCATTTTAGATGTGGTATGGGATTTCAGGTATTCAGTTTGAAATCCAGAATGTAGTGAGCACTCTGGAAGACTGCTCCCTCTCAAGGATGGGAGCAGTGACTTATACACCTCTTCACAGAGCACTACAGAACAGGTTTTTAATTCCTCCAAATAGCGTTCTCTAAACCGTATTCATTTCTTGAACATTGTTCATGTCTTTGAGTGAATACGTGTATGCTTCCTCTGGGTGACTAAGCTGGACCCATTTTGGGTATGGCCAAAGAGTTTTCCACAACATCTACATCAGCTTCTACCACCACAAGCAATATTCAAGGTTTCTGTATGTTCTACATCTCTGCCAGATATCTGTATTAGCCATCTTAAATTTATTTTTGGAAGTTCTGATAGATGTAGGGTAGCTCATTATGGATTTAAAATTGACATTTCCCATAGTTTAATAAAGTTGAACACCTTTTCTTGTGTGTTCTGACTGTTTGGAAAATATTCCTTATAAAATTATTTGTTTGAGTCTTCGGGGATGGTGGGAGTTTTGTCTGCTTTATAAATGAGTGACTCAATATGGCTCTTCTGGTCTCATTTTCTTAACATTTTTTCTCTGAATTAACTCACTTAAACTGACAAAATAATTTTATATCATTTCATAGCTGTGAAATCATGTTGTAATGTGCAAGTTACACATTTTCTTATACTCATTAAAATAAATGGGTGGCTATTAAACATTTTTTAAAGTCCATTCATGTATTTCTAATATCTCTCCCTTAATGTCATTGGTGATATATTAATATCTCCCAAATTAAGTGACTTGTTTCCCTTGAAACATTTAAGTGTTCCTGACACAGTGGCTCTGATGAGCCCTTCTGTAAGTCAGAGCGAGGCAAAAGGGGCCTGAAGACTCATGAAATACATCTAGCAAAGTAGCAGTGTTCCCAACCAGGCCATGTGACTGAGAAGATTACAGAGACCAGGCAGCAGAGTGGACATAGAGCAAGGGACAGGGGTATCAGGGGAGAGGGGCCCATGGAGTCATGGGGAAGGCAAATAGTATTTGACTTAGCATTGAAATATTCATTTCAAGATTTTAAGTGACCAACTGTACTTTGCTCTTACAGATTAAAAAAAAAAACTTTAAGCATATTAGGGACAAATGAGTCGCAGGGGTTAAGACTGTGTAAAGTCATATTAAATGAGCGTCTTTTCATGTCCTGACTCTCCTTGGCTAAGCTTTGTGAGATGAAATGCAGAAATGCTGCAGCCTAGAGTAATAAACGGTAATGAGGGTTCTTGCTGGCTTGGCCATTATCATGAATGCTCCCTGGCTCCACAAGAGCCTGTATAGGGCATCACAGCTGGGCAGAGTAGGCCATGTGACCTTTGTGAGATATGTGGTCCCTCTTAGGTCAGGCACCAGAACGGCTTGTCAATCAATGCCCAGATGCCAGGCAGCTTGGTGAACAGACTGCCCATTACTGAAAGGTGGGCAGTTACAATGACTGCTCAGAACATAGTTCTCCTGGAGGTACCGCATTCCAACCTGGACCTGGGCATCCTCCAGCAAAGCCTGAGAGCCCTGTCTGTGGCTCAGCCTCACTTTTATGAGGCAAAAGTGGGATGCCCTCCTGTGGTCAGCAGATGAGTCCCCAGCATAATCCCTTTCCCGCAGAGGCTCAGGATCTTTATACCCAGCTTTGTCTTAGTAGTAAGGGGTTCTTTCTCCTTAAGGCTTGAAAGCCCCTTCCTGTCTGCATGCGGTGAGGGAAGTGTGGAGATGCAGTGATGGGTGTGGAGTGCATCACGGAGCATCCTGTCAGAGCACAGGCTGCCAGGCTTCCTGTGTATAGCTAAGCAGCAGGCAGAAGCAGTGCCTGGGGAAAGACTTAAACACTCTATATATTTGGACTAAGCAAGGGCCAGAACCCACGTAAATCATAAAGAGGATCTCAAGGCAGAAACTCAGAGGCCACAGAGGTGAGAATAACCAGTGATACTGGGTGGCTTCAGCCAGACTGGCAAGGATCTCTCTGCTGGGCACACGAGAAAGGGTCATCACCAGTCCCTTAATGCAAGGGCCCCAAGTCAGAAAGTTACATTTGGTACCATGTTATACAAACAGCAGTGTGTGGGAAATGAAGTTCAACAGGTTGAGAAGCCAGGGCATCCAGTCCTCAGGCCACGAACCCTGTAGTGTCAGAGCTAGGGCTCAAACTCATGAAATCAGGTTCTAGAATTTATACATTTCAATGAGCTGGGGTGCCACTTATAACTAAGTTCATTGTTTCCCAGAAGCCCTGAATGCTAGACTCCCCCAGGGCAGGGCTGATCTGATTCAGCCAGAATCCTCATCTGATCTGGGGTAAAACAATGTAAAAAAAAAATGGTAATGTTACAACAGTGACCGTCTCTATTTAGTGACCATCTAGCAGGAATTAAATGCTTTGTTTGTATGTAGTGTTCATATAGCTTGGTTTGTAGGTGTGACGGTCTGTATATGCTTGGCCCAGGGAGTGGCACTATTAGAAGGTATGGCCTTGTTGGAGTAGGTGTGTCACTATGGGCTTGGGCTTAAGACTCTCACCCTAGCTACCTGGCAGTCAGTATTCTGCTAGCAGCCTTCAGATGAAGATGTAGAACTCTCAGCTCAGGTTGATCCACTCCATTGCCTCTGAAACGTTTTGGGCCAGATCTACACAGTTCAAATTACTCTTAGCAACAAAGTCTTCCATATTCCTACTAGGATGCCCATTAAGCCCCATTTAAAGCATTTCACTGCTTTCTAAATCCATAGTCCCAAAATCCACATTCTTCCAAACAAAATCATGGTCAGGCCTATCACAGCAATACCCCAGTCTCTGGTACTGTCTTAGTTAATAGTGAAGTGTAAATAGTTTACAAGAGGTCAGTTATACTAGCTGGTTTTTTGTGTCAACTTGATAAAAGCTGGAGTTATCACAGAGAAAGGAGCCTTCTTTGAGGAAATGCCTCTATGAGATGTAGCTGTAAGGCATTTTCTCAATTAGTGATCAAGGGTGGGAGGGCCCAGACCATTGTGGGTGGTGCCATTCGTGGGCTGGAGGTCCTGCATTCTATAAGAAAGCAAGCTGAGCAAGCCAGGGGGAGCAAGTCAGTAAGGAGCACCTCTCCATGGCTTCTGCATCCACTCCTGCCTCCAAGTTCCTGCCCTGTGTGAGTTCCTGTCCTGACTTCCTTTGGTGATGAACAGCAGTGTGGAAGTGTAAGCTGAATAAATTCTTTCCTCCCCAACTTGCTTCTTGGTCATGATGTTTTGTGCAGGAATAGAAACCATGACTAAGACAGTAGGTAAGGATGAAAGGAATGGAGTGGCTGAATATTATTCCCACCACCAGAGGGTAGGTCCAGAGACATGCAGACCAAGAGATTTTCTGCTCAAAATCTATATTCTTTTTATTTTTTTTACATTTATTATGGAGAGAGGGAGGATGCCATGGTGCATGTGTGGATGGACATCAGAGGGCATTTGCAGAACTTGGTTCTTTCCTCCACCATGTGGGTCTTGGGGGTTAAACTCAGGGCACCAGCCTTGGTGACAAGTGACTGAGACACACTGTGCCATGCTGCCAACCACTGGTTGCGTTTACATATTTATTTCTGCCCTCACGGGGCCTTTTATTTTCTCTACTACATGTGCAAATGCTATTCTTCCCAGGAGCCTTGGGATGTGAAGCCTCATTTGTTCCCTGGAAAGGGGACTCAGCATACTCTTAGCAAACCTATTCTAATGCACGCTTGCCCATTTCAGAATATCTGTAATTCACCTTTGCTGATACTTGGGTTCTTCATTAAAAAAAAAAAACGTTGTTGTGCTTTATTGGGGGAAAATGATTCTTCTTTCATGTGTGTGTAAATGTGTGTGCACATATGTGTGTACATGTATATCCACATGTCCATGTGGAAGGCAGAGATTGTTGTTAAGCATCTTCCTAAGTCACTATCTTCAGTTTTGTATATTTTGTTTGTTTGTTTGTCTTTGAGACAGGGACTCTTGGCATTGCCTTGGCTGGCCTGAAGCTCACTATGTAGAACAGGCTGGCCTTGAACTCACAGAGCTCCACATGCCTCTCCCTCCTGAGTGCTGGTATTAAAGGCAGGTACCATCTCACACAGCCTCACTGAGCCTGGAGCTCACCACTGTGCTAGCACTGCTGATCAGCAAGCCCCAGTTACTCCTCTGTCTCTCCTTCCCCATGGCTGGGATACAGGTGTGTGTTACCAAGCCTGGATTTTTCTGTATGTGCTGGGGACTGAAGCTGGGGCTTCCTATACTCACAGCAAATACTTAATCATCTGAGCCATCTCCTCCAACTCCCCCAAATGACTTTTAAAGAACATTTTGTGATGTATGCTTTTCTATTGTAAATGTCTTCCACTGCTGACTTGAATTCTTCCAGTCTGGCTATGTATATTTCTCAGGGACCCCAGACTAACAACCTCCTTGGCAAAAGTATAGTCTTGATTCAAATATCAGTTTTATAATTTCTATCCAGCTCTAGTCAATCTCTCCAAGCCATAGTCCAAATGTGCATTCTGGATAATGGTACCTGGCAGAGCAAGCCAGGACAGTAAGGTGAAGGTCAAGTGAGTCCTGCCTATGAAGTTCCTCTCCATGAAAGTCAGCCTGAATTGTGCTCTTCAGAGCCCAGAGAGGGTCAGTTATACCCTGTATCTCAGAGAAGGCCAGCTTGCATTAGGTATTTCAGATTTGTCAGGTCCTGCCCTACTGCACAGTTCCTAGGGCAGATGAGGTGACCCTTGCCAGTTAATTTTCTGCCCTTCTCTCCATTCTACTTCCAATCATGGTACTGTAATTCTTTTTCTCTCCTACTCAACTTTTAGCTCCACGGCCAAGGTTGAGCTTCATTCATTGTCATGGGACAAAGGCCTTCACACAGTGGCTCTCAGTGCATACTGCTTCCATCATTTAAGGCATTTCCTGATGAAACATAAAGATTTCAAACCACACAGCATTTGATGAGTGTATATCAGAGTGGACTTCCACATAACCACACCTACAGTAACAAGTGGTATTCTACCAGCTACCCGGAAGCCCTTCCTTGAACATCACGCCAAACTTTGCCACTCTCTCCTCCCCATAGATATACTTCTTTGGCACCACAGATTTGGTTTCTCTAGTCTTAGACTTATGTCTATATCCATACAACAGATTTGACCATTAAAATTAGAGTTATGTTTCCCAAATCTTTTGAAATCTAAAGATTCTTCCTTCACTATATTTTCCCAACAATTCATTTGTAGAAGAGTCCTGAGCATGTGAAAAACCAAATTTTAGAGTTTGGATTTTGTCATGTGCACACTCCTGTTCTTCTTAACTGTTCTTAAAATGTTCCTCTGTCCCTCTCTTTCCTGTAATTAGGCAAGAGCATCCAAGTGCACTCCAGTCATAATTGGTAGCCAGCTATTTTAGTTGGAATCTCTTTTGATGGAAATTGTATTTTAAGATCACATTTATATACAGAGAAAAAGAATGTTGTTATTCTAGGGACCACCATACACTCGGTTCTCACTAGAGCAGTGCTTCTTATGTATAAGCTGCAGGCCAAAAGGCTCCACGAACTCAGCTCTAAGACTGCTTATGCCATTTGCAGTATTGTCTGTCCATCTTCCATCTATTACCCATTTATTATCTATCTATCTATCTATCTATCTATCTATCTATCTATCTATCTATCATCTATATATCCAGCCATCTATCTATGTATACACACACACACATATACATGCATGCATACATACATGCATATACACACACATATATATACACATGTACATATATACATGCATGCATACATACATACATATATACATATACATAGTATACATGCATGCATACATCATGCCAGTAAGAAACAGGCTCACAGAGATGAGATGCCTCACCAAAGTTACACTGGTGATCTGAGGCAGAAATGAGTTGGTCTGAGAGGTTACAGAGCATGTGGGCCTTAATGACTATTTGTTCCTAAAATTCAGTTTGTTTTTTTAAAAGTTGATGAGTGAGTGACTGAGTAAGTATGTGACTCAATGGGCAGTGTGTAAAGACAACATAGCATTTGGCTCCCACTTCTTTTGGATTCCCAGCACTATATATTTCTATTTTAGCTAGACATGAAAAAAGAAATATTTTTAGTATTCTAGAATAAACCCGAAGGCATATTTTCACTGGTGGCTTATGAGACTCATTTTATTTATATGCTTACAGACAGAAAAGCACCATGGTTGGTTATCAGAAGATTCTCCAAGCAATTCAAGTCTCAAATCACATTTATGTTCCAACTGTGGGGTCATTTTTGGAGTCTAGATAATAGATATGAGTTTATCTTAGCTTTGTGTTCGAATACCTATAACTTCATCATCTCCCTGTATTTATGACAGTAATAAAACCTTTGACAAGGTGGCAGTTCATGGGAATCCTTGTAGCTTAAAAAACAAACAAACAAACAAACAAACAAACAGGAAAGGACAGAGGTTGCAGGCTGGTCAACAACCAACAGTGCATGCAGTACCAGGGAGGCAGAAGCTAGGATCTCCTGGAGAAAGAGGCTGGTGCATAAGGGCGCATGGAGTCAAATACAGAGCTACTTCTAGCACTGTCCACTGCCTTTCTCTTTGGATAATGGAGTTAGGAGAGAAAGAGAAGTGTCACTTCATCCTCACTAATGGAGATGTACAGTGGTCAGATGTGGCTCTATCTCTAACTTATACTAGTCAGAGGAAGTCACTGGAGGGAAGCCCCAGGGGTCTGTCTCAGAAGAATAGGAATGGCCCAAACACCTGGAGGTAACAGATGGGGACTCAAAGAGATTCCCAAATAAATACACAAAACTGCAGAGGCTTTGTGGACACCCTCAGCTCTTCCTGTAGTTTCCCCCTTGTGTGTCAGTTTATATCTAGAACCTCCATGCTTGTGGGCCTTATCAATGATTTACACCCATGACCTGCACATACTATTTGAGCAAGCAGTCATTCTGTGTAGAGAAATAAATGGTGCGCAGTCAACCCTTGTCAATGCCTTAGCCCTTTTAGAGCAGTCTAAAAGCCCTGGATGCAGTCCACATCCAGACAATGCTGGTGCCAGTGCCTGCAGCCCCAAGAGCAGCACACTCTGCCCTCTTGGGCACTCTCCATCTTCCTCACTCATTCAATTAGTGTTTTTGTCTATTCTCTCAAATGCAACCCTCAGGATTTCCTGTCTATGTGCTCTTGAACTCTGCTTCATGGTCACTAAGCAACTCTGTATTCTTAAGTATGATGTGTGATGTACAGGCCAGGGGTTGAGGGCATTGTCAGGATAATCCAATTTGACTCCTCCCTTCTGTACAGTGGCCCACACCAACTATACAGACAGTGACTTTCAACAGCCAGCACTTGGCCTTTCTGTCTATCTGCTTTAAGAAGCCTATAATCCTCTGAGCATGGACATTTTGGCCTGCATAGCCCTTTCATCTTCTTGTGTCTAACCTCAAGCAGGCTTTCTTTAATATGAATCTTTAGCATATCGCAGTGTATTTATGATTAACATTACAAAACTTCACAGAAAATGTGTGAACCTTGGATCATTATAACTTATTTAACATCTCCATGGTTCCATTCATTACACCTTCCTGCCTTGTATGCTATGCAGTTCTCTGCCAAAGCCGCTGCACTTATAGCTAAGTATTCAGAGAGGCTGAGAAGGTAGACTTGGTCCTAACATACAAAGCCATCATTTTTAGAGCTTGTCCTTCCTTCCACAAGGGCAGTTCTGTTTCAATATCAGTTCTTTTTTACTGGAAGGGCTTTCCTGGACATTCCTTTCATCTTTTGCTATTGCAAATTTTCATAAAATATTGCTTGTTACTTTATATTGCTTTTTCCCTGTGTATGACACATTCCCCCCCACAAGATGTCTGCTTCATTTTTATGATTCAACAGGTTGTAGACAATATGATCAGATTTGTTTCCTTAGTGCCATTAAGTTTGGAGCTTGCTGATCTCCAGCCCTTGAAATAATGCTTCTAACACGTTTAAAAGTGATTTGCACCATCCCTGCCTGGCACACCTCTTTCCCACCACTTGTGAACCCACCCATTTCATTAAGAGGTTGAATGCCCCACTTAGGCTTTCTAAGTCTGCTTGTAGCTGATATTTCCCCATTCATCTGTTCAATCCATTGGCCACAACAAACTCTGTTTCACAATATTACTCTGGATAGTCATTTGCATTCCATTGTTGTTTCATACATCTGACAATTTTGTTCCACTGAACCTTGGGGTTGATGCTCTGGTTTCTGTCCTTGTTCTGTGAGATTGCTGACTTTAACTGAATGACCAGATGATCCCTGGCACTTGGCACTTGCTGAGGTTTGGCTTTCTGTTTTATTAAGGGTTGTTTGTTGTTTTTGCTTACCCTTAGCTCTAGGCCAGCCCTTTAAACCCTGACACATGCCCATTCATTTCCAAGAGTTTCTCTTCTGGAATTCCACTGGAAAACTCTCCATGTGTCCTCAGCCTTTCTTACTTAGAAGAATTCCAACATGTGTCTCTTGATCAGTGCACAGTGGCTCTGATATCTGTGCTGCTGCTTTTCCTATTTCTTGCTGTCGCTGTTTCCCAGGCTCTTGTGGTTTCCCCTATGGACACAGTTCACAGGGTGGTTGACAATTTGAAGGATTCTAGGAGACCCTGTGCTCAGATATTCAGTTCCTTTCCTGCCTCCCTATCATTTCTGGTATTTGCCCTTTCAGTTTCTAACAACCCTGGCATTTCTCAATGTCTCAGCACTTCAAGCTAAGAGAGTGTGGCCATTTGTCTCTCCTCCTTTCCTTACTTTTTAAAAATTTTCAATTCTTATTAATAAATAACAGCTTTATTGAAATATGATCATACTTTCTCATATTCACTCATTGTAAGCATACAAGTCAAGGGTTTTTAATAATTAATTTTGTTGGGCAATCACAGAATCCAGTTTTAGAACATCAGCACCCTATAATAAAATAGTCTGGCTTTACCCTGAACCCAAGCCCTAGGCAGAACAGCACTGTGTTCCCCATCTATAGACTTGTCTTTATGGACGTTTCCTATACAAAAAGTCATGAAGAATGCCTGCTTCATGTTTTAGTCCTTTCGGTTGATTGTTTAAAAAATATTCTAAATACCATTCATAGAATAAATATATAAAAAAAGATGGATGTGTTTGGGACTCAGCGGAGGCTCTTTTCAGTGTCCCTTGGATGATATGTATGTGGTTAAAGTGGACTTATATGTCTCTTGTACGTCAGATTGTATGTCACAGTGTGGATCAGGTTATGCCATGCAGATAATTTGGAGATTAATATATATTTACCGAGCATATTTTTAGATTAGAAGCTGAGTTAAAGGTTAGTGGGTCATCTATCCCATGGTAGTGAAGGAACTAAACCAGTGGAAAAGTCAATGCAACAAAAGTTGCAGGAAAAAGTTGGAATGAATCTTTGTAATCTCTCCTCAGAATGGATGTAAAGTCAGTTCTCTATTGTTATGGGACTTAGAGGTCCACCAGGGATGTGGCTCATGAATCCAGGATTGACAGATGAACCAGGAATGTGGCATGCCAGATAGCAGGGATGACTTGTTTCCACAACATGAGCTTCATTCATCCAGGCAAGGCAGACAGGTTCACAATAGAGCTGTCCAGTCTGTGTTTGCTATTGCCAATGGAATGTCAACAAACAATTTCTGTGGCTTTCTCCTTAGATCAACAAATGGAGAAATATGGTCAAGGTTGAGTTCTGCCAAGCTACATAAATCTCAACAAAATAAAAGCGTAATGGTAAGCAACGTGGAGCTTTGCAGTATGGTGGGCTTGGTCTAACACATTAGTCAAATTACTTTCATTTCCACAGACTCAGTGCAGAACAAATAGTCAAGAGTGTACTGTAAAAGTAACTGTGAGCTTAGACCTCATACTTAGAGATCAAGGAGTGGAATACAAGAGTGCTTTGGCACGTGCTAATTCTCCTTTTATTTCTTAAATGTAATGTCTTACTAAGCAGTTATTTGCCATTTTTGCCTCTAATGTCATGAAGAGCTAAGGATTGGTTGTCTTGTAATTCCCATTTCTGTGGCCTCAAGAAAGCTACCATGTTCTAAGAAGCCAGGGGATGCAGTTGCTGCTTTATAATGAGGCTTTGCTTCTTTCTAAATATGCACTGATTGTCAAGGTGATGGAGGAGGTTCATTATTTAGAGGCATAATTAAAGGGCACTTCCTTTAGCTAAACTAATGAGCAGTAAGTGCAGCAATATTTGCATGTTTAGACATTAAGGATGGAAACAGATGACTCGGAGGAGATTAGGAGGAAGCAGGGAAGGTAGAACAAATTAATCTCACTGCTGGGCCTCCAGGGTTATTGTTTTTCAAGACTTCCTCAAAGGAGAGGTCTTCTCTGGGAAGTTGGCTCTATGGTCTCCTCTTGTTTTAGGGCATGAATGACTGTCTCATTACTATTCCCCAGATGTAAGGTCATTGTGGTGGCTTGAATAAGAATGTTTCCAATGGTACAGATGTTTGAATCCTTGATCCCTGGTTGGTGGGGCTGTTTGGGTAGTTTTAATATGTGTGGGCTTATTGGATGAAGTATATCACTGGAGGAGGGCTTTGAAGTTTCAAAAGCCCAATTCTATTCCCACAGCAATTTCTTTGCTTCTTGCTTATGGTTCAAGATATGCGGTAAGAAGTCAAAATATCCTTTTTTTTTTTTTTTTTTTTTTTTTTTTTTTTTTTTTTTTACAGATGATATGATTCTACAAATAAAAGATCTACCAGAGAACTCCTACAACTAGTAAACATATTCAGCAAGGTATCAGGCTATAAAATGAGCACACAAAGATCAGAAGCCTTTCTATAAACCAATGACAAACATACCAAGAAAGAAATCAAGGAAACTATCCCAATTCACAATAGTCTAAAAAATTCATGCAATAAATCTTACCAAGGAAATGGAAGACTATAGTGAAAACATAAGAAATAAATACAAGTTATTAGGAGATGGGAAGGCCTTCCATGACCATGGATCTACCAGTAGGATTAATATTGTGAAAATGGTCAAAGGCAATCTATAGAGTCAATGCAATCCTTATCAAAATTCTATGAGATTCTTCATAGACATTGGAAAAACTATTTTTTAAAATTCATGTGCAAACACACACACACACACACACACACACACACCACACAGGGATAGTCAAAGCAGTCCTGAACAATAAAAAGCACTAATGGAAGTGTAATGGTCCCTGATTTGAAGTAACACTACAGAGCTAAAGTAATACGACCTTATAGTACTGGTATTAAAATAGATGCACTGATAAAGGTAATAGAACTGAGGATCCTTACATAAGCCCATACTCCTTTAGCACCTGATGTTTGACAAAGTCCAAGCATATTTATTGGACAAAAGAGAGCAGTTTCCATGAAGGGTGCTGGTAAGAGTAGATAGCTTGTAGATCCTTCTCTCTCAGTCTGCACAAAACTCAACTTTGAATGGATCAATAACCCCAACATAAGATATGATACTCTGAATCTAATAGAGGGGAAGTAGGGGAAATGCTTCAACTTATAGATGCAGGAAAGGGTTTTCTGAATAGGACCCTGGTCACATAGGCATTAAGATTCGCAATTGACAAAAAGGATTGTCATTTGAGTGAAGAGGTAGCCTACAAAGTGGAATCTTTTTTTTTGCTAGCTATGTATCTGATAGAGGGTTAGTGTTTAAATTATACAAAGAACTCAATAAATTAAATACCAAACCTCCACTCCATTTAAAAATTATAACTAAACAGAGAGTTGTCAAAAGAAGAAAGTGAAACATCTAAGAAATATATATTTTTTTAAATGTTAAACATTCTTACCCATTGGGAAATGAAAATTAAGCTACTTTGAGATTTCATGTTATTCTAGTAAGAATGGTTAAGATTTAAAATATATGACAACAGATACTGCGTTGGATGTAGGGAGAGGGAAACATTTGTTCACTGTTAGTAGGAGTAAAAATTGGTACATCCACCATGGAAACCAGTGTGGGGGTTCCTCAGAAAGCTAGAGGTAGAACTGCCCTACAATCTGGCATGCGCTCCCACTGTACCCGTCCTGGGCGTATCCTCAGAAGACTCTGCTTCTTACTATGGAGGTCATTTTTTATCCACGTTCATAGTTGTGTGACTCACAACAGCTTAAAAAATGGAAAGAGCCTAGCTTACTGCCAATTGATAAACAGATGAAAATGTGGTTCCTATATATTATTCAACTGCAAGGAAAAAATGAAATATGAAAATTGCAAGTAAGTGATTGGAGCTAGAACTCACCAGTCTACTGTTGATGATGAGTAACCCTGATTCAGAAAGAAATTCTTCACACCACCTCTCATGAACAGATACTGGCTTTGAATCCTTAGGCTTGAAGTCGGGAAATGAGCAAGGGCCCATGCAGGGGAGATTTCAAGGGGAAGGGATAGGATGATGTTGCTGAGGATAACAAAGGGGCATAATGGAATAGGGAGGATCAGGATAGAGGGGGGGAGTCTGGGAAATGATAACACTCAAGACCACAAAACAAAATTACCACATGGAATCCTACTAATATAGAAGCTTCCAAAGATATAGAAAAGGTGTTAGATTGAATACCCTATAGTGGAGAGACAATATCTTTCACAGGTACCATAGGTTAATTAAGGAAAAACTCAGTGCCATGTATGTGTTGCCTCTCTTTGTGTTCAGTGGTCACTGGGGGGTCCACAGCCAACCCTGCCCCAACTACAGTCTGTTGCCATTGCTCTTGCAAACCTGATATAAGATCCTATTGGTGAAGATACCACATACTGAGTCATAGGACATGAAGAAGTCAAGCTGGTACCCAGATGGAAGCCTTCATCCCTATTTAGTGTTCACAGTGTTGGAAGGTGTTGTACACAGTACTGGGAGAGAAAAGGAGCCAACAGACTTACCCAGCTTCAGTCTCTGTAAGTTACAATAATGACTGGCCTGGCAAGTGCATACACATACAGTGTCATGAATGTTATTGGAGTGACCAATAGCTTTCTGATTACATTTATGGCTTGTTCCACAACATGGAATTCATGTCTGATACCATTAATTGGACCAAAAACTTTTGGTTGGATAGGTTATAGGCCCTGGGGCAAAACCTAGTACTCTTATTATGGTAAATGATCAAGGTATTAAACTGCCCCCCAGGGTCTTATTTTTTTTTTTATTTTATTTATTTTTTTTTATGTAAATTCTTTTTTTTTTATTTTTACATTTTTTTTTAATATTTTTATTACATATTTTCCTCAATTACATTTCCAATACTATCCCAAAAGTCCCCCATAGCGCCCCCCACTTCCCTACCCACCCATTCCCATTCTTTTGGCCCTGGCATTCCCCTATATTGGGGCATATAAAGTTTGCAAGTCCAATGGGCCTCTCTTTCCATTGATGGCCGACTAGGCCATCTTTCGATACATATGCAGCTAGAGACAAGAGCTCCAGGGTTCTGGTTAGTACATCATGTTGTTCCAACAATAGGGTTGCAGATCCCTTTAGCTCCTTGGGTACTTTCTCTAGCTTCTCCATTGGGAGCCCTGTGATACATCCAATAGCTGACTGTGAACATCCACTCCTGTGTTTGCTAGGCCCCGGCATTGTCTCACAAGAGACAGCTATATTTGGGTCCTTTCAGCAAGATCTTACTAGTGTATGCACTGGAGTCAGCGTTTAGAAGCTGATTATGGGACGGATCCCTGGATACAGCAGTCTCTAAATGGTCCATCCTTTCATCACAGCTACGAACATTGTCTCTGTAACTCCTTCCCTGGGTGTTTTGTTCCCAATTCTAAGAAGGTGCACAATGTCCACACTTTGGTCTTCATTCTTCTTGAGTTTCATGCGTTTATCAAATTGTATCTTATATCTTGGGTATCCTAAGTTTTGGGCTAATATCCACTTATCAATGAATACATATTGTGTGAGATCTTTTGTGATTGTGTTACTTCACTCAAGATGATGCCCTCCAGGTCCATCCATTTGGCTAGGAATTTCATAAATTCATTCTTTTTAATAGCTGAGTAGTACTCCATTGTGTAAATGTACCATAATTTCTGTATCCATTCCTCTGTTGAGGGACATCTGGGTTCTTTCCAGCTTCTGGCTATTATAAATAGGGCTGCTATGAACATAGTGGAGCATGTGTCCTTTTTACCGGTTGGGACATCTTCTGGATATATGCCCAGGAGAGGTATTGCTGGATCCTCCGGTAGTACTATGTCCAATTTTCTGAGGAACCGCCAGACTGATTTCCAGAGTGGTTGTACAAGCTTGCAATCCCACCAACAATGGAGGAGTGTTCCACTTTCTCCACATCCTCGCCAGCATCTGCTGTCACCTGAATTTTTGATCTTAGCCATTCTGACTGGTGTGAGGTGGAATCTCAGGGTTGTTTTGATTTGCATTTCCCTGATGATTAAGGATGTTGAACATTTTTTCAGGTGCTTCTCTGCCATTCGGTATTCCTCAGGTGAGAATTCTTTGTTCAGTTCTGAGCCCCATTTTTTAATGGGGTTATTTGACTTTCTGGAGTCCACCTTCTTGAGTTCTTTATATATATTGGATATTAGTCCCTTATCTGATTTAGGATAGGTGAAGATCCTTTCCCAATCTGTTGGTGGTTTTTTTGTCTTATTGATGGTGTCTTTAGCCTTGCAGAAGCTTTGTAGTTTCATGAGGTCCCACTTGTCAATTCTCGATCTTACAGCACAAGCCATTACTGTTCGATTCAGGAATTTTTCCCCTGTGCCCATATCTTCAAGGCTTTTCCCCACTTTCTCCTCTATAAGTTTCAGTGTCTCTGGTTTTATGTGAAGTTCCTTGATCCACTTAGACTTGACCTTAGTACAAGGAGATAGGAATGGATCGATTCCCATTCTTCTACATGTTAACAACCAGTTGTGCCAGCACCATTTGTTGAAAATGCTGTCTTTCTTCCACTGGATGTTTTTAGCTCTCTTGTCGAAGATCAAGTGACCATAGGTGTGTGGATTCATTTCTGGGTCTTCAATTCTATTCCATTGGTCTATTTGTCTGTCACTATACCAGTACCATGCAGTTTTTATCACAATTGCTCTGTAGTAGAGCTTTAGGTCCGGCATGGTGATTCCACCAGAGGTTCTTTTATCCTTGAGGAGAGTTTTTGCTATCCTAGGTTTTTTGTTATTCCAGATGAATTTGCAGATTGCACTTTCTAATTCGTTGAAGAATTGAGTTGGAATTTTGATGGGGATTGCATTGAATCTGTAGATTGCTTTTGGCAAGATAGCCATTTTTACAATGTTGATCCTGCCAATCCATGAGCATGGGAGATCTTTCCATCTTCTGAGATCTTCTATAATTTCTTTCTTCAGAGACTTGAAGTTTTTATTATACAGATCTTTCACTTCCTTAGTTAGAGTCACGCCAAGATATTTTATATTATTTGTGACTATTGAGAAGGGTGTTGCTTCCCTAATTTCTTTCTCAGCCTGTTTATTCTTTGTGTAGAGAAAGGCCATTGATTTGTTTGAGTTAATTTTATATCCAGCTACTTCACCGAAGCTGTTTATCAGGCTTAGGAGTTCTCTGGTGGAATTTTTAGGGTCACTTATATATACTATCATATCATCTGCAAAAAGTGATATTTTGACTTCATCTTTTCCAATTTGTATCCCTTTGATCTCCTTTTGTTGTCGAATTGCTCTGGCTAGGACTTCAAGTACAATGTTGAATAGGTATGGAGAAAGTGGACAGCCTTGTCTAGTCCCTGATTTTAGAGGGATTGCTTCAAGCTTCTCACCATTTACTTTGATGTTGGCTACTGGTTTGCTGTAGATTGCTTTTATCATGTTTAGGTATGGGCCTTGAATTCCTGATCTTTCCAAGACTTTTATCATGAATGGGTGTTGGATCTTGTCAAATGCTTTTTCCGCATCTAACGAGATGACCATGTGGTTTTTGTCTTTGAGTTTGTTTATATACTGGATTACGTTGATGGATTTCCGTATATTGAACCATCCCTGCATCCCTGGGATGAAGCCTACTTGGTCAGGATGGATGATTGTTTTGATGTGTTCTTGGATTCGGTTAGCAAGAACTTTATTGAGGATTTTTGCATCAATATTCATAAGGGATATTGGTCTGAAGTTTTCTATCTTTGTTGGGTCTTTTTGTGGTTTAGGTATCAGAGTAATTGTGGCTTCATAGAATGAGTTGGGTAGAGTACCTTCTGTTTCTATTTTGTGGAATAGTTTGTGAAGAACTGGGATTAGATCTTCTTTGAAGGTCTGATAGAACTCTGCACTAAACCCATCTGGTCCTGGGCTTTTTTTAGTTGGGAGACTATTAATGACTGCTTCTATTTCTTTGGGGGATATAGGGCTGTTTAGATCATTAACCTGATCTTGATTCAGCTTTGGTATCTGGTATCTGTCTAGGAACTTGTCCATTTCATCCAGGTTCTCCAGTTTTGTTGAGTATAGCCTTTGGTAGAAGGATCTGATGGTGTTTTGGATGTCTTCAGGATCTGTTGTTATGTCTCCTTTTTCATTTCTGATTTTGTTAATTAGGATGCTTTCCCTGTGCCCTCTAGTGAGTCTGGCTAAGGGTTTATCTATCTTGTTGATTTTCTCAAAGAACCAGCTCCTTGATTGGTTGATTCTTTGAATAGTTTTTCTTGTTTCCACTTGGTTGATTTCACCCCTGAGTTTGATTATTTCCTGCCGTCTACTCCTCTTGGGTGAATTTGCTTCCTTTTGCTCTAGTGCTTTTAGGTGTGTTGTCAAGCTGCTAATGTGTGCTCTCTCTAGTTTCCTTTTGGAGGCACTCAGAGCTATGAGTTTTCCTCTTAAAAATGCTTTCATTGCGTCCCATAAGTTTGGGTATGTTGTGGCTTCATTTTCATTGAACTCTAAAAAGTCCTTAATTTCTTTCTTTATTCCTTCCTTGACCAAGGTATCATTGAGAAGAGTGTTGTTCAGTTTCCACGTGAAGGTTGGCTTTCTATTATTTATTTTGTTATTGAAGATCAGCCTTAGTCCATGGTGATCTGATAGGATGCATGGGACAATTTCAATATTTTTATATCTGTTGAGGCCTGTTTTGTGACCAATTATGTGGTCAATTTTGGAGAAGGTACCATGAGGTGCTGAGAAGAAGGTATATCCTTTTGTTTTAGGATAGAATGTTCTGTAGATATCTGCCAGATCCATTTGATTCATAATTTCTGTTAGTTTCACTGTGTCCCTGTTTAGTTTCTGTTTCCATGATCTGTCCATTGGTGAAAGTGGTGTGTTGAAGTCTCCCACTATTATTGTATGAGGTGCAATGTGTGCTTTGAGATTTACTAAAGTTTCTTTAATGAATGTGGCTGCCTTTGTATTTGGAGCATAGATATTCAGGATTGATAGTTCCTCTTGGAGGATTTTACCTTTGATGAGTATGAAGTGTCCCTCCCTGTCTTTTTTAATGACTTTGGGTTGGAAGTCAATCTTATCAGATATTAGAATGGCTACTCCAGCTTGTTTCTTCATGCCATTTGCTTGGAAAATTGTTTTCCAGCCTTTCATTCTGAGGTAGTGTCTATCCTTTTCTCTGAGATGAGTTTCCTGTAAGCAGCAAAATGTTGGGTCTTGTTTGTGTAGCCAGTTTGTTAGTCTATGTCTTTTTATCGGGGAGTTGAGTCCATTGATATTAAGAGATATTAAGGAAAAGTAATTGTTGTTTCCTGTTATTTTTGATGTTAAAGTTGGCATTTTGTTCTTGTGGCTGTCTTCTTTTAGGTTTGTTGAGGGATTACCTTCTTGTTGTTTCTAGGGCGTGGTTCCTGTCCTTGTATTGGTTTTTTTCTGTTATTATCCTTTGAAGGGCTGGATTCGTGGAGAGATAATGTGTGAATTTGGTTTTGTCGTGGAATACTTTGGTTTCTCCATCTATGTTAATTGAGAGTTTGGCTGGGTATAGTAGCCTGGGCTGGAATTTGTGTTCTTTTAGTGTCTGTATAACATCCGTCCAGGATCTTCTGGCTTTCATAGTCTCTGGTGAAAAGTCTGGTGTAATTCTGATAGGCTTGCCTTTATATGTTACTTGGCCTTTTTCTCTTACTGCTTTTAGTATTCTATCTTTATTTAGAGCATTTGTTGCTCTGATTATTATGTGTCGGGAGGTATTTCTTTTCTGGTCCAGTCTATTTGGAGTTCTGTAGGCTTCTTGTATGTTCATGGGCATCTCTTTCTTTAGATTTGGGAAGTTTTCTTCTATAATTTTGTTGAAGATGTTTGCTGGTCCTTTGAGTTGAAAATCTTCATTCTCATCCACTCCTATTATCCGTAGGTTTGGTCTTCTCATTATGTCCTGTATTTCTTGGATGTTTTGAGTTAGGATCTTTTTGCATTTTACATTTTCCTTGATTGTTGTGCCGATGTTCTCTATGGAGTCTTCTGCACCTGAGATTCTCTCTTCCATCTCTTGTATTCTGTTGCTGATGCTCGTATCTATGGTTCCAGATTTCTTTCCTAGGGTTTCTATCTCCAGTGTTGCCTCATTTTGGGTTTTCTTTATTGTGTCTACTTCCCTTTTTAGGTCTAGTATGGTTTTGTTCATTTCCATCATCTGTTTGGATGTGTTTTCCTGTTTTTCTGTAAGGACTTCTACCTGTTTGATTATGTTATCATGTTTTTCTTTAAGGATTTGTAACTCTTTAGCAGTGTTCTCCTGCAATTCTTTAAGGGATTTTTGTGCTTCCTCTTTATTGTCTTCTGCCTTTTTATCAGTGTTCTCCTGCATTTCTTTAAGTGTGTTATTAAAGTCCTTCTTGAAGTCCTCTATCATCATCAGGAGATATGCTTTTAAATCCGTGTCTAGCTTTTCCGGTGTGTTGGGGTGCCCTGGACTGGGCGAAGTGGGGGTGCTGGGTTCTGATGATGGTGAGTGGTCTTGGTTCCTGTTAGTAAGATTATTACGTTTACCTTTCGCCATCTGGTAATCTCTGGGGTTAGTTGTTATCGTTGTCACTATTTAAAGATTGGAGCAGAAGCTGTGTTCCACTCACCAGCAGTCTCTAAATCCTGCGGCGGGGGTCGTGGGTAGCTGACGGTACCCCGGTGCTGGTCCAGCCGGAAGAGGCCTGTGGTCCTACTCAGGCCGTTTTTCTGCTTCCCTAACTAATGCAGTCTCTGGTCCCGCGTGCAATTGGATTGGAGCAGAAGCTGTGTTCCACTCTCCAGAAGTCTTAAGATCCTGTGGTGGGTGTTGTGGGTAGCTGGTGAGTGTCAGCTGACCCTGCGCCCCAGCTGCCCAGGTGCTTTTCTGACCGGAAGAGGGTTGTGGCCCTATGTAGGCTGGATTTCTCTCTCCCCAACCAGAGCAGTCTCAGGTCCCGCGTGATTGGACTGGAGCAGAAGCTGTGTTCCACTCACCAGCAGTCCCAAAATCCTGCGGCGGGGGTCTTGGGTAGCTGGCGGGTGTCAGGCAACCCTGCGCTCCCGCTACCCTGGCGCTGATCCGGCCGGGTGAGGCCTGTGGCCCTACTCAGGCCGGTTTCTGCTTCCCTAACTAATGCAGTCTCAGGTCCCGCGCAGTTGGATTGGAGCAGAAGCTGTGCTCCACTCACCAGAAGTCTTAAGATCCTGTGGCGGGTGTTGTGGGTAGCTGGCGAGTGTCAGCAGACCCTGCGCCCCAGCTGCCCAGGTGCTTTTCTGACCGGAAGAGGGTTGTGGCCCTATGTAGGCCGGATTTCTCTCTCCCCAACCCGAGCAGTCTCAGGTCCCGCGTGATTGGACTGGAGCAGAAGCTGTGTTCCACTCACCAGCAGTCCCAAAATCCTGCGGCGGGGGTCGTGGGTAGCTGGCGGGTGTCAGGCAACCCTGCGCTCCCGCTACCCTGGCGCTGATCCGGCCGGGTGAGGCCTGTGGCCCTACTCAGGCCGGTTTCTGCTTCCCTAACTAATGCAGTCTCAGGTCCCGCGCAATTGGATTGGAGCAGAAGCTGTGTTCCACTCACCAGCAGTCCCAAAATCCTGCGGCGGGGGTCGTGGGTAGCTGGCGGGTGTCAGGCAACCCTGCGCTCCCGCTACCCTGGCGCTGATCCAGCCGGATGAGGCCTGTGGTCCTACTCAGGCCGGTTTCTGCTTCCCTAACTACTGCAGTCTCAGGTCCCGCGCAGTTGGATTGGAGCAGAAGCTGTGCTCCACTCACCAGAAGTCTTAAGATCCTGTGGCGGGTGTTGTGGGTAGCTGGCGAGTGTCCCAGGGTCTTATTTTTATAACCACAGATTAGTGAATGTTTTAGTCCTTGTCAGAGAATCTTCATTTTTATAGCAAATGTCCATTAATGCAAAGACCCACAACTTGTCAACACGCTGAGCATTAGAGATTACCAAGTGTTCAGCTCTAAATGGGAAACTTCTCTTCTTAAGACTTGGGTGTCATGAAAGAAGGGCTAGAAAAAAATTCATGAGAGCCAGAGGTACTGGGCATTCCTAATCAAAACAGTATTCTCTTGCCATGACAAGGCTGCTGTGCACATGAACTCAAAGTATTCGTGACTGCATGCACATGACCCTCAGGAGACCAAGACAGCCTAGAGCTTTGCGTATGGGAGAGGAGCTTCTAGGAACCATGAACACATGGTGGCTGTCATGGGAAGGAATGTTAGTTTTCTTCGGGAATCCAAGCCCTGAGATCCTACCCACGCTCCAGTAGATAGTCCCACAGCCATATGTGCACAGGGAACACTCATTATACTCATTTGGTTGAAAAAAAAATAGAAGAAATTGGAGGGAGGAGTGGAAAAAATAGGGGAGAACTTGAAGAGGAGGAAACGGTGGGGTAGATCTAACCAGAGTGTACTATATGAATGTATGAAATTCTTAAACACACACAACAACAAAAGTTCCTGAGACCCTCAGCACTAGATTGCACTACTCTCAAGGCCCCATCCCCATAGACAGTGCATCATTTGATTAGCATGCATCCCTGAGAGTCCATCACAACTAATCACATTCTCAAACAGCAATGGTACCTTTTTCCTATTGGAATCTGGGCATTTTATGGTCATGTTAAGGCTCTACTATTGGTCAGGTTAGAACTATGGAAGCTCCTAGCTATGTTTAAGTCTTCATCCCCAACCTGAGTGCTCTGCCTAAATCCCAGGAGTTAAAAGAAAGTGCAAACCATGAAGTAATAGTCAAAGTAATGTTGGCTCCAAGGCTGCTCAATGTCCAGGGACAATGATTGTTGGACACACCTCCCCTGAGGGAGCATTATCATCAGAGGTGGACATTTTACAATAAGACTCAACTTTGTTAAGTTCTTTCTTTTTCTTTCTCTTTTTCTGATAGAAAAATATCAGTGATACTGACTGAAGCAAACATTTGGGTTCTCTGCCAAGGCACCAGCTCCCGTCTTTCCCACTGGCTCTGGTGCTTGAAAGAAACTGGAAAGGCAGGAGCGTGACTCAGCCAAGCTGCCTCCCTCAGGACCACCTGAGGTGATGGCAGCTTAATTCATTATCTGAGAGGGTATTTCACTTACTGAGCATCTTTAACTGTGTTGACACCATTTCCTCATTTAACAATAAAACAATATTCTTTTTAATGCTGGTTTATTGCCTTCTTTTTCGAATTGCTTTTAAATATGTATTAAGGGCTGTCTGTTGAAAACATGCAGTCATTGCCTCTGGGCAGATGTACATGCTAAAACAAAAATAATGATTCCATGGGAGAGAGAAGCTTTGCTGAGCAGGTGCTACTTAGGGAAAGGGGACCTGAGAAGGGTAGGGTTTGTCACCCAGGAGGAGACTGTAGATCAGTTAGCAACTCTGAGTGGTAAAGGAAGGCAATTGGCCAGCTCTAGACTCCAACAGGCAGAGAGAATGACTCAGAGGGACTGCAAGAGGGGAGAAGGCAGCATTGCTACTAAGGATTCTACACTTTGCAGCCTGACCCATGTTTTTGCATGGGGTCCTCTGAAGCAAACCTTTTGAGCAGTGAAGAGAAATCTGAGAAAGACGGTTTCACTGACTCTTCAAACAAATGGCTCAAGTGGGCTTGACGGCTAGGTAGAAACTCTCGGTGAGGTGATGATGTTGCCAGAAGACATAGAATTACCTACTCCTTGTGCTTTTCCTTCAGTTAGGGACACAGATGCTGTCGTATCTGGCACTACTGATCAATGCTTCCCTACCCCCCCTGGCTTGATCTTCCCTAAACCACTCCGGTCCTCTGTTGCTATCCTCCCCTAGTCTTGGCACTCCCTCTCCACAGAAGTCTCTTCATAATCATAGCAGTCTCTTCTTGCTAATTTCCCACCCATGACCTGACACTTCATTTTGTACCACGAGACACCTCTAGTAGAGCCTAGATGTCACTAAGATAATGACTCTGGGTTCCAAGACAGATCCAGTGAGAAGAATGAGTCAGGAAAGGATATCCAGCTAAATGAACATTCACATTGTTGTTATTGTGGACTATGGAGTCTCCTTCCTGAGGGTCCTCTGAGAAGGTACAGGGCACTTCTCACAATTACTTCCCAGTTTTGGGCAGGCTTCTCTTCCTCCACTCAGTGGTAAAAAGGATCTCGGCAGTAACAGTGCCTTCCTTTCTAGGCTGTACTCACTGTAGCTAAGTAGGCTGATCTTACCCTGGAGAAAGCATTGGCACAGCAGATTTAAAGGCATAGTGGTGTGTACTATGAACTGCGGGGAGGCTGAAGTGGGTTTCTGTACTTTGGGGATGGCATCAGTGCTAGCCAGAGAATGTATGTGAGCTGGTATTTTGTTTCTGTTTTTTTTTTTTTTAAAGGAAGATACTCAAGAGAAGCAACTTGAAGGAGAAAGTATTTAAGTTCACGGTTTCCAGAGTATCAGTGTAAGGCAGGTTGACTCTATTGCTCTGGCCCTGAAGTGAGACAGAATATATTAATGGTGACAGTGTATGGAGAAGGCTAGTCACATCATGGTGGCCAGGAAGCAGAAAGACAGAGAGGAAGGAAGGGTCCAGGTATAAGATGTATTCTTCAGGGGCATACTCCAGTGATCAATTCCTCCAACCAGGTCCCCCTCCCAATATCAGGTCATGAGTTCAACGGATTATAGTCCATTGAAATTAGAACCTTCAACCATGCAATCAGGACTCAAAAAGCTCATCAGCCAGAAACCAAGCCTTTCACACATGAGCCTTTTAGGAACAGTGTTAGATTCAATCAGCACCGTATAAATTCATATCAGCTTGATCTGCCTTAAGCTGAGGGAAGGTTCTGTCAAGACAAAGAACATTCTCTGACTTGGGTTTAACATTTCAAGACTAAAACACAGAGTATGCAATCTTTCTTTCAATGAAGGCAGAATCTTTTCCTTTTCCCCTTTGCTGGTCCCTTAGGCAAAAGTATAATGCATCTCAGAGGGGAAAGAGAGCCCCAAATCTGTCACTTGCATAGCCTCATCCAGGGGCCAGTGAGAAACCAAGCTAGGTAGGAAGCCAGGCACAAGCACTGAAGGTCATTGTTAGACAGCCTCCTCCTCCCTCCCTTCTAGGGCCTTTCTAGAAATGGTGGGTCTCAGGAAACCTGCAGCTGAGGCGCCTGCACTGGTGTGCAGAGGAGACTATAGGCCTGTTCTGAAAACATGGCTCAGGGTCACCTCGGTAAGATGCAAGGGGATGGGACACGTGGCTTGATTTATGATTCCAAGACCTCCCCAAGGCGCACGGTGATGTATTAGTTTCCTTTTGCTGCTATAACAAATCACCTCCAACTTTGTGGCTTAAAACAACATAGATTTATGATCTTATGGTTTTGGAGGTCAGAGGATGAAATAAGTTCCAGTAGACTAAAATCATGGTGTCAGTATGGCAAAATCCCTTCTGAGGGCTCTGGAGAAGAAACTTTTCCACTTTGAAAAGGTTTTGAAACTCCTTGGCTTGTGGCCTCCCATACTCTAGTGCATCATGTTGGACCTCTCCTCCCATCTTTATATTTCCTGTGTCTCCTGTTGCCTCCCTCCCACTTAGAGCCTTGTCTCTATTGGACCCATAAAAGTAATACAGAACTATCTCATCTCAAGCTCATTAACTGCTCACAGATGCAAACACTTTTTTTTTGCCACACAAGAGGATATATTCACATGGTATATAGAAGAATAATGTCTTGGGGGGGGGTTTTCTGTCTGCCACAGTGGCAGCTATGCAGCAGGGACCAAGGGCCCCATGAAAGGCTGATGAAGAGAGAAAACAGGGCAAGCATGCCTCTTATTACCTTCTCAGTGACCAGATCACTCAACACTGCAGTACTGACCTCAGAGGCCTGATTATGCCTTGGGGGCCTGGAGACCATTCTCTGCCAGCACCATGAAACCATGTAGCTACCTCTCCCCCCAGAACTAGAAGCTTTGCTGGAGATGGAAAGAGGCTGGAGAGGGGTGGGTTCTAAGAGGAGCAGGGGCTTGGTGGTATTCCTACATATTGAAAGATAAACTCTCTAGGTTCTCTTTATATATGATAGTGAGAGCCACTGTGCCTGGGACCCTCTGTGTATCCATTATTGACACATAATAACCACACAGATTGGTTTCTTTGAAAAAAAATCTGCTTTGCAGTCTACCTGCATGAGAACACAAGAGTTCCACTCAACCTTCCCTGTCTGTTTGGGACACTTGCTCTCAAAGGAAGGCAGGCTTTACTGGAGACAGCTTAAGGTGGGCTGCTGAGCAGGGCAGGGGCCTCACATCAGAAGAAACAATGCCAGCCTGCCCAGGAGTGAGTCTTTAATAGCAGATTTGGAGTGCTGACAATGGCCAATTATTTTGCTCATTAAGATGACTGGTCTGGACTGGACTGACCATTCTCTAATTAACTCCTTGGCACTGGCTATAATAATGATTGAACTAACCCATTTGACTCCCAGTGTGGCTGAATGGGCAAATGCAAGGAAACTGCCTTTGCATCATTCCTACGCCCCTTCTCCAAGAATAAAGGATGAGATCTTTTAAAATCTTCCTCTAGGACCTTTCACATTCTATGTAAGAACAATGGACTTGAGAGACAAAGGCCTTGGCTTAAGACAAATGTGTGTAAATCCCCATTGTGGGAAAATTCAGGCCTGTGACTGTCTCCTTTATGTAGAAAGAGGAAGACCTTGCCAATACTAGTGGCCTAGATGGAGGGAGTCAGTGTCCTCCCACCCCTTCCCTCTGGGTGTGGCCTGGAAGTGTTGGTTACCATGTACTCATTCCCTCTCCAGGGAGGTGAGCTATGGAGCTGGGAGAATGAGAAGCATAAAGTAGTGCACAAGCAGAGGCTGAGAAGATGGTCCACCCGGTAAAGCATTTCTCATGCAAGCACGGGGACCTGGGTTTGGATCCTTGGAACTCATACAAATACAGATATAGAAAAGAAAGCTTGAAAATCTAAGCACTCCTATGGCATGATGGGAGGAAGAGAGCTTGAGAGGCAGCTAGCCATGGTATCGTGGCAGTCAGAGACTTTATCATATGTGCCATGGCACGCACGCACCCAAATGTAAACACACACACAGAGGTTTTCTTTTAGAAGAAGCACACAATAAACTTCATTTATGAAGATCTAAACTTCTGAGAGAGAAAGGGGGGGGGTTAAAAATCAAAAGTGCCCTTTTCAATGAACAGAATAACCTAGTCAGAAGATAAAGGTATACTGCATAATATTCAGTTTGGCCTAATGCTATAACTTTCCAAAAGAAGAACATATTGAAAATTGGGATGGCTTACATGAAAACCTGATTTTCAGCTTCCAGATAGTTGAAATTACAGTGTTAGGCCTAGATGTATGGCCTAGAGACAGATCTTTATTTCACTAGGTATCTGGCTTCACCTGGCTGAGCCTCTTTAATCCAGCTGCTTCTCCCAGTAGCCCAGAATTATTAGAGTCTGAGGCCCCTGCAGGAGAACACTACCAGGGAACATTAACTGGCCATGAACCAGTGAGCTCCCTCAGCGTGAGCCATACCCCTCTTGTCTCTGTCCCTGATGCACAGATAAGAAAATGGCTGGCCAAACGTGACCGATTTCTGCCTCTTCTGGGCTCTATGCTCTCCACAGATACTTTGTTTTCCTCATAGGAATTGGGACACCTGTGCTCTTTCTGTCTCACTGAGTCTGTCACTCAAGCTATCTCCTTCAATGGGAGTCCCAGGAAATACCATTCAAATACCAACAGTTCTAAAGGGAAGACGACCAGAATTCACAACACTGAATCAATCTTATCCAAATAATACTGAAGTCAAGAGGGCTCATAGATTGATAAACCTTTCCCTGTATGTGCTGGAGCTCTTGTCTGAGTTGGTACATGACTGACGGCTGGCTTGAGGGATTTGCATTAGTAGACTGTGAGCAAAAAATCCTATTAAAATGACATTTCCCTTGCTGTTAGCATCACTTCAGTGAGATGCCCTGGATTCTCAGAGGCATTTCCTGGGGCTGCCTCATTACACCTACAGGCAATTCATGTGCCTTGGCAAAGGCCTTCTGGGGTATCAGTGTAGGGAAAAAGGGTGGAGACACATGATGCCTCTGGGGCGTGAGCAACTGCTTCACTCATGGCCACCCTGAAGAGCTATGTGGAAAACATTATAGTCTAGCTTCAATGGTAATTACAGGCCAGTTGTTCAAATGCACTGATCTGGACTTGGGTACAGTGGCTGGGAGACAGGAGAGATTAGTCCCTACCACTGGTCTCGGGTATTGTTCTAGGCAGACTTACATTTGCTTGAATGTGTTGTGATATATAACATACAAGACTCTCTGAGTTTGACCATCCATAAAATTCATGGTCTTATATTGAGTAATGGAAATAATGGATAATTTGATTATGACCTGTTTGCCTAGGAGGGTGACAGGACATAAAAATCTACTTGGACTTAATTCCTGCCTGGTCCACGTTTTCTAAATTTGAACACTTGGGCTATTCACTGTCTACCATCTTGGATGCCTGTCTCTGCACATGTACCTTTCCATTCCAGGGTTCCTTCTGGATGCTTTCTTAGACTCTTATCCACAGGGCTACATCAGATAGCCCTGCCTGCCCTCCCTACTAGGGTTGTGCCCTGCTATGTGCCCAAGCACTTCCTACATGAGACTATAAACAGTCTTTTTAACCCATGATCATGGAAACTTCTAGATAGCCAAAGCTTCTAGTTTTACACTGATCTGGGGATGAAGCACAGAGTATAACTTACAGAATAAGCCACTTAGAGCAGAAATAAAAAAGGCCCAGTAGGCATTAGAATCGATAGGAGGTTTTGAGAATTCCCACGGTAGGCCAGGAGTTTAGTTACACACACCATATTAGACCAGTTTGAATAATTTTTGGCAAAGGCCATTTATAGACTCACTGGTGGCTAATCCAACTGGATCTTTGAAATAAGATAAAAAGATAAGAGATAAACACTGTTTTAAGAACCAAAGAGTAAGGAAAACAATGGCAAAAATTTAAAATTTTGAATGACCAGTGAAGTGAACAAAATTTTCAATTCATCACCAGAAGTTTTGTTTTGTTTGTTTGTTTGTTTTTAGATGTCTTGATTTTTCTTCTCTCCATCTCTCTCTTTCTTCCCCTTCTTCTGGCTTTACTGTCTCTCCCTCCACATCCCTTCACTGTTATGCAGACATTTTATCTGGACTATCTTATGTACTTGGAGCTATGCCATACTCTGTCTAGCTGGGCCTGAGTAAGACACCACCCTTCTTCCAGGAGCTTGGCACTAAGGAAGCAGATGGGAGGGATAACCATGTGATGGCAGTGCAGAAAGAGTCATGACGAGTCTGACAAACAAGGGGCAGGAGATGTGCCAGGGTAGTTCCTGGTCGAGAAGCTTCATCAGGTCTGTATGTTCTGAGCATCATGTAGTTTACATGAGAGAAACTTCAGGAAAGGTTCGCCCATAACAGGGAGCTGAGGACGAAAAAAAGGTGGTTCCATGGGCTGGCCTATACACACCACTGGGTTGGCAGTGTGAGCACTGTGGAGAGTTCCTGTGCCCTCCTCACTACAGCCTCCTTCCTTCCCCTGCCAACTATCCCTATGAGCTAGGATGTCTGATAGCAAGAAGTCCTCTGACTTTCACAAGACTTAGTACAGGATTTCCCAAGGTTAGTATAGAAATGCTGCAGCCCGAATTCTGTCCTCCCCAAGCTCACAGTATGAAATACTAAATCCCAGGTATATTTGGCGTTATGACCCAGGGCAGGCAACAGAAATAAAATGAGGGAGTGAGACTTGGGACTTCATTTAGCAGGGTTGGTTCTTTTTGAGAGGAGCAGACATGAGGGTGCCATCTTTCTATTTCTGGAATTGAGGACAAAGCAGGTAAAGGAAGCCCTCTGTATCTAGGAAAACTGATCTCATTAGATCATGCATTAACAAGCGCTTTGACCTTGCATTTCCCAACCTTATTGGCCATGAGAAAGTAAACATCTTTCCCTTAAGCCATGCAGCCCAGGGTATTTTGTTAAGGTAGCCTGCACAAGGTTAGACACAGACAAATACAGAGCTTATGCCAAGTAAAGAGCTGTTAGCTTGTAGGGTTCTATAAAAGCTACAAATATTTTGTATAATAGATGTAATTTCTGTCTATGACTTACATTTTAAGTCAGCATGCTCACCAAAGGAGTAACATGAGAGAAAGGATAGGTGCTGGCCATGGCTTGCTGTGGACCATAGGCAAGTCACTGGGGCTGGAGTCTCCTGCCAGGAAGGCCCCATGGAAAGCCTGTGGCAGGGCTGGGGATGGTCTCATATATGCAGCCTGCCTGCTACAGAGCAGGCTCAACAAAACAAAACAAAACAAAACAAAACAATACAAAACAAAACTAGCCAAAGGAACATCCCTGGGACCAGGGCATTGCTCAGTGACTCAGTTCCTCTTTAAATGCATGGCTCTCAGAATTGCTACATTCACTATATATTTATCTATACAACCAGGATTCCTTCCTTGTCTATTTTTAATTTCAAACCCTGCAACTTCATTTGCTTGTATCCTTCCTTCTCAATCCCATCTCAGAAAGTGCCTCTGGGTATCTATAATTATCTCCACCAGTATGGCAATGTTCTTATTAAAGAACCCCTCACAATATGGAATTTATTTTAATTCACTTCAATTTGTATTATATATTTTAAAACATCCCATAAAAGCCATCTGGCACTTCAGGACATAGCTGGGAGGTTGCTGAGAAATCATATAAACAATGTCAACGTTTTACCACTCCTACATGCCCCAGAATTCCTAACACAAAGAAATGCAGACGAACACATATGCTGTCTTTTCAGACACCCAGGATCCAGCAGGGTTTGCATTTACTAAGATCAGGCCAGACAGTTGCCACTGGCTCCCCACTCTGTCTCCTGAGCACAACATCTTTGCTTTTCACACACTGCACAGATTCCATAAGAGGAGAGTCCTTGGGTTGAGATATCTGGGTTACACCGAACATACATGTGATCATCTTTGAGGATGGAAGGGGCAGCCATCACTAATGTCTCCGTGTGAGTAAGTTCTTGCTGAGGTCAATCCTACTGGGAGCTGAAGGGTAGGGGTGTTCAGGAGAGGATGGGAAAGAGGTAGAATAACAGGAGAGAGAAAATGCAGGATTATGAAACATCAGCATCAGAAAGGACAAGGTAGCATTACATACAATGGGCACACAAGAGAGAAAATAGGCCTGTAAGTCACAGAAGATCAAAATAAGAGGTTGAGACCTAACTCGTTGGGGACTATAAAATGAGCATCGTTAGGTGACATCTCATTCCTGCCTATTGGTATTCTCTCTTTTGCTGAATTAATACTATTTTTTAAAAAATGAAACCCTGCCCAGTTTCATCTCTAAGTGAAGGCCATATCAGTCTTGCTTCCTCGCTGTGCAGTGTCCTTCCCCACAAATGAGTGGTTTCTGGTACCACCCTCAGGAACACACACTTCAAAGCTCTGGACTCAACCCAGACACAGCTTTGTTATGGAGAAGTGTGATGTACCAGCCCCTGTGATCAAGCCATAAAGCTCTGATGAGTCAGGTTTTCCACTTCAGAAATGCTCTGTCGTGGCTTTTTTTTTTTTCAAAGTCCTCTTGTCCCTGTTTTCAATTGCCTGTCACCAAAAGCAAGTCATACTGGTACCCAAAGGAGGAAAGCATCAAAGGGCAGACATGATGCTCACTGACACAAAGACCAAAGATATATCTATCAACAAAGATCTTCAGCAGGTCGGGGGGGGGGGCAGGATAAACATCTTCCCGTGGGCTCAACAAGGAGTGAGCATAGCAGATGCAGGTGCAATGGTCCACAGGTCCTCTGATCCTGTGGCATCTCAGCTAGCACACTTTCCCTCACTACTGGCTTTCAGTTTTTACCCTGACCTAAGATGCTATCTGCCTTCTTGAACTGAATTTTCTAAAACCAAGAAACTAAGCAGTCCTGGAGAGCCAACCCACTGCCACTACCCTGAGAGCAAACTGGTGTTCTCTGCAAAGGAGAAGGCATGTCCCTGAGAGTCTTACCTGGTCCAGCTTCCAGTGAAACTCTGCAGGGCGAAAGGTGTCTGCCTGGTCAAAGTCCTTCCGCAGGAGGAAGACGAGGCGGCAGTTGTGCACATACAGGGCATAGTGATGCCGGTTCATTTCTGAAAGGCAGAAATGGGATTGAAGCATGAGAGAACCTCTCTGTCTGCTTCCACCAAAGAGTTGCTAGGTACAGTTCAGAAAACAAAGAGATAGCCTCTCTTATTTTCCCATCTATAAGTGGTTCTGATGAATTTTCTAGAACATATTTGGGGGAAGACACTGAAGTAGAATAACCTCTGGTAGGGCCCATAGCAAAACTTCTTCTGAGACCCTGCCTTCAAAACCCTGGGCCAAGTCATACTCCATCGGAGCCCAGTGAAAGCTTCATTGTGTGTACTTACAGGGCTCTCTGCCGATCACATCAGCTTCTCTGGACTCTACAGCATGGCTGCTTTCTCCTAGAGTTCTGGGATTTGTTTTATTTTGTCAGTCTTGACACAGTGACCACAAAACACATCTCTTTTGTCTCCGTAATCTATGCTAAGAGGGGCAGCCTTGCTTTTAGCTGCTAGGAGGAGACAAATTGATTTTCCAACATTAGACATAACTCCGTGGCTCTTCAAAGCGATGAATAATCACCCCCCCACCCCCCAAGCACGGCCATCAATCAATGGAACCTTTTCTTCCTCTGATAGAAAGACTTTCTTACTTGCTTAGGAAATCTTATGACATGGTTTTAGCCATGACACTTAGAGCCACAGGACACTACCAACTGGCAAGAAACGAGCTGTTCTGTACCAACACATAGAGAAGTCATGTTTTACTTGGCTGTAGAACTCCAGAGAAATTTACTAGGAGGCATGTGTGCTATAGGTGGGTAAATGAGTTCATGGCCATGCACGGGGATAAGCATAGCCATCCATTAAGACCTGCATTAGAGTAGGGAGTGGGCTAGTTTAAGGTAACCTAGAGCTGGAATACTGTGCCTGATTCCTATACCTTCATATAAACCTTGCTATGAGGTCAACATTGGCCTCATCTCTAAAGATGAGCCTTGGTTGGCTCTGACTAAATAGACTCCTGCCAACTCTTCCAACACAGGAATTGGTTCAAGATGCCTGCCTAAGGTCAGAGAACATGGTCTCTGCTGAGAACTGGCAGGGAGGACTTGGTCCAGGCCAATGGTTAGTAGTTTCCTAAGCAGTTCTGGGATAGGTGCCAGCAGAACATGAACCTGTGGGGTGGCTTCTTTCCTCTGGGGAAGTGCAGTGTATAACCAGAGGTCTGCAGCAGCTGCACCCTTATCTGCTCATCTTAAACTGATACAGGTCTAGACACAGATCTGAGAAAATGCAGAGAACAGGAACGTGGATCTTGATCACACTTTACCTGTAAGATGACCACAAAGCCATCATAGATCTAGGAGTTTTCAGGTACAAGGAAGTCTATATTCTCTGCATTCGTTTGATTTCTTTTTTAGTTATCTGATACCATTTGATCTGGACTTACCATCTCTGTAATGGATAGAATCTTAATTGCCACAATGAGGAAATGTGTGTAAAGCAGCTGGCTGGAACAGATGTTCAGTGGCTGTCGGTTATTATAAAGGCCATTGCTGTGCCTGGGGACTACAGCATCACAGACAGCTATGTCAGAGGCTGGTTCCACCCAAGCACCAGCATTCTCCAGAACCCAATGCAAAAATGGCAAGAGAGAGGATGGGCCGTCACTCCATGTGCCCAGTGTGTGGATGGCCACTCTTAGCCTCTGGACTGGCAAAACTCTTCTGGCCCGGTTATGACCTTGCTATGAGGTCAATACTGGCTTCATCTCTAAAGATAAACCTTGATTGGCTCTGACTAAATAGATTACTGCCAATTCTTCCAACACAGGAATTGGTTCAAGATGCCTGCCCAAGGTCAACGGGGGAGGGGGGGTGTCATTCTCTTGCCCACATGGCCTCTGCTAAATACTTCCTGCCCCTTCAGGATTGTGTAAGTAATTTTCTGGGTTTCTGTTAAGAGCTGTTAGGAAAAGGAAAAAGCCTTATTTATAATCAACTAGGGTGAGGAGGTGGACCAAGAAGACTAGAAGAACAGACTTCCTTTGCTAGAGTATCTTTCAGCCTAGGCCCTTTCCCTCTGCCTCACTGCTGAAGACCTGTGGATCAACACACAAACAACCAGCAGCATCTCCTGGTCAGCCAACGGGCAGCAGGGAGTAGGGTTCCCTCCTGTTCTTACAGTTGCAATCCTTCTGAGCAGTTTTCTAGTCACTCCAGAGCTGTGGACACATCCTTGTTTTCCCATAGGCTGGAGATCCATTGTAGCACTCACTACCAGGCTGATGCTCTGTCAGGGCTAGGCCAGGTTGCCCCCCAACCCCATCTTAGTATTCCCTGCAGGAAATGTCAAACACGATGCATGTCCACTTATCATTCATTGTTTCCAGCTGAACTCAAAATGAGAAGGGCAACTGTACTCGAAAAGGAAGGGATCTTGTGAGTATGAAGGGATTATAGGGAGCTGGCAGGATCTGGGAAGGAATTGTGGGTGGTAACAGGCAATAGCATGATTCTCATAAAGAATGAGGCCAGCAGAGAGAATAGAGACAAAGGCCACCAAAGGCCATGCGTCCCTTGTGGCAGAGGCACTGCTCCATGTGCACCAAGTCCTGCTTCCTTTGACCCAGTATATAGTTAATTGCATTGCACAGTCTCTCCGGGGCTGGGTGAAGGCCCTGTGACCAAGTTCCGGCAAGTGGAAGGTAGTGATTAGAGGCGACACACACAGCCTGCTGGTTTTGTCAATAAAAGCCTCTGCACTCAACACTGGTTCTTTCTCTTTGATGGCTAAGTAAAGCCAGACCAAACAATGCAAGGATTCTTGTCTCAGCATATCTGGACCAGACAGAGCTTTTTCCTCCACACCCACCACTACACAATGAATGAGGAGACCCACAAGAGAGTGGCAGCCACTGAGAGCTTTACTGGTGATAATGGCAATGGTGGCTTAAGCGTCTCTCTTTCTTCCTCAGTGAACCTTTGCTGACTAATCAGAGGAGATCTTCAACTATTTATAGAGGACTTTATAATGGACCAGCATTACTGTGTTTTGTTGTTCAGTACACTAAACAGAAAGCAATGTGATGCCCATGAAGGCCAATTTCATCATTTTCACTTAAAAAATTCTCAATATTTATATTCTATGGCTTAGTAATTCAACTTCCAGCCAGGAAACAATCAGAAATGTGTGAAGGTTGCATTCCAGAAGGCTCACTAAGGCTCTGTTTTATTTGCCTTTAAAAGGAGACACTCTAAGTAGCCGACAAAAGAAGCCATTACATAAAGTATGATAAATCCACATGGCAGAGTTTTAAACTGGCATGTCATTTAGTTTCCAAAGGCTATTTCATCATGCAGGCATGGTGGAGCATGCTTGCAATCCTAGTACTTGAGATGTGGGGTCAGGAGGCTCAGAAGTTCAAGGCCGGTGTGGACTATGTGACGTTTTGTCATGAACACCCCTCCAAAGCAGGATACTTTATCACACACATGTCCTGAGTTATTCACAGCACAATAATCCCATGTGTATTATTAAAATAGATTGAAATGGGAAGGCACTCCACTTATTTATAGAAATAAAAGTAACATTTAAATGAAGTGTACAGAACTTTACCAGACATCTCTCCAAGTGTTTGGATTTTAGGTGGTTTGTGTATTTTGATACTTTCCTGTGCTTTTCCCATTTCTGCTGCAGCATCTATCACTTTTCCCCTGGAAAGACTTTTTGATATGAGATAAAAGTCTAAATCAGGCCTTCATTAAACCCTAATCTTTTGCATTTATATTACTTTCTGTGCCAGGAGCTAAGTTAGACCAGACCCTTTCCATTTTTGCTGTAACAATTGTTTTTTAAATATGTATTTATGATGTGTGTATGCATGTGCATGTGTGTGTATGTGTGTGTGTATGCATGTGCATGTGTATGTATGCACATGCATGTGTGTGTATGTGTGTGTACACATGCATATGTATATATTAATGTCTACATACATGTTTGTGCACATGAGTACAACCTTGTCCTTGTGGAGGTCATGGAAAACTTTGCATGAATTGGTTCTCTCTTTCTATGACGTGGGTTCCAGACATCAAACCCTTAGTAACAAGCGCTGTTCTCCACTATATCATGTCTCCTGCCCTCTGTGCCAATCTCAAGCTAATTGTTAAGGTATGATTTCCTGTGAGGGCAGAGCTGAGGCACCTTGCAGAACATTGCAGCTCTGAGGTTCTGAGCCTCCTGATGGTGAACCACTGTGATTGGAAGACATCACTGCAGACTGCAGACATGGCTGCCCTGTAGAGTCCCCTGAGGTATTGGCCTGTGTAGCTAGGATGAGGCCCTGGCACGTATACTTTATAAAGCTTTGCTGGTTTATTCTTATAACCAGTAGTGCCTCTATTCTAAGAGTCTGGCTCCAGGATATGCAATAAGAGGTTCTAGACATAACACTGTTCTAGGGAGTAGTGTTGTCCTTGCCCATGGCTCTAACCCTTCTGTTTCAGATTCAAGCCCTCCTGGGAGAGTGCTTGACACACATTCAAGAGACAATATCTGTGGTTGCTAGGTCTTGATCAGCTGCCTCACATTTGCATCACCCTAAGCTGTGGCCTCAGTGTGCCATGGACTCTAAAGTCAGGATGTTCAGTGCAGCCACTCGGTATTGCTGGGACAAGGCCACTAAGCCAAGCCCCAAGCTCTGTGTCACCTCGTGCCCATAACATCCTCCCTGCATGAAGGTCTTGAGAAAAGCTATTGCTAGTGCTGCCTCCTTCTACATAAGACCAGTCATGTGAGTAGGCAAAAACCCTGGCTTAGTGTCTGTCTAGAAGAAAAGTAATTAACATACTCTACAGGGATCAAGTGGGATGGAAAAGATGGAGGACACTGTAGTGGCATGAAATGGAATAAACTCAGAAATAGTAATAGCAATGATGGTGCCAATGATACCACCCCAACTGATGATCTGTATCGGATTTAAATGATTTCGTATGTTATTTCATGCTTACTTCCTCCATTTGGCATACAGGGAAATTGAGGCCCATGGAGCTTAATAACTCCTCAAGGGTCATACTTAAGCAGCCGTCTCGTTGAGCTGAGGACTTGGGCTGTCTGACACCAGGCGCTGAGCCGCTGGCTACCCTCTGCACTGTCTTACAGTTAACAACACTGACTTATTTGAATATTTTAATAAAAGTTACATTTGCAATGGGAGACTGGAATCACAATTAAAGGCAGAGTTGAAAATCTTGCAAAAGATCTCAAGACACCTGTGTGTATGTGTGTGTGTGTGTGTGTGTGTGTATGTCCACGGAGGCACAGTGATAAATGCACAAGATGTGACTCAGTAGTACATAAACTGACCTTTACATTCTGCTGTTTATTGGTTGTGTAACTACTTGGGAGGATGTGTGGCCTCTCAGTGGATGTTCCCACAACTGTGTACTCATAAAATTCCTTGTAAAGGTTCAGAAAAGGTGTAGCAGATACCAACGATGCATTCTACGTGCCCAGCACTATTCTGAGAGCTTCGTGTATGTTTAAGTTACTTAATCAGCAAAAACAACTCTGAGGAAGAGAATACTATAACAAGGTCACCCATCTGTAAGTGATGGGGTTTGGTCAAGCCCAAAGATCCTTGTGCAGGCCTGGCATGAGAGAAACATGCAGCACCTGTTAGCTTCCACTCTCCCTTTTCAAAATATGGCTTTAAGATGACAAGATCCTCTTATTCAAAGACAGCTTTTGAAAATAATTATACAATGTGTTAGTTAGGGTTTTATTGCCATGAAAAGATGCCACGAGCATGGCAACTCTTACAAAGGAAAACATTTAATCAGGGGAGGCTTACAGCTACAGACTCACCAGTTTTATCTGAGTTACAGAGGATTGTTTCCTTCTCGGCTCTCACGCCGGGGCTGGGGCCATGTTTCATCCACATGGTGATGGTGAACTGGTCCGTCAGGTTCTTGGGCACAATCCCATCAGGGATCTTGGCACCCTGCCTGCCATCAAACTTGAAGATCATCTCACTGCTGTCCACCAGCAGCCCTGCAGTCCAGTTGGTAGCTGCGCTAGGGGACGGCAAGAGATCGATGATACCCGAGGATGCTCCTGCAAGGGGAAGAGATGGAAGCATAGTGGTTATTCCTCAAGGATGGAGGTGGGTGGGCTCACCTTCTGACTTCTCTTTCTGTGTCAGAGTGGAGAGAGTGTACTTACTGAGGTCTGTGCCTACTCCTGACCTAGGTGTCTCAGGAAAGAGTCCAATATCATTTGAACCTCTGACTTGATCCTGGTCTGTTCAGACATACATTGGTATGCAGATAAAAGTGTCACATATGTCCAGGCAGGTACAACTACCACACAAGAGAAGGTGTGAGAGGAGCCTCAAGAGTTGGGAGAACCACTGGGGCTTTTAGTAGCTTGGTTTCCTGCAGACAGCCAGGGCTTTGTTTGGGTGAATGGATTCCTTCATGCACCCATCAATGAACTAACCTGCCAGTCATTTAGGGAGCATCAACCCTACACCATGACCCTTTCTGAGTTCTGGCCACATGAAGACAAATAAGATACTCATTGCTGTAAAGAATCTATGAGACAGTATAGTAATGATCAGGGTTAAGACAGGAAAATTCTAGGCTCTCATCTAGAGAGAAGGTGTGAAAGCCACTTTATATACATGGCATTTTCCCACAACCATTTGCTGAAGCCAAATGGTACAGTGCTTGAGAACAGGGGCTATGAAATTGGCACCACTTGAATTTGACACCTGGAAGCTTGACTCGGCAGCTCTGTGACTGGGAACACATCAATCTCTCTGACTGGATTCCCTTCCTCAGAGTGTAGGGGGATGGAATGAGATCATGTATTCAAACTTACAGCTTCATGCAATATTGAGTGCTCACTTGGTGTGTGCTATAATTTTATCATTACCATTATTGTAATTTTTTTGCTATCACTACTATTCCAGGGTAGAACAGGAGGGCTTTTCCCCAAACATTAAGGCTAGACCTATAAGGGAAGGTTAGTATTTTGAGACAGTCACAGGACATCTTTGTGGAAGGTGGGTTGAGGGGAGGAAACAGCTGGTTTGTCAGGAAAGACTCGACTGTGCTTCTGGGAGGACTCTTGGGCCCTCATTCATTTTATTGAGCAGCATCCTCTCCATTAGGTTGGGAGCTTTCTGCTATGTTCGCATTTAAAGGATTGGGGAATGCAAGCTTTGCCAGGGCTGTGCATGGGGCTATCTCCTGGCAGGACACTCACCAGTCATGTTAATGTTGTGATGGTGGTACAGAGGAGACAGAGCTGATGCTCTAAAGGATGGTGGGGCATGTGCACTGTCTGATGTTCATTGGGTCATTGGCCTTTTGCCATCTGTAGAGCACAAAGTCATCTCACCTAGGGTTTGGGCTTCAAGGTCTGCTGTCACAAAAAGTATCCTTCAGTGAAAAGTCCTCAGAAAGGTACCATGTTGGAAACCAATACACTTCTTTATAATGTTCATCCTTGCCAGACTTCCCTTTGGCTTTGGAGAGGACTGTCAGGCACATGTTCATTGGCTTGGAGTGAAAGACTAGAATAGACAGGGAACATGGGATTCCTTTGAGCACAGATGCTCCGCTTAGCACTGCATTAAGTTCATCCTGAAAGGGCCTCCAGAAGGCCCATCCTTCTGGTGGAGGATGTAGGCTTTCCATTCATTATTCTCTGTGGGAGCTGTGTGCAGAATTGATGGCATGAGTCACATGGGAGTTTTCTAGGGATGTTGCCTGTCACTGCACTTGACACATAACTGGTACTCAGTTCCTATTTACAGCTGCCCTTCCTCTTTTCCAGTGTCCCTCCCAAGATGCTCTGGTAGAGGCTGGGAGATGACTCAATCAGTAAAGTGTCTGCCTCACAAACTTAAAGTTAAGGTTTCCAGAACACACACACACACACACACACACACACACACACACACACACACACACACACATCTATGTGTTCATGTATATACATATACTCTAACGAGTGTATACACCACACATACACATAACACAACATACATACAATACAACATAGATATAACAGAATAAAGAAACAATGTAAAAAATGGAGGAAAGGAGGAAGAAAGGACAGACAGCAGGTGGCTCTGGAAATTTTCAGTGCTCAGGTGACCATCCTGCCTCTTGGCCATGCCTCACAGTTCTTAGTTATTCTCACACCACAATGCCTCTCCCCCCTGAATATACCACTTATCTAAAAAACAAGTTCACATAAACCATTTTACCCTCCTTGGGCTGCAGTCTCCATATATATTGGTTAAAAAGATATCAGTCAAGGTGGTATCAGGGAGAGATTAGTGGGTCATTTGGGAATGAGAGATTCGTGGAATATCAAAAAGTTCATTTTTTCCATCACTCACAGAATCCTATCACAACAGTTTCTTTTACTGATAATGGCATTAGATCTGGGATTTGTGCAGCATGAAGACAACCAATGACTAAGGCACACATTCTTGGTTATTGAAACTTGTGTTATCTGCAAAGATACAGGCTGACCATTGAGAATCCCTGAGAAGTCAATAAGGTTTATCCAAGAACAGCGCAGAGGGACACATACGGTGCCTTATGCCATCAACAGAGCAGCCAGGGTGGCACACACAAGACCCAGAGAAAGTCTTGGCGGGGCTTGGAATTATCATATAAGGCCCCCTCTATTGGTTAAGAGTCTTACTGTGCCTGGAGAATTGAACTTAATAATTTAGACAAGTGGAGATGTTAAGTGAAAAGTTTTTCCAAAACAGATTTGGAGAGAAGCACAGAGCAAAGACTACTATGGCATAGTGGGGTTGGCACGAAAGGTGTTTGGGAAGAAAACTGGCTTCAGTGTAAGCTAACCTGGAACAGGGGTGCTCTGTAGTCAGAGGTGGAATCCACAGAACTTCATCTTTTTTATACTTTTACTTTCTTATATCCCAAGGATTTTTCTATGAGACCCCGAGTAGACACCAAACCAGAATTACTGAGCTACCTTGCATGTTCTGTTGTTATATGGTTGTGTGGTGACTACCACTAAGTTTCTGGTTGGCAGGTAAGAGACCCCAGGCTAAGAGAACCCAGGCTTATAACCAGCTATTGAGTGGACTCATTGCTGTCGCTTTCTGGACCCAAAGCCGACCATCATTACTGACCACCCCGTCAGTGAATTGAGGCAAAATTCTATAACATTTTGTTTATTAGCAAATGTGGAAACTGAGGACCAGGGGAGGAAATGACTTGCCCAGGGTTGTACTACACATATGACTAACCAGTCAGCTAAGATGACCATCCCAGTCCTATGGGATACCTAGTCTCTATACATGTGTCTGCTCCCAGAGAGGCACACTGAGGCCGCTTGACACTCCAGTGTCTTCTGTGGAGGGAAATGGCAGTCCCTCTTCCCTATCCTGCAGATGTTGCTGCTGGAGAACATGATACATATAACCAGATGGTACAGGCTTTCCCGGATTAACAGATTGAATGTATTTCTTGTTACACTTAAACAATCTGAGGAGGATTCACTTCCACCCAAAGTTCTTTCATCTCTTCTTCCTAAAGGATCCCATGGGAAAGCTGTGGGAAAACAAGACATGTCACTTGTAGACACGGTATGGCAGCATTTGCACATCCAAGAATGCTTACACTGCTTCTTTGGAGTTCTCTGTGACAGTCCCTGGAGCCACTAGATGCTAAGAATTCCTGTTCTTCTGGTACATTGCAGCTGTTGCCTCAGTATTAGGTACTCCAAACTAGCAACACCATCTGATTTCAAGTCCCTGAGTTCTATTAGGGTGATAAAGCTGTTCTGAGCAGCACATAGAGACAGGACAGAATGAGAGAGCTTTATGAGCACAGGAGAATGTAGGAGGTCAAAAGGTAAATGGAATGGTGGTCACTTAGGTCTTTATTCTGCTATACATGGCCCAGGTATGGATAGGCAGTGCCCCCTAGCATTCCAAAGTGGAACTGTGGCAGGAGTGATGTGCATGGAGACTCCAGAGTTGGGTGGCATAAGTGGGGTGGAGATCAGTGGGAGAATCTCGAGAGAGGAACTGCTTCATGTAAGATCATCTAAGATCAAGGCTCATTCTTCAGTATTCTCAGAAAGACACTTGGTGAGTACTAAGCAGATGCATGGAAGATTTTATTTTATCTCAATAAATGTGTATGCAATGGCCAAGCCATGCCAAGCACTGCCATGAGAGCACAACTTTTAATCACAGGAAAGTGGTCCCACTTTTAGGGACCTAGTAAGCCTTTTAATTTTCCCAAGGGAACAGTTAACTAGGTAGAACAGTTCTGAGTAGAGATTCTTGGCAGAATCCAGAAAGGCACTCTTCAAGTGCCTGGTGGAACATAGGGCCTGTGTGCTAGAAGAATGTATGGATGCATGACATACAGCTCTGACCCATGATATTAGCTTGACCATAAGTCCTGCTCTGACCAGAGAAATGTGGTTTCAAGGAACATGTGTCATATTAGGAAAGAAGTCTTAAGTGATAGTTCACAGTTCGACACGAACCTTTTCTACCTTTCCAGGGATGAACGATGTTCTAGATAAAGGCTACCCCATTAGCTGGGGTCTTGTCCAATCCAAGAAGGATATGTGGTAGGAATGATAAACCTTGGGTAATTTAAGCCAATGAGATTGTGAGATCATTTGTTACTGTAGCATAACCTGCCTGACCATCCTTCCTAATGGTTCATAGAAGTAAATGGCGTAGGCAACTATGGTTTCCATTTTTTCCATCTATATGCTTGAGATCTGAAGGCCTTGAAAAAGGAAACTTGGATTTATAGGTAAAATAAGCTGGGCTTTGGTTGACAGACTCCTGGGGTGGAGCCATGGACACCTACTTAGTTTCTGAACACCTTGGGAAATGCCACTATAGACAAAAACCTTCTCTAAAAGGATGGCAGTGGTATGGTAGTTGTGTAAGTGGCCTCCAATAAATCAGCATATTCAGAGAGAGACTCACTGCATGAGCCACCATGGTGAGAGAGTGTGCTCAACAGATGTCCTATCAGATTAGTAAATGAATCTGATCCCAAACCTATTGACGTGAAGCTCTATGGAGTAAAGATTTGAGAAGACTAAGGGCTCCTACTGTCACCCAGGGAACACTACCCATGATGACATCCCTAATTTGTGGAACTCTGAGGGCATCAGAGCCTCTGGTAGTAATTCTTTGGACAAGCTCTGCTAAGCTGTCATAGAAAACCTCATACTTCCTAAATGTTGCATTGCAACTCCCTTTTAAACATATGTCTATCTTCCTAGGAAACCAAATTATTAGGTGATTTTATGTTATGGATGCTTCTATATCATTTTAAGAGTTACACAGCACTTACGCAAACAAAAACATTTGTTGAAGTCATTAATGTATGAATGAATTCCCCAGCTCAGCAGCATATAAATCTGGAGAAGAACATAGGGTTGGGTTATCCACTCAGCTCTGGCTTGGAAAGCACTTGATTTTAGAAGCATGCTCACACACCGGTGGCCTTTCCTTCAGCAGGACCTGTCCTGGGAACTCTTAACTTACAAACAAAACAGCTGCCCTTGGCATTGTGTTCAGGAAGTAGTGGCCAGCTGCCAGAAACTGTATGATCCCCCCTGGAACAGCCTGGCCTCTGTGTTACAAAGGGCACAGGCAGCACAAAGTACTTTTCTATTTCATATAATATGTAGTGACATAGGGTCAAGGAAGGGAACCTTTTCTTGGGCTGTCGTTAATGTCAAATTTGATTTGGCTGAGAGGTCTCCCTGAGGGTTTCCTCTTGCATTTTATCCTCAATACACTGCTGTGGCTTTTCACATCTGGAAAGCCTGGTCCTGAGACAAGATTGTTCCCTGAACTCCTGAAGTTGGGAAAGGTAATGGGCAGCTGGCCATCTCCTCTGAGAAGCCAGGCTTCATGTGGAGTCTGGAAGATGGATCAGCTTGCCCTGTATCTAATATACAGTCTGGAGGAGACATAGGTCCAGAGGACTCCACTATCTTGTCTCAAGGCAGAAAGGAAACATCTCCATGCTTAAATCTCAGGAAGTAAAATGTCTGCCAAGCAGTATCTATCTCTTGTGCTGCCACGTCTGCTCGGGTGACTTCTGACACAATCCAGCATCAGCTACTGCCCACTTTCCCCTTAAATGGGACACACTCCCTTTCATGCTTTGGAAGCCAGTCGGCTGGGTCCCTGTCCGGGCACACGAACGCAGAGGATTCAGCAGAGCTCCAGCTCCCATAGATGCAACATGAGACTTGATCCAACTGAGCAAGGGGACAGATGGCCCAGTGACCAAGGGGAGGGGCTTGGGAGAGAAAAGCAAAGACTTGGGGATGAGAAGCAAGGATAGGAACAAAAGGACCAGCATGAGATGAGCCATGGTTAAGGCAGATCCCCAGGAGAACTGAGGCTGGAAGGTGATATCGCCCAGGGGCCTGCCAGTGATGTCCCATAAATGTACCCTTGCTCCTGGGGTTCTGGATGTGGGTGTGCCCTGTTCATCAAGTTAGACACTGGTGCTGATACTTTAGGGATCCATCTCTCTTCCTTCCAACAGCTTGCCACTCATTAAATCTTGCTGATTTTGCCTCTTAACTGTCCTAAATTCATCCCTACAGCCACTCCCCTGGTTCAGAACTCATTATCTGTTGCTTAGACTATGGTAATAACATCCTAATTGCTCTCCCTGTTTCCCTTTAAAGTTAATAAAGATTTGTAGGATGAAAAAAATGCGTGCATGCCAAGTTTAAAGTGTCACAGCAGCTCTCTGGTCGGGAGATACAGCAAGAAACCTGCCTACCATCTACTGAAAACATAGATAAATGTCTGTCAACAGGAGACAGGATGCCTACAAGAGTCAGACAGCACCACACAGCCTATGTACGACCCAGACCCTACCTTTTCCTTAGATGCCAGGGGGCCTGACTTCTGATGTCCCGCCCTTTGCTTCTGTTCTGTTTATCAGTACTCTACTCCAGGTCAATCATAAATACGGCTTCTGACATGAGACCTGACTCATCTGTCCACCTTGGCTACTGGGCAGGGATCCCATAAGAGTAGTGGGCAGTACTACTGAGTGGGTGGCTAGAGAGAAGCAGGCTTGTCTCATTCACAGGGCAGCTTCCAGAAGCAGATGATGCACACCTGGGGAAGCTGTTTTCCCCAGCTGAGTTAGCCCACGAGGCTGGCAGTCCAGATGGAGTGAGCTGTTAGCATGCCACATGCAATTTGGCTTTGCTGTTTCTTCTCTTAAAACACACTTTGCGCCTTCTCTATCTCCCATCTCGCTCTCCAGCACCATTGAAAATCAAGTCACAGCATGTGCCCTTGGGCCCTCTGATCTTTAGTAAGCAGATTCATCATTTCCTTCTAACCCAGAGTTCAGGGAAATGACTGTAAGCCATGGAGGCCATGTGAGGTTGAGTTTGCTGACACTCCAAGTATAGGGAGAATGGAAAGGGATATTTATTCCAAGAAAGATGTCACCTTAGATGACTTCTGTGAACCAAGTAGAGGAAAGGACAGGAATTGAGCAGCCTATGAGCATTGTAAATCCCTATATATCCTCTTTTGAAATAGTTGTTCATAACACCGTTTCCCCCCAGTCTACTGACTTGTTCCAGAAGAGCAGGCATCATCACAGATCTTCCCCGAGAGCCTGATGATATGATGAACAGAATATGCTGATCAATAGGAGTTTATTTTGGTTCTGAAATTTTCATTTGGGTCTTCAGGTGAGAAAAATGAAAAAAAAATCCCAAAGATAATATAGGAGGTCTTCATGAAGTACCACGACTAAACTCTGTACTGAGGGCCCTCACTTTCCTCTAGAAGAGATGTGGTTACAGTCCTATGCAGCCCACTGTGGGAAGAAGTCTTTTCCTAAGCTCCCACAAAGAAGCTGGAGAGCACGTTTGAGGGAGATGAAGAGGTCGCCAACACAGTAGTAGTCAGCTGCTGGAGCATGTGGGCCGGTATTACCATACAGGGTACTTAGCCTCTCCTTCACAGGTCACTGGGGAGCTACACACCAGCTCTAGGAGCCTGGTTGGCTTTGATAAATGGTCAACCTATGAGCCTACCTTTCAGATAGACCTGTTTTCAAAGCCAATCTCGGATATTTCCTGTCTATGCAAACTTCAATGATGGTCACACTTTGAGTCTCCAAGTTTCCATCTGCAAAGCGGTGTGGATATATATTCTTTTCCATATACATGTGAGCACTAGATGGAACATCCCATGTGGGGTGTCACAGGATGCACATAGTGGGTATTCAATAAAGGCCTCTTCCAAGCCATCCTCTATGGTATCCTTTAATCAGCTCCACTTCCTACTAGTAATTCCTGGCTTTTCTCCTTTCTTGCAGCCCACTCTCACTCTCCATTAATAGTTCCTTCCCCTTTCACCTCCACATATGAACATCTTCATTCGCCCACCTCCATCCTCTCTGAAGCTGCTCTGCTATGGACAGCTGGGCTCAGCTTCACTGTATCCTGAGCAGTTGTTTAGCTGCAGGCCCTTGCTTTACTGCTTTGTTGTTCCCATAGTAAAATTCTTAACCATTTCATTTGCACCGGGCCTTGGAAATTGTGTAGCTGCTTGGTGGAGACAGGTCAAACCCTTTTGCAGGTTGTCTAGCACCACTTTTCATAATGGTCCCGGGAAAGCAGCTCTCTATACCTGAACATGCCAGAAAGACCTTGAGTGTCACTTGGCTCTGTGCTGGAAACTTTTAACTGATATTTGCCATTCAATCCCTGTCTTACCAGTGAAGAATGGAAGCTCTGTCACACACTACTTGCCTAAAGCCACACGTCTGGCAAACCGACTCTGAACCAGTTGTATCTGAGGCCAAAAAGCTGAGTTTTCTCACCCTTCAGCCCCAAGCAAATATCCATTCAGGAGGACTGTGGCAGGTGGGGAAGGCTGGCCTTTTTGCTATAATTAGATAAACTTCATTTGCATGTAGCACTTGAAAGCTATTAATTGAACGGAGTCTCAAAGGAAAAGCTTACCACATAATTTCTGAAGGGATTTCTCAGAGTAGGTCTCTCGGTCACAGCCCTTGCCGATGTAATTAGTCTGCAGCTCCGCAGTGACCTGGAGGGAGGACACAGCTCCATCGCACGTCTCCAGGTGGATGCTGGGGAACAAGGGCATACTCCCCGAGCCAGGCTGGTACTCAATCCTTTTGGTCCAATCTGAATAAACAAGAAGATGAAATCATTCAGAGTCAGTCCTGCTAGACCACTTGTTTTGAAAAGCTGAGTTCCTTCTAATAAATCATTTATTTCAACAAATAGATTAGTGAAACAGTTTGAGGATAATGGGAATTTTACATCTTCAGGATTAAAGCTCCCACCTCACCTTAAGAAAATACCAGGTGAACCAGAAGGCTGGACATTGAGCCACAGAAGATTATACAGAACACAAATACATATACACCTTGGTCATCTACCTGATTCTCACTTTACTATTGTGGGCGAAATGGAGTGAGCCATAGCACCTGAAAACATCAGTGAGACACCGGAAAAAGGAGAAAGAAAAACATTATCATATCTCATACAAGTTCTACAATAACTAAATCACTTGACCTTGAAAGATGCCTGGAACACTTGGAGTCTGTGTGACACTGTGAAATGGTGGGAACTGAGGCTGGAATGGCAAGTGGGACCAACGGTGTCCCCGGCTGATGACAATGCTCTCCTTTCCCTTTTATGTGTACTACCAGAGACATTTTAGAGAGCTGTGACTTTCCCCATCCCCTGCCCCCAATTTATCTTGTATGATGATTTTGGGGAATGCATGTGTCTTTATTCAAAACAAAAGGAAGCATAGTCCTCCCTCCACAGTACATGTGAGGTTTCAGAGGAGAACGCAGGGATTCTCAAACATTCAAAACTGCCACTCAAGAATGGCTGATCATTCTGTCACCGCTTTTCAGTGGAAAAATAATTGCGAGGTGATAAAGCATTGAAGAGAAGCAAAAAGCACAATCAAAATGGCAGCACTGAAGAACAGAGCAATCAACGGGAACAAACTCTGGGTTTGCGCTGGAATTGATTGATACATAATAGCAGCAATCGAACTTCAGGGCCACTCACTTAAGACAAAGCAAGCTCCCAAAGACTGATAATTCACGGTCCCTGAAAACAGGCACAATTCCACACTGTAAAGATACATCTGAGAGGCTGTACAACCATTCCTAAGCACACTTAAAAAGAGAAGGGTGAGTGGAGTCAGTGAAAGAAGTAAATTGTGGGTGCTATGAGCTGACAAATCCCAAGAGTTTGTCATATAGAAATGTCATATAGAAATCTTCAACAAGAAATGGAGATCTAGGAAATGCCTGACCTCACCTGTGAGAGCATCAGGAATTCCTATATTTGTGGGACTTTATGTCAGTGCACAGCCAAGAGGTACATGAGTCTCTAGTGGGACACTGGCATTCGTCAAAGAGATACATGGAGAAAGCTAGCCTTAGGGACCAGTCAGGTGAGTCAGGTGGCTGCCTTTACTGAGCAGCTATTTTGTTTGGTATTTCTATGTGCCACACCCTGCCTTGAGCACCATGGATGCAGAAGAGAGAGAGAGAGAGAGAGAGAGAGAGAGAGAGAGAGAGAGAGAGAGAGAGAGAGAGGGAGAGAGGTGATGAGCAAGGTTTGTGCTGACCAATCAGAAAGAGCAGAAAGAGGATGGCAAGACACCTCTAGATTGACAGTTCTTCTTTGAACTCAAGGCCGAGAACTGGTGTGCTCTGCTTGGCATAGTAGCAGCTGAGATCTTGGTTTGGCTGTAAGGTCACAAGCAGGCTCTAAGAACTTCCAAGCTTGCAACCAACTCATCAGTATAGCCAGGACATTAATATGGGCCTTACGGAGCTGGGATAAGGGTCAAGTATGTCAATAGATTCCTGCATAAAATGGGGTTCTGATTGAGATTTCCTGGTGAGGGAGGGCAAATCCCTGCTTGTATTAGATCTCACCCATGCTCTAGATAACTGCACAATATGGGCCTAGCTCAGAGCTTCCATGTTCATTGGTGGCATTTGTCAGGGGTTATTAAAAGCATGCCAGGAACAGAAGTTGTATATCATGGTTGTGAGGTTTGATCCCAGGGAGTGGGCAATGGATGATGTTCTGGTGAGTACAACTAAATCCACAGAGAAAAATATACCCAATTACAGTCTCCAGGAGCTGAGACTAAACCATCCTATCTCATCCATGAAGCCCCTCATGGCCCAATTTCCCCAGTTCAATCCTAAGAATAAACCATAGAACAAAGGAAAGGAAGGCTTTTTGTCAGAATGTTGTCTGGGAGCCACAGTATTCTAAGAAGCGACCCAGAACTAGAGAGGAACGTGTCCCAGGTACAAAACGTTTCATGTCACTGTGTTTGATCATGCTATTTCTTCTACATGGCACCTCCTCCCCTCTTGCCATATCTTTCATGCATCCTTCTGTGGTTTCTTGTCTAGGTAGAGGCCTATGTCATGTCTCCATGGTGCTTAACATGTCAGTATGCAGCATTAGGTCCCAAGTTTCAGAGATGACTGAATCTTCATCAGGTAGTAGGTGCCTGGTCCGGAGTAGGTTCTTATTAGCTAGCAGAGAAAAGTTCTCTGAGTCCCCTAACATAGCACATTGAAACTATCTACCTGTGGCTAGTTTCCCTCAGTAGCTATGAAGCCCTTAAAAGCAGGGATTTTGAATCTTCCACACCTAGCGCTTAGCTTCTACTCTATGGTCCTAGAGTCGGAAATATTTGGCAGGAGGATCTGGAACAGGCTGGAGACCTCACTGCAGCAATGGGAGCCCATCCTGAGTTCCAGACAGAATCCAGAGTCTGTCTATAACTTCCTGTTGCTGTCCCATCGGCCCTATCTTCAGCTCCTCTGAACCATCCCTCCCCACAGCAGCACTGAACACTTCTATATTCTTGGCAAGGCATTTGGCCCATAGCTGACAATGGAAGAATCTGTTTCCTTCTGAACAAGACACAGGATCAGGGAGATGGCCTGCTTTCTTCCCTCCCTCCTGGGATCCTTTTAGTAAGCTGCAAATGGTTTTGTGAAGGGGAATTTGGTGTGATTTCAGTGGGCCCTCAAGTATAAGAATCCTCCACTACATGGACTGGTCACAGAACGGATTCCATGTTCCCTGTGGGCTTTGCTGCCATCTTTCCCGTCTATATATCTGCTTGGTTATTTCTGATGAGAAATAGCACAGAAAAGAAGAGCAAATAGAGCAGAAACTAAATTGTGACATAAAAAGCCAGTCTAGCAGCTCTGTCCCCTGGCCACCCATTTGCTTGGGAGGGCTGGCCTCTCTCTGGCCATCATGGAAGTCAGGTACAAAGGAGCTTTAAATGCAGCAAACTGCCGGGCGCTCTGGCGACCTCCCACGGCTTGTTTTTGAGGGTTACGAGGAGCAGGCAAAATTGCCACTATCCAATAAAAGAAATCGATGAAGCTTTCAGAGCACAACATCCTTGAGAGACTAGAAAGCTTACACAAACATCTCTAAAGTCTTACAAAAGGAGGCTGAGGAAGGCTCGAGAGAGCCAAAGGAAGTCATCACATCCAGCCTACACCACGTGACATACCTATTCCTCTCCATTTTCTGAAGGGTGAGAGAGTCTAGTGTTTAAGAGGACAGCCCCTCAGTCCAGCTCTCTTAGCATCAACCCCAGCCCTGCCACCTGCTTGGAGATCATCTGCCCTCCCAAGAGTCCAGTTTCTATGAATTTGTAACAGCTATTCAGAATTGTGGGAGAAGGAATTAAAAACAGGGCTATGTCACCATCAAACACAGGGACATGTTCAAAAGATAGATAGCTGTTAAGTTATCACTTCTTAAACGATGTGTCAGGAGGAGACTATTGGTCAGTTCATCCATCAAGCACTTTTACATCTGCCTTTTTATTTAATCCTCACTGAGACCCAGGGCAGGGATGTTACTGTCCTAATTGCACAAATGAGGAAGCGACAGCTAAAAATTGGTGTGACTTGCCCAGGGCCACACAACTCTTTTGCAAAAGTTCCCCACTGAGCCTGAGAATTCACCAGAACTGGGGACAACAGCCATTTTTGTTTTACAGGTTCATTTTTAAAGACTTACTTGCACTGGTTTCTTAAAGGGATAACTCCATTATTGACAAAGAATGGAGGGGTGTGGTTGGCTTCATCCTTATCTTGAGGCTGTGAGTAAATTCACAGCCTCTGGAACAATGACAAGCAAGAGATACATGTGATGGTAGGTAGCCAAGGTGACAGAGCCCCATTCTTGGGCTTTGTGCACATCCATCTGTCAAAAACAAATCTGTGAAAATGGCAGTCGTTCTCACATCCCCAGGCTCAGTGGGGAGATTTTGCAAGAGAATTGTATGGACCTGGGGAAGTCACACCAATTTTCAGCCATGGCTTCCTGAGACCTGGGGGACCATTTCTATCAAGAAGAGTGGAGAGATTTGGGGTTGAATCTCAACTGCTCCAAATGCAGATGTGTGACCTTAGCAGAGTCACTGTCATCTCCTCTGAAATGGTTCCATCTGTTCCCGAGCTGAACAGGAGCCTCCCAAGAGACAACACAACCTAAAGGCCCAGCCCAAGGACCTTCCCATAATGTCACTGTAAGAACATCTCACTTCTGTGCTCCAAACCTCCCAAACTGTCCTGCTTATGAAAAACAAACAAAAAACAAACAAATACCCCAAAACAAAACAGAAAATCTTGTCAGTCTATAAAAGGCCTAAGAAATTCTGTTGCCGCCCTGTACATTGAGCTATTGTGTGGTATACTTAATAAGCTAATGTAATAATAATAATAATAATAATAATAATAATAATACACTTAGTAAACTAGATAAATTACTTAAGTTATGATTAAAAACAAGGGAGTATAAATAAATATGTTATTGATTGACATAATATCCTTATGAATTATGAATGAAATGTGATGATTGATTGATATATACTTTAGGTATTAAGAAGTGATAAAGTCAAGATGATTAAAAAATCCAGCACTTAAAAAAAAAGGTCTAGATGCTGGTTTATGAACCAACTCAATTTTTTTTCTTAAGTGAACAGAAAGACACTGCCTGCCTGCTGTTTTAACAAGGCCTAAATTACCGTGGCCAGTTTCCTTAGGAAACTAAGGATGCCAAGAGTGCAATGGTGTTGAGATTTAAACTCCTTTTTGTGGATTAAGGATTTGGAAACATTATAATTTTATTAAAATTTCTGCTAATTTTAGGGATTCCCACGTTTGCTTATTGGGAGACTAGAAACCACCCAGAAGCTTCACATTAAATGCCTAGAGTTGAAAAGAAGCAAGTCAGAGGTTTCAGAAAAGCACAGGCTTTGCAGATTTTATACCAAGACATTCAAGTCATTTCATTGTCCCACTCTGGCTTCTGGGAATGTCACAGGAGGATGGAAGGGACAGACGTGGGCTTGGCCTGGACAATTTCCTTTTTTTCCCTAATTGTGCATGCCTGGGTATCTCCAGCTCATTCCAGCCTCAGTTCTCAGGAGTTGCTGGATTCCCATAAGCTGGGTTGCTGGATGCTGGGATACTGGGCTGGGGGGGTGGTGGTGGAAGGAAAAGAAAGTAGTTCAGTGAACAGGTTTCAACAGGATTCATTCAGTGCTTTCTCTAAGATATGGTAACTTGGATTTGGGTGCCAAAGGTCTAGCCCTGCTACCAGGAGAAGCTACCATGGTACCTTGGCTAAGCAGTGGCCCCCTTGTGCAATCAAACTGGGACAGTGGATAAGGAAGGCGTAGGCTGCAGAGGTCAAGTGCAAGTCCAAGGGTGGACTGTGTAAGAGATTTAGATTTAATTTTAGGGCCAAAGAAGAACCATACCTATGTGTTTAGAGAGGACATGAAATGCCCAGAGTGGGTTTAAATACTCGCTCAAGAGTTAGGCTGAGCCCTAGTATTCACTTTCAGAAGAGTAGAGAACTCCTTCTGGCTAACTCAAGGTCAATCACTATATGCTCTGCTAGGGGCATACAAAGGGGTAGGGACCCCCATCCAGCAAATTCAGTCAGCTCTCCAAGGGTCATCTCTGCATCTAGACAGACAGATGCTTGACTCTGGCTCTGCCACCTTGAGTTCTTGGATGTGAGGTCTCACTCACTGGGCTCCTCTGAATTTCATTTCTTTCACTGTACAAGGATCACTCAAACATTGCTTCTCTGGAAGTGCTCCAAAGCCCAGGGCTGGAGGCTGTTACTGTTACAATCATTTATGTGTGTTCCTTTCTTGTCATCACTCCACATGATAGGAACTTACTAAGCTCCTACTATGTACCAGCTGACAGGAACAGAGAGGTAATTTATAGCACTGAGGGCACTCCAGGGCTTTCTGGAGGGAGTGGCTAGGGTGTTTGTTTTAATACAGGTTTTAACCATTGTTGTTGCTATGTGTGTAAGGCCAACACATCATGAGACAGTTGCTGCTGGAGATGTTGTGGTTCTCACAGGCTCCTCAGAGGAGTGAGCAGAGGTGACACACTCAAGAGGCAGAGGATGGCAGAATCCATGGACAAGATGTTCGCTCTACTGTGCCTTCCACAGAAAGGATTAGTAAAGGATACTAGTAATGCAGGCTAACCTTGGCCAGTTTTGGAATTTCAGAGGCCTCTAGGGCACCAGAGCTGTGCTTAGGGATATGGTAGCCATGTCTGGGTGACTGGGGCAGTCAGCCAGTGGGCAGTAGTGTGAGAGGCAGCTGTATAAGGTTTACAGTGAGCTGTATGGATTGATTGGTTCACATCTTACAGGGTAAGCAAAGCTCTAAATATCAATGCTACCAAACTTGGAAAATATAAGATAGAGTTTGTACCCCACTGTGGAATTAGCACAAAGTCACAGGGATAGAGGACAACTCCAACACGACTCCCCCAGGGCTGTGTAAGTTCAAGTAATGTGATGTAGGTAGAAAAGATGCGATGTTCACCCAATCTCAGCTTGAACACCCTAGCAGCCTGGCATGATGTAAAGAGTTTGGGCAAGGTAGAGGCTACTGGTGTTTGCTCTGAGCACAGGCTAGAAAGGAGTGTTGGCGGCAGATGGCCAGGACCATGAGAGAGTTCTTTGGTATATACAAAACAGTATCCCAAGGCCTGAGTGGAAAGAGTGAGCTCTCAGGATCCTGTCCCTTCATGGATCCTCAAGATGAGCTCCCCCCTCAGCATCTGGGATCCACTTTGGGCAGGGCCAGGGGGTGGTAAATGGTATGGTACAGACTGAGCACGTGCAGACACTGCCTCCCCTGCTACCAGCTGCTGCACCACTGGCAGGCTATGACACCTTTCTACAAAATGGGGGGTTGGGGTGGGACTGGGGGTGAGGGTAGAAGTGGGGTGGGTTGGGGGAGTGTGGCTGTTATCTCATGAGGCTTTCGTGTACTGAGATGATACCAGTTAGAAGCCTAGCAGAGCTCAGGAAATATGTGCTGTCTTTAGTATGCTTCTGAATGCTGGCTTCTTCGCATGAATGTCTGGGAATCTGAATGTAGGCTCTGCTGTCCTTGCAACCAGCCCTCTAGAGAGGTGAGGAGCACTGCTCTCAGGCTGGGTCCTTCGAGTCCGATGAAGGGGAAGTGCTGTTCGCTTCTCCTGGAGAGGGAGAGGAAGCTGGGCTGGACAGACAGTATATGACTTCCTGAGACTCTGACGGCCAGAGGCTGACCCAGCTGTTGTACTTGGTTGACCTGAGCCCTACATTTCCAAAAGCATCCTTTGCCTTTCTCACTTGCTTTCCTTTCCCCACCTTGTCAGCCACGGTCCAGGATCTTCCTCTGTTGGAGGGAGGGAGGAGTTGAAGTCACTGAAGAGTGGGTGTGTGTGTGTGTGACAGGGCATGCAGTCTGGGTGACTTACTGCTTGGAAGAGGACTGGTTGATTGGTTAGCTGTCACTGTCTTAAATTCCCAATGATTTCAAAACACCAGGCTCCTGGTTTCTGTTGGCACCAGAACCCACAAATGACATGACAGGTACTCTTTGCCAGTTTTCACTGGTCATGCTCTTTAACCTTTCTAAGCCTCAGTTTCTTCCTCTGTAGAATGGGAGCACTAACTGTCCCAAAGGGAGGCACCATGGCATAGCTACTAGGACTAGGGCTTTGAAGCCAGCTCTGATGTGATCCCAGCTCTGTTTGTTTACTCTGGGGGGGGGCGCAAGTCATTTCTTTCTCTCTATGTGAATTTACTCACGCAAATACCTAGTTCAGAGTCAATTATAGTGTTTATATGAGATAATAAATGCCAACCACTTAGCCCTGCGCCTGATATGCATAGGCACATACATTCCAAGTGTCTGAGTGCTAAATTATTTGCCTTTCTCTTTTTCCAATTAAAAACAATTACACACAGGAACCATTTAAAAAGAAACACAACACAGACTCTGGGAATTCAATTTCAAGTGTTAGGACTCCCTCCATTTTTTTTTTAACGACTGACCCCTCTGCCATTTGCTATATTTTATTTTAGCAACAGCATTTTTACTACCTTTTAATTCCTACTAAAAGAGATAATTAACTACAAGGAGCAGAGAAGGGGGGTGGTATGGATCTCTGGACCTAGATCTTTGGTTAAGCCTCAGACCACACTCTGGCTGGTCCCTTTCTCTGGGGTTCTGGCCCTTCTCCTACTCTCAGCTGTGAGGTGGCTCTGGAATGGAGATTTCTCAGGTCTGCCTTGGTGAAGAGTCTGCTCCTACTTTCGTTTAGCCCTGGCTCCTGAGAGATAGTTATTTACCTATTTGCTTATGTCCTAGACTCATTCTAGAGTCAGACCAGTACATCACACACTGAGGAAACATTCAATAATTACCCATAAGGTAAGAGGTTCTGTGTATGACTCAGAACACACACACACACACAGGCACACACACACACACAGACACACAGACACACACACACACACACACACACACACACACACACACACACACACACAAATGCACATGTATTCTGCAATTCTTGCTGCCCAGCCAAGGTAATCTGTTACTATTCTTATGGTTTGGCATGCCTTGCCTATCTCTCATACCCTAGCACCTGGTCAAGTGCTAAATGATAGGCTGCCAGGCCTTAAAGTAGGACGGATTCAAGACACCCCCATGCTTGTGTGTGGGATGGGGTGAGGTGGGTGTATGTATTGAAATTATTATAAACTACTTTAATGTTGGGAATATCCTCATATTCCTCACCATACTTAGTTTCCTTATTTATTGTCAATAAATGCCAGATGAAGTAACTCTGTCTTGCCATGATATTTTCTCTCGTTTCTGGGGAGCAGAGATTTCCTCTTGTCCCTGATCAACACTGTGACTCCTGGTTCCTCCATCTCACCCCACAGACCTCGGAGTCACACTAGCAGCAGTTGCTCCCAGGCTCATCCCAGTAGCACCGGGAAGCTTCAGGCAGCTTCTTGCCCAACAGCCAGGCTTTTCTTAGCCCCTATTCTCTAGCTTATTGCTGTTAAACAGGAGAACTGTGTCTCCAGCACAGGGTGGGCTGAGATGACTTGTCTGGCAGACTGGACTGATCTCCATGTCTACCTCACCGTGTGTAGTGTGTGTGGGGGGGGGGCAAAATGTTGTTCCAGAACAGATTCTCACCTGTTCTATATCCCGACCTGACCACTCAGCTTGCTTGCTACAGGTCTACCAAGTTCAGAGACAGAATGAAGGCACGAGTGCCCAGCTGTACTTTCACATTTATTCTGTCTAATAACAGTTAAATTCTGGGTGTGCATCTTGGCTGTCCCTTTTACTTTTTAAAGAAACTTCTTTCTCTTTTGGTTTCATGACATGCTGGTCCATGGCTGATTGTGAGACTCCTCAGCCCTTTCCTGAAAATAACTTGAGAAGCTCTGCTTTAAATACTACCAATCAAAGCTAGTTCCTAAAACCTACTTCTAAGGCCTTTGGCTCCAGCTTTAAGAGCATCACAATATTTATGCTGTATATCCAGGGTGCTTTTACAGCCTACTAAACCTGTACCATGGTTTAGATGGCTCCCAAGGCCAACGTGTCTTCACTCCAGTCTGACGGCCATCACACTTCTCACCTGAACCAATTACTGTGGGACTCTCTTGACTTCTTTGTGTTCCTCTTTCCTTTATACTGGACACCATTATCCAACCACAACTCTTTCAACTTCTCTTCTGAGATGTTCCTGGTCCCAGACTTTGCTTTCTCTTCAGAATTCACACATCATACAAGGCTCATCATTGGTATTCTTGGATTTCTATCTTTAGACTACAGGGGATGGTGGCTGACTTTAAGATCACTCCCCCCCACACACACAAACACACACACACACACACACACACACACACACACACACACACACACTTGTAATGACTTCCTTTCCCCACCTCAGAAGATTGCATAAATAGACTTGGCAAAACCCAAGCTTAGATAACATTGGACAAGAAATTCCCTCACATCTCTGAGCCTTGGCCACAGAGGATGAGCCAAGGATGAGCTACACCTTGTGACTGAGTACATGTGAAGGGAGCTTCGTAGCCTAGATGCTGTCAGCAGAATGAGCGATCACGTCAAGGGACCTCATAAGAAGTTGTCCTCTCTTTCTTTCGGGACTCAGGTTATAGTCTCCTAAGTACCACAGATGCAGGACAAGGTTCTTGTGATGTTCTAGAATATGCCTTCCAGCTTCAGTGGGGCTACACATCCCTGTCCCTAGTAAATTGAGGTTAAGATACATGATTGCTTTTAACCAGTAAAACAACAGTGGAAATTTTTAACAGGCTATGAATGTCAGGACAAAACCCCAGAGCCTCAGTATTCCTGGGTAGAATGCAGGTGGAGAGAGCCATTCAGCTGCTGAGGAAGGCATTGTTGCTTCATGGTTGCTTTTAGATTTGGTCAAGATGGGTAATGGAAAAGGAAGGACTTCATGAGTTGGAGCCAGGAATACCACAGAACAATGCACAAAGAACTACACCCAGAATTTAGTGCCAGAATTTTATCCCTTCACAAGGCTTCCTTTCGTCCAGTAGGGAACTTTGCAACCTTTATCAATAAGGTTGCATCAGTGCTATGTAAAACTGATGGAGAGTTGTGGGCATCCTTCCTTCCCTTCCCTGAATAAACCTTACAGGTTATCCTGTTCCTGGACTCTGTGCTATATATTGTGTCTGTGTACAGCAAATACCATGGTTTTTGTTTGTTTGTTTGTTTGTTTTTGTTTTGGATCATAGTCTCTAAACGGAAGTTCTCTTCTCTAGACTTTATGGGCACCATGGCTTTGGGTGGTAATTTGAGAGACTTTTGAAGATTCTAGGGAAGACATAGATGTATTTTGTAGGCACAGAGAAGAAGCCACTTGTGATGAGGAGGGGTCTGTAGAGACTGTATTACTGCTTGTGGCTTTGGGTTTGGTTTGTGGTCTGAGCAGTGGAATGTGGGTGGATGTGGCAGCAGATAGTTCTGTGTAGAAGCTCTGTGAGGCAATGTGTGTTTCTATTCACTCTTGCTGGTTTCTGTAGCTGCCAAAAATAACCCCATATGCACCAGATAGGCTATTGATCAGTGAAATTTCTAGAATAAGAAGATAGAACAGAAAGTCTCCTTGTGACCTGGAGTCTATACCACGTTTGAAAATAAGGCTAAGCATCCTGGCCCCGAAGGGACTACTAGAATGGGTTGACAGTGGTGAGAATGCTGAGTGGAGGTTGTCAGTGGACTTTGGTGGAATGGCAAGGTTAAGATCCTAATCATAGTGGAGATGGATCCAGGACAAGGTGGCTAAAGATTCTCACTGGTCTGTTAAGGAGACAGTCTGGAAGTCGGAATGAGTAGAAATGAAGATGATGTTGTGGGATAGCTGTGAATATCTAGTACCAGGATGCTGTGGGCACCTTTTATTCTGTAGGGTGGGCTTGGTTTTCTTTTAGGCTGTCTTATGGCTGTTCTCCCATGGGCTGAGGAAAGAAGGCTGGAGCTACAGCCCTTATCTTTCCTGAGGTTGCCTCCCAAACTCCAAGGCTCAAAGGAAACAGATAAGGAGTTCCCTGGAAAGTTCTCTTGAGTTTTCTTCATGCTTTGCTGTGCTCTTGTCCCACATATTGATTTACAGTTAATTATAAATACAAGTAAATACTGATTTGGAGTCAGGCTGGGCCATAGAGCATTTTCCATCCTTGGACTGCATTGTCTATCATGTTATTTTCTATTTATTCACTTATCTTTGCAGAGAGAATGCAGTGGGGGGGTGGGGAATGTCTGTGGATTTTGGTGGAGCTAGGTCAAGGACATGACCCTAGTGGAGATGGATTTAGGTCAAGCTGGCTAAAGATTCTCACTGGTCTGTTAAGGAGTCAATCTGGGAGTCTGACTCCGTGCTGAATGTATTCATGTGGGTGTGTGTGAATGCAGAGGTCAGGGGTCAATCTCGAGAATCATTCCTCAGGCACTAACCATTGTGTGTGTGTGTGTGTGTGTGTGAGAGAGAGAGAGAGAGAGAGAGAGAGAGAGAGAGAGAATCTCATTGGCATAGCGTTTAAACAAGCTGGTCTTAGTTTTCCCAGCACTGAGATTATAAATGAGTTCCACTATGTTACACTGCTTCACATGGGTTCTGGGGTTTGAACTTAGATCCTTACACTTGCATGGCAAGCAGTTGATCCATCTCCCCAGTCCCTTATGATTGCCCATTTTTCTGCAATTGTTGACTACATCCAATCAAAAGTCACAGAAGAGCATGGGCTGTGTCTATTTTGTGATCTTTCAAATCTCTAAGACTGGACCAATTTCTAGAACACAGTAGGTTCTCACTAAATGGTTCAGAAATGAATGGCAGGGGTACCGCACATTAGAAAAGGTGCCAGCGCCTGCAGGAGTTCCCTGGCCTACGTGCAGTAGTCAGTCTTTCCTCACTCTGTGCTCGATGTAGCCTCCCTCTCTCATTCCAGTCCTTCCGAATCGAAAATGAGGCCATTCTGTTTGACTGGCTTTGTCTTTATTCAGCATGCTGTCTCTCTGGGGTCCACGCATCTATGCCCAGACCTTAGGCAGGTTCTACAGTGGCCATTCTGGCTCAGGTGCCTGAGCTACTGTGTCCCAGTCCCAGCAGCCACTGGCCTTCCATGTGTTGCACAAGGGAACCCTTCTATTCTGCACAGATCTGTCAGGCTGAGATGAGTGTTTCAGTTCTCCAAGAGTGTACTCTTGTGAGTGTGCATACCACCTTGTTTCAGCCCATGACAGCTCTTTCCTTCCTTTCTCTCTGGTTCCACACCCTTTGGAGGGCAAGAACAGTGGCAGCCAACACAGAAGAGACTCATGTGCAGTTCAGAAACCAGGGCCTTGAGCTTCTGCCTTGGCCTCATCCTTTGTCTAATCCCTTCACCTCCACCGTCATGGTTCTTGGACAGAACAGGCTCAATGCTGAAGAGATACAGGCAGATCAGAGCAGCAATCATGAAAGATACTTCTCCCAAAGGGGAGATCATTAACTCAGCCAGCCAGGGTCCTTTCTCGTGGATTTATAGAAATGCTTCTCTCTCATGCCCAATAAGCATGAGCATTTCCAGGCAATTTTCTTATCTTGGGAAAAATGTATTATTGGTGTAAGATGGAGCATCTGTTCTTTGAGAGTATTTACTTTTATGTCTCGGAATAGCATTTACAATGAAGGAGTATGGTTTCTCGTGCGTGCATTTTCAGGCCTTTTGAAAAGGTGGCTTCTGTATGTTTTTTGTCACATTCTAACCTTGTAAGTCTTATTAGTTTACCAGTTGCACACTACTTCAGAAACTTAACTTTACATAAAAGGACTTTGACTCTAAGTGGCCCAAGAGCACGGAGCTTAACATTTCACTGGACAGCATTCTCAAGTTAGAATCAAATTCTCATATCTTAGAAAAACATGTCCCAAGCCCCGGTCTACAGAATAGATGGAGACTCCAGTGTGCACATGTCTGATGCTGGGGAAGGCAGCGTCTGTCTTCTCACGGCCAGGGGCAGTGCTGAGCCACCAGAAAGGTCAGGGAGGTGCTTGGGAACCTGTCTCAGACTTCAAAGCCTTAGACTTTAGGCAAGTCCATCCACTCCTGAGAAAGGAAGGATTGAAAGACTGGAGAGCAATATTCATGAATATTCATGAATGCTTTGAAAAGAAAACTAGAATCATGCCAGTACCTGACAACCACCAGCCTACAGGACTAGGCCAAGCACATTTGCATATTCCTCTGTTAAGGAGCATACGCATCTGGTGAGGTTTTATGATGTCGGAGATATGTGTGGCCATGAAGTAAGAAAGAACATAAGGTGCACATGGCTGGATAGAAGGAGAAAGCATGATGGTGATGCTGTATTATTAAATTATGGGTATTTTAAAATTATTATTATTATTAATACTATTTTACCTGTGTGAATGTGTTTATGATTGTATAATTGTGTGTATATGTGAGTGTATACAGTGTTTGTGTGTGTGTACACGTGTGTGTGTGCATGTGTGTGTGTGTGAAAGTGGACTCAGGTGTGCTCATCCCTGTGGACGTCAGAGGATAACCTCATGCCAGTCTTTGCTTTCACCTTATCTGAGGTTTGCCTGCTCTGTCCTCCAGGCTAGCTGGCATGCAAGCTCTCTGGAACTCTTCCACATCCACCTTGAATCTCCTGCAGGAACAGTGGGACTACAGACTCAGCCCTACCACATCCCAGCATATGTATGCGTTCCGGAGAGGCAGACCTCTGACCTCACTCTTGCACATCACATTCTTCACTTACTGAGCCATCTCCCCTGCCCAACTGCAGGAAAAGTTTGAGTTGGATATGGCTCTACCATTTTTTTTAATCTTTAAAAATGATTATAAACTCTGCAAGTAAAGATAGTAGCATTAAAAGTTATGGTGGCCCAAATGCCACTTCCCTTAAAGTTTCCCCCAGAATGCAGAGCGTGTAACACTCACCTGGAAAACATCCCTCTCCTAAGCTCAGGGGTGCCTGCCCATCTTTGTCACAGACCCCACTGGCATATGTGACTGCCTCTGATGTTTCTCACACAGAACACTTTGGGATTTGATATTGTGGGTTTTATACTCAGTTTGGATAACTGAAGTATCCAAGCTGTAGGGGGGCTGAAGTCCAAAAGCCTTATAGGCTGATGAGGAACAACATACTGTCAGCATTTGCTTCTGGCTTGTAGCCCTGAAGAAAGGCTAGTTTGCCCAAGAGACTCATGGCAAGTGGGGAACCATGTTGTCATTAATAAAGCCCCCTAGCAGGGATTAAAAGGCTCAGCCTCCTCACAGTGCCAGACCTACCTATGAAAACCTGGTTGCTATGACCCAGGGATTCAGAGTCTCAGGCCAGAGACAGACACTGGCATTGGGGCCACAGAGGGCATCAAATATCAAAGCCATCATGACATCTATCCTTTGGCAGAGGCCTTGGCTCTAAAGCAAGACAAATGAAGCTTGTTTGTTGTTGTTGTTGTTGTTGTTTGTTTGTTTGTTTGTTTCTTTTATTAGATATTTTCTTTTTTTACATTTCAAATGTTATCCCTTTTCCTGATTTCCCCTCTGAAAACCCCCTATCCCCTCCCCCTGCTCACCAACCCATCCACTCCCACTTCCTGGTCCTGGTATTCCCCTGCACTGGGGCATAGAACCTTCACAGGACCAAGGGCCTCTCCTCCCATTGATGATTGAATAGGCCATCCTCTTGTTACATATGCGGCTAGAACCATGGGTCCCTCCATGTGTGTTGTTTGGTTGGTGGTTTAGTCCCTGGGAGCTCTGGAGGGTCCTGGTTGGTTCATATTGTTGTTCCTCCTATGGGGCTGCAAACCCCTTCAGCTCGTTGGGTCCTTTCTCTAGCTCCTCCACTAGGGACTCTGTGCTCAGTCCAATGGTTGGCTGAGAGCATCCACCTCTGTATTTGTCAGGCACTGGTAAAGCCTCTCAGGAGACAGCTCTATCAGTCAGCAAGCACTTGGCTTCCACAATAGTGTCTGGGTTTGGTGACTGTATATGGGATGGATCTGGGTGTTCTTTCCTTCAGTCTCTGCTCCATACTTTGTCTCTGTATCTTCTCCCATGAATATTTTGTTCCCCCTTCTAGAAGGACCAAAGTATCCACACTTTGGTCTTCCTTCTTCTTGAGTTTCACGTGGTCTGTGAATTGTATCTTGGGTATTCCGAACTTTTGGGCTAATATCCACTTATCAGTGAGTGCATACTTTCTTAGTTAGGGTTTTACTGCTGTGAACAGACACCGTGACCAAGGCAAGTCTTATAAAAACCAACATTTACTTGGGGCTGGCTTACAGGTTCAGAGGTTCAGTCCATTATCATCAAGATGGGAGCATGGCAGTATCCAGGCAGGCATGGCACAGGCAGAGCTGAGAGTTCTATGTCTTCATCCAAAGGCTGCTAGTGGAAGACATCAGGCAACTAGGGTGAGGATCTTATGCCCACACCCACAGTGACACACCTACTCCAACCAGGTCACACCTATTCCAACAAGGCCACACCTCCAAATGGCGACACTCCCTGGCCCAAGAATATACAAACCATCACACATACCATGTGTATTCTTTTGTGATTGGGTTACCTCACTCAGGATGATATTTTTTAGTTCCATCCATTTTCCTAAAAATTTCATGAATTCATTGTTTTAAACTATGCCTAATTCGAGGTAATTAGGTCATAGTGGCAACACCCTCCTAAGAGATTAAGTGTTTTATTAAGGGACTAGTTTAAGGCTAGAGGAAGAAAACCAGGGCTCACGGGACTCAATGAGTTGCCAGGAGAGTGGGTCATTACAAGGCAGTTCAGCTTCCATGTCTCTTTTGCCCACAGGTACCTCTTACGGACTCCTATTTCCCACTCATCACCCTACTGTGTTGTGATGCAGTGCAAGGCCTTCTGCAGATGCCAACCTGACGTTGGCACCTTGCTCTGGTAACTCCCCTACTCTAGAACTGTGTGTGTAAAAATAAAACTTTTTCCTCTGTGGTTTTTCCAGCATCAGACATTTGTATAGCTACACACTGTAGGATAAGACAAGCAGTAAGAACAGATCCTTCTTATGGAGGCCCCTTTGCCCTTAGGGAGGCAGAAGAACTTTGTTATCACATCTACTGTTTCACAGAATCTTTCTGAAAGGGTTCTACTCTTATTAACTGTCTACCTCAGAAGCCCCATTGAAAACTAATAGGCAACATTTTTTTTTTTTTTTTTTTTTTACAAAATCTTCAACCACACTGTGGATGTCTGGCCCCTTCTGTCATAAAGCAAGATGCATTGTGGGTAGATGGGAACAGATTCCTAGAAGGCACAGAAACTAATTGGCAAGCTCTCCTGTGGGTTGCCTACTTCCCACCACTTCCCACCACTTCCCATCACGGTGCCTTCCCCAGCCCCTCAGGGCACCTAGCTAACTTCACTCACATTTAGAGCTCAATTCTAGTGCTGTCTCCTGTGAGAAGCCTTTCTAATGCTGGTCACCTCCCCTGGACAGCTGAGCATGGGGACAAGTACCTTTGATTTCAACTATCACAGCCTGGATGCACTTGTTAGTACCCTGGACACTCTGTGTTGTCACAGTCTAATCACTTGCCTGCCTACACCTCACCACTGCAGGTCATGGTGCCCAGGGTCTCATTATTGGCCAGACATTAGGCAAGCTCTGGGGACATTTTCTTGAGCCTTGAGAACTTTCTAATTGATCCAGGACCACAGCTGACCCTCTGCATGGTAAGGTGGCATCAGAGCCCCGAAGATCACATCGCCCATCAATGCAAATCCAGGGTTTTTCTCCTTTTACCAAGAGCCCACGTGGTAGATATTAGCACTTATTCTACCTACTTCAGATGAAGACAGCTTAGGAAGAAGAAGGATGGCCTGCCTGCTACTTGGGCCATGTTCATCAGAAACTGAGTCTGGCTGGTTTACAAACAACATGGCGTCAAAACTGGCTGGGCTATTTACAACTTGACCACAGAGAGCAAGGAGGGAGCAAAGGTCCTTTGCTGGGTCTCTTACACATGCCATCAGAGCATATGGTATCCATCTGAGGAAGGCACTGGCAAGAGGCTCATTTCATCCTGGCACACTTAAGGCTGAGATGTCCAAGGTAGCACAGCCAGTTCAAGAAGCTAGACCATGAGGCTAGCCAGACTCTCCAGTAACATTAGTGGCTTCTGTTCACTCCAGGCATTACTTTCTGTTACTAGTAGTATTAGCTTAGTCTTTCTCGCATGCACAGTTCTTTGTGACAGCCTCCTGGTAAGGGCTGATATTAGCCTCATTTTGCAGATACCACACTTAAGGGTTGAGAGTGACTAACTGGCTAGTCCAGTGTTCTGGAGTCAAGGTGTGGTAGGCCCTGAACTCAAACTCAGGTTTTTCTGATGTAAGAGGCAGAACTCTATTCTTGCCAACTTCCTATGGAGTACCATCCCGTGGATTATAACTATATGAAAGAACTTATAAGCCATGTCAATGGAAACCACAGTCTGCTGACTCTGTGGCTCCGCCAGTTTCACAAACCGATAAGGCAGGGCACGTGAATTCTAATGATGGATCTGATTCTGGTCATGGTTTCCCCCCTTAGCATCTCACATGTGTTTCCTTGTCTAAGCCTTTCCCCTTTGTGGTTCCCAAGAGGTCATCCAAGGAGGCTGATGGCTATCTGTGCCTATAACCTTGAATCAAGGCTGATCCCAGTGGTAGGCTTGTAGGGACGAGTGACAATCCCCCTCCCCCCCACCATCCTGGAGGCTATGGCATTTCCTCAAAGCTGCCTAGTGCAGTGATACCATGGCATGGCTCAGAGTGTACACTGTTCATTTGCACAGCTTGGCTGCAGTGCTCTAAAGATAATGGTGCTCCGCATTTTCTTTGGAAGTATCACAGAGGACCATGCTGGGGAGTCTAGTATCCAAGATGGCAGTGGTCTGGGTATTCTGAACCCTGTGGCAAATCTTAACCTCAGCATCCTCATCTATAAAATGTGTAAGCATCTTTTAGGATGTGTTAAAAAGTACCGGGCCCTTAGGAGCCACTTGGCAAATGGTCATTACTCAGACAGCAGTGGCAATTGTTATTGTCTTTAATACTGTGTGGATTGTGGCCATCCATCCCTCCCCCCAGAACTGAGATTATTGGCCCATTTCTTCCAAACACAGGGGGCCAGGTGGAGCATGCTACTTTGATCCAGTAGGTCTTTAAGCACATTAGGATGCCACTGAGTAGGTAAACCAGCATCCCTTACAGAGCCATTTGTTGCACCTTAATGATCGGCTATGTCAGAGATGTCAAAACAGGTCGTTATTCATAGCCGAGTCTCCCATGAGGCCTGCAGCCAGAGCAAGCTGCTCGCCTGGCAGCTCTCAGCAAAGGCAATGCTCAGGGTCACCCTCTAGCAGCCAGCAATGCTCAGGCCTTTGCTAGTTATGTGGGACAAAATTGCCCATTGTGGTTTTAAAAACCAGAGCAAACGAGCTACTGTTTGCTGAGCCTCCTACCTGGTTCTGTGCAAGGTCCTCTATAGGTGCCTTCTATTTAATCCTGGAGAGTTTACACTGAAGGAAGCCAAGGCCAGATGGGAGTAATCTTCCAGTCCAGAGTAGTGACAGCTAAGCTGGGACTGTGTCTCCATCCCACCCCCCTGCCCCCCAGGACACTGCCTCCCTTGGTTCTAGTCTTTAGCACCAACAAGTGGGGTATGCTGATCAATCCACACAGTCTTGGTGTGTTCTACAGGGTGTGTTCATCTGTACAGCATCCTTTATTTGCTCAATTTTAATCATAGCATTGTCTGCACAATGATTTAAATACTGCAAAGTATTTCCACACACCAATCTCTTTTGGTCCTAAAAATCTGATAAAAAAATAGTTTGGCCAAGAATTATGATTCATAATTTATTGTTGAGGAGAGCAAATCTAGGGCAGAGAAATGGCTGAAACAATTCCCGTGGCCAGATGGGAGTGAAGCTAATCTTTGAGTCCAGACCACATTCCATGCCCAGCTCAGTAATCAATAGCTTGTGCTTGACCCCTGTGCCCCTCTACCTTCCAGGGCTCCAGGGATTTTCCTTGTGGGGGTTAGGGTGCATTGTGTGGGAAAAAGAGGAACAGGAATGGTATTGGAGGAAGATTGTAGAAAGACTGAAGGTCAGACAGAGATGAATAGAGAGAAGATTATGGGCCCAAAGAGGAGCGTGACAGGGCAGGGGGAAGCCTGAGGGCAGAGGGGACAGAAACTGGGGCTGGAAGATAAAGGACCTGATTCCCTGGAGATGAGCCTCAAATAAGCTGGGTGCCACCCTGATGAAAGGAAAGGACGGTAGGGGATTTTCAAGCTGCATTTTCATTGAGGGGAAGGCAGCATCTTCTTGACCCATGATAAGGGGCTATAGTAAAGGCTAGCATCTTTGTATTTGAAGCTTACTATCCAAGTTCTAGGTTCATTCTGTGTCCTCTGGCCCATGAGATAATCAGGGGCCACTTTTGGTTTAGGGAGACAATAGCTGAGAGACAGGCAGTCTACAAGCATAGGTTTGTTTCTTAATGAGCTCTTGGGACTGCTGTAGGAAGGAAAAGTGAGTTGGGTGCAGCAGAGGGAGGAGCCAGAGTCACTCAGATGGCCCAATGGGTATCATTCCATTGAAGTCTAGCTACCTTCCTGCATAAACCTCACCACCATTTTATAGAGTAACTGGGAGGCTAACCTGCTGGCCAAGGATGTTGGGGTCATGCCTGTCTTCTGAGCTTTCTAAACAGCTTTTGTAAAGCTGATAATCTGCCCTCCTTGGGAATTCTCAACCTCTTTCCCCAGCCTCCTTCATACTTCTTGAACTTCACTATGTGTTCGAATTGATAAGTAAGGATTTGAGTTCCATCCTTGCTATTTAACAGCTGTAGAATAAATCCCTTAGTCTCTCTTTAGCTCATTTTCCTATCTAGAAATTGCTTATAGAAATTGTAATAGAATTGCTTACATCACAGGGTTGTTCCTGTTTGATGACACGTCAACTGTCTTATTTACGATATTTTGCCTTTGTACAAAGATGGCCCTTTGGTATCCTGGTCTATGTAGGCTGTGCTACCTAACACAGGAAACCACTTCTTCCTATGGTGACAATGGACAATCAGAGCTTCATGGAGGGCTCAGGTAGCTTTATTCCTCCCCTTACCTCCCCATGGGCTAGAAAGTGAATATTTAGTTTTTGAGAGGTGGGTGGCCTCTGTCATCAGCTCCACTGTTTCAGGGCATCCATATGCAACCTGCAAGGAGGGGGGCTGTGTCCCTGAGAACCTTTTAGCACCCAGATTTGAATTTCTGTGCTATAAAATATTATTCTTTTGATTTTTGATAACCATTTAAAGATATAAAAGTAACAATACTCTAGCTCATGGTTCTATAAAAATGAGTGATTCCCTAGACTTACCTATAGGCTACAGTTTTTGGAACCTTGGCTTAATCCATTATTACTGAAGGAGGCACTTGCATTTTAAGAGGGGATTATTCCTTTAAAAAAGACTCAGTAGTGTAATGGGGGCATTTCGGACACCCAGTATACAGTAGAGAAGCTGAGAGCATTTCTTTACTCCATGTTCCCGCCAAAGCGCATGTATCAGCACCATCACATCGCCACTCACATTAGCAGAAGGAGCTCCATCCTCTCAGCTCTGAAAGACTTGGCTCCAGATCTGGACACCTCACTGGGCCCATCACCCACTATGCTGAATCTGTTTCCTTCAGAAGGTAAAACCTTAGCAAGCTCCTCACTATTGATCTGAGATTTAGGAGGGGCAAAGATGAAGCCAGCTGGTTCCTGGCTGGGCTTTATTCTCTTATGTTTGTGGGGGAAACTCTAGCAACAGACGCATGACAGGAGCGTGAGGTGTATCCTTGACAAGGCTTCAGACCACTCAAGTGCAACTTTGTCTTCTCAGTTATGAGGTCTTAGGATAAAACTACAAATCTAACCTCCTTCCCTGCCAAGCACTTTAAATCTGTCTTGGAATAAATACTTGGCTTTAGCAAAGTACACTCATGATAATCATCCTTTCTAGCTGGGCCCTGTGCACTCAACCTTTACCTTGGTCGTCAGTGAAACCATTCCTCCCTGAGCCCCGTGAGAAGATCACTGACACAGGAAAGTCTCCGGGGCTTCTCCTTGACCTCAGAATGACAATGAAGTCTTCCTTCCATGATCTCCCCCTCCTTGGTCAGTCTAGTCTTCCTCCTCTGGGCCTGGCCACACTGTGGTCCCTCCCACTTTCCCAACAACTGGTAGGATCTGTAACAACCTTCTCTTCTGTGCTCAAAGCCATGTAGTGATCTAGATTTGAACCAGACATGGATTCCCTATCTATCTTCTATCTATCTATCTATCTATCTATCTATCTATCTATCTATCTATCTATCTATCTATCTATCATCTATCTATGTGTTTCAGTTCTCTCTATTGAAGCAACTAAGATAGGAGAATTAATACCAACCAGCAGCTTTTCTGCCACTATCTTTACAATGCAAATGTTATAAACACATTCTGGTGGCCTTGATTATGTCTTCTGCATGATCTTCTTATTTTAAATGAAGTCTATCTTGCTGTAGAAATTTTTATTTCCACTCCATGGTTTCTACCCCACCTTTGACCATTTAGTTCCAGGATAAAAGGCAATAAATGGCACACACAACCTTTATATTTACAATAATAAGCCTTGAACAAGACAAGGGCTGGGCAGATATCTATGTTGTATGCTACTAGAATCTACTTTCCTATTGATAACCCTGAGGTATTACTCACTATGTTTCTTCTAGGCTGCTTTTAACTCCAATTGGCCAGCCTTCAGGGCTATTTTCATGACTCACCTTACCCATGGCAGCTTCTCCTCCATTCAACTTCTCCTCCTCCTCATGGTTCTCTGCTGACCCTAAGCCCAGGAATTCTCAACCCCCACAATGTCTCTTCTGCCCATCTATTGGCTGTCAACATCCATATTTACTAATAAAAAATAACTTGGGGAAAGCTTACATAACATCACTTGGGTCTATGTGGGAACTCTCTCTTCTCAGGACAACCAGGTCTTGGGGTGGGGCGACTTAGTGCTGCAATACACAGCAAAAAACCAAGCCTCAACATTATCCACCTGTAGTACTCAGGCCTACCCCAATCTTACTAAGTCTGGACCTACATTTTTATCCAGGTCCCTGCATGATCTGTGGGGACATTCAGGTTTGAAAAGCACCCCCTTCCCAAATGTTATACTTTCTTCCTTTGAAACCTGGTCTGAGGAAACAGTGGAACATTTGAGGTGATTTGATGCACCTGCAGAATCCTCCAAACCCTAGAGAACACAGGGGCTGTATTCAACTGCATGGCTTCATCCCTCTTCCTTTTATCTGAATAGGATCCATCATCATGGAGGTTTGAAGAAAAGGTATTGTTTGGGTCCATGGAGAAACTCTCAGTCGAGCTGGGTGAATTGCTGAGTGAGACATGCTTACTATCCTGGAGTCTTCTGCTCTGGGATGGGGGAGTCTCTTGGGGATTGGAGAGCTGACTCTGCAACCTGGGAAGCCTAGATCCATTTGTAAGGTTGTCTGGTCAATTACAAGTCCAGAGGACACCAGGAGGGCCATCTCCAATGCTGTCTTTTGCCTGAAGGGAAAGTGAAGTAGTGGGGTTTGGATCTCACCTGTCAGGACCAGGTAGAAATCATATAACCTGGCATGTAGATGTGATGGAGGACAATGCTGTCAGTCTGAGAACCAAGGAAGCAGAAAGAACCATAAGGAAGAGTATGAGTAAGGTCAGCATTTCTATAATCAACAGACAAAGCGAAACCAAATGCACAAAACATCCAGACTGACAACTGAACAAGAAATGAGCCTCCGAAGGACAAATTGATGCCCAAGTGAAGGATTCATGAGGTCTCACAGCTCAGTTCCATCCCTGTTGGGCCACACTGCTATTCCTGCTACCATGTCCCCAGACAGCCTCCACTCTACCCTTTGGATTCTCTCTCTTATGAGTGGGTATTAGTTGAGGCCTGCACATCTTAGGCATTAACTGGGGCAACAGGGAATGAAGAAATGACAGATTACAAAAAGCTAAGAGTGGGTGGGTTGTGCACTCTGATGGAGACATACCAGCAGCAGCAGCCGCTGGAGACTTGGTGTGTTTATTTTATACATCTGTATCCCGGAGATGGTTTTAGTGCATGCAGCTGAGCAAAGGGACAAGTTTAGCTCTTTTCCATGGGGACGGGGGCTGTCTCTGTAGTGCAGTAGGTTTAGGCTCTTAATATCAAGGAAGATGGAACTACTATTGTCATTTCCTACAAACACTGCCAACATCTGCACATGGACCAGGGCAGGAGAAGGTTCCACCTTTTCCTTGATTCTGACCTGGGGAGGCTTTGCTCTTCCTGTGGGTCTGAGGTACTGGGCTCTTCATATGGCCATGCTCATGGTAACAATATATGTTGACTCAGGATTAATCTGCTCCACACAGGAATGGATCCCGCTTTATGTCCTCCTAGAACACCCAGGCAAACTGACAAAATTCCAGCAAACCACAGAGGACAATGCCACACCAAGATGACTGCAGTTCATACATCTTGCAGGAGAGGTGTGGTACCACCAGCCTGCTTCTGTCCTTCTGTGTGTACATCTCTTTGCTGCTTCACAATCTAGTCCTTCATCCCACCATTGGATATGACTCTAAGGATATCAGCTTTCCAACTGTTGGGTAAAACAAAGAGGCAGTTTATGCCTCTTCCCAGTACAAACAAAAGGGAACGTTCCCACCAGTAAAGCCTGCTGATCCCCACAGTGTGAGCTGCCCCTTTCACTTATTCATGTTACAGCCCAAGAGTCACTCTCAAGAGTGAGAAGACGTGCATGCCTGGGCTCCTGTTTTGCACACAGATCTTTCCTTCCTCTTCTTGCTGCCAGCCGGATCCCTGGTTAATTCCTGCTTCCACACACTGGGGAGTGGAGCTAAAACCCTTGAGTCTTCTGTCTATCTGTAAGTGATAGACAGTTCAATGTCAGAAGCTGTAAGAGGTACAGTTCTGCCCCCAAGGAGCCCATGTGCTTTCTGAGAAGTCAAGAGCAGCCCACAGAGAAGGGACAGAAGCTGGGAAACTATAGTCTCAGGAGACCACACCTTGGCTGGAGTGTGAAATAAAGTTGGCGGCAAAGCCAGTGTCTGATACACAGGTAAGGCCAGGGACAAAGCAAGGCAGTGTGTGTGTGTGTGTGTGTGACACTTATTGCGACAGAAGTCAGGAGACTGCTCCGGGCTGTCACTGGAGTCTGGGAGCAAATTCTTGTGATCTTGGGGAGGCTTCACCTAGGTGGGGTCCTCTTGCTCAGCTATGACAACTCCCTGGGAGATGCTGGCTGCAGGGAAGGCTCCTCCACAAAGGGAGGGGTGCAGATTGGGACTGCTCCCCAGAAGGCAGGGCTCCAGAACATGATGGATTGTTTTCACTGTGCTGCAATCCTCTCTTGCCTGCAGGGAAATGGCTTAGAACAGGTACAAGAATTCTAACTGCCAGGCTGTGTCTGCTGCCTGGAGCTGCTAGTAGGAAGTGAGCTGGGGAGGGGCCCATGCTCTCCCACAGGACTGCAGGGAATCTCACTGGGCACAAGCATGGGGGTCCTGATAGGGCCTGAGGGATTGTGGCTCAACCAGGCTCCTCATTCTGACTTCAAGGTCTCAGCTATTTACCTCACCCCAAACTCTCTAATTATGCCACCACCATTTCCTAGTCATAACAGTTTCTGAAAGCTAGGCTACTCTTCTCCCTTCTCTGGGCTCTTCTTCCATGTGCAAAGTATTCCTTCAGCCATGCTCCCGGTAAAGGCTCACCTCTCTAGCCATCACTACGAGGTGGCATGCCTTGTCTATCAACAACAAAGAAACCCAGAGGATACAGCTCACTCTAAGTTGACCTGTAAAGCAGGGAAAATGAACCAGGCAAGAAACACACCTGGAGCCATCTGTGTACAGTATTTCCTTGGAGAAAGATGCCCGTATAGATGATAGCTTGTAGTCTTGACCAATAGAAGAGAAAATGGAATGGGAGGGCTAGAGGTAAGTAAGAGGGGCTTACACATCTGGGACCAAGATGTTAGGTGGATGAGAGAAGTGTTCTCTGGAGCTCGTGTGTGTGTGTGTGTGTGTGTGTGTGTGTGTGTGTGTGTGTGTATACATGTGACAAGTGACATAAAGGTACTATAACTACTCCTGCACACAACAGATAGCCTAGAGAGTCCAGCTCTAATCGGAAAGGCCACTGGGGTAGTAAGAGCAAGAGGGATTTGCTAGAATATGTAGTAGGTAAACTGGAAGGAGAGGCTCTCAATATTTAAACCAATGCAGTATCTGCCACCACAAGGCACCAACGTAGTCAAGGAGCCACGAGGAAGCAGCGAATTCTAAGACTACACACTGTAAATCACTGCCTGACATGATGGCCGATTCAGGGAACCGATTCTTTCCTCTTCTCTTTGTTCCAGGAAAGACATTTTTTTTTTTAGACTGAGGTTTCACCGCCCACTCATTAATCCTCTAACACTGTGAGGGTCCACATCATGCCCGAGCCTCTGATGGGGCTGGAGACAGCACAGGCAGCAGGCTCCACCCTGGCTGCCCAAGATCATTTACACACTTGTCAGCAGCATTACACACTACAGGTAGGTGCCTGCTACACCCTTCACACACAAAATTAAACATGATGACAAGCTTTTTTTTTTTTAATCATACACTTAATGCTAAATTTGCATAGACTTAACAAGTACAAAACTCTATAAATAATGTTTAAATATAGGCATGAGCACTTATTCCAACGTCTGTAGGCGCCTCATTTGTCAAAGTCAAAAAGTACTGGGATCATTTTTCTTTAAAGATACAACCTCATGTTTTGCTTTTCCCCATTTAAAACTCCATTGTGATCATGCTCTGTACTTAAAAAATATTTATTTATTTATTTATTTTTTACTTTTTTCCCCCTGGGCTTTCTTTTGAAAGGTAGTCCTTCACGGGTGATCTTTACAAGTTAAAATGAAACAGTGACTTCTTACTCAGGTATTCATTCATTCATTCATTCATTCATTCATCCATTTACCATCTCTTAAGAATCTTCTATGAGTATCACACACTGTGCTAAGCCTGAAAAGTGCATTAGTAAACCAGGCAGAATCCTGCCTCCCATATCCTAGAGCTCAGACTCCTGAAGTTACAAAAACTGTCCTATTTCAGTCTGGCTTGCTATGATCTCTTCTTTCTTTCATTCCTTCATCCATGGATTACTGCAGGGGGTGGGGAGAGGTGGATTTTTTTTTTTGAGACACAGTTTTGCTCCATAACCCAGGCTGGCCTCAAATTGCTAATCCCTCTTCTTCACCTTCTTGGGTGATGATATTGCAGGTATGTGCCTCTATGGCTGGCTAGCATGTCCCTCTTCCTCTATTGCTTAATTCTAAGCAGACTGACCCAATGTACTGTACTTTGTTTTACACATGCACATACACACGCACACATACATACATACATACACACACACACACATACACATATCTCCCACTTGTGACTCTCATTATGATTTCATCTTCTCTCAACTTTGTTCAAGTCCACACAATGCCAGCTCTCTCAGAGATGAGCGCCTGATCTCCCAGCTCTCTTCCTCTAAGTTTATGGGAGCTCAGGCTGTGCTGTGGAAGCTTACGGTGAGCTGTCTTCTGAGCAGAGCCAGCCCAGGCAGTGTCTCAGCCACAGGTGTCTATGCATTATGACTGCCCAGTCCAGCTCTGCTGGGTTACACTAAGAATGAGTGGCTGAGACTACAGCATGGTTTGGCATCAGTGTGCTTGATAGAGGTGTGAGTGACTAACAGAGAGAGGATGGATAGTGAGGCCAGAGGCTTAAAGTCACATCATTAGGAAGCAGCAAGTAGAAGCCACCAGAGGAGTGGCCTTGCAAAGCACCATGGATTATGAGGAATTAAGACTGAGTCGTAGCATCCTCAACACATGCAGAAGAAACAGAGCAAGTCTGCACCAAACCTGAAGCACAGAGATAAGACTAGCATCCCTCCTTGGTCACCAGATCCAGTGATGCCACTTAGAGCTATTGTCACGATTCTCAAGACCATTCGTTCTCAGTAAGAGCCATCTATGCAGCTGCCCTTGTCTTCCCTACTTCCCTCTCCGTCAGTCGCCCAGGGGATGACTGGACATGTTCTGTCTCTGCTTCCGGAAAAATCTAAACTGACACAAACCAAAGCTCCACTGAGGGCCACTCTTTCCCTTCTCTGCACAGGGCTTCCAGAAACCCCCTCAAACAGAGGCTCCCTCCTTCTCTCCCACCCCTGGGTGGTATGCATGAGGATCAGCAGACAATCTCTATGTGCTGAGCAGCGATGCAGAACTTGATGTGCATCGGTCAGGTTCAGCCCTCTTGGGTAAGGTCAACAGACTCTGACAATATCTCCTCACAGTATCTGTGGTTAGAGTTGAGTTGTCTCTGATATTCTTAACTGTAAAGTGAAGATTATACCATGGAAAAGTTATGAGAACATATAACTATACTTTAAAACTCCCCTTAGACAAGTGCTGTGAGATTTGTGGGCACACCCGGTACCCTCTGTGCCCCAGGCCAAGTTGCCTTCACATAGCAGGACTAACAAAACTCAGGCTCACCTTGCCAGCCAGGCTTGCACACTGGTTTCACGTCCACCTGTACCAGGGTGTCCTGAGCGGCGGGTTTCTGTCCACAGTCATAAGCAGTTACCAGGATCTCATACTGGTGTTGCTTGTCATAGCTCAGCTTCTCAGTGTTCCTGATGTTGCCTGAAGAACAAGAATGCACACATACATTTCTGACCATGTAGAGTTGGCTGCACTTACTCTAGTTCTCCTTCTCATCCCATCAGCCTTCAGAAGGAATGAAATGATGGGCCCCACCTCTTTGTGAAACCTAAGGTAAACAGACACATAGCTGCCACCCTTAATCCCCTTGTGCTTTGACAGTAGGTTCCAGGGGACCACTGGGTGGAGCCATCTCTTTGTGCAATGGGGCAGCTAGAGAATTCCAAGCAACATCTGGAGTCCAACTGGTCTGTGATTCAAGTAGTGGGTTGCCAGAGAACTACCCTGAAAGTGCACACGTGTGCCTCTGATGAGGGGCAGAGTACCCATCTACCATGAGGATTCTGGGAAAGAGATGGAATCCAGACAACAGCCTGGCACGTCATTTTTAGCATCTGGGCTTGTCGCCAGGAACGCTCACTGCTTCTTCTCACATTATTTTGCTACCAAATAGGAAGTAAAATCAATAAGAAAATGTGTGACCTCTCTTCTGAAAGCTGCACAGAATAACAGATTCCTCGCCCCGAGGAAAGAGACATTTTTCTTCTCCAAGAGAGACCAAACAATGCATCCAGAGCCATTCATGGGCATTTGCTTTGAGGAATTTAATATTATGATCAGAAATAAATATTTGGTCATTAATGAGCAAAACTTAGACTGGCTGTGTTTTTGTTCATTTGCTTTGTTTTGGCTTTTGATGGAATGTTATTTTGTTCCCGGTTGTGTGTGTGTGAATAAAGGCCAAACTCAATACTTTTAAGTGTTTAGTGCTAGACACTAAGATCTTCAATTTCTGGGAACCATTTCCTTCCCTATATTCATTCTCTCTCTCTCTCTCTCTCTCTCTCTCTCTCTCTCTCTCTCTCTCTCTCTCTCTCTCTCTCTCTCTCTCCTTTTGATTTTTTGGCATTGACAGCAGATACAAGCTCAGATGTTATCTTTTCTTACCCTATAGTGAAATTATGAAAACAGAAACAAGAAAACAAATCAACAAACACAGACTGGCTGCGTCTGACATCTATTTTATATTTCCCTAGCACTTTATTTCAGCACTTAAATATTATCCATCCAGATTGGGACAATGTGCTAGCTACAACAACAACAACAACAACATCTTAGAAAACCCAGCTTTGCTCTGAAGACTGGGGAAGCGGATTCAGCAATCACATCTCCCAGCACATTCTGGTGGGGCAGTGGAGTCTGCTCAGTGTCAGACAGAACACAAAGACACCCACGACCCTGGAGCCGAAATACATCTTGCTGTGCATTCTCAGATATTTTTGAAAACCCAACAGATATTGATTCAGGACCTTATTTTCTGAGTGAAAGCAGGGTTGCTACCCTCTGTATTTCTGTCTGAAGTGTAGAACACCTCGTACTTTCTTTCACACGTTGGTTTTACTCTGAAGGCTTGCACAGGTCTGGAATAGCTCCTGGGATTTGTAGCAGTCCCCTGATCTATGGTAGCGATTCTTAATCCTGATCCCGTTAGGGAAGGAATGACCCTTTCACAGGGGTCACCCAAGACCAACGGAAAACACAGATATTTACACAATGATTCATCATAGTGGCAAAATTATAGTAACAACAAAGCAGCAACAAAAATAATCTTATGGTTGGGAGTCACCACAAAATGAGGAACTTATTAAAATATTAAAAGGTTGAAGCATTAGAAAGGATGAGAACCACTATTCTATGGGCTCTACTAACTGGTCTGTGGCTGTCTTCAACACAGGGAGGGACTCTGCCAAGTAGAAGGACCTTAAATTCATCACAAGAAATGTTTCTGCAGCACCAGACTGAATTCTGAACAGAAGTGTTTGTCTTTCCTTAGAATGAAATGACTCCAGAAATGCACGCCACTTAAAAGAGGAAGAAGGCTGGGGGTTGACAATTGGTGCAGCATTAAGCTGACAAAGCACTATTGATTGTAGCAGAAAAATAAACACACAAACAGAATCTTTAGCTCAATTTGTTGCAGCTCTACTTCCGGAACAAGTCTTAATGAAACTGTCTGGGAGACTAATTCACTTTCTCCACCAACCGCCACCTCCATGCATGCGCAAATGACTTTCAAAGCAAAGAACTTGAAACATTAGGTCACAAATGAGGGTATAATAATGTGGCCCATTGTTGCATGGGAGAGGGTTGTTTGGGAAGAAGACATGCATTTAAAAATGCTTTGAAAGCTCAGAGAGGGGAGAAAAAAAACACCATCTGTGTGTCCCTTGCAAATGTATCTTTCACTCTACCTAAGAGTTAGTCGTTCCCCCCACCCCCCCCCACCTGCCCTGCTGCTTACCAGAAGTGGGGCCACAGTAAAACTTAGGTGAGCTGCTGGTCCTGGGTCTGTTTATCAAAATCTATGTGAACTTGGAGGTTAACCCTTAACGGCCAATCAGAATTTACCTCGCATATTAATTAAGTTATTATTGCTTTATGTTTTAAAAAAATTAACTGTAGGAGAGAAGGGTGAAGTCGACACACTGCTCTTCCTGCTCTTGCTGGCTGGCATTTCGGCTGTGGCCACCCTCCTGGAAATGTGCCCGGTGATCTATGGCAGCTACTGTGAAATTGCCCAGACCTTTTCAGACTCAATCCCTCATCTAAAACTTGGTTCTGGGAAAATGGCAAAGGACAACAAACTGCAGACACGCTCAATGCTGTTCCTCTAGGTGTTACATCCCAGCAAGTTCCTTGTTGTACTAATTTACTCAAATGTTCAATTCCAAGTTTATTCAAGAAGAGGCTGAACTACGTTGTCAAGGACTCATCCCTGCTCCTCCCAGGGGAGGAAGAACTTGTGGGCCTTCCTCACATTTATCAGGTACAATTGACAAACCCTGTATGTTTAGGGTATCGTGTTGTCAGCCTTTCAGTCACTGTGACCTATGTCTGATAGGAACAACTTAAAAGAGGAAAAGATAGATTTGGAGTCATGGTTTCAGGAGTTTTAGTCTGTGGTCAGGTGACTCCATCACTTTAGGGCCTGAGATGAGGCAGAATGTCAAGAGCATTAGGCTGGCAAAGACGCTTGCTTCATAGTGGGTCAGGAAGCCGAGAAAGGCAGGAGAAGGGCAGTAGACAAGATATACCCTACACAGAAAGGCACAGGACCAGTGACCTCCTTCTTTTAACCAGGGCCCCCTCAGTTCCCATACCCTCCTAACAATGCCATCAGAAGGTTCATCTACCGATGAGGCCAAAGTCTTCCTGATCCAATCATCTCTCAGTATTTGGGTTCACCAGCTTACCAAGTCTTAATATAGGACTCTTTTGGGAACTTGCTTATATCTATATCATGACAAGTGTATAGTGTGACAGTTTGATATAACTGAACTCCTTGAAATGACGCCCATAGTCAATACTTTAATATTTGATATATTTACACCTCATGTAGTTATCTGGATGTGTTTGAGAATACTTGAGATCTACACTCATCAATATTCAAATTGTAATACATATAATCCATAGCAACAATGTTTGACATGCTGTCATTAGGTCCCCAATACTGATTCCTCATATAACTGAATGCTTAGACACTCTGACTGATGTCTTCCACTTATTCCACCCTCAAGTCCCTAGTAAATGCTGTTATACTCTCTATTACTATGAATTCAACATTTTCTAGCTTCACATATACATAAGATCATATGATACTTGTTCTCGCTCACTTATTTCACCAAATGTGATACCCCATAGGTTATCAACTTGTTGCACAAGAGTCATGTTCCATCTTCTAAGATTGAATAATTTTGCAATGTACATGTCTGTACGTATCACTGTGTATGTGTGTGTGCGTGTGCATGCATGCGTGTGTACATGCAAATCTCTTTCCCTTTCTTTTCTATTCATCTCTCTACAGACACCTAAGGGTTCTGTGTCTTGGCTATTGCAAATTTTGTTGCAATGAATTATGAGCATGCATTATTGCTCATAGAATCATTCAAGAAAGCCACTTTATTTCCCAGGACTGGGAGTGTTAAGATTATATAGTAATTCTATTTTTAACTTTTGTTTTCTGTAGCTGATGGCTATATAAATGTATATCCCAACCGACAATATATCAGGGATTTTTCCTCAACCACCTTATAACGTTTGTGCTATGAATCTCTTGGCCTTTTAATAAAGGCAGTATGACAGTTGAGGGGTAACATCTCATTGAGGTTTTTAATTAGTGTTTCATTTATGGTTGGTGACACTGAATATCTTTTCTCATGCCTGCTGGCTATTTTATGTTTTCTTTGGGAGAAAGTCTATTCAGGTGCTTGGCACTTATTTTCCTAATGAGTTTGATGAATCCTGTGTATGTGTTGCATAACTCATTACTGTGCATACAGCTTTTGAATATTCTCTTTATTCTGTAGGCTGCTGTCCTGCTTTGTTGATTCTTTTATTACAAAAGATTTTCAGTTAAATTTTTTTTCTTGTCCTGTTGACTATCCTCTTGGCTTGCTAAGAAGTTTGTGTTTTATCATGAAAAGGTATTAACATTTTGTCAATTACATTTTCTGCATCTATTCAAATGTTCCTATGGTTTTTTTTGTCTTTGATTTGATAAATATGATATGTTATATCATTTCATTCATGTATGGCTAATCTTCTATATATCTCAAAGATAAATTTCACTTGATCATTTTGTATAAAATGATAAAATTCACATTGATTCATTTGTATAATTTTTAAAATATGTTATAGAATTTAGTGTGTGTTATGCTTTGAATGTGAAATGTCCCCAACAGGTTCATGTATTTCATCACTTCCTCTCTAACTGATGGTTCTATTCTGAAAGGTTACAGAATCTTTAGGAGGTGGGGCTTCACTGGAGGAGGTGGGTCACTGGGGATGAGCCTTAAGGCTTTATAGCCCATCACCATTCCCTGTTAACCCTCTGCTTCCTGAGTGGGAATGCAACATGAGCAGCCAGCTTACTGTTCCTGCTACCATGCCTTATATGCCTGCATATTTGTGGTGGTTTGAATAAGTTCCCTTGCCTATAAGATCAAAGATTTGAATGCTTGTTCATTGGGGAGTGACACTACTTGACAGGGGTTTGGAGGTGTGGCCTTGTTGAAGTAGGTGTGGCCTTATTGGAGGAAATATGTTATTGGGGGTGAGCTTTGATGTTTCAAATACTCAAGCCAGGCCTTGTGTTTCTTTCTTCCTAGTCTGGATGTAGAACTCTCAGTTACCTCTTCAACACCATGTCTGCCCATGTGTCACCATGCTTGCCGCCATGACAATAATGGACTCAACCTCTGAAACCTGTAAGGCAGCCCCAATTAAATGTTTTCCTTTATAGGAGTTGCTGTGGTCATGGTGTCTCTTCCCAGCAATGGAGCACTGAATAAGAAAAGCCCCTGAGAAGAATCAGCCAAACTAAATTCTTTCTCCCTTCAATTGCTTATGTGAAGGTATCTTAATCACAGAAGTAAGACAGTAACTCAGATACAGTTTTATATTGGTAAATGGGGACTTGCTATGTAGTAGGAAAGATGAACTTGACCGTGTAGTTCTTAGGCCGCTGGGACTGGTTTGTGGGAGGAATTTGGAACACTTTGGAATTCTGGGTTATAAAATACCTTAAAATACCTTGAAAGCTTAATGGGACACTCTGGTGGTGGTGGTGGTGTTAAAGACAATACTGGAAGAAACATAAATAAGTAGAGCCTGGTTTATAAGATTTCAGAGGGGAACACAGAAGTACTAGGAGTTGAGTTGGGTCAATTTGTATTATATTTTGTCCAAGAATTTGTCTTCCTTCTGCTGCTTCATGAGAACTTGTATAAAGTTGAACTTAAAGATAATTTGTTTGAAGAAGAAAGATATGTGAGTAAGCTTAGAGTTCCAGATAAAGAGAGAGGCAACAAGGCGATCAGCACTATTAAAGAGATAGAATCAGCTGCCTCGTCTTCTCCACCAAAGTGGACTGTGCTTGAACTGTGAGCCAGAATGAACCCTTTCTCCACCAAGTCACTTTTGTCAGAACATTTGATCACAACAGGAAAAGAATCTAAGGTAGTCTGCCTGTACCATGAGGATTACTTTTGCTTCTACATTCCTTGTGGATATTGGTGCACCCTTGTTTTTTAATGTAGTATCTTTATCCGATTTTGGCATAGAGGTAACATCAGCCTTTAAAATAAGCTGGGAAGTACTTTCTCATCTTTAATTTTTGAAGGAGAGTTTGAGAAGAACTGGTTCTGGTTAGGCTTTAAATATTTGGTAGATGGCTGGGAAGCTATCAAGTCCTGGGCGTCCACGTATAGAAGACCATGCTTTGATATATTACTGATTCAACCTCCTTGCTCAATTTACTTAGTCTTGGTACACAATATGATCCTAAGAAGGAATTCGTTTCCTTTAGGTTAGTCAGTTGGTTGGGGCATAGTCATGTTTTGCACTGTCTTACTTTCCTTTGTATTTCTGCAATATCCATTTTTCATCCCTGTGCTGTAGCTAAAGGTTTGTCTGTTTTATCTTTGCAGAATATCCTTCGCTGATTTATTTTCTATTGTTTTTTTTTAACTTATTCTGTATTGATCATGGTTAGCCAACCTTCCTGCTATTTTTTTTTTTTTTACTTTCTTTGTTCTTTTTATATTTCGATGAGGTTCAACAGCAAGCTGTTTTAAGTTTTTTGTCCTTTTTTTAAAAACCCTGATTCTTGCCACCATAAATTGCCTTCTTAGAACTGTGTTTTCAACAGTTTAAGTTTGGACGTGTTACATGTCAACTCTCACCTATCTCCGGATAGTCTTCCATCCCCTGTTGGTAATCCTCTACCCACTGATTGGTCAGGTGAATGTTAAGTAATTTCTACCTTGTTGTGGACATTCCATCTTTTGCTCTTCTCCCGCTATTATTCTCTAGTTTCATGCAGAGATGCGATTGATTGATGCGATTTTATTCTTAAACTTAAAGCTGGTTTTGTGCTCCAGGATAATATCTCTCCTGAATCTGTCTCCTGTGTGCTTTGTATTCTGCTGCTGTTGAGAAAACGCTCTGTGTATGCTGAGCTTTAAAGTATAATTTAAGTGCAATGTTTTCTTATTGATTTTCTACCCAGATGATCTGTCCATTTCTAAAGGTGGGTATTAGAGACTCCTGCTATTATTGTATTATTGCTTGTTTCTTCTTTCAGATCTGTGAGTATTTGCTTTGTATATGTAGATGCTTTAATGCTACATGCACGTGTTTTCTTTAACAATGGTGTTAGCCTATTGATAAATCAATCCTTATCATTAAATATTGACCCTCTTCTCATTTAATCACTCTGTGAAGTTTGATTGTTGAATTTAGTCCATTTATACTTAAAGTAATGATCAGTACATCAGGACTTAATATTGTTATTGTAAATTATTCTCCAGATCCTGATTCTCTTCACTGCTTCAGCTTACTTTCTTTGTGACTTGATACGTTTCTATAGTAGTGTACTTTGATTGCTTTCCCTTTTACTACACGAATTTACTTTGTGGTTTCTAAGAGGTTTATATGAAATGTCTTATAGTGATGCTAGACTTTTAAAAACTGACAACAGCTTAACTTCAGCAGAATCTCTGTAACTTCTCTCTTCAAGTGCGGATTTTGGAAGACAGAGTTTTCCTGCTTTTGTATTCATTCATATATTATCTTAGCTAAACTTGGTCTTAATACTTTTGCCCTTAATATGTATTTGCAAGTAATTCATCTACCATTACATTAGTATCAGAATACTGTGAATTTTATGTGTAGTTACTAGTACCAATGACTCCCATATGTTTTGATATTTTTAAATATCATCATTTGGCTTCAGCTCAAGGGATGACTTATCATTTCTAGTAAGATAGGTTTAGGGGTAGTGGACTCTCTTTATTTTTTTGTTCATCTTGTAAAGTCATTATCTTTCTCATTTTTGAAGGATGGATTTGCCAGGTAAAGTATTCTTTGCTGGCAGGGTTTTTTGTTCTTGTTGTTTTATTGCTTTCAATATTGTACATCATTTTCTCCTGGTTCATAATGTTTGAAATACTTTAACTAATTTTGTTTTATTTTGATCTTTGTGTATTTTTGCCTGCATGTATGTCTGTGTACCACATGCATATTGTATAGAGGCCAGAAGAGGGCATTGGTTCCCCTGGAACTGAAATTATATGTGGGAGGTGAGAATGACTCTTGCAGCCTTCAGTAGTTGCCTGAGCAGTTGAAGTGAGTGCCTCAGCCACCTTTTCTAGACTTTTGAGAACAGCTTCAGAAATGAAATACCTTCACTATGTGGGTTTAGGAGAAACACCGTGACATCATACTTAGTGTCCAGCATGTGGTTCCAGGTATGAAAGAAGAACATAACGTCTTGGATCAGGAATTTGGGGTTTACAACATCTGCAATATGTAGCCCTTGGTATTGCAATGGATATTGTGGCAGAGGGGCATCTTGGTATCCTCATGGTAACTGTTCCAACCAGCTGACATAACAGATGCTGAGCATCTAACTGGTAGCAGTAATGCACATGATGATATGAGTTGGGGTAAGGTCAACTGGGTGTGGGTATGGGTAAGGTACATCCACACATCTTCAGGCATAAGGCTGGTAATGTGAAATACCCTATTATAAAGACAAGCTTTGTTTACCCATTTCCTTCATGGGAGCTAGAAACAGAGATTGGGTCAATTGTCTGTGTATGTGCTCCAGCAGGGCTCAAGCTGTCAGTATGAACACAGGCTGATGTAGGAACTAGCTATACATGCAAGCATGGCGGTGGTGCAAACAATGAGATAATGCAGCTGGGGCTGTTTGTATACATTTGTGTAGTTACAATGGTTGACTGTGAGCACACTGAGTACAATGGGCATCAGCAGCAGGGTGAGTGGCTCCATGCACACCTACAGCTAGAGGCATCAGAGCTTATGGTGCACATCTGTATGTCTATGAGGGCCAGCTGTAGGAGTGAGTGTGATTGTGGGGTTTGGTGATGAGAGGTAAGGGCCTGAAGGCACACCTAGTTACATGAGATAGCCGCAGGCTCAATGGCACATGGATAAAGGTGAATACTCCTGAATGATTCACATGACTAATCACAAGCACATATGTTATAGCCAGCTGATGCTGGCACTGGTTGTACTGGTGACTGGTTGGGTGCCCCTGGGTGAGCTAGGTTATCTCCTGATGAGAGAGAGAAGAGGAGTAGTGGCTCAAACACCCAGAGACTGAGAGTGAGAAGCTACGCACTCTGTAGTAGTAAAGGAGGATGGGATCTATTTCTACTGTGCTGTTGTTGGCTCCTTATGTGGTTGATGGTGTTGATCCACTAGGCTAGACCCTGCAGGGGAGCATAATAATGAAAGCTACAGGGGTCATGCAAGAGTTACCAAGAGGGAGGTATAAGTGCCCAGTGAAGGCCACTGGTGTTCCCTGCAGAGCAGGCCACTGGAGACTATTGTGGTTTCTGTCACATTGGCTGACACTGAGCCCCTGACCATCGAATTTTTTGCCTAACTATTGCCTGACATCTTGGCTATGTTGTCCTCCCCAGTGACAGGGGTGGGATGATACCGAAGTAAGTCACCTGGGAACTGTTTTGAAAGACTGGGGACACTGTTCAGTTTAGTGCGCTATACTTTTCTCTGAGAGGAATCTGTGAGCAAAGGAATTTCTTCTCTGTGCTGGGTACCACTCATCTGTGGGAAGGGATGGTGTAGGTGAAATGAAACTGATGCTCCTACCCAATTTTTGTGTAGTTATGCTCAATATGTTTTCGTTGTCTTGTAATTTCTTACTTCGATCTCAAGCTGTCCTAGATACGTTTGTGTTTATGCATGGCTGTGTACTTGCTCTTTGTTGGGGGACCAAACTGGGACTGCCCACCCCCCTTTTCTGTCTCTTTGGTGATCTTACCCCACACTATGTTTATGGACCTAAACTCCAATCTGTTCCTTTCAATTATCATCGAGGAAGAGGTTTGTAGTGGTAAGACCCAAGGGCCAACAGTAATTAGGAAATTCTTCTTGCCTTAGGGTTCAGTTTCTCCACTTGTCTAATGAAAACAGGGATCCAGGCTCTGCTTAGCAAAGAGAGGCTGGCTTAGAGCCAGCAGGAGGAGCCTGAATCTAGAACTTTACAAGATGGTGGAAAAATCCTCACGTTATAGTTATATGCCCATCATCTCAGCCCAGATTGCATGGAGGGTGGCCCTCATGCCCCAGTCACAGGAAGAAATATCTAAGGACTATAGATAGCAGCCTTACTCAGCACTGCTTATCTGGTGAGTACTCTGAATGCACCCCATCCACGACTTCAGAACCCCACAATGACTTTGGGTTGATAACTGCCATGAAGGAGGACAAGGGTCTACAGGTGAAAGAGGTTGGGTCTGTGGGTATAGGAGGTCATTCTGACTCTACCCAATGCCTTCCACCCTTCCTGTTTCTGTGTCTTTCTTTCTCCCCCAAAGCAAAGAGCCTGGGGGCATCTAATTAGCTGTGGGATGAAGAATATGGAGAACCTGTGGCCAAGGGAGGTACCTAACATTCAGCCACACTTTCTATGATTTGCTCACATGCAAAGAACTTCAAGGAGCTGAGAAGGTCACCACCGAAGTGATGGATAAGGGCCCGCTGGGAAGCTCATTAGACTGGGAGCTGCCCAGGTCCTGTCTTCATTACTTGGATAGCTGCTTTTGTAAACGTCTCTGCTGGGGACCCACACTCTCTACAAGAGCCAACTCTCCTCACCATCTTTACATTGTAAACCAAAGTTGGAGGCAGAGGCCTGGCAAAGGCCCATTACTCACTTTTAATGAGACAGCCAGGGAAATAAATTGGCATATGTTAGTGGAATGGCTCATCAAGGTGAGTAATTATCTTCGTGACTGGGGCAGTTTACCCTCAGATGGAAGAATTTGCATCTTATCTTTCCCTGGGAGCTCTTGAGAACAAGGACCAGAGGCTAAGTGGAGCTTGACCACCAATCACAGATGTCTCCACTCAGATGGCTTGCTATTTACCATGTACTTGTCATAGCCCAAATTCCCAAGTGTGTGTGTGTGTGTGTGTGTGTGTGTGTGTGTGTGTGTGTGTGTGTGTAGTGGGTACATGCCAGCCTGTAGACTTGGCTTAATAGAGAAGCTGTGAGGGTCTGGATGGTTCTATAACTAGAACTCATCTTCACTTCAGTATTCCTAGCTTCTCTTTCCTGTGCACAGACCTCCTGCCCTGTACCATTAGGAATAATAATGTCCAGACAGGTTAACTCTTAGTCCCATGCCTTTTAGCCTTCTGTCCTAACAGTTAGGCAGATCATAAGGGAAGCTATTTGAAGTTAGGGGTGGAGGTGTTCCCTGCCCCTATGGACCATTGTTTTGAGAATGCAGAAGATTATATCACCAAGTAAGCTTCCTTTTAAGCTCAATATTATGAAAGATTCCCGAAGACTTGGGAGCAAGTGACTAATTTGTTTCCCCTGTAGATGTTGGCTAGAAAGATTCTCAAATCTGTAATTTTCATTCTAACTCCAGTTCCCAGCATATTTTGTACATGGTTTCACTCTTCCTTTTCTCTTAATAGTCTCCTCTCCCTCTCTCTGTCTCTGTCTCTCTCTGTCTCTCTGTCTCTCTCTTTCTCTCTCAATGTTTGGTAATCTCCATGAAGGTGAGCTTGTGTCTCTCTTGAGTTCTGTTCTAGTTCCACTCTGAGCCCATTGCTAAACCTAACACTTGGTTACAGAATGCTTCTTGCAACTTTTGCAGCCTTCTGTGCTACTCAAATGTTATCTGAAATGAAGTGGGGATAATATGCAGACAAGCACACAACTCACACTGGTGGTGAGCAAAGTACTCAGCAGACAGTATTACTCCATTACAATCAAGTTATAGGCCAAGTGGGCTGAGCTGATTGGACCTCTGGCCACGTGTAGACTATAATAAGACTCATATTAATGGTGATGAGAAATATCCAAATAGTTTTATGTGTCTATTTTCAGTTCAGTTCAATCTGGGAGGAAGGCCCTGCTACAGTTGAAATTCTCAAAGGGAAAGTTGGCAAGAGTTTTAAAGATTTCTTAACAAAGTTATGGTTGGAAGGTGGTTTAGAATTCCCAGTTCTGTTAGTGTCTATTTGCCTGGGAGCAAAAAGCAAGTTGTGGTGGTGATTGGGGGGCTCATGTTCTAAGAATACTGAAAGGCATCCAGATGTGACTGTGTGTGTGTGTGTGTGCTCATGTTCTAACTAAGAATACTGAAAGGCATCCAGATGTGACTGTGTGTGTGTGCTCATGTTCTAACTAAGAATACTGAAAGGCATCCAGATGTGACTGTGTGTGTGTGTGTGTGCGTGTGCTCATGTTCTAACTAAGAATACTGAAAGGCATCCAGATGTGACTGTGTGCGTGTGTGTGTGTTCATGTTCTAAGAATACTGAAAGGCATCCAGATGTGACTGTGTGTGTGTGTGTGCTCATGTTCTAACTAAGAATACTGAAAGGCATCCAGATGTGATTGGGGATATGTGTGTGCTCATGTTCTAACTAAGAATACTGAAAGGCATCCTGATGTGATTGTGTGTGTGTGATCATGTTCTAACTAAGAATACTGAAAGGCATCCAGATGTGATTGTGTGTGTGCTCATGCTCTAACTAAGAATACTGAAAGGCATCCAGATGTGATTGTGTGTGTATGTGTGTGTGTGTGTGCTCATGTTCTAACTAAGAATACTGAAAGGCATCCAGATGTGATTGGGGGTATGTGTGCTCATGTTCTAACTAAGAATACTGAAAGGCATCCAGATGTGATTGTGTGTGTGTGTGTGTTCATGTTCTAACTAAGAATACTGAAAGGCATCCAGATGTGCTCAGGTTGATGATGAGGCACACACCTAGAAAATAAATAATTATTCCAGACACCATCTTTGTTTTGTATTCAAATGTGTGAGATTATGAGTTCTCCAGACCATATTTATCAACGTTCCTGGGATTTTCTGGAAGTAGTTTAGACATAAAAAAGGTTCTAATTATGAATGAGCCATCAACTCAAGTGCAGAATTGGGTCATGGTGTCTCTAGAGACAGGGTCTCTAGGGAGGTACCATTTGGGGGCCCTTCTTGGTCTTGAGAGCAGGGACAGTGAATTTGTCTCCTCGACAGTACAGGGATCTTTTCGGGACACTTACCATTTCTGTCAATGGCAAAAGGCACATCCGTTGTGACAATTTCATAGTTGCAAATCTGGCTGTACTGGGGGGAGCAGTCCTCATCAATGGCTTCTACCTGCAGGATGCTGTCATAGATCTTGCCCTCCGTGACGATGGCCTTGTAGGCTGGCTCTTTGAAGGTGGGTGCGAACTCATTGACATCCTTCACCTGGATGTGGACCACAGCCCTGGAGCACCAATCAGAAAGAAGAATGAATGGTAAAGAAGGAATCACACCATGTATTTGTGGGTACTGATCCAGCCCAAGGCCATGTGAGTGAAGAGGCCTCAACACGCTCAGGGCAATGGTTACCTGAGTGCTCTGTTTTCCCTCCCTCTGGGTACCAACTGCAGCAGACTGATCTTGCCTTGATGCTGAACAAATCTTTCTCATTTCCCATAATCCTCTACTGCTCACCCCAGGCAACACATTCCCTCTCCATCTTCTCCCTTTTCCCTATTCCCTTCATCTACTCAGGAAGAAGTCAGCTGTGTTGTGCTCTGAGCTAAACTTCATAAGGGAGAGAGAGCAGTGTTGACTCAAGGTGAGAAGTATGTGAAAGAGAGAAACAAAGAACTTTGGAGAAATGCAGAGGAAAGTTTAGACTGGGTCTGAGGAGAGGGGTGGGTTAGGGAAAGCTTCCTAGGGGAAGCAATGCTTGTACACAGTATGACCAGTTATAACATGACCCCTCACCCCAGTCACCACCACCATAGCCCACTTCCTGCTCCTAGGCAAAGGGATGCTAATAGAAGTGGGAGTTTTAAACCACCTTCCAAGCACATCATTGGTATGAGCCGTGGGTGGACATACTTAAAGAACACTTTGTAAACAGAATAATAAATGGGAGTGGATGGGCCAGGGAGGAGGTGGGTGACAGGGATCTCACTTGTGTGACTTCTTCCAGGCTGCTTCCCGAGGCCCCGCACCACAGTCATAGGCCTGGATGATGAACGTGTACTCCTTCTGCAGCTCACAGTCGATGGGACTCTTGGCACGGAGCCGGCCCTCTCCAGATGTCTTATTGAGCACCACAGCCTCAAAGGGCAGCTCCTGTCCATGGATCTTGAATGCACAGATTTCCCCTGCAGAAGGAGAGAGCAGTGAGGGTGAATGCTGGGAGCCTCTGGGCTCAAGACAGTGCCTCGATAGAGCTGGATCGACAAGCCCAAAACTTCTACATAATTTCCTCCGTACATTCACCATGCTCAACTAGACTTGGCCTTGGCGATCAGGCTTACATGCTCATTTCCTAGAGAGAAGGTGGAAGTGTCTCATGCATGTGGATGTTACCCATCAGGGACTTGGGTAGTCTTTACATGGGTGGCGACTTTCTTCAGTTTGTTCTTCTTCCTAGCAGACTTCCCCTTGTTTTTTTATCCAGTCTGGGATTAAGGAACTTGCAAACAATCAAAAGACAAAGGACTGCTGATGGAAAGACACAAAGGCCAAAGCTTTGCCCAGTCTATTGTCTTATTATGACATTTTCAGTGCTTGAAAGTGTGTTGCATGAGCTGGTCACATTGGCCTGACCAGGAGATGGGTAGACACTGTGATCCAGGTCCTGCCAGACTTGTGCCAGAGCCTTCACTCATCTGAAGCATGAGCATCAGTTGTGTTTCCATCACCTTGGTTTGTAAAGAGCACATTGTTGTAGCCGACCCCCCCTTACCTCCACCAGCCTCCATTATAACTCTCTACCTCCCCTCCCCTCACAGTGGAGGCAGGCAATTTTCTCTTCTGAAACAGTGGGAGTGAGTCTCTGTGAGTTCAAGATTCCCCATGGAGCTTAAACAGCTAACTTCTTAAAGAGCAGAACATGTTGTGAAATGAATGCATTTAGCCAGTTCTGCTGGGTTAATGTTTATTATGACTGTTTCTCTGCATTAAATTTACAAGGCCACAAGAATCTTCTTTTTTTCCCCCTCTACTTGTGAATATTTATTTCTTGAACTCTGACTGTAAAGTAAGTCCTATAGCAAATGTTTTGAAATGTGCTGAAAATTTGAGACATGTCCTCTTGCGGTTTTGAGAGCACTTGTAGACCTCAGGCAATGATGCTCAGCTGTCCAGAGGCCACTTATAGTACAGGGGGATGTGTTAGCACTCTGAGATGGGCAGGGAAGCTGATCTGTAGGCTACGGAAGTACAGAGCCAAGATATCTGGGTTCAAATTCCAAGTGTGCTATAGATGAAGTGATAGGTTTCAAGGAATTGACAGTGCTTTTCTGGGTTTTAGGTGTGTCATTGCTAAGGTGATCTAGGGGATGAAGTTAGGGAGAGGAACATCTACTCTGAGATGTTTCACCCTCGGTCTGACATTGCTTCAGCTATACTGCCTGGACCATGTGACTTCCTAAGAGAATTTGCTCTCAGAGTGACAGAGGCACTGACTTGTTTCTCCCTAGCCCAGATCCTGTCTAGCTGTTGATAAGAGCAGACAATTGGAGGCAAAGAAATAATGGGATTGATTGCATGCCTGCTTTGGGCAATGATCTTTGTTTCCAGGCAATCTTAGTTGACCTTCATAGCAAATATACAAGGCAGCTGTTCTATACAAGCTTATATAAATCACTGTTGTTCTTTTGTTGTTGAGAATGGATCCTATTATTTAGTTCAGGACAGTCTGGACCTCGAAATCCTCCAACCTTGGCCTCTTAAATACTAAGATTATAGGCCTTCATGACTCAAACTTATACAAATTAGAAAAAGAAGGAGGAGGAGGGGGAGGAGGAGGAGGAGGAGGAGGAGGACCATGAACATATTTGCTCAATGTCATTGAGGTAAACTTGAGCATTAAACTCAGATATGGCTGACTTGTAATCCCCCATATGTTCTAATCTACCACTGTATCCCCAAAGAGTCCCAAGATGTCTAAAGAGTTCCCCCCACACCCCAGGGATGCCTGTGGCCATGATTCATATTCAGACTCTAATTCATGTGTGGCTGAGCTGAGTCCCTCACTTTCCATATAGGAAGCATGCCCAAATCTCTTAAAACAATGTGTTCTAAGATGTTCAATCAATACTAATGTTACCCGTGGGCTTTTGCTTTTCTTATTATTTTTTTTATCTTCAATTTCATTATGAACATTCTACTTTCACTACCTCCCTTCCAGGTTGTTTCTCAAATATAGATACACTAGAGTGAATAAAATGGGTTGGTTGTAGGCCAAGTTCTAACAGGAACCCAAGCTCCCGTTTGCTGCCACTGCCCAAGGTTTTTGCTGGGCATCTCAGCATTGCCCATTCTGATAAGCATATCTCTGTAGCTTTTAGGACACAAGAATAGGTTTTAGCTGATCCTTGGGTTTAATTCCTGCTCTGAATTAGCTAATGTGCCCTGTGATTTTATCCCAAGATCAGTGCCTCTCTGACAGTGTTACCAGTGTATTCAAACTGGTTCCGGAGGATTCTCTGGAGTGCCCAACCACCACCATCACCATGATTATAAGGCTAATCAGACCATTTCATTCTGAAGAGCCAAGTTAAACCTAAAATAGATGAGGGTAATTTTCTGCTGGAAACATTTGAGCACAACCAAAGTAGTTCACCAGACTCAGCAGTCCTTAAGAAGCAAGGGGGTGGGGGTGGGGTGGGGGAAGGACACAGAGGAGACCAGGGGAAGGCAAGAGCAGTAAACTTTGGGCTTGCATATTTCCATCTTGCCTATCTCATTGTAAATCAGTGGAACTAGCATTTTAGCTATTATGGTTTGAATATGAAGTGACGCCCACCCAAAGGCTCATTCGTTGTAAGTTGGATTCCATATGCAGCAAAGGTCAGAGGTGTGGCCTTGGGAGGTGGTTGAATCATGGAGGCACTAACCTGGTGGCTGGACTGATAATCTATGGATGAATTCCTAACTGAACAGCTATAAGAAGTCAGGGTCCAGCTGCATGAAGTGGGGCAGTGGAAGCTGACTTGTGAAGGGCGGAGCTTGTCCCTGCCTCCCTTCTCCCTCTTTGTTCTCCTTCCTGGCTGCCCTGAGGTGGCAGCTTTGTTTTTCCATGTGACCCCACCATCACTCTCAGCCTCACTTCAGACCCAAGGCAATAGGGACAAAGGTACACATTGCCCCACCTCAGGTCCAGGGCAACAGGACCAAGGGTCCATACATTAAGACCCCTGAAACTGTAAACCATAATAGCCACTTCTCTTTCCAGGCATTTTTTTCAGGTGTGTTGTCTTTTCAGGTATTTTTTCCAAAGTGACAGAAAGCTGATGACTACATCAAATAAGCCCTGAAAACTGCACTACATCAGTAACACAAGGATGGATAGCTTGGGTACCTTAAAACACAGGCACTGGTGTTCTTAGGCATCCCTTAATCTGTAAAAAAGACTGTCTACAAACAGACCAGCTCAGGGACCACTTAGTGTTCACCAACTCAGACTGACACAGAATTTGGTCCCTTTTGAATATAACCGAGAACTCATATCACACTCATTACTGGGCATACTGAATACTTGTGCTCCTGTTGCACAGACATTTTCTTAATAGATAATCCATCCATTCGCGCAGGAAATATTTATTAGGGACTAAGTGCTGGGCATCAGTGATGAGCAGGACCAGCCCCAGCTACAGTCCACACAAACTATGTGCTGTCTGGGGATATCAGTAGTCAGAGGGCCACATCTCTAGAGGAGGAACAGGGAGTGCCACATACACATTGAAGAAGAGATACAGAGTTCAGGTCTGGAGGGATGTGCGCTGTGTGCTTGCATAAGGATGTGAAGGCTTTGCAGAGGCTGGAGGAGGAGGTGAAGGACATACCCAGGCCACCGGAATGACATCTTGTTTCAACTAGAGGGGAGAATATTCCTTGGGAAGGGATAGGGCAAGTCAAATACTTCAGGGTCCAGTGTGGCAGGAAAAGAAACTGCTAGAGTAGGGGACCAGCTTCTTGGGTGTGTGATGTGAGAGTCATGCAGGACCCTGTGGTCAGAAAGGCACTGAAGTACAATTAAATAGTTTGTGTTTAAAACTTGCCGTGCTGGGGATAGGGAGACGGCTTCAGGGATAAGGGCTCTGCTGTCCTAAGGACCTGAGTTTGAATCCCTGCTACCCATGTAAAAAAAAAAAAAACAAACAAAAAAAACAAAAAACAAACCAGACGTGTCTATTCATACCTGTTAGCACAGCATTGAGGAATGGAGACAGATTCTGAGAGCTTCTGTTTTTGTGCATTACTCTGTCTCCAGGTAATAAAACAATGATCAGGGAACTCTAGCAGTGTTCTGGCCTCCATATGCTCATACATAGGCACATGGGATACACAGGAACACACACACACACACACACACACAGACCATGCATGCAAGCTATTGCTACCCAATAGAGAAAGGTTGCATATTTTTCTAGAGTTAGAACTTTATCAAATAGAAAATACTCATATACTAGGAGTTGAAAGAATGAAAGTGATCTGGGTTGGAGTTTTGGGATAAAGATGCTCAGATCACCTCTCAGCATCAGTACTTGATACACTGGGTCACCTTGGTCACCTTAGAGTTTGTTGCTAAAGGTTTTCTGGGGGAGGATGGTACGCTTCAAAGACAAATCAAATCTGAATGGCTTCCAGATAAAAACATTGCCATCAAAACTCATGCTGTTCTCGTGGGTGTGGCAGAAACTGTGTATGTGACACACACAGGTTACTGTGTGCACTGGGTTGGCAGCCACCTGAGTGGGGACCTGAGGTCACTGAGCCTCTAGGCGCCATTCTTTACCCACTGTGGCTGGCTGTACATGCACTCAGCTTCATCACAAACACCCTTGAAAGCCTGAGCAGAGGGAACAGTTATAGTGCCTAGGTGGGATGCTGCCTCCCACCCTTCAGGCTTTTGTCTGTAGCACACAATTACCTTCTCTTCAGCAACAACACATTCCTCAGACTCTGCAGAAATGGGTATAGCTCTCTCTTAAGCTCTGTCACACCTTTCTGAAGAAAATGTCCTTACATTTATTTTTATTTTTTTAGATTTATTTTATGTGTGTGACTTTTTAACTGCATGAATGTATGCTTGGTGCTCACAGGGGTCAGAAGAGGGCATCTGATCACCTGAAATAGGAATTTTAAGGGTGACTGTGAGCCATTGTGGAAGCACTGGGAATCGAACCTGGCCCTGTACAAGAACAAGTGCTCTCAGCTGCTGAGTCACCTCTCCAGCCCTTTAAATCAGTTTTCAAACAATTGGGTTTCAAAGACTATTTCTGAAAGCAAAACTCTTATGCTGGATCGCATTGATTCCATTGCTCAGATGAGGAGACTTAGTCTGGGAGAGCTCAAAGGGCTCATCAGAGGGACTTGCAAACTTTATATGCCCCAATATAGGGGAATGCCAGGGCCAAAAGAATGGGAATGGGTGGGTAGGGAAGTGGGGGGCGCTATGGGGGACTTTTGGGATAGTATTGGAAATGTAATTGAGGAAAATATGTAATAAAAATATTAAAAAAAAAACAATAAGGAACGAACGGCACACTAAAATGAGCACCTATCAGCTCACGAATGACAATCAGCACTGTTACAAGGATGCTACAGACCAGGGCTTTTCTAGAACAGTCTGTGGAGACCCCAAAGCTCTTTGTAGGATACCACAAGGGCTTGATGACCATCTTATTAATACTAAGATGGAATCTGACGATTCAGGGTGCTGAGCTCCGTGCTGCTGGTGTAAAAGCAATGGGAAGGAATGATGTGGGAGGCCTAGCAGTAGCTGTGTATTCACCACAGGATTCTCAACAAACAAACAAACAAACAAACAAACAAACAACAAACAAAGAAATCATTCAATATCACTGGAGAATGACTTTAGTTCCTCAGTAAGTGGTATCAATTTAATTGAATTTGGTAGTCTAAACTCCTGGGTTCATATCTTCTCCTGTTACTGTTGTTTTGAGACAGGGTCTTATATTGCTCAGATTAAGCTCAAACTTTGATTCTCCTGCCTCAGCCTTCTGAGGGCTGGCATAGCAAGCATGTACCACCACAGTCAGGTGCCTTTTTGGCTTTTAGTGTTCCATGTGAAAGGTGGAAGTGCAGTTAACAGCCCCAGCAGGGCAGATGTGGTATCCGGGAAACTGTGAAGACAGGAAGTTGAGAGCTAAGCAGGGACTTTCCAAAGCATCATTTCTTCACAAAATGATGGACAGGCATGCTGGGTCTGTCCCTGCTTATATGTGTGCTCCTGAAAACAGATTCTGACAAAAGAGGTATGGAAATGTTTGTTTGTCAGTGTTAAGAATCTAAGCTTCTGGCTTTTGAGAACTTGTGTCTGCTGTCATTAAACAGCCTTGGGCAGTGATAATGAATGGGACCTTTTGATACCTGGGTGTGAAAGGTTTCCAATTTTAAAAGATCTAGTTGAACAGGATACAAGAGATCTCGTAAATGACCAGTGTAGAGTGCCACATGATCATATATGATAAAAATTCGAAGTATAAGACAGATTGGTGGTTTTTATTGTAACATTGTGCACTGGGCCGAGAGAGTGGGTTTCTCTAAATTCCTTTTAGAAACCCAACTCTTAAAATGATCACATTAGAAGGGAATGCCTTTGGGAACCAATTGTTCTCATTGAGTCTTCAGCTCTTGCATAATATTCTGGGAGAAATCTCTGTCTGGGGAATCGCTGGCTTTGCCCTTAGGGCTAGGATTAGTGCCTTTATAGATAAGCTTCAGGAAGACCTCCTGCCTTGTCGGCTGTGGGAATTCACAGTGAGAAGGGGCCACTCAAGAAGAACTAGTCCCTCAGCAGAAAAGGAGTCTTCCAACATTTTGATCTTCAGACTTCCCAACCTCCATAGCACTGGGAAATACATTTCTGCCATTTTACAAATTTCAGTCCATGGTGTTTTGTTGTAACACCCTGCAAGTGTCAAGACACTTTGTATGATGAGTGTATCAGTTTAATTTCACTTTCTGTAGTTATCTGTTCAGAAGCAACTGGAGGACTTCAGATATTTGCAACAATGTCTGCAATTATCAGAGAAGATTATTGAAGTACTCCTTCCTTTTCTTACTGCATAATTCTTTTATTATTATTATGTTCTTCACATAATCTAGCCTACAAAACCCAATAATGCACATGGAAGGCAGAACCAGATTTGAGGTTCTGGATACTTCTGTTAAGCTAGATATTAGAGAGACTGCAAAAATGTTGGCAATGCTCTTTATTATAAAATAGCTTTGGAAAATATATTTGTCAAATTATGTTACTTTATGCCTACACGGAATGAGCTTATTATTGCTATTTTAAATAAATGACTATGCATTTGCAAGTGTCTCTCATTTTGTTTCTAATTGAATAAATACTGATGGATGACCCGCATAAAGAAAAGCACTTGAGGGTCCTTACTGGTGTTTGGAACATAAAGAGGTCATGAGAACAAAATTCCTGGGAACTGCTCTTCTTGCCATTTCCCAGATGTAGCTGTCACACACTCCCGGGGATCATATCCTCTTCCTGGTGTGCAATTATGACCCCAAGCCCTGCAGAGAACTCACAGACTCAGTTTGCTGAGTCTCACAAGAGAGTCGCTGGAGAAAGTGTTCAAGCAGAATTTTCTATCTGTGCAGTAGAGTGGTGTGATGGGGGGGGGGGGGAACATCACTTCTGTTTCCTGTGGACCTAGGGCTAAACAGGCTAGGTTGGAATCTTAGCTCTGTGGCAGATTGTCTTTGTGGTCTTGCTCGAGTCGCTTCCTCTCTGCCTGCTTCTGCATCACTAGTGTGAGGCTCTATTCATAGTGGCTAGCTCATAGACTTGTTGGAGGGTTAAGTGGTTTGATATATGTAGAGCATCTTCTGTCTGACCTAGGGTCTCACTGAATTGCTCTCTCTGACCTCTGTCATTCTATTCTATTCTATTCTATTCTATTCTATTCTATTCTATTCTATTCTATTCTATTCTATTCTATTCTATTCTATTCTATGAACTCTGTCATTCTATTCTTTGGCCAAGTCCCTCTTCCTGCTTGAGAACCAAAGAGAGTGAATGGGCAGATCATTTAGCCATCAGAGATCATTCCAGTTCGTGTCATGCTTGTCATCAAACAACCTGGCAAGTTAAAGCATCTTGCACCAACGAGCTGCATTTCATACGTTTCTTCTCCCCCTCCCCCAGGATGTGACTGGCTAATGACAGTACCTTAGAATTTACACACTATCAGTACTGTGCCATAGGGAAGCTCAGAGTGGGAAACAGAATGGATGTGTTGAACTAGATGTACTCCAGAGTGACTAGGTGGGGTTTGCTAAAAGCCTTTAGGGATAAAGTTAGGGACACTGAACGTCACTGAGAGTAGACCACTCCTATGTCTCTGAGCCATTTCATTCTGATGGCTTACTGTCCCCTTGAGAAACTGCACCAAACCACAATCATGAAAACATTCTACTTAGAGTGAACAGCTATCCAGGTCCATACATCGGATAAAGAAAAAGACAGGTCTTGGGAACCACCCCTCCAAGCTGGGGAGGTCTCTCTAGAGTTTGATGCCAGCTATATGCCCTGTCCTTGCTAGTTCCCATATAGCAGTTAGATAGCAATGAGCGCATAGTCCAAGGGTTGAGTACAAGCTTTCGAGTGTACAGTATACCTCTACATGAAGTCATTTGCAGTCACTGTAAGTATGATACAACAGGAAAGGACAAATGCTAATTACATCCTGGGGTAATCATGCTCAGAATATCAAATTAGAGCTGAACTTAGAAATAAATTTATACTCAAACAAATTGACTTTAAGCCCTCCTACTTCAGATTAAAAATTTATAATCACCCAGGAGTAGAAAATTAAGGGGAAAGGTGTTGGGGATTGTCACTGTGGGTCCCCCTCTGAGATCTGGGAGTGGGGAACTGTTCAGACAGACCAGGCTTCGAGTCCTTGCTATGCTCTCCTTAGCTGTATGACCTTGGGTATTTCCTAGGTTCCTTTTTATTTCAGACAGGGGAGTACCAGCCATGTCTAATCCTAAAAGTACCACGAGGCTATGCCATACTCTGTGCAACTGGGGAAGAATGAAGGTCACTCAGTTTTTATTATGATCATAGTAAATCCTGCCTTCTGGCCTGCAAGCACTTAGATGCTATATTGTCACCTTGTCTCAATTCCCAATAGAACCAGAGCAGGTGGCTGTCTGTCACTGCTTAGAGCTTTCTTTCTGCTTAGGACTGAGCAAAGCAAGAACATGCTCTTTAATCTGAGAAGCCATGTTTCTAAAGTCTGTGCTGAAACTAACCCCACCCACAACCTCCACTCTCCTTTTTTCTCTTTTTGGAAGCACAGCTATCCTTTTCTGAGAAACTGAAGACAAGGCATTTTTTCCCTCCTTGGCAGTGTCTGTTGAATAAATAAATGATGCAACAGCTTATATAGATGCTGGAAACGTGGAAAGGTCCCAGAGCCCCGACAGCCATTATTAGGTCAAGCAAAACCTGACCAGGGGTTGAGTGGCCATTTGGTCTGCCTCGTGAGCAGTGCATCTGTTCTGGGAGGGCTTCCAGGATGAAAGCATACTGGATATAGTCTTAAAGAAGCCATCCCTGAGTGATAGAGGATACAGTAGGACACAAACAAATGGCATGAGTTTTAGAGATCAGGACTGCTCACATCTATTGGGTGTTTAGTGTTGGTCAGGGGCTTAGGGATGCAGTGGCAACAGCCTGCATTTCTCTGCATTGACATGCCTGGCTGGAGAAGGGAGGCTTGGAAGACATAGAAGTCAGCCCTGTCTCTGCAGACAGAGGAGGTAGGTACGCAAAGGATCCCTGCAGTGCCCACTGCTAAAGCTCTGAACTCTGAAATCTGCTCCCCACCCCTGGAACATAGGTGAAGATGAGCCCATCTTTTCTTACATACATCCAGACTTGCCTGCCTTGTGTCATGGCACCATCTCAGAGAATGCTGTGACTACAGAAAAGGAGTTTCAGCCTGAACAGCTTTGGACACAAGATCCTGCCCTATGACCATGGGCATATCTCTATACTATGCTTCCGGGCTTCTATTCCAAGGAGTTGCTGAGGCAGGGAAGCCTGCTCTTGCTATCCACTTGTCATCTTTAGCCCTTCATTACCCTGTTTGAGTAATGGAAATAAAATTGCCATCCTCCTGTCCAAAACCACATTATCATTACAACTCTTGTTGAGTTTAAACCGGGAACTAATGAGTATCGGCAGGATCCTTCTCCAGTTGACCATGTACTCTTTCCATGTCACAGGTGTTCTGCTTTGGGCAGCTTCCCTGGGATCTCAAGGGCTGACCAGTAGTATCAGGTGCCATGGAGCACACACAACAGAAGAAACAATCAAAACATGCCGAACAGGATAGTGGCTGCATTTGTAATGGCTACATTTTAATATCTGCCAAAAATTTTAATTAAAATCCAATGACCTCAAAAAAGCGTAGTCTCTGGGCCCAACTATGAAATTGGGCAAAAATATTGTTTCCGCTGTCAAGCTGGAATGGGATCTTGTTGAGTTGGTTGGGGAGTCTTGCTGCAAAAGAAATGGATTCCGTTTGTTGATAGCACATGGTCAACAGTTAAGCCAGATGTAAGCCGGGGCTGTGCTCCAAAGTCTGTCCCTTTTCATTTTCACCTGCCATCCTAGAAGCTGTGGATGGTGGGAAGGTCACATGCAAATATAAAGGTCCTTAATTATTCCTGGATTATCTTCCTACCCTTCTGAGTATGTCTTCCTCCTACCGGATAGGAATTGTAGCAGTTGCAGAGGCTCCCAGAAGCCTAGGACTCCGATCTTGCCTTTCAGGGACTGATAATTGGGTTTTTGAAAGAGAAGCTACACATAAAGCCAGATCACTAGAGGTGTTTGGGGTTAAGGAACACCAGGGAGACCTCAAGATACCAGGACTGACAATTACAGAGGAAGACTTAGGGTATAGGCAGAGCCTGTTCAGAATTGTGCTTAGAAGTCAAATCATTAAGATTTTTTTTTAATTTTTAATTTTAGTTTATGAGTATGGGTATTTTCCCAGCACATAGGCTGCACACCATACATGTGCAGTGCCAAAGAAGGCCAGAAAGAGGCATCACACCCAATGACTTAGAGTTACAGATGGTCGGGAGCTGTCATGTGGGTGCTGGGAATCGAACAAAGGTTCTCTGGAAGAGCAGCCAGTGTTCTTAACCCCAGGCCAGCTCTCCAGCCCCAAGAAGCCAAATCTTTAAGATCTCCTTCTACTGCTTTTTCAGTGTCCTGTTCTGCAGTATCTTGGGATCTCAGAAAGACCCAGGAAGAGATATTCTTCAAAAAATATTTGTTGAACACCCTGTGTCTGGCCTCATAGGTGTAGAGTTCACTCCCCATACAAGGCTCTTGACAGTTAACATGTGCCTAGTCTTATTAAGGAACTAGATTTTATATTTTATTCAATTGTTTTTTAACTTAAAAATTAAGAACAGATACTTTACTTGTGGGAAACTTTAAGTAAGAGATTAATTTTTTTGAAAAACAAATTATACAAAATCAAAATGCCAATCCAGAAGTTATGATTAAAATTTAGAGTCCAAATTGGGGTATTTTATAAGGATAAAGACTTTTAAAATAAATACACCCAGGCAGATGTTACATTTCTATAATTCCAGAACCAAGGAAGCTGAGGCAGGAGAATCACTTGTTGAAGGTTAGCCTGGAATACAGAGTGAGACACTATTTCAATGAAATTAAGTAAGTTAAAACGAAATGTTGATATAACAAAAGCAAATCTTATGCATTCGATAATGTCTTACTTAAATCAATTCACCTGTGTCTTAGCCATTTTTTTTATTACTATAAGAAAAAAAAAACATGACCAGAATAACGTATAAAATAACGCATTAAATTTGGCTTACCTCACAGACCTTTCTTTTGAAATCTCAAATTCCACCACTAGTGGCCCACTTTCCCCAATAAGACCGAAGCTCTTAATCCTTCCCAAAGAGTTCTGCCAACAGAGGACCAAGTAATCAAACCTCTGCCCCTATAAGGGCCATTCTCATTCGAACCGCCACAATATACTTTTTCTTTTTCCTTTCCTGTGATGTAGTTGCTAGAAAATGTACAACTATGTGTGTGACTTGGCTGAGGATTCAGCTGGACAGCTCTATGATATATAATTAATAGTTCATATCATCAAAGGGCACATTTTCCATAGAAATTAATTAAACTCAGAGAGGATGCATTCTACAATAACTATAAAATTATTCTTTTTTGTTGATTATTAGTTTCCTGGCATTATTCATAGCATTTAGGATAATGCTGCCTCTTAGAATAATGGCCCATTTGACCTTCTTCAGAGGGAGAAATCACATTGAACTGCAGTTCCCAAAGTGCTCATTGTCAGGCCTTGATTTAGCACTGCCTCTTTATGACTGTTTTCATAGAACTGTTATAGGATAAAATAATATTTTAAAACTATTTAAAAGATTAAAGTAACAGCTTATTGGTCACTTGTAACCACTGGATGTCTATGTTGAGAAATGGCTTTTACTATTCCCAGATAAGATGCAAGTGTTTTAGCCAGAGAGCCTAGCTTATAATTCACATAGGGTCATCAGAACTGAAACAAAAGTTCTTCCTAAAACCAATAAATTTAATGCTATTACAGTAGAATTGGTTTGCTACTAAAATAAATATTTTTGCAGATCAAGTCATACTCTGTCAATATTTTGACTGCCCCAATTATAACTAGAATAACAGGTTCATTATAAAGTGTATGTCATATGTATTGCATTGTTTACTGAAGCCAACAAGGGATCTGAGGAGTTTTGTGTGAAGTGGATGACTAAACTAACACGTGGACCATTTCCTTATAACATCATAAACCTGCAAAAGTTGTCTAAAAGTGGGAAAGGCTGAGCCTTGGACCCAGTATCTGCTCTGGTATCTTTTCTCCTGACTGGAATGGGTTTATTTGCCTTGAGTTGAGACTATTTGCATTAATTCCTATAGATTTATCCTTCCTTCTCATTTACATCAAGAGACTTCTATTCAAGTCTTTAAAAGAAGACAACAAAAAGCATGTGTTTTCTACTATCAGGTGAAAGAGTCAAGTCCCTGTTCTGATTTAACACTTTGCTCCAAGGCAGCCCTTACCAGGTGAGGAGCAGAAAAGCCCTTCTGGGAGGAAAGCAGTTGTCTGTGTGGCTTGGCAAATAGGATGCCTGGTGTGGGGGTCCTAAGGAAAAAAACTTAGGGAAAGAAGACCCCTGCAGGCTATGGCTGATATTGACATTTGGACATTCAGCAGATGGGAGGCAGGCTCCAGGCCCTGAAAAGTGGGGTGAACTGACTCTACACCAAGCAGAAGAAGACAATTGTCAGTTTGAATTTAGCCGTTAGTGGATTGCTTTTGAAAATATCAACAATTCTGAAGAAATGGGATGATCCACAATATTTTCCACATCACATTTTTGTTTTGTTTTGTTTTTTCGAGACAGGGTTTCTCTGTGTAGCCCTGGCTGTCCTGGCACTCACTTTGTAGACCAGGCTGGCCTCCAACTCAGAAATCCACCTGCCTCTGCCTCCCGAGTGCTAGGATTAAAGGCGTGCGTCACCACCGCCTGGCCCTCCACATCACATTTAAAATATAAAAATATAAAATATAGAAGCGGGGAAATAGGACCCTTTCTTAAAGAGAGAGATGACAGAGATCAACCCTGGGTTTCTGGAGGTATTTGAATCTTTAATCCACAATATTAAATAAATTCTTGTGAGAGTTTTCAAAACCATGAGGCAACAGTGGCCAATGTTAGAAGGGGAAACAGCCAGCCAAACACTCATAACTGAAGAACTTTAGCACCACCCTTTCAGTGATTTACAGGACAAATCCAAACATACCATTAAAGTCACCCTTAGTCACGCTGTCCTGCCTAATATGTAATAGCAGAGTCCTACACTCAAGAGCAGACGGCACATTCATTTCAACCTCACATGATAGAGACCATAAGCTGGGTCATAAAATGAATCCTACAGTGTAAAAGATGAAAATGCATGAAACATATTCTCTGAGAACAAAGGACATAAACAAATCACCAACATTTTAACAGTCAGTAATCTAGAAAAACTCCAGATATTTGGAAATTGTGCAATATACATCTTAATGCCCGGATCAAAGAAAAAAGTGAAAGAGAAATTAGAAAGTAAATAAATCCAAATGCTATAAAAGCACCATATATCAAAACTTGTAATTTGGTAAGATGGACAATCTGGGGCCTGGAGAGAAAGCTCAGGAGTTTCGAGTGCCTCCTGCTCTTACAGGGGACTTGAGTTCAGTTTCTAGCACCTGCCTAGCAGCTCACAACTGCCTGCAACTCCAGTCCTAGGGGCTCCAACACAGCCCTTCTGATGCCAGTGGGCTCCTGCATGTACCTGGAGCAGCTATATGCACTCAGGAACACCCATATACATAAATAAATAAATACATATTTTTAAATAAAAATTGAACAAGCTAAGATAAAGAAGCTAGAAAAAAAAGAGCAAATTAGACCCAATTAAGTAGATTTAAAATAATATCATTGATATGCTTGTTTCAGCAGCACATATACTAAAATAATGTCATTGAATGTAAGCCACATACAAAAATGCATATATATATATATATATATATATATATATATATATATACTCCAAGTCTGAGCTAGGCAGTGGCTGATGTTCCCAGCCCTCTTTATTTTGAGACACTTTTGCTAAATTGCTCAGGCTGGCCTTGAAATCATTCTGTATCCCAATTCTGTAACCTTGAATTTCAATTTCTCCGCCTCAGTCTTAGATGTCTTAGATGTAGCTGGGACAACATGCCTACACAAACCATCCAATTCCCTAGATGGATTCCTTGATAAATTCTATCATGTATTCAAAGAGGAAATAACAGAAATTGTACACAGTTTGTTTTTATAAAAGAAACCAGAAAGGATAAGGATTCCCCTCCTCAAATCTAACTCTCTCTCTGTCTGTGCCTGTCTGTCTGTCTGTCTGTCTGTCTGTCTGTCTGTCTGTCTCTCACACACACACACACATACACACACATACACACACACAAACCAAAATACCAAAGCCTGACACAGGAATCAAAAACTAATAAAATTCCAGACTTTATCTATTAGGAACATAGATGCAACACAACATTAACAATATACTAGCAAATTCCATCTAACTCTATATAAAAGATCATGTGTAAATAGTATTTATTTTAAGATAGTAAGATTCAGTTGGCGTACTTCACTATGTTAGCGACACTAAGGAGAGTGACCAACACTGTTTTAATACATGTGGAAAAGACTGCCAAAATTCCGCATCCATATGTAGTAAAACCTGCCAGTCAGCTAGCCATAAAATGTGACCTATTCAGATTGGTAGTGGGCACATAAGAGAAACATAGTCTCATTTTAACAGTGCCTTTAAGTTCTTCCAAGATGGAGACCAAGGCAGTCTGCAGGGTGCCCACACTCACAGATTAAAGGCTCTTGGGTACTGGAGATGAGGCACTGTGCCAACAGGGCTACAAAACCCCGTGAGTGAGTTCCAAGCATACTTTCTTCACAAAGAACTACAGAAGTTAAGAAATTTGCCCGGGGGGCTGGGTAGACATCTCAGTTCCTAAGAGCACTTACTGCTCTTGTTGAAGAATGGGGTTCGGTTTCCATCACCTACATGGCAGCTCAGAAAGTGCCTATAACTTCAGTACAAATGGACCAGATGCCCTCTTCTGGCCTCTGCAAGCTTCTGTAGACATGTGGTGTAATATTCTCACTTAGGCTCAGCTACAGACTCCAAAATAAAAGAATATGTATTTTTAAAGTGTGCCCAAAGTTCGGTAAACCTTATCGGTCAAAATCTGAATTTCTATTTCTCTGGCTTTACAGTCCACAAAGGCCTTCTTAGCCACATGGTAATGATTACTACAGTAATCTAAGGCCAGGAGCAAGCCTCCATGCCTGACTTTTTCCTTACACTTTCCCCTCCCACAGACCCAGAGGCAAAAAATAACCCCTGCTGCTATTCACCAGGGAAGAGGCAGACCCAGGCTCAAGGTACTTCCGCAGCCGAAGCCAGATTTATGCCACTCTGTCTAAGCACTGTGTCATCTATCAACAGAAACATTCAGGTGACAATGGCATTTTGCTACTAAAAGTGAGCCTAATTTGCTCATTTTCATTATTTAGAGCCAGTTAATTAAAATACCCAGCAGATATTTATTTCTCTACCTCATGTCACTCCTTATGACGGATCACCTCCGGGCTTTCACACTATTGCCATTTTAAGGCCTGATGGGGCCTGAAGTGGGATTCTTAAGACCATATTTCCCATTACTTTAACTCCGAACAAGGCATTAAAGCCTGTAAGGCTTCAGAGGCTGGAGAGGGGGCACATCCATGTTGCTGTTGTTTTACAGAAGACCAGACTCCCTTGGCAGGGGTTGGATTCTTTCCCTTCCACAGGAAAAAGATCTTCTTCCCTTTTGTGTGTGTGAACCAGCTTGACCACAACCTTGAAGGAAGTCTGAGCCCTAGACTCATGCTGTCACTTCGTTATCTCCTAATAAAGGATTGAGAACTAAGAACTGTGTGAATTTTGCAGTTTATAAAGCATCCCTTAGTAGGAAGTATTGCAGATTCAAATAGTATTAACCGTGTAGGAAAGTCACTTCGGGAAGAAAGAGGCCCTGCTCTGGATTGGTTAGCTGAATATTAAATGCCACAGAGGCCATCGACAGTAAGTGGATAGGATTCTATCTATTCATCTATCTATTTATTTATTTTGAGAAAGGGTCTATGTAGTCCCGGCTGCCCTGGAACTTGATTATGAAGAGTCAGGCTGGCCTCAGACTCTCTAAAGGCAGGCAGTACTTTGCCAGGCTAAATTGGGTAAGATTGGAAATTAAAAAAACAAAAACCATTAACAATCAAGCCAGCTTTGTCACTTTATCAGCAAACAGAAGCCTGTGGAAATCCAAGGCTTGCAAAAATTACAAGAGGTCAAACAGTTGTTAAAGCCCTCAACAGCTTTTGTTGCCAAAGGCATGAGCCATTGTCTTAGGGATATGCTGCTGTAAACAGACACTATGACCAAGTCAAGTCTTAAAAGAGGAAGATTTTAATTGGGACTGACTTACAGGTTCAGTCTCAGTCCATTATTATCAGGGTTGGAGCATGGTAGCATCCAGGCAGGTATGGTGCAAGCAGATCTTAGAGTTCTACATCACCATCTGAAAGCTGCTGGTGGAAGACTGGCTTCCAGGCAGCTAGGGTGAAGGTCTTAAGTCCACACCCACAGTGACACACCTACTCCAACAAGGTCACACCTCCTAATGGTGCCACTCCCTGGGCTAAGCATATACAAACCATCAGAGCCATCCTACCTTCTCTTGGTCATGTAACAGAAAATCCCTTTTATATCTATCTGTAGAACTCCTATGAAAGATTCAGCCCTTGGTGTAAGAAAGTTCTCCTCCCAAGAGCCTGCTGAGGCTTCTCAAACTGAGATGTGCACTGCCATAGGAAACTCCCTAAAACCAGTTATAAAACAGACTCCAGACTCCCCCAAATCTGCTGCCCACGAAATTTCAGAAGGCACCTAACACCCACCCAGACCCTGGAGGTTGCAGAACAGGTGGTCTGACTTAGTCTCCCTCCCTGCACTTTAGATAAGCAGTTATATCCAGAGAAGTAGCTTCTGGGTCTGGCAAATTCTCTCCTCGTCCTTACTCTCAGCTGTAAACCCTCAGCTCTGCACAGCCAGCTCTCTTGTGTACTGAGCTGTTGTCTTTCCAGGTTCCACCTCTCCAATCCGTAAAAGTCTGCTCTCACTGTCTGAGGCCAAGCGTTTCCCCTGTCCTTTTGTGTTTTCCGTTTATTTCTAACAGTCACCTCTTTGGCTCTCCCCAGCCCTGTCCTTCCTTCTCCTTTCCTGCATTGCCCATTGTTATCTTCTTAGAATTCTCTGCAGCTAGAGTCTACACGTACTCATCTCCCTGACTTTCCTGCACAGCTTAAGGAGAGACTTCACTTAATCCCAAATGCTCCAGAAATGTAGGCTGAGCGTCAAAGAAACCACATCTCAATGTAGTCAGAGGGAGCTTGGCATCATTGCTAAGATGGGAGTTTACGGATCAGTATGTTGCAACTCCAACAAGTCATTACTAACTATGACCCTGGCCAAAGAATCTTCACTGCAGCCTCCATCTCTTCACCCATAAGATGGAAGCATACCGAAGTGTGCCATGCCAAGCTACTGTGAAGGTTAAAAATGGGAACTGCCTAGTGCGCTTTGCAAAATTCTGGGGAGGAAAATTAGCAGTGTCGGTCATCACTGATGTCAGTGAAAACAACTTCCCAGGGGCCTTGAAACTGACTTTCTTCTGGTTTGACATCTCAAGGCAAAAAGAGTCTCCTAAGGGCTCACCATTCTCTGTCCAAAATATCCTAGCCTCACTAGAGCCCCACCTCCTTGCTCTTCTCCCGCAGCTGTCAGTCATCACATCTGTCCATCACCACCCCCTTTAATCAGCTTCACTTCAAGGCCTGTGTGACCACTGCCCGGGCCCTAGTTTGCTCTTAAAGCCTTGTGCAGAAACCAATGTCTCCTGGCTGCCAGATTTTAGGGCCTGCTTATGCATAATGCCACCCCTGAGCTCTGGCTAGCTGGCTTGAATCTTGCACACCAGTAAAACTGCTGAACACATGGCTTCCAAGTCCCTCCCAGACTCATGGAGGGTCACTGCGCCTGATGTGACCTGTTCCGATCCTCTCTCTAGCAACAGCTTGGCAGCTGAGTTAACCTTCAGCCCATTTGACAGATGGGATGGCGAGCTCAAAATACTCTGAGATCCTCCCCTTGTCCTGCCTCTGGGGCTTGCACAGCACTGACTGCATCTTTGTATGGTAGAGTCCCTGAAATCCATGAACAGCTGCCAGTACAAGAGACTTTATATTTCTATGCTCTGACAGGTCCCATGTTCTGTATGTTGTACTGAAGTTCTCAAGTGTTTGGGCGAGGACCCCAAAGGGGCAGAGGTATATTTAAAATGTTTAATTTAAGTCAAGGCAAGTGCCTGGAAAATCCATATTTTGAGCTGCAAAAGAAAGAGAAATGGCAGCCTGATCAATACTACAGAGGTATATGGACTCTTTTACTGTTCCATCAATGGCCAGAAGTAATAAGTCACCATCTCAGGGGACAGTCTCAAACTCTAAAACAAAAATGTGGAGGTCTGCTGTCCGCTGGGGATCATTTCTGCTTTCTTCCACCCAGCCGAGTGGAACTTAAGGCTTTCTTCACAGAGGCCAGGAGACCTCTAGCCCCGTCCAGTCACAGCCAGAACGGCTGGACTGATAACAAGAGCCTAGGTGGCTGGCTAATTCTTCATTTCCCTGTCAGCAATACAGTCCGCATAGCACCCACCAAAGGCTTGCAGATTAAAATGTTAAATCAAACTCGGAAGAGAAATTTGGAAATCAATTTCAGATTCCTGCAGAAAAGGCCAGGGAGGATAATGAAGACTGAATGCCTCCCACCTTCAGCTGCTTCATTTTTTTTTTTTTAATTTGAGAGAGCAAAATAAAACTATTGTTTTCCAAAAAACTGTAGCTAGCGCAGGGATGAAATGGCTGAGAGCCACGTGCCCAGGCTCTGCCAGCCTATCAGTGCACCGACACACCGACTCCCAACCTCTCTCTTGTGCCTTTTCTTTTTTAAACTCCTGGCAATAGAAAGCCAATACGAATTTAAATAATCTGGTTGTGTCCAAGTTTACAGGAAATAACTCAAAAGAGCTGTGACTTATGGGGTTATGGTGTGTGGGAGCTAATGCCGTCTAAACAGGAACCCACTGCAGCAGGTTCAAACTCCTGGTTTGATAGTTTCCTACACTGAACGTGGGGATTTGTATTAGAGGTTCTGTGATCATACTCTAAGTTGCCTATTGTGACTCACAAAGACCTGGCAATGTGGTTGGGAGGCTTCGTTTCCTAGCTGGCACTAAGCAAGACAAATCAGTAGCCTTGTGATTCATCTCGCTGTTGCAAACACTTCTTGGCCACCTCTTACTTTCCGTGCATAAGGGATGCACCCAGTTCACTTTTTTAAGCACCTAGAAATGAGAACTAGAATTCCTCCTTCCCTAAAGCAAGTCTTTACAGATGATCCAGAGCCCTCAGCAGGGATGATCCCAAGACTATATCTCCCCCCACTGAGATCCAAGCTCCCACATAGCCCAGAAAAATAAAACCAACTCTTGTGGTTTTTTTTTTTTTTTGTACTTCTTTCGAAATGCCTATGATTTTATCGATTGGGAAGCCTGCATTGCACGTTTCTGCACATTTCTATCAGCAGTAGGTTTTCATTCTACTCCTGCTAGGAAAATATATCTGGCTCAAACTTTCCAGGATGAGCGTAGAATGCAGTCATATACACCATTTGTTGGTTTTTCTCATAGCCAACTGCACCATGCTCAGGATGTTAGGAGTGATTACTCAGTGCCTTCATGTACTGAACTCTGCAGAGGAGGCAAAGGAAATGTTTCCACCCCTGTCCTCCAAGCTGACACTTCCTTAAGGAAGAAGAGCTAAATTCCCAGATTGCCCCAACGGAGAGAAATACCTGGACGTTTTTCATTTTTTCTCTTTAGGGATGAGAATTGCCCCCCCCTCCCATCACAGAGCATATGCAAATATATTTAAATGATGAATGTTTAGAGTTTGTACAAAGAACAGCCTGTGCAGTGTTTTTCCTTTGACCTCACATCTTCCAGGAGAGAGACTATTTGAGGGTTACTGCTGTGGTCTGAGTGTTTAAAACCAAATCCCCAGTTGCTCCTGTTGAAGACAGTACCTACAGGAGGTGGGTAGGTTATGAAGACAGAGCTTTCCAAGAGGGAAGTAGAGGGAATTCATCTTCCCAGGAAAAGAGGCTCAGGGGGCTTGGGAAAAGAGGCTCACAGGGGTTATTCATCTCTTACACTGTATGAGGACACAGAAAAGACCTTTCCCAGGGTATGACCAAGCTACTACCTGGATCTTAGACCTCCTAAATTATGAACTGGGAGAAAGGTATAGTGCTTTTTCCTTATAAGCCACCACTATTTATTCATTTTATGTTTTAACAGCAACCTTAACAGACAGGGATGACTGCCTCATTAATGTAAGTCCCCGGAGAAATGAGACAGAGCACAGCCAGAAGACAAAATGTGGGTGCAGCCCGAAGGAGCACTCATCAACTGCCTGGAAAGGGAACCAACGTCCTTGATAAATCACACTGATTGAAGTACAACTCAGTCAGAAGCAGACTGTAGATCACCCCTCTCCCCTGGGGGATCGTCTGCTCACACATTCGATGCCCATGCATCTGAGGAAAAGGGAGTAGTCATGCCCTCATGAGCCATCCAGCAGGCCTGGGCCCTGCTCTGCTCAGCACTTGCACTAGGTGTGGAGGAGTCCATGGGGAGTAAGGACAAACATACTTACCCTTTAGGAGCTGGCCTGAAGGAAAAGAGAAGTGAGTCTGAGATACAAAGTGTGATTTCAGATTATGCTAAACATTAGGGATATATGCGTATATACATACATTGTATGTTCATATATATATATACACACACATTGTATATACATTGTATATTCACATATACAATGTGTATATAAATATATACACACATATACATATGTATGCATATTCAATATATACATATATACAATGTGTATATATACACACACATACATATGTATGTATATATATTGAATGTATATGTATAAATTTGTATGTATATGTATGTGTGTCTGTGTGTCTCTCTCTGTGTATAGATAGATAGATAGGTAGATAGATAGATAGATAATAGATACATACACATAGATCTCTCTCTCTTTCCATCATATCTCACTTTCATATCGTGTGTGTTGTATATGTGTGCTGTGTGTATATGTGTGCATGTTTTGTGTATATTTGTGTATGTATGTGCTGTGTTGTGTATATTTGTGTATGTATGTGCTGTGTGTTGTGTGTATATGTGTTATGTTGTATGTGCATGTGTGTGTTGTGTGTATATGTGCCTATGTTGTGTATATATGAGTTTAATGGTCCCATCATGTCCAGAAAACAGTGTAGCCCAGTCCTTTTTGACCTATAGTTCTTACAATCGTTTCATTGACTCGTCTGTGATAGTCGCCAGTCTTGGAGTGAAGCTTTCCCATTTTTGCTTGAGCATTCCACTGACACTCTTTACCCTTGACCAGTTATGAGTTTCTGTGCTAGCTAACCACCATCCATTGCACAAGGAAATCTCTCTGATAGGGTCTGACAGAATAATAATCTATGGGTATCATGGAAGATATTTGATACAATATCCATTTAGTAGACTAAAAATAGTAGGTTCATCCTGAAGCCTGTGATCTCCCCAATCAAGGGTTCTAGTCAGAATTATAGAACCAATTTTTTTTTTCAACGAAATAGCTTTAACTCCAATTGGTAACCAGCTGGTTATCCCAACATTAACTATGTCACTACTGCAGCCATGGGCATAGTTTCCCATGCCTTTCACTACTGTAGACCTATTCATAGTTAGGTAAAACTTTTGATGATCATCCTTCCCAGCAACCTGCTAGTATGTTGTTGGACTATGCAACCTAGACAATGGGAAGAAGATTTTTGGTCAATACCAACATGATCTTTCCATATCAAGTCACCAACATGTGCCACAGTGAAATACCATTAAACACAAAGAAAAACAAAATAAAAAGGTTTGCATGTAAAAAAAAAATCTTCCCTCTTGGTATATAAAATTTCACCAAGAAAGCCCATTTTGGGGTTGCCCACACTGATATCTCTTACTTTCATTTTTGTTTCATTTTCCATGTTTGTTTTTTTCTTCCTTTACAAGAAACACAAACAGAAAGAAATCATAACCCTTTGGCACAGCCAATTGATAGTGACTTCCAGGCATATTTATTCTCAATTTCCTCCTAGTAACCGTTTTCTGTTAAACATCAGAGAGCATAGCTTATGTTTGATTCTGTCCCTGCATCTGTATTTCACATTATAAGAGCATTTTCTTACCTTGTTTAAGACTTCCTTCTAGCATTATTGTGAAGGATATATAATATCTCATCTGATTGATATGACAGTTGTTCATAACCTGTATCCAAATGGTTGAAATGTAGGCTGTTTCCAACTTCATACAGCTATACATAACACTGAGATATTTTTAAACTATCTGACAAATGGGTGATGAAATCCTAAAAATGGATACGCCGGGCATGAAAACGCTATAAAGTTTGTGCTGTGTTTTTGTAAAGACACAGCCTCCTCTTCTCACCTTCCCAGCAGATGTATTGTCAACCACACTACCATTTCAAGACAAAAGACAGATACTCAAGATACTAGGAAGGGCATCCAGTTCTGGAGGAAGCCAGCAGCCACAGCAGGGAAGACCCAGTGCTCGGGTTGGTCATTCCAGAGTAGATGAATTAAGACCCAAGAAAGCATCAGTCCTTGAGCTGCTCAGATGAGTTGCTCTCCGGGGACCCTTCATGGTGACTGTGGCCTCCACTGAGATCATCTCAGATCCCCCCACTGCCTACCTGGCACTTTCCTCTTGGCTAATTTCAGATGCATCATCCGATTGACTGTGAGAAAAGTCATGGCTCTCTGGAAAATGGGTATGATACCCCAACAGTAAAGAAACACAGGCTACTGTAGCTTGGTTCCTCCCTTCCCTACACTAGCAGCAGGGAGCTTCTGGCTTTTAGGAGGGCTCTATTAATTTAGGAAGGCTGCAAACCCTGGGCTCATATAAACCATGTTGATAAAGTACCAGAAACATAGCAGGCATATGCAGCCTTGCTTCCTTTTCTCCAGCAGGATCAGATCTTATGCCTTTGCAGTTTGCTGAGCATTTAAAAGTGTCCTGCAGGGAAGTTATGGGATGTAAAAGATGATCTGGAAATCTCTCTCTCTCTCTCTCTCTCTCTCTCTCTCTCTCTCTCTCTCTCTCTCTCTCTCTCTCTCTCTCTGTGGGAGTGGGAGAGAGAGAGAGAGAGAGAGAGAGAGAGAGAGAGAGAGAGAGAGAGAGAGAGAGAGAGAGCACTTTTGCTTCCTGATATTTGTAACTTGCTAAGAGTTACAAATAAATGAGGTAGAAGACTCTGGACTGAAAGGCCTGTGAAGGAGTTTAGTTGTCAAGTGAAGCCTTGGCAGAGTGCCCTGGGCTTTCTGGAGAGACACATTGAGACACCAGCAGAGAGAAAGCCATGCTGACAGGCAGAGGGAGATGGTATTTTGGATAAAAATTGTCCCTTTCTAATGAGGCCTGGGTAGTCATGACACCATTCTCATATTTGTGAAAGTCCCTTCCAGAAGCCTTCAGTGTATGGTGTTGGTCTGGGTAACTTCCTTACTGCCAGTTAGAATACTGCTGAGATACTGGGTAAGTCACACAGCTAGCTTGTTGCCTCAGACTTTCCTTCTGGTAATTAAACAGTATAAGAGACAGTAATGTAACTGTGCTCTTGGCAAAGAGATGAATCAGGCAAAAGTCATTTAAAACAGCAGAAAAGGCAAATAACAAATCCAAAATCAAAACTGGTGAGATAAAAATAAAGCTCAAAACAAATGTTGAACACAGCGGGAGAGGTGGATAAAGTATGACCCGGGCAGAACGATCGAAGTGAGACAAAGGAGGCTTGAAAAGCTTTAAGTCAGCAGAGCACAGTTACAAAACGGGGAACTGAGGGGGCAGAATGAGCGCTAGAGGAACATAATCTACAAACTCTAAAACTAGCAGAGACAGGCAACAGAACAAAATGGAAAATGCCAGAGCTCATGTGGCCACGAGGCTGAGTTCCAGGAGCATACCATGGCCTCAGCAGCCGAGTTGGTCATTGCTGTTGCACAGACTTCTTGCTCAGTTTTCCCAAAGCTTGAGATCCTAAGAATGTGTGACAATCTCAAGGGTCAGACAGCAGACCACTTATGCTTCTCCTTTGGACTCTCTCCTTTAGTGGGTGTCTCTCCCCATCCTAGCTTTGTTAGTATAGAAATCTGCCTCACGTTTCAGGTGGAAACCGAGCCAGACCATCTGGTCCCTTTCAGCTCCTTAGCTACACTTCGTGAGCAATAAGGAAAAGTGCCGGGCCATGTGCATGTAGTCTGTGCGAGTCCAAGAATTAAGATTCAAAGCTGTCATCCTAGATGAGGAGGCGAGAGGAAAGGCTGAGGATCCTATCTGTCTGTCTGTCTGTTTGGAAGTCTGCAGTATGCAAAGAGGCTTAGAAGTCCCTTGCACGGTTACAGGAAATGACTGAGATAAGAGAAACTCCCATCTTCTTTGTCCCCATCCTTACCAAGATGGCCATGAAGGTCTGGTGCCTAGCAGTAAGCAGGCAACAGGGAGATGCATATCCACGTAAGGAATTCCCATCATGCTCAGAAAGAGCAGACACACACCCATGGAAAACGATCATTTCACGTATACAAGAGAATAGAATTACTTAGCCTTTCTACTTCTTATGTCAATTTTGACACATTTAACTTATGGAAAATTTCTCCTGCCATTGGTCTCCAAATTTAGTGTCATAAGTCTTTGCACCACATGTTATTATTACATAACACCTGATTTCCACCTTCCTCATTCTTGCCATGCAGAATAGAGAACTTACATTAGGTTATATTGTTCACCACCTTTGTGCTCTTATAAATATAAGCTTATTAACAGAAAGCCCAGGGAGTAAAAAATAATAAAATAGCAAAGAAACATATACTAGAGACCCATTAGGGCAGAAAAAATTAAAATGCCCATGCATGTTAGCTAGCAACAGGGGAGCACGGCAACGCCATGCATGACCTGTTAGCAGTTAGTTCTGTCTGGGTTTTCTGTGAAGAGCCATTGGCAGTATAGGGAATTGGGGAGAGGGTGAGAAGTGACTTTTGAGCCAAGTCACTGGACACTGGGGTTTATTGCCTTATTGTCTGCCATCAGATTGAAGGCCAGAGGTCAACCATAAGAAAGGACCAGAGAATCAAGGGCTATGATGTAAAACCGGGGGTGAGCAGTGGGGTGGGTGGGTGGGTGGGTGGGGGCACATTCCAAAGCCAGTGGAGTTTCTGATAGCTTTGGGGATGCTGTTTTGTAGGTAGACCTTTCTGCTGGAAGCAGATGGAAATCAGGCTGGGACACGGAGAGGAAGAAAGTGCTAGAAGCTATCTGGGTTCAGGGACAGATAACACAGTAAAGTTGAAGAGAAGGGACTGGAGCCCAACCGAAGGAACATGGTTCCTCAGTCCGCTAGGAAGGGCTATGGAGAATTCTGGAAGGTATGAATGGCTCATTTAGCACTTCTGTGCTGGCAGAAGGGCCCTTCCTCCTTGCACTGATCCCTTTCCCTCCTGTGGACTGGGAAGGTGAGCTCTACTCTGCTCTTCCAAGAAGCTGTTGTAACTTCCTGACTTAGAGCTGACAGGGCCTCATACAGAATGTATATGTAGGTCTATGTGAGTGATCCTTGGGCCAGAGGGACTGATTGTCAATGCCCCTTCTATTTAGAGGACTATTTCCTGCAAAGACAGTGTTCTGGATGGCTAGCCCTACATCTGGAAGCAAGGGAGGTCTCTAGTTCTGTTTGATGTGACATGCAGAACATGAGAGAGGGAGAGGGAGAGGGAGAGGGAGAGGGAGAGGGAGAGGGAGAGGGAGAGGGAGAGGGAGAGGGAGAGGGAGAGGGAGAGGGAGAGGGAGAGGGAGAGGGAGAGGGATCCTGTCGTGGGCATGCAATGATGTAGAAATCTGATCACTTTTTGTTTGAAAATGGAATGGTAAATTTTGAGTGTGTTTCTGCTTCTTGAGATCACTCAGAGACATGCATGAGGAAGAGGTCATCTTTCCCTAATGCCTGGGTACCGGTTATCTCAAGAATAAAGAACGACAGAGCTCAGAGCTCCAGCACAGTCTTTCCTTCCATTCTCCACACTGGAATGCCACCATGACCATGTTTGCAAGGTATGCACTGCTCTTTAGAGTGGGTGATATGTAAACTTGCTGCTCTTTTAATTACTGCATCCATTTGGGAAATGCCAAGTTAAAATCAGGTTTCTTAATGGCAAGATTTTAACATGCTAAGTGGTATTGTACATTTTCAAGAGAACCCGGGATGTTCTAAAACATCCCGGTAGCAACCTTCCTAGAGCATCATTGTGAGGCAGAAGGTGGCCAAAAGGCTTGAGTTCTGAGGGTCACATGCAACTCAGTATCCCCCCGTCTAGATCATAGCATCACTACACAGGGGAATTGTAATGTGTCACCATTAGTTATATTAAATCTCCTGAAGACAAAAAGGCAGGAAAATTGTGCAGGCAAAAGTTTCTACAATCTTATCCATATAGCTCTTCCTTCCTTTTGCCGATAAGTTTGTACTTATGCATTTTAAACAAGCACAAATAATTTGCACTAAGATGTAATGGCTATAGAATGCTTGCTGAGCTGCCTATGATTAGAGACATATCTTTTAATCAATGTTTTTTATTTCTTTCAAAAACTATGCAGGGCTGATGTTCACAGGGGATGGAGGCAAAACATCAGAAACCAAGCCTGTCTGTGACATTGAGATGTACCAGGAAGCTTCTCTCTTAGACACTCTACCATGAAAGCAAATGTACCAAGCACTTTAGGGATAGACATAGGAGAAGACAGGAGGGGGTCTATAAAAGATGACATCTCACTGGGAAGCTGGGAAGAATGTTCCAGAAACACATCTACAGGAGCTAAGTCTTGAAGCAAGACCAGCAAGGTAAAAGCATAGGATGGCTTTGGAGATAAGAGCAATATGGAGGTGTAGGGTCCAAGCAGAGGTGCTCTCAGCATCTGGATGAGGAGCATGGATTCCACTCTGGAGGCTGGAGGAGATGTGCAACCAAGGACCAACCCAAGTGTAGACAAGCAGGTAGAGCTCCAGTGAGCTACGTCTCTGCTATGCCCTTTAGCTCTGGGACTGGTCAGGGCTGAGGTGAGCCTCCTTCATATTCATCCAGATCTATGAGAGTACCACGTCACCCACTTATAAGCTCCATTGTTATACAGGAGTTACTTGCTCAGTCCCTTTAGTATCTAGGCTTACCATGAAACTTTGTTAACAGGACCAAAACTCTGTCCAGGGAGAGAAGGCTCTGATCAAATATTTCTGAGCATTGTTGAACTATAACTGATTTGCTAGAGAGATTCTGGAATTAATGATTGTGTAGCCCTAGGCTAGTTCTATAATCTCCCTGAGTTGTGACTGTTCAACAGACATTAGGGATTTAATTTAATTTCTCTCTTGGGCTCTCTTCAGAAAGATCGCATGGGGTGATGGGTATTTGAGCCTTCAACGGATACACCATGTGCCCAGACACAAGTGTCCACCCAGGAAACTGTGGGCTCTTTTGCAGAGGACTCAAGAGGCATACTTCCTAAAGGAAGTTATTGTGGAGGTGTTTTTTAATTTGTTTGTTTGATTGATTGCTTTTCCAGAGCTGCTATAACAAACTACTGCAATCCAAGTGGTTTAAACAACAAAATGTCTCTTGTTTCTAGAGACTTGAAGAAAGAGGTAAAGATATTGGCAAGGTTGACTCCTCCTTGGAGCTGTAGAAAAAAAAAGCATTCTATGCCTTTCTTGAAGTTTCTTGTGGTTTCTCACAATGTCTAGGTCTCTGCTTTCATCTTCCCATGATCCCTTTCCTGAGCACAACTGTGTTCATGGTTCCCTATTTTATAAGGACACCCAGCATGTTGGATTAGAAGCCCAGCCAGTGCTAGGATGACTTCATCTCGACCGATTACACTTGAAATGAGACTGTTACTCCAGATGGAGGCCATGTTCAGAGATCCTTAAAGCTAGGACTTTAGTACTTGGGTTTTAGGAGTCACAGGGGGAAGATGACATAGTTCCTAGGAGAACATGAGACACTCTGTGAACTGTGAACACAGAACCTTCAGTGGTTTGTAGTCCACATCATGCCAGTGGTAAGGACAGCTTTGAGAGTGGTAGACATGTGGTATCTTCCTAATTTCTATTATAGGGGTCCTATTGATACTGAAGATTAACAAGCCCTGGAGAAGCCGGTTGGTGTAGAAAAATGCCCGATGTGTGGCTACTTCTTAACACAGGACTGACTAGTCTCTATTGTAGCTCACAACCGGCTCTCCCCAGGCTCGTGTTCCAGCTGAGTAGTGTTCCCTCTGGCCCTTGGCAGGCTTTTTGTCCCATCCTTGGAAACCATGTCGCCTCGGCCTAGCCATCACCCTTAAACTCAGGATCGTCTACTTCCAGCCGCCAAACCCCTTGCTTCGGAAGCCCCTCAGACCCCTGAAGGTGCCTGCCACAACTCTCGGAGTTCACTCTCAGGGCTCCTGGAGGGCATCCAACCTCTCACCTGGCTTCTGTTATGTTTTAGCAGTGTCTGTGCCAGGGGAATTGCCTGTGAAATATGTCGCCTCTGAGAAGTGAGAAAATTCCTGCAGAAGGTGTTTGCCACATAGACAGCAAAAAGGTGTTGTTTCCACTTAGCAGGTGTTTAAATTTTTATGAGACACAAACTTCATGGAAACCACAGGCCTTCAGATGGGTGTTTGATAGACAGAGTCACCATACTCTCCCACAATATCTCTGGAGGTGGGTCTGGTATGTTTTGTTTGGCTAAGTCGGAGCATGTGCTGGGGTTCTGATGGAAGATGTCTGTTTCTGTGCCCAACATAGACCGTGCTAAGAGCTGGCCTGCTTAGTACCCAGAAGACAATTCAACCTTGAAATGTGTATTTGTTCTTACAGGCAGAATGGCTGTCTGTTTCGCAGCTATGTGTATTTCTCACTTAAGATAAAATCTGGACCACCTGCCTGAAGGCATGCTGGGTAAATAAAGTTCTCTCTGGCCAGTGGAATTACACTAAGATTTCTTCCTCCCCACCTCCATCACGACACCATAACCATATCCTAAAACTACCAAAGCAGTGTCAATAGGTTGTAAGCTTTCCATAGTAATTATCCCTGTCCTTTTCATGTGTGTTCACGAGTTATTGCCAGACAGGTAGAACACAGAGTTGGGGGAAGGGTAGAGGCTGAATATAAAGCCGTGGACCTTTGCCCTGGTGGTACAGGCAGAGCCCGGGCTTTTGATCTTGGACTACACTCTAAGCCCACCATTACTGGTCTTCAGAAGACGAAGCTTCTTAGAAACCCTCCCCATTGGCTGAACATAAGAATCACAGTGAACACGTGACCTCAACACTCCATGAAATTAATTCTTAGTCATTCCCAGAACATATATGTGCTTTCACATTTTGCTACCCATGAAGTACAGGTATATAACACAGAATGAAACTCAGAAATAACTGCTGGAGGACCTATTCTTTGCCCTGCATAGGGCTACTCATAGGGCCATGTGTGTACCTTTGCAAACCTAATGTTCTTCTATCTGTCATTAGTTCCTGGTGGGTAATTCAGGACAAGGTAGCAGTAAGTGAAGTGGTCGAGTGAAAGATGCCAGCTGAGGGGAGAGGGCTATGATCACAGCAACACCAGTGCTGGCTTTGAAATATAAAGGGTACAATTTAGCTTCAAGAGATGTAGCCAAATAGGAAATAAAGGTATACACTGGCAAATCTTCAGAGGTGATTTGTTGGTTTTTTTGTAGATGTGAAATTTCCTATATTCTAAATGTTGAAAAGCAATAAAAACATAAGACATTAAGTCAACGTGAAGGCATATGTATCATGCAAGTTAGACCTGTCAAGTGCTCATGTTCCACTTGAGAGCTCAGAGGACAGTAAGCGCATGGCCTAGGAAGGGCTCAGTCTACACATCCTGGGATGTGTGATAATTAGCTGAAGCCACTCCCCGACTCCCAGTGAGGACAGGAAGCTGGTTTTCCTCAGTTGCTTGCTATGCATGGTAAGGAACAGAGTTCATCACGGCCTGTGACATGAAATGCTCTTCCGTTCTTGAGTCTGGGTTTAAGGTGGCCGTTGATGAATGGCACCCAAGACAATTAGATGGTAAGCTAAAACAAGTGAAGTACCCAAGATGTAGTTCACAAAGTGACAAACTATTCCTGACGGGAACAAAAGGTCCTAGATGTGTCTTAGTCACAGCACACCTACTCTGTAGCCAAAAATTCATTTGTTTACAAAACAACTTCTGAACCTCTGCTTGCCGTGCACACTTTGGCACAGAAGAAACACTAAGCCCTACCATGAGAGTCCACTACCACAGAGAAGAGTTAACAGTAAGCTAAAATGCTGCAATTATACACAGCAAGGAAGACTAGCTAACCAGGGCACTGCAGGGAGCGTCCTTGTCTTGTTTTCCAACTGCTTTCATTTTAGAGCCGACCCAAACACTGCAAAGAAACCGATGATTATGATATTGTATTTTTTTAAAAAAAAATCTGAAATTTCCACATCAAACAAACTAGCAGATTGGGTGCTCTGAGAGCAAAGGTTTTAGCACAAAGGTATTTTTTTTTATGGTGTCTGCCTACTTCTCCAGTCTAAATACCCACAGTCTTGCCCTACCAACCTTGAAGGCCCAAGTTCCAACTGGTCTGCTCATGTCATAGTTCCTCTTAGTCTTTGTTTGGCTGCAAGTTAGAGAACCAGAACATAGAGCAGGTATAGGAGAGGCTTGGTGGAGATAAACTACAGGGTATGGGCAGAGTCAGCGGTGTAGGAGTTACCTTAGGCCCTCCATGGGGATGAGGAGGTGGTTTCAGATCCCTGAATGGGCTCCAGTCCCTGCTTGGCTCTAGTGGGCTGTACCAACTGTAATCTGCGGGCAAAGAATCTACCAAAGGCTCCCTGCAGAGGGTGTGGAGCTGGCAAGAAAGGTGAGAAGGATTCGGAGGGACAAAGAGAGCCCAGGGCACAGTCACTAGTCCTTTAGCATCCAGTCATGCCGATCATCTGGAGGGGCTCTTTGAGATATCGCTACCACCTAGGCCAATATAATTGCCTTTCCTCTTTTTTCCTAGAGCTTAGGGACTGGGTCGTGTCCTGTGCTCACTGAAAGTGTGTAGAGTGCATGTGTGGATATATGGTTGTATTTGATTATTCCAAGGGGTTGGTTCCAGGGCTTCCAGAAGGTACCAAAACATAGGTGCCTTAATTCTTTATCATACAGAGGGATAGTTTGCTGGTTATTATTATTATTATTATTATTATTATTATTAATTTCATTATCTTGGGGGGGATCAACTTGATACAAATTAGAATTATCTGGGAAAACCAAACCTCAACTGAGAAAATGCCTCCATCAAATTGGCCAAGTCTTTAGGAGCACTTTCCTGATTAATGATTGATGTGGGAGGGCCCAGCCTACTGTGGGTGGTGCCACCCCTGGGTAGGTGGTCCTAAGCCAAGATGAGAAAACCACCGAGAGCAAGCCAGCAAGCAGCACTCTGCAAAGGCCTCTGCTTCAGTTCCGGCCTCCAGCTTCCTGCCTTGAGTTCCTTCCTTGACTTCCCTCAGTGGTGGTCTGTGACTGGGATGTTAAAGCCAAATAACCCTTTTCTTCTTCAAGCTACTTTTGGCCATGCTGTTTATAATAGCAACAGAAAGCAAACTAAGAAAGGCAATATTTGCATATAACCTGCAAATTTCAAATCATTTCATGATTGCTTATACGACCTAATACAATGTGAAAAAATAACTGTAGGTAAATACTTTAGTCATATTATTTAAGGGATAATAAAAAGAATAAAAAGTCTGTACATATTCAATCTAGGCACATTTCCACTTAATATTTTCTATGAGGTGGTTTTGAATTCATACATACCGAAGCAATAGATACAGAGGCTCACTTTGTCCTCTTACATTGCCAGTGGCTCCTCAAATTTAAGCAACGAGCTTCATATATTAATTGTATTCTAAGATTCTGGCGTAGCTTTTGTGGTCAGAAGTACAGGTTTGTTTCCTTCTTCCTATATGGTGATATGACACGGGCCATGCCTGCCTCCCCCCAAGCAAGGACATTGTTGTTATTACAGGTATGCTTGCTGGGCTTCAGTCTGCTCCAGCCTCTGGGAGAGAACTGACAAAGAGCAATGAGGTAGCTACGCCCACCTAGCACTGCAAAGGCAGCAGCCGAGGCTTGGAGAAAAAAAAAAGCCTCAGCTCCATTGAGCATTGGAGAGTGATCAATGGTACAGATATAGAAAGGGGAAGGATCAAGCCTGGAGTCAGAACTTTAGGTAGCTGGTGCATTTAAAAATGCTATCCCAGGGTTGTTTGATAAGGCTTCAAGTAATAATATTATATATCTACCTATAATGATGTAAAACTAAACATATATAGCTTAAACAGTTATGACACTTGGGAAGACAATGCTCCCTACAAAGCCAACATGCAAACAAACAAACAAAACCCCCAAACCCCCAAAACCCTCCACAAACCCAGTACCAGGCATGAGAAACTTCTGTTCAAGTTATTGGTCAGGGTAGTCCAAGTATCATCCTGGATAACCTAGATGATGGCTTTTAGCCTTGGTTGCCTCACAGGGTTGAAGGTGAGTTCCTACTGCTGCAGACACTGCATACTTAGGACACAGGACTCAGATGGCTTGAGCTGGCTATAACCCAAAGCCTCCTTCCCACAGTCCAGCTTCCTTAGTACCAGAAAGTACTATGCAAGCTGCTAGGAGAGGGAGGCAATCACAGTCCCACTCAGGTTTGATGGTTGTGAACGACAGCAACCAGCATGTTCAGATATCCCTAAAGGGGTAACTGGTACTAATGTCTTGGTGGTGACCAACAGCCGTCTAATAGGATGGAAGGTCTGTTCAATAGGAGGGAAAGACTGTCAGGTACAGAGGATAGACTATGGTCACTCTACTCTCTACCGATGTAATTCCTAACTACATCCTAAAATATGTCCTTAAACTCCCAAAGTATAACACTCAACCCTCATCAAAGGAGCTTCCCTTTACAGCCAATGAGACCATCACAGAAAACCACAACTGGACACAGATCAGCAGATCATTGGGAGCTCAGCCTCAGCAGATACATCTTCACCTAAGGCTCAGAGAACATCAAGGGAGAGGGAGTGGAAAACTTGTAAGAGCCAGAGGACCAGGGAGTACGCTGTGAGGCTGTGTTCACTAGAAATGGCTGCCTAAACAAGCCCTGAACAGTGACAGTATTAGTAGACATGCTAAAACAGAAGGGGAAACACTTACGGAGCCCTGTCCACAAAGAACTACAGGTAACTAATCAATGAAGAGAGAAGGAAGATTAGCCTTTCTCAGGGATGAGCCGCTAACTGATTATCTAACACAAAGTGGCCGATTCTGAAATCATATCCACACAAATAATGAAAATGGGATCAGTAGGCTGTGTTTACTTGTCTATAATCTATCTATCTATCTATCTATCTATCTATCTATCTATCTATCTATCTATCTATCACCTATCTATCATCTATCTATCTATTTATCTAACAATAATAATCAAATAAAAAAGCCATCAGCTGGAGTAGGGTACCTGGGAAGGGTTTGAAGGAAGGGGCACAGGAGGGGTTAGAACTGGAAAAGGCAATATGATATAAAATGATATAATTATATTTTACTTTAAATATATGAAAAAATATATAATTGAAATAAATGCTAAGAACCCATGACCTTTGCACTCACACATACAACAAACAACATGAACACATGACATACTCTTAGGAAAACAGTGAAAGTAAGGTAGTTTCCAAGTTGTATGATTCTAAAGTTCCAGATGCATTTCCTGTAGCAAGCAGACCTTTTCTACTTTAGGGTGTCCTACAACTCTGTTGGGGCACCAGTGCACCTATGTGCCATCCAGCCCTAGAATGGGTGGATGAACCACCCCTCCCCCTGTGTGTGCAAGAGGGGAGGTCTCAGCATCCAGCTCTTAACCACAAAGTCTACAGTAGTGTGCTTCAGAGCATTGCTGAGTCTATCTGTGGAGGCTGCCTGGATGCCACCTTGTGCCAACTCTACCCTGGATTGGCCTCTGAGCATCCTTTTCATGCCCATCACTGAGTGCATCTCATCTCCAACAATTTGTACTTACTGCCTGGTCCCTGAGTCTGAAAAAAAAACATTCCAATATTAAATATCACCATTAGAGACACGGAGGTTAAGCCCTAGCTGTCAACACCCAGGGGAATGAAAGAGAACAGGAAGCACCGATGAGAATTGTCAGTAAACAGGGCTCTTCCTCTTGTGGTCCTTAGCATTTCTGCCTAACACCAGCCCTGTTTTGGTTCCAAATTACATATTTTTCTTTATAAATGTTTGATCCCTTCCTTCTAAAGCATTCTTTTAAGGTAGAACAAATCCTGTTTCTTCTGTGTTGGCTCCTGATCAGTTTCAGTGGGGAAGGGAATGAGGCTGATCCTTGGAGATGTGGGCTGCAGCCTCCTGTGAAAGCCTGTCCTCACACTTTGCTGGTGTCTCCATGGACCAGGGTGGCGTTTTAACACAAGCCTGAGCTAGTGGATTCTTGGAAGAGAAAGATTGGAGACACCGTGACCATTCATCCTGAGAATCAGCATACTGGGGTCATGCGTGCGTGCGTGCGTGCGTGCGTGCGTGCGTGCGTGCGTGTGTGCGTGTGTGTGTGTGTGTGAGTGTGTGTGTTGTGTGTGTGCACATATGTGCCTCTCTCACATTTGGCAGACTTTAGAGCAATTTGTCATAGAAATGTTGTAGAATAAATTTGAAAAGCCTCCTTTAGGTTCATGGAGAATTTTGACACTCAAAGAACAGGGTAGTGCTATGACAGGGTTTTTCTGTGACAGGGTTTTTCTGGCTGATTTGGAACTAATATTGTAAACCAGGTTGGTCTTTTTTTAAAAAGATATTTTCTTTATATACATTTCAAATGCTATCCTGAAAGTTCCCTATACCCTCCCCTCGCCCTGCTAATACAGAGATCTGCTTGCCTCTGCCTCCTGAGTGCTGGGATGAAAGGTGTGTGCCATCACACCCAGCCACAAAGTTCATGTTTTCTAATGCTTCATCCTGAGATAATTTGGGAAGCCTGATGAACTTCTAGGGGGTGGAGCCTATTACTCTGGCCCTACCCAATGGCATACCTGGCTGACTTCCACAATATAAGCAGGGGTATCATTCTCCTTACAGCAGGGACTGAGACACCCCATCACAAGTCTTCCCTGGCATTATAGACTGAGGTTCCCTAAAACCTTGAGACAAAACAAATCCTTCCTCCTTTAAGTCACTTCCATCAGATGCACTGTCACAGCGACGAGGAAAGGAGCTAATGTGCGAAGACACCACCATTTCTCCCTTCTGGGCTACCTGAACGTTTGCCTAGCTAGGTGGAAACACAGTTACACCTGCAGGGGAGGCTTCTGGCTTAGGAAACACAGGCCTTCTCTTGACACTCACACTGAGGAAGTGTCCTGAGTCGGCTCCCCAAGCAGGAGGAACACATATTCCTGGGGTTCTCCTCTCTCCAGCCCCAGGGAATGGGCTTGCATCCTGTGTTCTTTCTAAGTTTCCCAGGCCCATGGGAAATCATTATGAATCATAAGCAAAAAGACAGTTTTCTTTCAAATATGAAACTTTCTGTCCTCATCTGTCTTGAAAGCACCAGGGTTTAAGCAGAGTTCCTCATGCTGTGGGTTGTCAAGGAAGGTATGTAGGTGTGGTGGAGGGGGTGTTGTATGTATTGGTGTGAGCTTTTCACCTTTCACACAGACTTCCTCTAAGAAGAATCATGGCAGCCCCACTGTCCTCCTTGGCTGTGCAACATAGATCATATATACTTTATATACCATACATACCAGACTATATTTACAAAGATAAAGGGCTGTAAATAAGACGACTTTCTTGTTGATTAAAATCTATAATTGCCTAAGCCACTTCCCATTTTGCTGTTATTAAGGAGTTTTGGCTTTGGGACCTGGAGAGTAAAGGAATATATCTTACACTCTAAACTATTTTTTTCAACACAAGATATGGGGGTGGCTCAAAATGTCCTCTTGGAGACTTAGAATCAGGATTTGAAACAAGCATAGGGAATTAGGCTACAGAGACCCTCACCGGCGACACACATATGAAGCTGACTACATGCAAGGTATGGGGAAGGCTTCTGGGAATTGGCTGCAATTTGTCCCTTTTGATGTGCAGATCTGAGGACCAAGTGAGCTCAGTTCCAGTCAGCCAAGTGTCAGGGCCAGACTGAAGCCGGGTTAGGGTTTATGTTGCCCAACTCTCCTCATCTTTCTGGATTAGCTCTTCGAGTGACACGCTTGGTCTGCTGCTCTCCAGCCTTCCTGTCCCCAGTTTCCCCCTTACCAGAGCACGTCTTCAACACCCAAGGCTGCTTGGTTTACACAGAGGTTTGGATAACTTCCCATCATCCTTAGCATGAAGTCCCAAACATCTTTGCCCTTTGGGTGGTTTTGCTTGACATCCCACCTCTGCCTTGCCATGAGAGACTACCATGAGAGGTAGTCTTGGAGAAATGGCAATGAGGGACAGCAAGTGGCTCTCAAGTCCCCCTGGCTGCCAGGCATCTCCACTATCCGGTGCTCCAGAGCCCAAGCCTCTGCTACTCCACTGGTGTGGACACATTGATGTCTTTATATACCTTTTAGCAACTTCACTGGTGAGTCATTTACGTACTCCAGTATTCATCCATTGCTCAGTATTTTCAGCAAGTTTATAGAGTTGTGCAGTTGTCATAATCCAACTTCAGAACAATGCCTTCATGCCAAAAAATCCCCTGTGCACTTCTATAGTCACATTCCATCCCACCCCAGGCAACCACAGGAGACAGATCAGCTTTCTGGTTCTGTAGGTTTGTTATTTCTAGACATTTCAATATCTACTCTCCTGTGATGAACTCATTTTATATGGCTTAGAAGTTTTTGTGATACATTCATCTTGGACTGGGCATAAGTAACTCATCCCTTTTTAGTGCTAAATAACAGTCCATGGCACGCTACACTATCCCTCATTTACCCACCCACCAGCTGAGCTGTTTCCACTTTTAGGTTATCATATCATCAGGAGTATCATTATAATATTCATGTGTAAGTTGCTATGAAGGCATTTGATTCTCAGATGTCATAATTATCCAGGAATGTAATTTTAGGCAACTTCTTACTGCTTAAGACTAAGTAACGTGGCTTTGCTACCCCCATTCTCCAATCTATGGGATGCAAAAATGCTATGACTTCTTCACATACTTGCTGACAGTACTGCCTGCGGCTGTCTTCCACCAGTGTCTACATTCTGGGATGCTGAAGTGGTCAGGAGCTGACTGTTGTTCAAGTTTGCAGTTTCTAATGATTGATGATGCTGATAATCGTGTCACATTCTCACTGGAAATCTGAGAACCTTGACTTTGAAGAATGTCTATTCAAATCTTTGGCTCTTCTTCAATTTCGGTTGTTTATCCTTTTACTATTGAGTTATAAGGACTCTTTATGTAATTTGCATTCAAATTCTTCATCACGTGTGTGAAAGAAAAATCGGTGGCTTATTTTTCATGTTCTTCATTATCCTCACACTGTTGAAAACAAACATTGCATTTATTTGGCATGTATATTGAAAAAGAATCACTTTATCACAACATAGGGACTTATTTGAAGACTTGTAACTCTGCCCTATTACCTATATTCTTACCTTTGCACTAGAACACCACTGTTCCGATCACTGTAGACTGATGGCAAGTTTAACAATCATGAAGTCTAAGTCTTCCTCTTTGTCCTTTCTTTTCAAAAATGGTTTTGGCTATTCTGGATCCTCCTCATGTTCAAAGTCATTTTGTCAATTTCTATAAAAACACCTGCTGGGATTTTGCTAGGAATTGCATTGACTCTGGAAATGAATTTGTGAAGAGCCATCATAATAACATTGGGTCTTCTAATCTATAAACCATGACTGCTTCTTCATTGACTTTGATTCTCCTTCTCTTTTCTAAGCTATGTTTTTTATGGTTTTCAATGTACAAGTCTCATGTTTCTTCTGCTAAATTTATTCCTAGATATTTAAGTACTTTACGTCATTTGAATGCAATTATTTCCTTAACTTTACTCTATGACTGTTCATTGCTAATAAAAACCCCATATACTTGACTTTTAAGTATTATCTTGATTCTGCAACTTGGCTCAATTTGCTGATTAGTTTTGGTAGAAGTGCATTAATTCTGTGGGTTTGTGTTATTTGTCATTTTTAGCTTCTGCTGTCAACGTCACACAAACATGGAGGGGAGACTTAATTGAGACTTTTGATTGCCTCCATTAGATTGGCCTGTGGCATGGCTTTAAGTCATTGTCTTAGGTGTTAATTTGAGGCAGAAGAGCCCAGCCCAGAGTGAGTAAACCATCCTTAGACATGTGGGCCTGGACTGTAGAGGAAAGGTAACTGAGCTTAAGTCCAGGAGCCATCCAGGAAGCAGAGTTCCTTCTCAGTCTCCATCTCAGTCTCGGCTCCAGGCTTCTACCTTGAATTCCTGTAAAGTCCTTTGACTGCAAGAGATGGTGGATGACTGTAAGCAAATGGTGCTTTCCAGACACAACAGGGCAGTTACACACAGGAACTCAGAGCATTTGTGGCAATGTTTGCACAAGACTGTTCAAGCTTAAGTCAGAAAAAAATCCCAGCAAGTGGGCAGGGAGGTGAGCACAAAGTCCTACCCTTAGCTGAGGTGCTATTGGCAATCAATAGCTGCCAGGGGAGGGGAAGTTAGCTTTCTTTCCTTATAGGTAAGGTCCACTATATACATGATGACCGAAATAGAATGTGTGAAATCCTGAGAGTTAATGTGTATTAAAAGGTAAATAAGAGATTTAGAAAGTATGAGCATGAATATTTGTACCCTGCTCCATTTTTAGAAGAAAGTTTCTTCTTTTTTGCCTTTAATTATGATGTTAACTATAGAGTTTGCTCTCCTTTCTAATCTTGTTCATTATTATAGCATAGCATATTATTCTGATTACTACATGTGAACCCCAATTTTGGCTCTTAGGAGAAACCCAGCTTAGTCATTGTGCATAACTTTTTAAGACTTGTTATAAGCAGAATGGTGGTGTTCATAGTGGTGTATGTCTTTAATTCCAGCACTCAGGGGGTAGTAGAGTCAAGCAGATCTTTGAGACTGAGGCTGGCGTGGTCTACAGGGGAAGTTCCAGGATAGCCAAAGCTACACAGGGAAACTCTGTCTCAAAAACAAAACAACAAAAACAAAAGTTTTGTTGTAACTTGTTAATATATATATATATATATATATATATATATATATATATGTAGATATGTCAACAAATTACAGTGCTGATGAAGTAGAACTTTTAGGAAGATACACATGTGCCCAGCCCAGTGTGGATAGCACCATCCTTAGACATGTGGGCCTGGGCTGTAGAGGAAAGGTAAGGTAACTGAACTTAAGTCCAGGAGCCACCCAGGAATATATATATATATATATATATATATATATATATATATATATGCACACACACAAAGTATTTGTTTCATTATTTACTTATGCATATGTGTGTGAGCCTGTGGAGGGGGGTTGCTGTTGGTGGAGAGAGCACCTATGTATGTTTGTGTATGTATGAACATGTGTGGGTCCTCTTAGAAGTCAGAAGATGGCATGAGATCCCTAGGACCTGGGTTTACAGAAGGCTTGAGTCAATTCACCTTGGTTCTAGAAAAAAAAAAGTCCTGTCCTCAGAAAGAGCAGCCATTACTTTCAGCTCTGAATCATCTCTCTGATCCTAGAATTTTTTTTTCATATTTTCTGGATAACTTCTATATTCAAGCTCATGACAAATACTGGCCCATGGATTAAGGTCTCGACAACAGGATATGAGGATCCATTGGAATCTGGACAATGCTTACCCTACAAAAGGAATTGTGAAGTTTCCTTCTTCATATCCTAAGATCGTCTATGAAAGGGTGATGTGGTTTTGTCCTTTAAGTATGTGATCAGATTTACAAACTGAATCTTATGTGTTGGAGGTTTGCTGGGGGTATATTTCATGTTACTAATTTGTTCACCAAAGTCTATTCAACTTTTCTTTTTCTTTTGAATGATCACTTCAAAGCATCTGTGTCTTCCTAAAAGTTCGACTTCATCAGCACTGTAATTTGTTGGCAGAGAGCTGCTCATCAATAACTTGCCCTTTATGTGTATATGCTGTCGGTCCAACTCCAGAGACATGGAGTGTTTGGTTTTGATGAGTTCTCTGGGCTGTATTCTCCTTTTTTAATTGGGGTCAGGGGTAGTTGTGGTGGTTGATCTCTTCACAGACAGGATGCCATTTTCTTCAGCTTTGATACCACATCATCACTTCTTAGTGGGGAAGACTGTGTGAAGGACTCCTTCAGCCATCTTCTTCGAGAGCTCCTCTTGGCCTGCCTCATCCTCCAATGCCTGTCCTTTTCCCTAGGAGCTGTGACATCAGCCAGTTTTATTATTTTTGTACTGTGCTCATCCCGGAGTAGATATTTCTGTTTCTCTGTGAACTTCCTCATCTGCTTGCATCCCATGCTCACACTGACCTGCCCACCAGGATGCCAAAACCAGGAAGACAGAGGCTATCCTCTTATGGTAGAGAGAAGGATGTGGTCCTTACGTAATGGTGAATGAGTAACTGAAGGAAGGAAATGAAAGCAGGAAGGAAGGATTGGGGAAGGAGATAAATCCTCATAAGCTAATTTCCAACACACATTTCTAAAATCCCGGGCATATTTCCAGGTCAGGGTGGCAGGGAGGCAGTCAGGAGAGAGGAGGATGTGGAGTCAGTACCCACAGGAGATGAGGGCAGCTAGCATCCACTGCCATACCTCCCTTAGAGTTAGTTAGGGTTTGGCCAAAAAGATATAATTAGAGATGAAACATTGCGCTTCCTCTCTCATAACTCAGCAATATAAAGATATTGTCCCCCTTTAAAGGCAAGGCTAGTGTCTGAGGCTATGCACTGTAACAGTGCTCATCCATCTGACCAGAGGTGGAGCCAGCCTTCCTTTCAAACACCTCAAAAGATTTGAGACTCTTCTGTAGTTCTGCTGTTCTGGGAAGCTTACATGGGAGTAATTATGCTGTTAGATTATTATAAACAATTAACACCGTAGATGGCTTATTGTGAATTAGGAAGAGAATCAAAAGCCCCATTTCCTCCTCTTTTTCTTTTCTTAATGTGAATACACATAATGTTTAGCATCAGTGAAGCCTTGGCTAGCTATCAAAATTATTTTTTTTTGTGCTGACTCAATTAAAATGTAGGGCAGATGAGCTAGTTAGGCATAGAAATGATCTCATTATATGACATACATGGCTGAAGCTTAAGCCTACGCATAAGCTCTTCAAGTGTTTTTCTTCACTCACTCAGACAGCTTTTGTTTTTTTCCTGTTTTGATTTTGTCAATCAAAATGCAGAGATAAGGAGACTTAACTGCAGTCCGCTATAAGCCCAGAGCCTAAAGAGAAGGCCAAAGCTAGCTTCTTCATGCTACCACAAATGCCAGCAAATCAAGTACCACCTCCTACTTCAGACTATAGTTTACTGGGCAGAGATGATGGGCGGGCATGGGTGATTACAGATTCACAGGGGACAGCTTTGGACAGTAGACACTTTGCTCTTGGTGTGGATGTCTGGATATCAGAAGAGAACTGGACACTAAGACTGCTCAAGAGAGTGCTGGACAATGGCCTCCATCTGTTCCTTTGGTCCCCATACCTTGGTATGTACCATAAAGAAATCCTGCTGTTCTCAGGCCTCCACTGTATCCTCATCTACAAAACAAGCAGCTGAACAAATCAGCCTTCTATTCCCAGGACACAGCAGCAGCAGCAGCAGTAGCAGTGGCAGCGGCAGCGGCAGCGGCAGCAGCAGCGGCATTAATTCAAAACCACCCTGGCTGTTATCCCACCCTGGATGGACAACAGAGAACAGACTTCTGTAGACGCACCCTTGTGATGATAAGGAACTGCCAGGGTTGAGAACAAGAGTAATATGAAATCTTGAAAAAGCTTCTGAGTCCCTTCCAGCTCTGTACAGAGATTCAAAGAAGCAAGACATGACCCATAAAGAAAGGGTCATGGTTGCACATCACACTCCCATGGCTGAAAGGTATCTGGCCAATTTTGCTTTGATAATGCCTTGTGATTTTTATATTCATCAAGGGACTGATCTTTAAATACTAAGATCACAGTGAGGGAGATATTTGAGGCAATTTTTTTCATGAAAAAAATTCTAAATGAGTAATTCTTCCAAAAAGAATGCTTCATAGTCTTTTCCCTCAATGTTACCATCCATTTAGCCACCTCCAGGGTTTTAACTGTTCCCTAAATCCATGCAGCTTCCAGAAAGTTCTCCAAAGAGAGATATAGGAAATAGGTTACATCCCTCAGATGTTATGATAGACCCCAGAGCTAGATTTCACAAATTCCAGGCAAAGAAGCCCTATCAGCTGGTCACCTCTGACACAGAGAGCAGGAAAAGTCCCAGCCTGCCCAGCAGGCACATTCTGCCAGCTGTCAGCTCTGAAGGGGGATCAAAGACAGCTTAACCCGGATGTGACATGAACAGCTTCCCTCAGCATCAGCCTGGCCAATGCCATAACAAGGGGAGACACTCTTGCCAGGGCACTTCACACTTAACCCCTTGCTGTTGGTTAATGGGCTGTCAGAACTCATACAGGACTGCCTTTCCGCCATGTAATCTGGAAATACATCCTTTCCTCCTAAGTATTAAGTTGTTGAGGCTGAACAGCTCAGCTCTGGGTTTATCAGCTTAAATGGAGAAGTCTGAGCCTCCAGAGTGACCCTGGTTATGTTCAAATCTCAGTCCTCTGGGCTCTGCATGATACAACCAGGGTCTCAAATATCCCAGTTCCTAACCCTCATTCTCTGGGTACCATGCTGAGGAAGTGTGATAGAGTCAGCTAGGGTCTCACACCTGCAAGCAGCCCCAGCCCCAGCCCCAGCCCCAGCCCCAGCCCCGACCCCAGCACAGTGATCCTCTCTGCTTTTCCTAACATGAGGATGATGATGGGTTAATGAGTCAAGTGGTTTTCTGTTGTTTATTTGTTTGTTTGTTTTTCATATATAGCCCTGGCTGTCCTGGAATTCACTACGTAGACCAGGCTGGCCTTGAACTCACAGAGATCCACTTGCCTCTGCCTCCTTGGATCAAAGGTGTGCACAGCTATGCTCGACTTATTGAGTTGTGTGTTAAAGTAGCAACTATTATCTAAATCTCACTGTTGAGTTGACATATTCCTGGGACACCCAGCACAGGCTAAGGTAGAGGAGACTGCCTGGAGGAGGTGTCTGAGCAGAAGCATTAGAGAGGCATATAGTAGGCACTCTGTGGGGCAAGGCAGGGGAGGGTGACTTCGCTGTGCAATAGCTCTGAAACTGGGGCTTCTTCCTGCTCCATGTGCTGTCTCTGACTTCCATTTTTGTTTTTGGGAAACATAGGAAAAGTGGTACCATTAACCTGGCAGCCAGGCTCTGGGGCAGGGTGATCTGGACTTCTCAGGTTTGCTGAAGGTAGGATAGTGGAGTGACTGTGTGCACGCCATCTTCTGGATCTTCCAAGCACCGCTCTAAGATATGGCCTCTGGAGACTGAAGCACTCTGTGTAGTCACCAAATCCTAATGTCCTTGAGACCCTTCAGAGTTTTATTAAGACTGTGCTACCAACGTGTGCAAGACGTCACATTCACATTCACTGTGTGAGCAGCCAGCCGCCATGCCTGCACCTCACCTGGTTACCCTGAGAGGTTGACGCACCTACCCAACCTCTCCAAGGAGCCAGTTCAGCTTTCCAGCAGCAGCTAGACTTTTGGGAAAATATTCTGAGGAGACAGACTAGAACATTCCAGACTGTGGTAACCTCCCCCAGGAGACCTCTGTGCTTCTGGTATACAGGAATGGCACATATGGTACATCTTCTTCAGGAAAAAAAAATGCTTTCTGAGAAATGCAAATCTCTTATTTACATACAACTGAATAACAGCAAGGCTTCCTTTCCCTGAAACATCTTGAATCACACAGTTGTTTATCTGGGCTTCTGATAACTCAGTGAGAAACAGATAGCTTGACCCCAGACATCCAGTTCTAGACTTCATCTGTGGAGCAAGGCATCTTCCTTCTTCTGTCCCTGATTACAACAGTCAGATCAGAGCAACAGAAGATGCTGGTGGTGTCCCTCATCTTTCAGGTATCTGCCAACTAGCAGGAGGCCAGATAAGGCCAGATAGAAGGATGCCTCTTTAGATATACACCCTTGAAAAGACACCTGTTTACCTGGAGGCCACAGTGACAGTGATGGTAATGTAGGAAAAGGACAAAGTGACATCTCTCTTCAATTCTCTCTCACATGGCAGTTACAATGGGATGGGGCACTTTATTTCCATCAAACACAGGTCAAGCTCACTCCTGGCTTTCCCCTTCTATCCTAAATCCTTAGACGTGCCTGCAGCCATCCCACAGGCAGGGCTCCTTGAAGGGTCTTGAGAGATATCTCAGGAAGGGGTCAGGGAAGACTGTGGGACTGGAAGAGGTTCACTCACCAAAGGAGCTGCCCAGAGTTCTAGAGACCTTATCAAGGTGTGCCTAAAGCTACCATGAGTGTAAACGTGATGGCACGACACAGAAATTCACATGGCAGTCACAAGGGTACAGAAATGACTTCTACTACTGACTTATATGTCATGGATACTGAGTTTATTTACAACTTATCATAAAGACTTGATAGCAGTTTAAGTAGATGGATATGCTAATTATACCAAGTTGACCACATGTACACATGAATTAAATATCATATTACACCTCATAAATATGCCAAAATATATATCAATGAATAGCAGCTGAACATGCACACGGGTTCTGAGAATTTGGATGAGGTAGGATAGAATTATCCTTCCTAGCACCAATAATTCGCTCATCAGGTTCTTTTGATAATCTGAAATAAATTTTTTATGTCAAAGCTTAAAAAGAAGTGCCTAAGACATCTTTAAACACAAAAAGATACAGAACCTTACAAAACTAGATACATAAAAAAAGGCCCATTCCCAGTAGTGTGGCTCCTGGTCCATGCAATTGTGGATGACAGGATCACATTGACAGAATGCTGTCAAGGTAAGAAGTCCTATTAATCCCAGCACTTGGGAGGCAGAGGCAGGCGGATTTCTCAGTTCGAGGCCAGCCTGGTCTACAAAGTGAGTTCCAGGACAGCCAGGGCTATACAGAGAAACCCTGTCTCAAAAAACCAAAAAAAAAAAAAAGAAGTTCTGGGGGTCATACGCAGGGGCTGCCTGGCCTGACATCTGGCAACAAGAGTTCCCAGAAAAAAATTGCACCTTCAACTGAACCTTCACTGATTAGAACTGGGAAGGGGTAGGGAAGGGGGGGGCTGGAATGTTGCAGGTCCAGAGTCCAATTACAATTTAACTTGGGCTGCCGTTAGCCCCATAAATAGCCATTCCTTGCCCTCCTCTGTGTCAGCCCTATGTCAGTCCTAACATCCTATGAAAAACAAACAAAAAACATTTTGTAATATATTAACTTAACAAAACCCCAGTTTTCACTGACCAAAAGGTTAAAACTGTCCTCAGAAGTCAACTGAGGCCTATAGCTGAGTTTCTCTGCTTTGCTCTGCCTAGTTAACGTCTCTACTGATGTATTTGAAAAGTACCTTCATTATGGCTTTCTCTGTTCTGTTACAAAACAAACACGTTTATCAAACTGTTACTCTATTGGAACATGGAATTTGGTGTAACCTGTGTCCTGGGGCACAGTCACTCATATTTAGCTCTAGAGAAAATCCTCCCTTATCCCTGCTGATGTGACAGTTGTAATTATGCATCAATACCTCCATCCCTTCCCTCTTTGGAAGACCAAAGCCTTGTGCCCAGGTACTTTCCAAATGCCAGGAGACATTGCAAAATAAGCCAGCAGGTTCCTGAAGCCAACTTCTTAGGCTAAGCCTAAGTTTCCACTTGGCTTGGCCTTCAGATCTGCCCTAACTCCACTCTTGTTCAGCAGCTCTACAGGCTGATGCATCAAACACAGTGACGCTATTTGTTATTCAGGATCACAAAACAGTGGTTCTTGACTGATTCTGGGAAGAGACAGAGAGCAGTTCATATTGTCTGCATCATTATTCTCTGGGTAATATGTCTGGAAACGACAGAGGGATACATAATTGGCTTAGTGTAAATATTAACATTGTGTATTATTATTGTCTTATTGGGCAGTGTGAATCAGCTTTAGAGCTGCTGGGATAGGGACAGGTGGGAATATTCCAGATTATAGTGACCTCTCCCCGCCTCTCCTGCAAACAGAGCAAGACAGAGACCGCTTCTTGGAACTATGGAGCTTGGTTGATGTTGCTAGGAGTTGGGTAGAAAGATGGATTCCCTTGCTCTGAAGGAGATAACTTGTTCCAATTAGGAGAAAAGTCCAATAATAGATAGCATCTGAGATAGTTGCTCTGAGTGAGCACTGGGCAATGCTGACCTGGGCACCAGTGAATAGAACTGCGATGCTTCTCAGAGAATCTTAGCACTTTAATGAATAGGTAAGGATCCTTGTTAATTAGCACATCCCTTGTTGAAATGCAGATGAGGCTGCTCACTCCAGCAGCTTCCCCTAAGTACATTCCCTGTGTCCTAGTTTACAAGGCAGTTGTCCCCAGAACTCTTCTTCTTTATTAATTGCCACTAGGATAAGGGTGAGGAGATTCTTAATAGGAACTGCAGGCACCTAAGTCCACCTGGAGATGGAGGAAAAGACTGAGGAGTTTCAGAACCAAGCTTCAAGGGCTGCAGACCTCAGCTGGTAAGGGGCTGATCAAGAGTACCCAGCATGCTTCTGGGTCTCATCATAGACCTTTTCCAACCAACTATGTGGGTTCCTCTGGAACCCTGGGACCTCAGTTTGGCTTTGATTGATTCTAAACGGTAAGGGTTATTTTGGAGTTGAGAGCCACCATTTGATGAGAACTAGGGAATGGATTGTCTCCATCAATCAGGACTGCTGCTGCAGGTGGAATCACTCTCCCTATTCCTGGAGCAGGACAACTAAGGCGGAGAAGATTAACCCAGTCCTTGCAACCTACCCAGCCAGTCAGAATTAGGTCTGCCTTTGTGTCCTGCCCAGGCATTCCAGGCAGACACTTAGGAACGATGGTGGCTCTCTTCCAACTCATTTCCCCTCTCCAATGGCTAATGCACCAAGACTGGTAATTCAGGAGTTTGCCTGGCTTCTAATTTCTAGAACACAATGTCTGAGCTCATGCCCCAGAATCTTTGCATTTGCTGTTTGCTTCTTTATACCTGTTATGCAAATACATTGAAGGATGATTCTATGCCCCCTCAGAAATCATGATACATCAGGACTCTATAATCTTGAGGTCAAATCTAGACAACCACTTGAATTTTATAAAGTTTTATTTAAACACAGGCATTCAGTTTAATGTTGTCTACTGTTGTACTTGTACTATAGCAGCTTACCTAAATTGTTATGGCAGAGACCCCATGCCCACAATGTTCAAAGTATTTACTGTGGGGCGGGTCTTAGGAGATTGTTCACTTACCCCTCCTTAAGGGGGATCTGACTTTGATGTATTATTTACTATTGATTGGGGTCTAGGTATTTTCTACTCTGTTAAAGTTAATGGTGAGCTTGCAGTCTGACAAAGAGATGCTGTTAGGAAGGAATCTTAAAGCTACAGCTTTATCACCCTGGAAATTCACCCGCTCTGTATCAGCCTTAGCTATCTGCTCTCAGTGGCCCTTTTACTTCAGACTATTCAACATCACCACACCCACATTCCCTCTAGAATGTTTTTGCCATCCTAGTGGCTGCAGATTAAACAGGTAAATACAATGGTGATTTTTGTGAGTTTTATCATATGTTCTCTCTCATACATACATTCTCTCTCTCTCTCTCTCTCTCTCTCTTTCTCTCTCTCACACACACACACACACACTGAGAGGGAGAGGGAGAGGGAGAGGGAGAGGGAGAGGGAGAGGGAGAGGGAGAGGGAGAGGGAGAGGGAGAGGGAGAGGGAGAGGGAGAGGGAGAGAGAGAGGGAGAGAAAGAATTTTAGAATTTTATTTTGACAAGTTCCTCCTACCATGTTCAATTACTCTTCAATACTTGGCTCCTTTGTTTCCTTCTCTGGTGCCCTTTCCCCCCTGTTCCCAATCCCATGACAGATCTTCATCCTGTCCTGCTTCCATGCTTCCTGGCCTCGATCTGTTCCTGAACATTCTGAGAACCCTTCCCCAGCACTTGAACTGAGTCTTTGAGTGAAGCAAGTCAAATCCCAGCTCTAAGAAGTCTGGGGAAGGCTGAGAGGGTGTATCTGTGTTCTTAAACTGATTTTGTCTCTGCGACAATCTTGGGGCTGTTATTATCTTCAGGAATTAGTATGGATTTCAGGTCGGCGCATTCTTGGCATCATTAAAGAGACTTTGCTTTCTGGTATGAAGTCCTTCAGCCTTTCAGAGTTATGATCTTTCTTCCTGCCCACATCCACTCTCACCTGCCAGCAGGGAAAGAAGCAGACTCCCATTTGCTGTCACGGACAGCTTATTTTTCTTGGGGACTGCAGGGCATCTTGTATATTCAAAAGAGGTCATTAGCTCTCAGCCTCTACCTGACTCCAGGCTCTTCTCTCTGGACTTCAGACAAAGTATGAGAGACTGTCATCCAAGTGATGCCTTTAGTCTATATGAGATAGCAACGATATGAGACACAGGAATGTCAGAGAAGGTCTTGGCAAGAAATGTCATGATGTCAGACAATGCTTGTCCTGTTTAGAAGTCAACTGTGAAGACAAATGGAGAGAAAAACAGGTATATGCTTGCTACCCCCACCTATATGTACTTTCCAGATCCCTGTGAGAGAAGAAAAAATGTACAGAACTAAGCTACACCTGGTCCAGTCATTGTCTTCTTGTAATTCAATACCCACCCCTGCAAGTTCACATGTCAGAGTGACTGCTTCTGAGATGAGTCACAGATTTCAGGTCTAGGCATTCCTGGTTTGGCTTTGGGAAGGAAAGAGGAGTGTGCATGTGAGGGTCGAGTTCATGGAAAGAGAGGTCAGCACAGCACAGGTCAAAAGATAAAAATAAAATAAAATAAAATAAAATAAACAATAACCAAAGCAACAACAACATAGAACCAACCGGGAAAAGCTGGCCTCACATTGAGCAGACCCTCCTGTTACATATGTGGCACAAGTCAGAATATAACAGAAAGTTTTTGCATTGTATCTTCCTGTAGCAAGGGAAAATCATTCAATTCTAGGAATAATTTTAAGCCAATTTTTTGAGTGAAGATAAAAAACACGAACAAAGCTCAGGCTGAGATTCTGGGCACTAACACCACCATCATTCTGGAGGGCAGAATGGTGCTGATGCAGAGGAAGGCACAAAGTCTCCTGCCCTGGGCACACACAAAGGAAGGAGAATGCAAGCAACTGAAGGAAAACTTCGCTAACTGGCCCTGGACTAGAGCAAGAGAAAACCCCTTTTGGACATTTAGAAATCCGGCTCGGATCCCTACTACATAGAAGAAATGAAACCATGGCATTAGGCTCATCTGCACTCCTAGGACTAGACCAAACCACCTGCTTTCTAGCGTAAGTAAATGTTTCTAGTCAAAACAGTAGAGCTGCACCTTCATCTTGAAAACACAGCCATTTTGAAGATGTGGGAGAAGAAGATTTCTAAGGTTTAGAGCCCTGTAAGTTGAAAAGAGCTGGTCATTTTTGGAAGCCTAGGAGACATGCTTCACTCGTCCTTTACTGTGAAGTGACAGGCCATGTTAATTCACCAGTGGATCCCTCCAACGAAGGTTACAGAAAGCTGCAGAGTTTCTTAGCTTTCAAGGCTAACAGGATTAATTGCTCGAACTTGGCTCTTGGGTTTGAAATGCATGTCTCTTTCTTGGACAAGAACACAGAGCAGCTTCCACACCTAATACACTTGAGAGGTTCTTCTCCTTGCCTTTTCTGGATGGAATGAACCTCAGGAGATGGTACTTTACACATAGAACACATCTACTTGTATCTGGTGAAAATTCATGAGAGAGAAATGATGGAAAAGATGGCCCATTAGCAACCACCCTTCAGAATTCGAAAAAGAATGATTTATGTGGAGATCAAGGGAGTGTGTGTGCTGTGATAGCTCTTTCTGTTGCCCCTAGAAGGGAAAGAATCCACCAAGGTGTTCGCTCCACACAAATCCAGCCATGCTTAGCAAAGAGGAAATGGTATAGGCTGTGCTTTAATGATGAATCAGATGTTTGCCTCTTAAAACCCAGCAGAGTCACGGGGAGCTAATATGTCCATAGCAGGTGGCTCATCATTGCCGGCTCAGCTCAAGCTTCCAGGAAAAATGACTGGAGCACCCCAAGATGCCATTGGAAGCATCACTTTCTAAATGGCTATGACACAACACCACAGTGGCCCCAAGTTCCAGCATCCCTGAAAAACCTGCTCAGGGACTTCGACTCAGTGCCCAGGTTACTAGGAGTGACTTAGTCTCTCTTGTTTAAGAATGAAAACATTCAAAAGCTAAACACTTTTTGTTATTGTTGAGCGTGAGCCAGTAGGAGATATTGCTCAAGGTTTCAGTCAGTGGTATTTTGTGAAAGAACCATCAAGAAAAAACAAAAATTCCTTTAGAAATGTGTACAACTCTTAGGAGAGAAGAGGATCCAAGTTCCTACTCTGAAAATAAAATAAAAACTTCAGTTGAGCTGTGAAACCCCCTCCTGGGAGAGAAACTTTGTGAAAAATAAAAGGAAGATATTCTTCTAGAATTCACTATCTGCCTATTAGAAGAGAAGGGTAGCACGGTGAGCTCGGGTGTCAGCGGAGAGAAGTTAACTCCACATGGTTAGGGGTGTGAGCTTCTCAGTGGGGTCTCAATAGTAAACACCCTCCTAGAGCCTGGAATGCCTACCCAATGCTGTGCCCATTTCATTCCAGATCCACACCCCTAACCCTCACAGCCAACTTCAAAGTCATTATCGCTTCAGTCTATTGGCAAATATCCTGAGGTACTCAGAGGTAAAGCCACTGGCTGAGAAGCTGGCAGTGCAGAGATACTCAAAAGGAGCTTTTGAGTCTAATTTGGGATAAACAAGGGTTGGTTGATGATGTCTCTGTTCAGAGTGCCCGCATAGCAGAGTCTTAGGTCTAAACCTGCTTCCTTAGTGATCCCAATTCAGCCCCACACCTTGTCCTCCTCTGTTCTGGTTATTTATGCACAGCCCCAAAGATCTGAAGGAGTAACACTAGGACTCGGAGGATAGGATAGGAGTGCAGAGACATGGAAGCGGATGTTGGGAAGCAGAAACTGCACGGAAGGTCATTGAGGCTCTGAAAACATGGGTTACCCAACATACACTATATTTAAAACTGAGGTATATGTTGTAGTCCTGTATATTTCTTTTCTTTAATATTATATTTTATTTACTAATTATGTGTGGGTCTGTTTTGGGGGGAGGGGTGGTACATGAGTTGGGTCTCTTCTTCAAACATGAAATACAGGGACTGACCTTAGGTCCTCGGGCTCGGCAGCAAGCCCCTTTACTCATTGTATCATCTCAGTAATCATAAGTTCATACTGGAGTTCTCTGTAGCCCTTCCTCCGCCCCGCTTAAATGAAATGATGTCCAAATAATTAGTTTGGGCCATTTTCTGAGATGACTGTATGAATTTGGCTAATTAGAAATTTTGAATTTGAGTCAAAGGGATGATAGTCAATCTTTAAAATTTTACAGCTATTTCACCTGGCATGGGATGGATGCCTCTGAACTGCTGCAAGTCATTTGAATGTCTGCATCCTTGGGGGATTAGAGATGGCATGAGAAGAGATAGCAGGGATTGGGGCTCAGCCACATCTGCCATCTCTCATATCCTGTGTATTGATTTGGAAAAGGACTTCTGAATTCAACCCCACAGCTTGATCTCTTCTGTTCTCTCTCTCTCTCCCTTCTTTGGATGAAGGCTGGCATATGAAGCCATGCATGGTTTCAGAAAGCTGAAGTGATGGACCACTATATCTAAGAACACCATATTGAACAGGCAAACACAGATAATTGAGTTACCTTCAGAATGATGGCTCCCACTGAAAGCTCGTGGGTTTCTCTAAATGAGGAACAGCTGCGACTTTACGGTACCACCCTGCAAACATGCACATTCCCACTTCCAGGCTCATTTTGAAGAAACTGAAGTTTGGAACAGGTTGAAAGCAGTCAGCAAGTCTGTCCTTCCCATTCCCACTCTCATCTCTGGAAAACTCTGAAGAGGGTTGAGTGGCAGCCACACCTGCTGCATCTTTGAACAGATGCAGAGTCTGGTGCTCCACAGCCCGCAACCACAAATGCACACAGAGCCGCCAGGGACACAGCCTGTAAAAGGGCCTGTATCCACTGACTGCAGATTCTTTCTTTTTATGGATCACCACATTACTTGTGGGGAGTAAACCAGTAACAAAGCAGACCTTCCCCTTAGGCAAGACAAACGCTGAAAACCAAAGGCAAAAAGGCAAATGAAGATCTGATGCCATCCAGAACAGAGTCTGCCACATGGTCGGAACTGATTTCTCAGTCTTGACTTGCCCCCAAAGCAGATGGCACAGTCAGATGCACCCAGACGGCTCATGTGGTTCATTCCAAATAGCCTGCCTACTTGGAAATGGCAAAGTTCCCTAGAGATGCCAGTATGGAAGGGCCCAACCCCTCACCCAACACCAAAGATACAGCATGTGTTCACTCTTCCAAACTTCTGAGCTCTGTGCTGTTGGCATCAGAAATAAGAGTTAAAATACAGCTAAATATTCATGGAATGACTGGGTAGGTAAACACAGAAGAATCCGCTCTGTTAAGTAACATGGAGTCCACGTGAGAGGAGACGCAAGGCAAGGAACACTGGTAAGTATGTTATCAGAGGAGATCTCTCAGAGAAGGTAGATCTCCTTTGGAATGGCTAAAGATGAATGATTCAGAGAGCAGGGTTATTTGGTTCCCAAGAGAATGCTATTCAAGGAGAGGGAGAATCATACCAAAGGCCCAGAGACACTTGTAGGAAAAATACTAGGTGTGGTTGGTGGATGAGATTTCTGTTGAGGAAATAGTCACAAGATTTCTGCTTCTCCAGAAATCTCTTGGAAGGAAACTTGAGTTTGGACTGGGATTGTAACTTGCTTGGGTCATTTCTATGTGCTTAGATGTGATGTCAGCAGACTTTACTATGAGCTTGCGTGTTTAATCTTCATCTCCCCACATCCCTGTGAGGACAGCATGTCTTAGAAATTTCTGTCTGCATCTAGTAGCAAAGAGATATGTCCAGATCAGACACAGACTCAAGCTCAGCTGAGCCCAGCCCAAATCTCCAAAAGTAAAAAAGCTAACAGACCCATATCCTTGTAGTTACAGATCAACACCTTCGGCCTGTTGGTGTTATGCAGATGTAGTGGAAATCCCGGCAAAGAAGAAGGAAAAAGAGGCCAGAGGAGGAAGAAACTGTTTCAACTAAGTTACAGCAAAGAACCAATGAAAGAAGAGACTGGGAGTCATGAGGTCCAGGCTTCCCTTTGGTGGCCACTTGGCCACTCCTGCCTAGCACTTGGCACTGGTTTTAACACATAGCAACTGCTTGGCAGACAGACAAAGCAGGAATCTGAGGGGATGGATGTGCAAGCAACAAAGATGATCTGAATCCCTGGATTGAGTAGGCAGCACAGTCAAAAGTTCAGCTAGAACTCCAGCCTAGAAATGTGTTCAGCTTTACAGAGTAGGCATACAAATGTACCCAGTTTCATCAATACCTGGATGGATGTGGGTGGTGAGTCAGGACTCATGTCTGAAGTATGCTTAGTCTAAAATCCACAGACTCAAGAAAAATGGAGTCAGCCACCACTAGCTAATAATGTACATAATGAAAGGCCCAGTTACTGGTATCAAAAATACGTATGCAGTAAACAGTTATTTAGCACTCTCTGTTTAATACGTTGGCAGATCTTTGATTTACAACGAAGTAAGGATATACATGCAATTGTATTTTAGGTATATTGTCACCATAATCCGCTGTTAGGCCACCCTCATAATGGCCAATCCTGTGGCTTTGCCTTGATTTGAACTATCCTGGGGCAAAATGGACTGAGCTATTATAAGGGTCTCTAGATTTGCAAATCGGGAAGGTTCTCAGTGCCACTGAGGATACTCAGAGGGGATATGCAAAGTAAAACAGCAGCAGCAGTGTCTGCTGGCAAAATTGGAGGTCATTTGCATCCTAATCTCTCAAGGCTTTATGGAGGAGCCTATGTGGAGAATGAAGTCAAAGAGAGACTCTGAGGAAAGATAGTCAGGGTTACTGGGGCTGAGGGAACGGGGTGGGGGATGAGCACACACATTAGAGAAAGATGATATCATAGATCGAACTGTGAAGGATGCAACAGTGATAAATGCTTCCATGGGTACGCTTTGAAAAAGATGACTTTTCCCTCTCTGTCATCTTCAGGGATGCAGACGACAGCCAAAGCAACCCCATGTAAGACCCAAGTCCTCATGAAAGGAGATATAGTTTCCTTGAGGTTCTCTTATGATAGCATTGGAGACACAGCTGAGTGACCTGTCTATAATGTGTGGAATCCCAGACCACGCAAAGGGCTCACAAGTACATGTTTGGACCTCAGTCAGTTCTAACATAGCCATAGATGACAGCTAGCTAGACTCATAACAGAAAACAGCTCTGGGTGACTCCAGATTCCAGGACCAGTAGCTTTATCCTTTGCATTTTACTGGTAAGACACCATGTTCTCATTTGCTTTTTGCTGCTGTAATAAACGCCATATCCAGAAGCCAAGGATTTATTTCAGTTTACAGTCCATCTGATTAAAGAAGGTCAAAGTAGGAACCTGGAGGCAGGAACTAATACAGAGCCCATGGAGTAAGGCCCACTACTGATTTGATCCCCATAGCCTGCTAAACCTGCTTTCTTATACAACCCAGGATCCCCTGTCCAAGGGTGGTACCACCCACTATGTGCCAGGCCTCCTGCATAATTAATCAAGAAATGCCTCACAGACATGCCTACAGGCCAAGATGAAGGAGGCATTTTGTCAATCGAAGTTCCCTCTTCTTATATGACTCTAGCTTGTGCCAAGTTGACAAACAAAACCAAAAACCCAATCAACCAATCAACCAACCAACCAACCAAACAAACAAACAAAAAACAAAAACAAAAGACAACTAACTGGTATAGACCCTGGCAATTAAAATGGGGACACTTACCCCTGTTGAACCCCTTCTAATACCCACTGAATCTACAAACAGTAGTTTCTGTGTCTCACTAGGTGTAGGGCGTGTTCTTTCACAGCAAAGACAAGTGGGAAAAGAACACGGCAGAGATAACATCCCAAGTATTTTCCTGCACCCTAGGGAGTGACTAGAAAAGAACTCCTCTGCTCTACAGCAGGGAGATGTGTTTCTACCTTCCAGTCCTCAGGCAGAAAGAAAAGCAATTTCTGTTGTACAGGACCTAGAATAGTGCTCATCCATTTAGAACAGCAGTTCTCAACCGAGAAGATTTTGTCCTCCAAGGAAAATCTGACAATGTCTGAAGATAGCTGGAGCATCGCAAGCTGGGAAGGGAGGCTGTGCTACCATTGTGTCGTGGGTAACAGTCAAGGGTGCTGACCTGCACAGGGCTGCCAGTAACAGAGAACTGTCCAGTTCACAATGTCAGTCATATTGAGGTCGGAAATTTCTGCCTAAGATGACTGCAACTACTGCCTGTCATCTACTTTGCTAAGAAGGTCCCATGTCACCAAGGAGCCTTACCGAGGCCAGGAAAGCAAACACAACTATGACAGGGTATGATTGAAGAGGACTCTTGCTAGTCTTTCAGGTAATAACAAAGACTCAAAGATTCATCGGCAGGCTGTCTAGCTCAGAGTGCCCAGCCCCCACACCACCCTTTCTGAACCTGCCTTCTCCAGCCGGCTGGCTCCCTTTAAAGGGGCCTCATTAGCCACCTGTTCCTAGACTCGCTCTGGAGAGCTACTTCTTTTGCAAAACGTATATATTCATTAAAGATAGCGAATGTTAGGATTGTGTGTCTGTTGCAGGTGGCCAGGAAACTCACTGTAGAGAAGACATCTAGTTTCTGCATATTACTCGATTGTGTCTTTGTCAAAGAGCTAATGGAGGTGGGGAGAAGGAGGGTGCAGAGACAGTTGACGCCTTTATTCCAGTACCTACTGAACAGGATGCACCTGGCTACTGGCAGTTGGAGTCAAAGGAGATACTGTCCTCCAAACTGCTAGGGTGTTTTCAAAGTGGCTGGATGAGACTCTCCTTCAGCGAGATTTACACCCTGTTTACCTTCGGCAGTGAAGAGAAAGAGCCTCAGAGTCCCCTTCACTTTACAGGGAGGGCAGAGATTTCCAGCCTGATTTATGGGCCCGCTCATGCAGCACCATAAGAAGTTATTTTGCATGATACACCCTCGGTGAGGCAGGCAGCGTGGTCAGAGGTACCCAGCTGGAACTGAGGATAGAGCAGCTACACACGGTCTCAGCAGACTTCTGGAGGAAGGGTGTCCCGCAATGCTGAAAATCATGACAGAACAAGATAGAAGAAGAGGAAACAGATGGCTAGGACTGCCAGTGTTTCTCCAAAGTGAACATGGCTTGTCATCAGGTGGTACAGGAGAACAGAAAGTGACATGAAATACAATATAGAAGAGGCAGTGGAGAAGCCTAAAAGATTCTGCTCCAGCAAGGGTTCAAGGGCAACGCCCCCAGGGATCTTTCAGACAGGTGTCCTGAGATGATGTGGGGGAGATGACTCCATCTTTAAGGATCCCAACCCCCAACTCCATAATCCAGTCCTTTTTGAAAACATAATTTTGAATGGAATCTTTGGGAATTTCAGGTCATGTACCCCAGTTTCACACATTCCCAGTCCTCCCATATCTGCCCTCTACCCATGTAACTCTTCCCCAAAAGGAAATAAAAATTAAAAGAAAAAGAAAGCAATACAAAAGAAAAGTAGAAAGAAAAGCCTAACTAAAGCAAGCCAAACAAACAAACAAACCCCCAAACCAACCAACCAACCAATTAAACAAACAAAAAGTCATCTCGCTAACCCCTTAGGGTAACAACCTGCTTCGCAATCAACTACAGCCTTGTACGCATGCACCATTCTGCTCTTCTGTCTGTCCTGCCTCTCCATCATGGACTTGTTCGTTGTAATGCCATTGGAAGCTGTGGTGTGTCACACAGTATACCGTTTTGCACAAACAGTTCATTGCAATGAATCATTGATCTGGTGTGAGGTCTCTGGCTTTTGCTATATCATTAATACAGGACCCTTACCAAGACTTCTCTTGGATATCTTGCTGTAGCCCAGAGACATGGATTCTGCAGCCTTGGTTCTGTGAGGTCCACCCCTTCATCTGCTCCAATAGATCATCAATGGAGTAGTTGTTAGGATCGAGCACTAAAAACCCTGGAACTGGGCCAGGGAAGTAGTTGAGTTGGTCAACTTGGGCCTTTGCCTGGTCCCTTGTATACTGGCAGGGGAGAGGCAGGGCTAGGTCTCCCGATAGGGGTCCAGGTGGGACAAGCTCAGCAGCCCTGAGACATCAACATGGCTTCAGGCTGAGGTACAGACCACAGCCATCTCATTGCCTATGGCAGTAATATGGGGCACAGACATCAACACATACTCCTGCTGCAGTAGGACTGAGGATCCAGATATGGCCCTCAGTGGCAGCCCAGGCCTCTCATATCAGGGGCTCCTCGTCGCTGGCATGGTTCCAGCTTCATCTCTCCTCATAGTGCACAATCCGCTCCACCCCTCCTTCACTCCCATCTCTCCATCACAAACAAGCTCACTTCTGCAGCGCCCTCCCAGCATCTCCCCACACTCCTGTCCTAATCATGAGAAAGCTCTGCCGCAAATGACCATTGAGAGCCTTGCCCCAGTTCCTCAAAATATCTAATTATTACTTCAAAATTCTCAGTCATCAAAATCAAGGTAACTCTAACCAACTGTCACAGCCAAGAGGGGCCGGTGGCAACACAGAATGTAAGGTCCTGCATGAGTTTCAGAATCAAGAGAAGGATGTTAACTGGCAATTAGGGAAATCTGAGTGATTACCAACATTAGCTAATAACCTATAAATACTGGTTCACCACTTACAGCAAATATTTCCTAGTGATATTAGGTGTATAGAACAGGATAAATGGAATAGAGATTTTTGTAAATCCTATAAGTCTAACTTACATTATTTTAAAAACAATAAAGTTTTTTTAAACATCAAAGGGAAATGAAACTGTCCACTATGCTATCTTCTTCAGAGAGCTGTTACGCTTACAGCCATCTCTGAATTTATGAGAATTTGAATTTTGTGAGACAGGGCTTTTTCTGTGTAGCCTTGACTGTCCTGGAACTCACTCTATAGACCCAGCTGGCTTCCAACTAAGAGATCCACCTGCCTCTGCTTCCCAAGTCCTGGAATTAAAGGTATGCACCATCACTGCCTGGTGAATTTACATATTTTCAATCAAATGAACCAAACACAGAGCTATGCTCTATCTAGAGGTGTTTTCTTTTTCCAGTTCTCTTAGAAGAGGCTCTCTGACCCTCCCTTGCAAGCCTAGGCAGTGTACGTTTCCACCACATTTTGTATCCAAGAGAGAGCAAAATGCATGTAATATGTTGTTAAAACTTCCAAAAGAAAACCGTACTTCACAAACTAGCCTCAGCTGGGAGAAAAGATGGGTGTTTCAGGGGAGCTGCGGAGCAAGAGCAAGGTTGATCCGGAACCTTGTAGAAGGAGCAGCAGTGGCCCCCAAATCCTCCCTCTGACCCCTGAGACTTACTCCACTCTTTTTCAAAGGAGCCCTTTGGACTCTCACAGAAATTCTGCAGTCTGTCAGGACCCCACCACCAGGATAAGAAGTTGGGGTTCAGAGGGAAATTTGCTGCCTCCATAAATCATAACTTAGTACATGGTGGAATAGTGTCAAAACCCGAGTCAAACCTCTAAACCTAGGCTCCTGCACAATGCAGCACTGATGCTTGGACCGAATTGAAGTTCTAGACACAGGGAAGCCAGGACAAATGGATATCTGAGGGACTGCTGCTTTGTCGCTGGAGTAGCTTTCATTAATCATGTGATGTGCATTGTTTTTACGGGGTCTGAATATCCAAGTAAGGCAGCTTGGTTTGCATCCTGGGGAGCCACAGGACCATAATCTCTAAGCTTCTGCTTCAGGGTCCCCTGGCTCTGAGAGAGCACAGTGCCTGAAGGGATGCCAGGAGCCCATGTTTCCAGCCTCAGGGGCCTCACTCAGTATGCCTAGTTTATGGGCAGAAAGTTGGTTTCACATTGTTCAGGTGAAATCAGATTTGGAAATTACTAAGATGGTCAGTCCCTTCTCACTTTAAATGTCCAAGAACAACTAATTAGCAAATTAAATCCCTGTAATTACTGTTCACAAATCTCACTGTAATTCTAATGGACCTCTTCTGGCCTTCTTACTACCTTTCCTTGAAGAAAGAGGGTGAGTGTGTGTGTGTGTGTGTGTGTGTGTGTGTGTATACCCTCGCCTGAGTGCTTCTTGTGATTTCAGAAAAGCACAAGCAGACCAGATGAGAGAAGCATCTCTGTGACTCTTCACTCTACCCCTTAAGGTACAAATGAGGCCCAAAATCCATGATGAAACCTGGACTCTCCACCTTAAAGGCAAACGAGCAGATGGTGTGGCTGTTGGTCACACCCACTGATGAGGGCTTGTGTGTGTGTGTGTGTGGGGGGGGTGTTGCTCTGTTGAGATGAGACACTGTATCATGCAACACATCCTCATTTTCTCCTAATCGAGTAGCATATGTGGATCTGTGTCTGCTGGCCAGAGCCTTTATCTCTGCCCACTACCTAATTAGAGAAAAGCACACACATTCCACTGCACTGTCTGTCTAGTGGAGCAGACGAAGTCAGTATACATTAGGTTAAGAAAGCAACTGGCTGGCCCATAGTGGGACAGGGAGGGGACTGCATGTATATGCTGAGTACTTAGTGTCCTTAAGGAAGGATGGCTCAAATGTCCCCTTGATGTGTGTCCCAGGTGTCATACAGCAGCAGTACTCAAACCATAGCACCAAAGTGGCTATCCCTGGCACAGTTACCCAACACGAGGTCCCTACAAATGAGATTCTGAGAAGGTACCACTTACTAGCTGGACACACAGGGGATCATTTTACTTAATTATTCAAATAAGAGAGTGTGCACAGAGAAGCAAGAGGCATGCTAGGATGCTTCTGTCCTCAGAGGCCTAAAGTCAATGACCTTTCATATTGGCTGAGCTTATTAGCAAATACATAGTTCCCTGGAAATTTAGACTCTTGGCTCCATCTCAGATCTGCTGAATTCAAAGCTCTGGAGGAAACGCCCAGGTCCAGATACCTGCATTTTCAAGAATCCGGAGTCACGAGCTCAGGCTTTGAAGTTATGTTGCCCCATGGCCTGGCTGAGCCAAAGATCTCCTGTGCCCACAGTGTGTGCATCATGCCAGTACCCACCTGGATTAGTCAGCCTTGTGTTTTTATAATAAAATAACTCAGAAAGGAGAACTTCAATATGATAATTCACTTACAAGAGAAAGAGGATCGGTAGCTTACAATTCTGAAAGCTCTAGTCTAAGATCACAAGGACTCATGACTTTGGGCCTCTGCTGGGTGACAGATGGTAACAGCAAAGGGTGCATGGCACAGAAAACTGTTCACTTCATGGCCAGGAAGCTAATGACTAAAGGAAGGACCGCCTATTGGGGTCCCACAGTACCACTCAAGTACATAATTCTATGGACTAAAGACCTACCACGAGGGTCCCCCAACCCAGGCCTGGGCCTGCAAAACTTCCTGTTATACCTGTAGTGCCACCCTGAGAACAAGTATGTTGAAACATTGGTCTTTGAGGGATGCCCATCCAAGCCATAGCTTCAATCCGTGCAGAGGTTATCCTATAAACAACCCTCACCTCCCAACCTGCTCTAGGCTCCCTTACTATCATATCATCTGAAAATGACAATGTCAATCAAATGGCTACTCCTGTAGCTTTAGGTTCCATGACATCTGGTGGAAGTGCTTAGTCATGGGTCCATCCAAAGGCTCAGGAAATCAGACCAAGACCCACTATGTTCTCCATCTTGGGCAGGTCAGTTCCCATTCAAACCTGGGTGTATATCCATGAGCTGCAGCACCCAATAGCTTTCCTTTATGAAGATGCTGAATCTTACTGTCCTAGGGTTGAATTCTGTCACTCTGCTTAAAACCCCAATCCCTTAGCAGCTGCAAGTGTGACTGCTTGGATATGCAGACTTTGTAGTTCATCCCAACAGAGATGAATACCCCTAATCCAGTACAATGGGTATCATTATGAAACGGGTAAGTTTGAACACAAAGAAAGAATCTGTTCAACTGGGCATGGTGGCACATGTCCGTAATGCTAACATCTGGGTAGTAGAAGCAGGAGGACCAGCAATTCAAGATCATCTTTTGCTTTATAACAAATCTGATGCAACCTAGGTTCCATGAACCTCAGTCTCACAAAATCCAACCAACCAACTAAACAAGAGCAACCATAACCAAACCCAAAAGAGATGTTCAAAGAGAAGCCACTGTAAAACCACAGGAGAAAAGGCATCTATAATCCAAGGAAACTGTGCAAGCTCCTAGACTTTCTCTCTCAGTCCTCAGAAGGAGCCAGCTCTGATGAACCTCAATGTTGGGCTTCCAGACTCCAGAACAGCAAGACAAAACTCTCTCCCTCCCCCTCCCCCTCCCCCTCCCCCTCCCCCTCCCCCTCCCCCTCCCCCTCCCCCTCCCCCTCCCTCTCCTCCCTCTTCCTCTCCTTCCCTCTCTCCCTTGTCTTTTTTGTCTTTTTTTTTTTTGTCTCAGCATCCCTGGGAAATGAAAATATGTAACAACCCGCAGTTGCCTCCCAGCTCCTGGGCTGTGAAAAGCCTGGAATTTCCAATTTTCAACTTTCAAATGTCCTGAAATCTGTGTCCAGGGCACTGTCTGCTGTACCCCTGCAGGGACAGTGGCCCTCCTGGACCAGCAATAGTGCTACTCATAGGAGAAGGAGGATGCACACTCTCCCCCTGGCCATTCATCCTTCCAGGAAAAAGGGAACAGCCCTTCCCTTCTTGTGTTCACGCCTGCTGTGCTAAGTGGCTCAGGATGGCTCTGGGGCACTCAGCAGACCCAGAGCTTGCTGCCCACCAAGTACAGAAAAATCAAACCCTTCGGTGGTCATTCTCTGCAGCACGATTGAGATACAGGGCAGCAGCAAATGGTTCTGTGAATAAAAGACAGAGGAGCTGCCCTCTAGGGTTTCAGCTTTAATACAATAAAGCTTTGGCAAGTCTATGCTGCCCTGACAGGCTGGTGGAAGTTAGGCTGCTGTGTGCTTGGCAGAGAGTCAGTTCCAAGCCCCACTCCCATTTGTGTGGGGGAGGCTGTGCAGTCATGGTTGCAGGATCTTTGTGCTTAGCAGTGAGGAAATTGGCCATGCCACACCTCAGGGAGTGGGCACTAGAAAACAAGAAACAGTGAGTTCGTCCCTCAGATTGTTCTCAGGACTCCTCACAATTCCTCAGACATCTCTCCCAATACTCCTTACTAGGGCTTCAACATTAAAGACAATTGATTCATTCTATCTCAGTTCAAATCCTGTTACTATCTCATACCTGCTTGGTGACATTTGTTTCCACTTGTGGATAATGAAGAGATAAACATAAACTCTTTGAGACCATTAAAGGGATTATGTACAATAAGCCTCAAGTGTGCAACATTGCTCAACTACGGCATTCAGTGGCAACTAGGATAAACCATTATCAGTTCACCCATAAATAATCCAATTTACCAGTATTTCGTCCAAAATAACTCCCAATTGACAACAGAGTTAGAAATCATCAACAGAGCAGAAATTGGTTCTCTCAGTTTAGTCCCCCATTTTCAAACCTCCCAGTCAACAGATTGCCAAAGATTAAATGCCAGTTTCCTGGGGTCTAGTTTAAGCCAGTCTGGAACCCTGGGTCTATGATGAGAGAATGTCCAACAGTTGTGGAGTTCAAAGAACTCTGTGGAGGATGCCCAACCTTCTTCAACCACACAGAAACAGTCCTGTTCTGTTTCCTGTCAGTTCATCTCCATCACCCTTTTCTTGGAAACATTGAATTTCTTAAGCTTATGGTCTCCAAATTATAGGTGTGTGACTCGATTTACATCAATACTGTGAGAACGGCAGCCATCCGAAAAGACTGAAGTCATTTCCGTCTTCCTTCTTATTAAAAGTAAAGGTAAATGTATGGGCAAGGTGGCATCTGAGGCTCTCTGGATTGGTGTCCTCCTGCCTTTAACTACCTCTGAGACACTGGCTGGTCCATTATAAATGAGGCTTCCATACAGCAATTCATGGTGGATTCAAGATATAGGGGAACCAGAAATGGTGTGTGTGTGTGTGTGTGTGTGTGTGTGTGTCTAACTTCCCTGTGACTCTTGGTTAATAAAAGGGCTTTTCAGGTTCCCCGTGTGTTCTGAGTAGGCACACATGGGTCTGTCTTTCCTCGGTAACCTTCTCCCTTACCCAGAGCCTATAGTAACAGAATAGAAACTGAGACAAAGCTTGTATCTCTACAACTTCTGCCATCCTAATAGCCCATAATCAGTGAACAATAAGCAGCTATGTCCCTTTACTCCATTTCCCCAGGCCAAATGGGAGAAACTACCATGGCATTTTCTCAAGGGAAGAGCTCTGACCTCTGAAGCCCACCAGGACTGCCTTTAATATCTGGCTGAGGTCAGGAGCTACTCATGCTTTTGGAAGGTACCTTTGTTGGGGTTCTGCTAACTATGCCTCTAAATCCACTTGCCCAAAAGAATGAATGGTACATTCCTGAGGCTCTGGCTCCATAAAGCTTACCATCCAGGGTTAGCTTTTAGGTGGTTGGCTTGGATTTTAAGCTTTCCCATCTGTTGGCACTCAGCCTAAACTCCAAGGCCCACCTGACCTTCTGATTCCCCTTTCTCCATACTGGATAGCTTGGCCATCTTTCAGGTCTCCTAAGAGTAGTTCAGCTGAGAGGCTGGAGGGGCGGGGAACCCCGGCTCTGCACTTTTCACCTGTGCAGCTGTTCTGATCCCTCTGGGATGATTCAGTCAGTTTCTCATTCATTCTGACACTTAGCAGATCACATTCTTGTTTGTGAGCCTCCCTCTGAGGCACTGAGGGCTTCCATGGCAGAAGCCCTCTTCTTCTTTCTGTGCCTCTCTACTACCCAGGCTAGCCTGGGACCTTGTGCAAACCAGGCTTGTTTGCATGCTGTGGTGGTTTGAATGTGCTTGGCCCATAGGGAGAGGCACTGTAAAGAGGTGTGGCCTTCTTGGAGGAAGTGTGTCACTGTGGGGATGGGCTTTGGAGGTCTCTTCCTTTGCTCAGGCTCCACCCAGGATGGAAGAGTCTTCTGGCTGCGTTCTCATCAAGATTCAGCTCCGTCTCCAGCACCATGATGCCTGGACTTGCCTGGACACTGCCATGATTCTCTGCCGTGATGATCATGGACTGAACCTCTGAAACTGTAACCCAGCCCCAATTAAATGTTGCCCCTTAAAAATGTCTTGGTCATGGTATCTCTTCACAGCAATGGAAACTATAAATAAGACACATGTTTACTGTATAAATATTACAGTTGCCATAGAGTTGAGATATAAGAACACAGTCCAGAACTTTCAACTAGGAAGCCACCAAGCTTATTGTTGCATGTTAGTACCTCACAGCTATTTCCACTTATACTAGTCATATCTGTGGAATGAGCTATTGCTTCATGTTATGAGTAGGTGACTGCCTCTGTTCAGTCTAGAAATTCTTTTCTAATAAATGTCAAGCAATGACTTCATGATTATATTTCTCTCTTTGCAGTAACATTAGTATGTTTTCCCTAATGCACACATATTTTTTTTAATTACTACTACTAGTGTTGAAACAAGACTTCACTATATAGCCCAGGTTAACCTTGACCTCATGATCCCTGTGCCTTTGATTTCTAAGGACTGGGATTACAGACATGTGCCACTGTAGTTGGTATCTTTATATGAAATATATTTCTTAAGGATGGAGCAGCCTCCAGGAATGAGGGCACTGTAACTTTGCAAAAGACTAAACTAAGGACTGAGAATAATCTGTTCCATGAAGGATAAACGAGAGCCAAGATAAAGTCAAATGGTTGCCTGTGTCATCTTGTACAGCTCTTTCCACATGCACGGTTCTGCCTGCATGTCTTTGATTGAAGTGGCACATCATCCAGATAGGAAAATCCACGTGGGATTTTTCATCTCTCCAGGCTTTCTTCCAATCATCTTAGGACAGCCTCATCAGCAGGCTTAGTGTGGAGCTCCAAGTATCTTCTAGGCCAGTGTCTTAGCTCTAACAACTGTCTGCAGCCTGGCCTAATTACCTAACCCACCATAACTATGGTTATAAACCAGGGCTCATTTTGTATTCAATGCAATAGCCATAGTAATGAAATTTCAAAATAACTCATTAATACATTATTGTATGTCTCCTCTCTAAGCCATACTGTAAATGGCTATGATGGGACTGATGGTGATTGAGAATGAATGATACAAAGTGTGTGCTGGGGGTCCCACAGGGCTCCACAACATTCCTCCAGGACATGAATGCAGGGGGTGGGGGAGCAAGTGAGAAGAAGCAGAAGGGTGACAAAAGTAAGACTGTAGACAGTCCATGGCACTGAGTTCCCAGAAGAGCTCCCAGGGGAACTTAACAGTATGCTGAAATATTTGAACTTCATTTTCTAGACAGCAGGAGCCATAAACCCACAGAATCTATAAGTCCAATCTGGAAGAAGTCTCAAAGAGAATGTGTTTCACTCATCTGTCTTAAAGATTGACATACTGAGGCCCAGAGACAGGAATGGGCCTGCCAAAAGTCATGTGAGTACCAAAGGAGAGTACTGATACAGACAGTCTAAGGGTGGAAATGGATTAGTCTATAGGGGCATGCACCAGGTGGAGAATGCTGACAAGTTAGACATAGCATCTCTGTGCTTACAGTAAACAAGGCAGAGACATCTATGAAGAAACTCCCACCGGAGAGGCAGGTGAGAAGGGATGGCCCAGCACCTCCAGATTTCTGTGTCCCACTCAGAATCAGGTCATCCACCAGGATGCTTCAGGTTGTATGGACATCTTTAGTCATGTTAGCAACCCAGTACGAAAAGGACCATGAATGCTGTTGAGGTGAAGATTAAAGTTATAGGGAAGTTTGATTTAACCCCCCCTAAAGTGCACATGAGCTTGATATTGAAGGAAGTTCAGTAAGAACCCCAAGCCCAGCCTCTTCCTGCTCATTAACTCCCTAAATTTTAAAGTGTTGTTAAAGCCAGGAATGAAAGCAGAGTGGATGTCTTTCACCTGTGCATAGCTAGCTTCTTTTTTTTTCCTCCTGCCTGTCTGCCTGTCTCTGGAGGAAGGGCAAAGTGACCTCTCTATAGATTTTTCTCACCGTAAAAGGCAATTATGTTCCCCTGGGAGCTGTTTAGATCAGAAAACCCAGCTTGTTCTCTGGGAAAGGCATGCAGGTCAACAGAGGTAATGGTGGCATCTGAACTCCTTCCCTGACACTGCAACATCCATGACCACGACACTTCCTGTCCACTCGTCACAAACAACGGCTCATCCAAGCACAAACATTAGCTTTCCATGTGGAAGCGCGTAGCTTTTGAACACAGTACTCCTCCTATCTGAACAACAGAATCATAAATAAGAATCATGCTGTCACTCTGTAGACAGCACATCTTCCTGTTCCATGCATGGCTGGGTTTCATATTGTTAATGAGCTTTTTCCTCCAGGACAGGGATGAAAAGCATCCTTTGCCCCCAACCTTCTCCTTGACTCTGCACTGACTTTGGTTTCTCCTGCAGCAGCCCCACACAGCACAGCATTCCTGGGTGTTTTTCCACCACATCTCTACTCTACCTTCTGTTGATGGTCCTCCACAGATCCTACTCACCCACTTGACTCAGTGTTGAGACTTCTCAGGTGATAATCTGCCAGTTCTTCTGCCAGACATGGATCCTGTCCCTGCTTTCAAGGCCCTGCACAGTTCTGGTACTATCAACTCTTTGGCACTGTGCTGTCTTTTACTCTCTGTTTATTTTGCTTCCTCACTGGGGCAGAAATAGGATTGATTCATGTCTACCTACCCAGAGTATATTAGACATTGAATGTACTCCTGAAGAATAAACAGACAAATAGAATAACAAGTTTGTGAATTCCAAGGAGCACTGCAGTGGTTTAGAGGGAAGACACACTGTGAGGTTTGGCCTTGGATGCTTACTGACTTGGTTGAGAAGTAGAGCACAAGGATAAGGCTCCATCTTTGGAAGGAGCCTAAAGGAGGGGGTCATCATTAACCATAGGCAGAAACAGAAGTAAAATGCCATATGGGGCATGGTGGAAACATCAGTTACCATGGCTACCCTGTTAGCGTTATGGGATGAAGGTAGTTAGACATAAGGCAGAGCCCAAATGACTAAGCACCATGACCATTCCATATGATGTCACTGTACAGACTGGGAAAATGTCCCCCTTTGCCCCACATAAAGCCCTGTGTCTGAGAAAATGGTCAGTGATTTTTATGTCAAGGAAAAGGGAACTTTCTTTTGATAGATGCAGTCCAATACTTGATGTCCTTTGGGGAGCAGAACCAGTGACAAGTGTTTCATCTGAGGGTTAGGATGGGGAAGTGTTTATATAATGCCCAACATGTGCAGCTGTATGAAGATGCTCAACCTTGCGTGGTTAAGCCAGAAGTCAGGAGGCCAGACAGATAGCTAGAACCAAATTCTTTGTATAGAACCTGGATTTTTGGAGCAAAATATTTTAAAAAAATAAATGGACTTATTATTTATTTGTTTGTGGAGGGAAACTGGGGTTTTTGATACTAGATAAACACTCTACTAATGAGTGACACTCTCAGTCATAATGGTCTTTGTTTCTGATACCAAACCTGCAAATCTGTATTGCCCTGCAGAAGTCTTCATACTGGGAACTCAGTCTTGGTGTGGCCCTACAAACAGAGCCAGAGAGACAAGAAGTCGCTCCAGGTGATTTACTTGTGGGCTGCTTTAAGGAAAAGGACAGAGAGAAGAACAAGGAAAAAGGGAGATAAAACCACCCAGCGATGCAGAACTGGCTGCTTCTTTTTGTTAAAAAGCTGCAGTTCAATCCTGTAAAGCATGATGTGCGAAAGCAACAAAGTGCCCACGGAAAACGTCCGTCTAAAGACCAGACTCTTGATTGTTAACCATTTGTATTTTCCCATCCTGAATTAGTTAACAGTGGCCAATCGGAAGAGTCCTTCCCAGGTTGTATGGAAATACAGGAGTATGAGGGGAGCTACTTTATGGCAGTGAACCTGCTCTTGTGAGCACTAGCCTGCCATCAGGTGGACTCCTTGGCCACCGTGACTACTGAGAACGTCCAGCTGAGCCATGGGCAGCACTAAGAACTTCTTTATGGGAAGAATTTAGTAAGAGAGGCAGCCCCTCGGGGTGTCTCCCTCCCAGAAGAAGGTGAAAGTGCTTCTCTGTCATCTATCCCTCCTGTAGTCGCCAGCATCACTGGATCTAGAAAGGCATCTTCAGCCTTAACCAGGTACTGGCTTTGCATCCTGCTGGCACTCAGGGGCCATCATGGCTTTTTAGGGCTTTTCATGCCCAAGCAGGGTAAGTAGGGATAGACTCTAGATTGGCTTTGGCTCTTTGGTGACCTTAAATTATTCACTCAGTGTTTTATGGCAGGCATTGCTGTGTAAGCAGCATTCCTCAGGATCCATTAGAAATGAGGAACATTTATATTTTAGTGGCATCCAGCCACAGGTTCCCCATGACTGTTTTTTTTTTTTTTTTTTTTTTTTTTGAGGTTGATCCATGAATACAGGAAGCAAAAGGAGTCCATCAATCAGAGTGTGAATCTCAACTCCATAAATGTGATCTACAGTGCTCAGGCAAAATCAGAGGGAACAATTTTATTTTTTGAACTTGAGCTGAATTTCCATTTTTCAGTCACTAAGGGCTGGGAAATGCTCTATGAATATCTAGAGCAGCAGTTCCCAACTTGTGAGCAACGACTCCTTAGGGGATCAAATGACCCTTTCACAGAGGTCACCTAAGACCATCAGAAAACACAGATATTTACATTATGGTTTACAATAGTAGCAAAATGATACTTACAAAGTATCAAGGAAAATAACTTTATGGTTGGAGTTACTACAACATGAGGAATAGTATTCAGGGGTGGCTGCTAGAATAGGAAGGCTGGGAACCACTGTCCTAGAGTCCAACTGGAAGCAGATATTGTGAAGATGTTCTTAATAAGGGCAGTCACCATATCCCAGAATCAAGCAGGGTACCATGAAGTACAATGATGTGTGTTAAGGACCAGAGAGGAAGCTATAAGGACTCATTGATAATGCACATGGGAAAAACAAGAACCTTGGAAGTTACATATGAAATCAATGGTAGAGCTACAGCTAGAACTTAGGTCTGGATTCAGTTAGTGGTCTTGAAAATTCTGTATTAGCTTCCTTGGGAAACACTTGGCGGCAGCATATCTGAATTTATCGAGTGCCCTCTACATGTGAGGCGTTGTTTGAAGACTTTTTGACACTGTGCCTCATTATACTCTCACAGAGACCCTGTGAGAAAGGACTTCTCTTATTTGCATTTTATATGCAAGGAAACTGAAGACAGGAGAGGTTAAGTAATGAGTGTAAGGTCATTCAGCAACAGAGGCAGATTCAACACTAGATTGGCTCAAGTCCACTGGCTTACACCTTGTGTTAATATGTTTCTCATAAGAATTCTCTATCTCCTGTGTTTCCAGGAAGACTCCAACCACAGATAGTATTAAAAATTGTCCTGCAGGGAAATGTTTTTTCATCCCATCCACACTTACTTATCTCTCCTAGGGTTTCTAGCTTCAGCATAACTAGAGAAAATGAGGAAGGAGAACCATGGGAAAGTAATGAGTTCATGATTCCAAAGACTCCCAGCAATTCGAACAACCCAGTGGGGAGAGACTGAAGGAGAGGCTCTGTGAACAGAGAGGCTCCTGCAACACGCACAGAGGCTGAGTCTGAAGAGTGTATTGGACCTGGCTCAAAGGAAATGATCTGAGTGCTGCTGTTGGATGCCTTCCTGAGAGCTGTGGGTAGGATCTGTGGACAGATGTATTCACTTGCTTTCCAGAAGCCAGGACATAGTCGTCTGCTGTGGTCGGTCCGGGAAATTACTAGTCCAGGCTTGTGAGGTTAACTTGTTGCTTTCTAATGCATTTATAGCAAGAGCCAGGTGAAGATCACTGAAGGAAGGCAGTGCAGATGCCCAACAGCAACTGCTAAAGGCAGCTTTTTCATTGCCTTGAGTATGAGATGGCTTTAGAGTGTGGGTTAAAGGGCAACTGGCCTGGAATTTGGGGATCCAAGTCTTCCTGCGGACAGCTCAGCCTTTAATGAGTATAAGTGTTAAGTTCCTAAGTTACTAGCTTCATTGATCAATGTGCTTGTGGCTCAGTACAAGTGAAGTATAGTTGAAAACAATCATCTTACACCAAATTCTTCACACCCCAGTGCTCCAAGAATGAACACCAAAGGCAACAAGTCTGTTGAGTGCATGGTGCTCCTGGGAATTAGTTCCCATCAAGCGCTGAGGGGCAGGATTGCCTGCTGCACTCACCTCAGAGATTAGGAAACTGAGTTATGGAGATAAAGTGGCTTGCTCACGGTCACACAGCTATTAGTAGAGCCAAGATTTGAACACACATTGTCTGACACCATAGCCCACATTCTCTGGAATATACCAAGTAGTGAATCAGAGTTATTCCATGACTATCTTTTTTTTTTTTTTTTTTTGAGGTTTGAAGAGAAGTATAAAGAAGACTAGCTAGAAAGCCTCACATGACCTACATTCTCAAATTGAGTCTGGTAGGACATCAGCTCTATCTAGGTACAAGAAGGCTTGAAGTCCCTGAAAGGCAGGCGGATACTTCATAAACTGCATGTTGCTGGGGCAACAGGAAAGGTTATGAGTGCAGAATAGTGCATATGATGTGAAGAGCCTATACGTGGATCTGTTACCATAGTGTGAGGCTGAGCATGAGACACTCATTGGACACAGTAAGCTTGGCTTTACCACTAATGTTTCCATTTCTCCACAGGAATTACCTCTGGCTCATCCTCCTACCATCCCTCCTCCAGTCTGTCTATGCATGGTTAGCTCACCCTCATTGTCATTCTTTTCTGCACTATCTTGCATTTCCTTAACAATATCAATCTGTGTGCAAGAGCTACATACATGATCACTTTAAAAAGTTGGTTTTTTTTTTCCTCAAGCTGTGGGTAATCTGATTTAATCACATTTTTAAAAGTTACTCTTCAGGGCAAATGGTTTTTTATTAATCTTAGCAATGATGGATAAAAGGTCAGGTATAAAATATTTCCCATCTAGGAAATTGACCTTTAACTTTTAAAAGAGATGTCTAGTGCAGGCATGGCTATAGAGGTCAGTTTGAGAAAATGTCACACCAAATTGCACAGGTCATGGAGTGATCTCCCTGAAAGCACAGGAACAGGAAGAAAGCTGCAGGCTCTTAGCCAGCTTTGAGCTTTTCCTCTTGGGTCCCATGTTATCAGTGGAATGTCATGACATTCAGAACCATGGCTAGCACCATGTCAACTCCTTCATGAAGAGGACAGCTGAGGGGAAAAGATGGTGAGCTAGGAAACCAAGAAGAGTCCATGGGTCAGGAGATCTACAGAGAGGAATGATTAGCTGAGCTCTGACCCTGGAACCCACATAGTGGAGAGAGAGAACTCACTCTTTCAAGTTGTCCTCTGACCTCCACATATTAGTCTACAAGTATAAGCAGATAAATATATATTCATATATATTAATTGCAGTGATCCTCAATCCCTGGAGATGTCTATGTCTCAAGTTCTTGTGTCTTTGGAAGGAATCCACCACAACCATAAATTTCATATCCACCATGTCTTAGTATGCCATATCCCATTCCTCAACTAATTTGAGCCCAGGAAGAGCTATAGCAATGAAAAGATATGCACAGGAAATTCCCAAAACTGTCATGGTTACCTTTTCCTTGGTGCCATGGACGCATAAGATAATACAGGGTCCGAGCAATCGTCTTAGAGAGAGCTTCATATCGGCATGCATGAATGCTGAAATAGTTCACCTTCCTATCTTGCCAAGCCTCCTCCCCCAGTCCACTCTGCCGAAGCCATTTATAGGTGATCAGTTACTAATTCATGACATGATTCAGACAATGACAGAATTTATCCTGCTATAGAAAAGTCCTGTTTTTGGAGCCTTAGGAAGCCAGGAAGTATTCGGGGCTCAAAAGACTAAAGGTAGCATTACAGGTACAGCATGTGAGAACTGTTTGAATATGATGTTTGAAGGATGAGGTCTGACACAGTCAGTGTCGGTCACACTGCTCTGAGATGGCACTTCTTGACTTTATTACTACATTGTAGGGGAGAAATGCAAAGAGGAGGTGTGTTCTTGGCTCTTGAGAATCTCTGATGTGGGTAAAATAATTGGAGAAGTGAGTGTCCATGAGTAACCTAGTGTTTGAGTGTGAGACACCTCCCAAGGCCAGTGGCCTTGTTTTGCAGCCTCTATGTGGCGACTCACTAGCACAGTGGGTCACTTGTGGGAGGACCTTGAAATTTAATAGTCCCTCCCTCCCTCTTATTGAGGGCAGATGCAATGTGATTAACTGCCATGAGTTCTTGCTGCTATGCCTTTCTTTCTCGCTATAACAAACAGTCATTCTTCTTCACCTGTGAGCCAAAATAAAACCTTTCTCCCTCCAGTTGCTTCTTCTAGGTTATTTGGTCACAGCAGCAAGAAAACTAGCTAAGCAGCCTGTAACGAGATAATTTTGTTCCCCACTTATACGCCACAATGGCCTCTGAAAATTCCACTCTATACTCCTGACCCATCTCAACAAGTTTCTTGTTTGGAGACCATTCTCAGTTCATTAAGCTCTTTATAATCAAAGTAAATCTTCTGTAATAAGGACACATGTTAATCCTTTTCAATTTATCCCATGTATTAGCGGTGGCTTCCTCAGTCATAAGCATTTTTTTGATTTGCTTTCATTCTCAGAAGCGTCCCTAACTCTATATTCCTATGGGTCCTTTCATTGTAGCTTCACTTATCATTCTCAGGTCAGATAGGTCCTCTACCTTTTCCCTTACTTGTTTCAAGAAATCTGTTTAAAATTCATGAGATGAGGAGTCCACACAAAGTCTAGACTACCTCTTACATTGATTTGGAAATAATAGAAATATATAAATATACATGTATGTCCAGTCCAAGAAGGTATTCTCTATGGTCAAGCTAAGCACCATTATTTTACAAAAACTTGGTTTTCTTCCTGTGGATGTAAATTACAGAAAAGAGAAGCTGGGTGATCAGCCTTTCATGATCCTACAAAGTTTATCGGCTATGTTTGTCTACCTCTGGTGACATATTCTTCTACTGCATATAATTTTTTATCTATCTTTGCTTCCCCAAGTGGAAATGTTGTGGAATGTATGCATCATTATATTATCTACTCAACTGTGTGTGATAACATGTCTACATGTTAAGTAAAATTATTTTCATTATTATAGATGTTGGAGGGTATGATATGACTATTCAAGTGTTCTACTATAATTTGCTAAATTCTTTTCTTTTATAAAGAACTTATACTACTGTGCCCATGTTTGTATCAAAGTGTGACTATTGATAAGCATGATGCCTCTTGAAGATTTGAGCTCCATTTAACTATTTTTAATATGTAGCAGAATTTTCTTGTAGCTCCTATGTATGTAATGATACTCTCAAATTGGTACGGAGGACTTGGAAGTACCAAGCCTTACCCTACCATGACATTTTATTTGAAGAGCTATAACAGACACTTTTATCCAGATATTTGCCACAGATCTACTCTTCAGTTTTTTGAGGGACAAACTCTAAGCTATTGACCACGTGAGATCACCTTATATTCACTGCCTTTGAGCATAATAAGAGGAGGATGTGAGTTGGAAACAGGAGCAATCAATTTGAGAAGAAACAGGCTGGGGTTTGTCTAAGACCAGAACCAGTGAAAAACATAGATCCTTGGTTAATGCTAATGAGGTTTTAATTCAACTTATCTTTAGCTGTCCTACCATCAAACCTCATATTAAATAAGAGAACAATTTTTTTTTTGTTTATTGTTTCTAGATGGCTTGGATTTTTTTGTTATTGGCTACTGAAAGTATTTTTTAAACAACATTTTCACACAACATATCATAGTCATATTCTTTCCACTTCTTTAAGTCCTCCAAGGACCCTATACCTTAAATACACACACACACACACACAGCATAACAATGACATCATCATCATCAACAACAACCCAAAACAAAATGGAAGAAAACCCTAAAAACTGGAATCCATTTTGTATTGGCCAACTCTTCCCGAGCATGCTTTGGGGTGTAATTGGTATACCTAGTGCCACTCTACTGCTCAACCTGATTTTTCCTCTCCCAGAAACTACTGGTTGTAAATAGCTTCTTGATTGAGGGGTGGGACTTTGTGCCTAAATCCCCTTCTCTGTGCTGGGATTTTCTTCTGCTTTGAGCTAGTGCAGGGAGACTCTAAGAGTCAGAGCTGTTGGGTGACTCCAAGGAAACAGCATCTTCCAGACACAGAGCTGATGCACATATGAAGTCACGGTGACTGTGGCAGCATGCATAAGATCTGTGCTGAAAAAGTATCAGCAAGAACCCAGAACGCCACTGCTGGTAAAGTCTGCTCAGGTAATAGACCCCTCCCATGCTGGATTTTTCTCTTTAGTGCCCAGTAGTCAATGTTCTTGTTTTCTCAAGCGCAGCATCCACCCTGTGGTGCTGTTAACAAATGTAATACATAAGGAAAAGAATTACAAATATTTATGGCTGTAATAACTTCCCACCCCCCAAAAGGGGGCATGGACCACATCATTAGAGAAAATCAACCCAGCATGTGGTATGCTTTTTATTTCTCCCTTGGATTTTAATTCAGATAATGTACATGACTTTCTGGGGATAAGACTCTTCTGCTTGGGGAAACAGGATTTTGTATGGCAGTGATGCTGGAGTGCAGACAGGGGATTCTTTTTTCCTTTTTCCCTTTTCCTTTTGTAATTGATACATTTTGTAACTCATAAATCCCATGGAGGCTTTACAACTGGTACTTGGGGATTCCAGGAGTGACAGTGTTCTGATGGATGTGTGCATCTGAGATACAAGATGCTTCCCTGTGTACACACTATCTATTTTACAACCTGCATTTAGAGGAATCTTTTTGTTCATGGAGTCTTAAGGTTCAACAACAAATGATAACAAAAGGTCTCTTTCTGAAAGATGCACACAGTTCCATGCCATCTGTTCTAGAAAGCTCCCTGAATCCCACTTCCCTTAGGTTGGTTTGAGGCTCTTCCTCTGTATCAGAGTCCCGTGAGATAGTCTTCACTTGGCAACTGTCACATTTAGCTGTGTTCTTGTCTGTCTTTTCCACTGGACCCTGAGGTCCTTTAGACAGACATTGCATATCTGTTTATGTCCCCTGGCCTCTGCGGGGAGCTTGCCACAGAGATAGTTAAATATTTGCTCAGTAACCCTAGATGGTGGATGGGAAAATGGCTTCTCAGCTCAGTGTTCAGATCTGGAAGTTGCCTTTGGATTAGGTCTATCCCTGAGTGAGTGTCTAACTTATACCAGCAACTCGTGAGTCCCCAGGAAAGCTCCTTCCCCTCCCCAACATCATGGCTCTGGTTCTCTCCCCCTAACTGGAGTAAAGTTAGGACTTTTCCCCTCAGAATGTTCCTTGCTCTAAGGGATTCTTTTTCTCTCTAGGAAACAAACAAAAAAAAGCTATAGAAGGAAGAGAAGGAAGGAATATAGAATTTGGGGAATATTTTCCTCTATCCTCACATCAAATTTTAATGGCCATAGTTAATCTTGCTAAGGGGAAGATGGGACATTTCAGAAGTGACTGATACAAGCTTGTGGATCAAGACCATTGTTGGAAGAGTAAGTTGGTAATAAAGGAGGATCCTAGCAGCATTTCCCCTTGTATCTATTGCACCTGTGTGGTGTCATTTGCTGCATTATCACAGGAAGAAATAGCTTTCCAGCTACAGACCCCTTCCCACTTAAACTTCTGGCCTCTGGAACCTTGAGCCACATTACCTCTGCTGTTTGTAACTTTCCCTGACTCTAGCACTCTGCTGTAGTAGCAAGAAGTAGACCAGGACCAGGCCAGATTCTATACCTGAACTAGAGAAGGCTGAGCCTTATAGCCTTAAAGCTCTTGGAATCCAGGGGAGCCAGGCACAATGAAGACACTTTGAGCAACAATCTATATTGGTCATTAAAATAGAAATTTGAGGAAAATGTATGTGTCATAATTCTTCCCATAGAGAACAATCCTAACCTCCTGATGGGTTCTGTTGCATTCGTATCAGAGGACCGTTGGTTCTCAGTGTGATGTTCTACTCCTTAGCTCCCTGTATCCCTGCCCAAATCATCACTGACCGCATGCACAGCCAACATGTATGGAGTGTTCATGTGTTAGTTGGAATAAAATGACCCTTATAGGCTCATAGTGAGTGGGATTATTAGGAGGTGTGGCTTTGCTGGGTGAAGTATGTCACTAGAGGGTGGGCTTTGATGTCTCAGAAGCTCAAGCCAGGTCTAGTGGCTCTTAGTCTCTTCCTGTTGCCTGTAGATCAAGATGCAGAACTCTCAACTACCTCTCCAGCACCATGTCTGCCCGTGATCCTCTTTCAGGGTCTTCACTGAGCTCTCTCAAGCTGGCTGAAGGAGAAGGCAATGGCCTGAGCAGGAACTAACTACTAAGGTATAAGAAGCAGGTGAGGAAGGAGACAGTGCAGAGAGTAGACAAGGTTGGCCAAGAGATGGAGAAACAGAGAAGTGTAGAGCTGAGAGACAGAGAGTGGCCAGGTAGGAGTCACACAGGAGAAAGACAGAAAAGCTTAGAAATTAACCTAGACTTATTATTGAGGCAAGAAAGATCTAGGACTGAGTCCAGTTCCAGAAACAAGCAATGTTCCACCCTCATGGACCTGCATGCCAAGAGAACCCAAGTTTTCCCATAACAACTTTCTAGTGGTCACCTAAAATCACTTTTGACATTTTCCCTGGTAGCCAAACCCATTGATAACCAGTTCCATACCTCTGAAAGACTGAGTATTCACCAATGTTCCTAATATAGCCTTTTTATGCTACTATTGGGTTGAGTGTTTCCCCTGGTGCCCCATAAAACTATTTAGATACTATTTTCTCTCACACCAGCAGCAGCATAGGGCATAGGCTTTTAGGAATCCTGTTTCCCTGTTTCTGCTTTGCCCACTTCTGCCACCTCACCTTCCATTTCAGAAGCTGATTATAGCTGTTCTTGTATTATCCCCCAGAATGCCAATTCCTCACTTAACATGGCTTAGGGTTCTGGCCATTAATGCATTTGGGTTGGAATTCTGAATAACCCAAAGAATACATATATGCTTCCCCTATTACATAAGCACTGTTTTCATTACAAACAAAGAGGAAGACAGGCATTACTTAATGAGGTCTGCTCAGTGTCTTCAGCTCTCAGTGGTGACACTAGCTGAAAGCTGTGTGCTCAATGCCACTAGGGGCAAAGTGTGCCCTGGAGCATGTGACATCTGTAACTGGTAGTCACCAAGTCAATTGCAAATCTTGTCACTTTATCATGTGCTTTATCAACCCCACCACTAGTGCTTTTCCCCTTTCAAGTAAAGGTGACTGGCTGTTACTATCATGTTTGTGCCCAGTATGGTGGCCCCTTTTGGTTTCCTTGTTTACCAACTGTAACTATAATAATTTTCAATGGGGATAAACCCTGACTTCTCTAATGCCCAGAGTCAGGCATCTCCAGGTAGACAGTTGTCCTGACAACACTGTTCCTCTGGGTGCAGTTGTCAGAGTCTTGTGCTGGTGTGCAACATGCAGGCTTACTAGAAGGCACTTGAGCACAGGAGCTGTCAGAGTCACTGAGATGAAGGAAGGAGGCACGCATCAGTGCCCGCAGTCAGACTCGAGCACACTTCAGGCTCTACAATGACACTTTCAGACGTGAATGCATCTCACAGTGGGACAAGGACATTTGTTTAGGACACTAGAACACAATGTTCAAAGAGTGCCGGGACTACACTGGCAATAAATAGAAAAGCCACAAAGCAGCAGGGAAGGGTTGTAGTGTAAGTCTTTTCTCGGAGGTGACTGGGTTGCCACTTTTCCAAAGCATCAGTAGAATGCTTGCCCAGGGCAGGCTTCAAAAGAGCAAGGCAATCATTATTTGAAACAGACAGATGGAAACTCCTAGAAGAGTTTGCACCTTTCCTTATGATTAGAGTGATCTATAACCATACGAAGGCAGGGGCTCTGAACCTCCCATGACTTAAGGTTTTGTTCCCCAAACAAAACTTTATTATGGTACTTATAGTAGATACTGTTGCTGGCTCCCCGCCATGCACTTTCCCCTCCTTTCCCAGTTCTGCAGCAAGCTCTCCTCTAACCCCACTGTAGCAGCCTGACTACTTAGGAAGCAGACTAGTGTTTGGCATTCCCCTGGCCACTGCCACTTAGACAAACTAAAGACAAAAGCACATGCCAGGCCACATCAGAGGCACATGAGCTAAAGTAGTATTGGTGGCTGCCTTGTCATCTCACAGGACACGCCTTCTTGTCTCAGGGGCTCCCACGCCTTGAGTGAGAGAGCTCAGGGGAAAGGAGATAAGGGGCTCGGATGACACTGCAGAGCTCCGTGCCAGCCTCCAGGCACCTTGCAGTAGTAATTCTTAATTCAGAGTAAATTGGAAGTACTTTTAAACTTGTAAAAATCCTAATTGATCTAACACTATTATCATCCTTATTTCACTGATGAAGAAACAGGTTTGAATACAAATGAACTCATCCAACATTAATAAAGTTAGTAAACACTATAAAATCCAAGAATAATTTGACCCAAAGTGCAAAGCCTTCATTGCTCGGATATACAGGATCTTAGAATAATATTTAGAAATCTCACAGTTTACCTTCATGGAGGGAAAGAAAGCTATATCGAGGCAATCCTGTCCTCTGCCAACTTAGAAAATAGATTACTATGCAGGGTGGATTGCGTTTAAAATTAATTTTGTCTCACTTTTTATTTGGTTCCCTCCTGAGTGCTACATGGAAGCCTATGTGCAGAGTAGGCACTATGAGTGTGTTTATTAAATAAGACACCTCCAGTTCCCCAGTGGATGTGGCTCTTTAACAATAAAAAACCCTTCATGTCTCTGGATCACTTCCTGTACCTGGAAATGCTAGCACATGGAGATAAGTCAGACATTTCTATCTAATAATGTACCTACAGTCCCATTGTTTGCAGAACTGATGACTAATGGTTAGATCAGGTCATGTGGCCTGAGAGGTTTCTGATGATCTCTCAGGAACAAACATCCCATTCAGGATTTTCCAGAACTGTTTTTCCAGGCACCGGGTGCTAACTTCTGCATGGACCGGCCCCCAATACCACTTCTTTTTGAACACCCAGGTTCTTGAGCAACTTGAGCTGCCATCACTGGTCCTGACCTTGCCCCCTGTCTCTCCACAGTCCAGAAACCCATCTCACCCTTCATCTTGCTTCTTTTTGACCCTTCATTAGGTTGCATGGCCCCTTAGCTACTTCCTGGATCATGTGATTGCCTCTAGCCAAGACATCCTGGGATTGCCCTGGAGTTGCCTTATCACAGGTTGATCAGAGCATCTGGCGTCAGGATGCAGGGCTCTTTCATTTCGTGTAGTTCACTTTGGACAGGTTGGTGAATGCTCTGTACCTCCCTGCTCTCACTGCAGACAGGGAGAGTCAGTTTCTCCAGCATGTAGGTTCTATATGATTCGCCAGGTTCATGGTGAATGAGCTGCTCACCTCTGAACATCAAGATTGATAACCGCACAGCTTGCACATCATCAGCACAGGAGGTCCCGACTTTCATGTAGTAAGCAATTAAATCGAGATCTTATCGTGGAAAAAAGATGTGGTCTCTTAACGTTTCCATTTCAAGTTTCAGAAGTAGAAGTCACCGTGCAGCGTCCCACAAAGCTGGAAAGCCTTTGGTAACTATAAAGGAGGGTACAGTTGGACTTTTAAGACAATCCCCAACACAGGCTCCTTTCTTTAACCACAAACCTTGAGTCAGTGAGAATAACAACAAGCTATACAGGATTTAAAGGAGAGGAGTTCCCAAGATTTGTTATGCACGTGCTATATATTTGGGTCCCCATTGGTCTTGAGGAAGTCCAAGCAGATAGATTTTTCTGTTTTGCAAATAAAAAGCACCAAGGCCATCCAGGCTGCTGGTGACCCATAACTTAGTTGGTCACTGGCAGACCTGATTCAGGAATTAGTAACCAGAGGCCACCAGACTGGAGTGCCTTTTGTAATATGGCATGCTCACTGCATAGACTGGGTCATTTGGAAGAAGCCAGCCCAAATCTCTGACCTCAAATGCTGTCCTGAGGTCTTGTCTTTGTATCTAAGGTTACAGTATGAAACCAAGGCTTGCAGTCACTTGAAGTGACTTATTAAAAGAGTCCTCCCAGAAGATCCCCTGAATATGTATTGCCAGTGGCTCGTTTGGGGGATTAATTTCTTGTTTATTCTCTAGCAGTTTTCTACATGTATATGATGGGTGGTAGTCTCTCATACCTTCTTTTTCCTCCTCTCATCCCATGCTTTCTCCTGCTGAATGACACACACTTTCAATAAACAGTGCAAGAAGAGAGGGCCATTTAGACTTATGTAATCCCGTATACTTAGCATTTCTTTCCCATAATTCATAGAGATTTTTGTTGTTGGTACATGCATTTGTTCTGAGGGCTAGTTTTATTATTAGGGGCTTTTGTTTATAAAGAGGTTCAATGATTGGGGAAATCACTGAAACATTCAAAAGGAGAATAAGACGGCTAATAATTTACTGCATTATGAGTCTGCCTAACAGGAAGAATTTACTCTCTTGAATTCTCGTGAAGTCTTCACAGTGAGGCAATTTCCCCATCAGCAACCCCAACTGACTGTCTCCTTGGCATTATTTTGTGGCAGGTGTTTCACAATCACAGGGAGTTTGAAACTTAAAGTATAATGATAGGGATCCGAGGTGTCTCTTTAAAAAGCTGAGTGGGGTAACGATTTAGCAACGCCTCCACTGAGTGAAATGAAATATTAACTTCACAGACACAATGACAGATTAGACTATCATCCATCTCTAAGGCGATTACAGCAACTGATCACACATTAGTGCCACCCTTGGGAAATGTGTGACACTCCTCCCCCACTAATAGTCACCCCTCACTTAGGGATTTGTGGAGTACTTGTTAGCATCCCTCTGCATCTCTGAAAGATCTGAGCTACATCCCAGTAAAATTTGCACACAATTAAAAATGACATACAATTGAGAGGCATCGTGGTGACAGGGACTCCAAGAAACAGCAAACAAGGAAGACAAATGGGGTCTTCATGGAAAAGAAGAATAACTTTGAAAAGAGTAAGGGGTTGTTTAGCAAGAGCTTGTCTGTGTTTGCACCACGGTAGTCCTCTGTCTGGCAAGTGCTATTGGAGCTGGACCTGATCTCAATTCTACACTGAGGCTCACTCAAGTTCAAGCAGCTACCATTGATAGAACTGACACCTCGGTTTTCCTTTGGGATTTGATGATCTCAGATGTATGTGAGATTCCTCTCCCTGCCCTGACTTCAGGTGTGGGATTTGCTCCCTTTAGGCCACTGCTCACACCCCAAATGCAATCATATATAATGTTCCCTTGCCCGTCTCCCTGCTAGGTGTGAAGAATAAAGGTAGGTTTCCTTTATCACTACAGTCTGCATCCCAGCACAGAGAACACCCAGGCTGAGCTGGCACACAGTAAGTATCCAATCTACTGAAGGAAGAAATAGAATATGTATAAAATCTTCAGCTTCCTTCACAACCAGAGCCAGGTGAAAGCATCCACCTTGAAAATCTGTCTTGAAACTGCTCCTCACACCTGGGATGTGACTGCTGACACACACAGCCCTAGCTTGGGATACTATTTAGGAAGCCCCAGGGAAGGGAATTTGCTACAAGGTTTCCCATTCTCCGGAAATGACCACTTAGTGGATCCACCCCAGGACCTTTGAACCTTCTAATCTCCCTTTAGTAATCAGAAATCCCCGTCCTAACAAGGGCCAGAGCCAGGGAACAACAGAAGGCCTTGCATTTGACAAATGCAGAAGACAAAACAAGCCACATTTCTGAGAGGATAATAGCACCTACATGAACAAATAAACATTTTCATAATTTGTCTACTAATTAAAATAGCAAATACAATCAAATTCAATTAACAAGGATTGGTCTATGGGGCTTTAAATCAGAGGAGCCTGGTTGATTGCTCGGGAGTCATTAATTAGGCCAGACGCGATTCCTCCCAAGCAAACCCTGGTGGCATTCACCTTGCTCAATTACAGGCTTCATGTCTGCCTGGGAGAGCCCAGGTGTATGGGGAGCTGGACTTCCAGACTTGGATGTGAGGACTTCCCAGGGTTCTGCAGGTGCTTTCTTTCATTCACGTAGGTCCCAGATGGCTGCCAAGCCTCCTCATGAAATCTATGTGATTGCAAGAAGGCTCCACGATGGCTCATGAAGACTGCCTTCCCTGATCCCCACCTCTTCTCTCCTCAGCAGTGACTCGTTTGTCCTATGCATCTTGGCCCTGCTCTGTAGTGTCTACATCCTTTGAGCCACTCTAATTTCCTTGGCATAGGCTGGAAGTGGACTGGCCATCATCTAACTGTGGTCGGGGAGGTTGAGTTCAACCATGGGTTCTCTCACGGATAGTGTTCTGTGCTTCATTCATTCCAAAGATTGCCAGGCTTATCCTCGGGGACATGTTCTGGTTTCCTTTGGGAGATACACATTTCTAATGCCCTGAGCCTGAGCAGGCACAGTCCCAACAAATGGATGTGCTGTAAGAACAGAGAGGGGTAGGACCCATGGCCAATGGAAAAGCACCATGGTGGTCATGCGTTCTGAGAGATCCTGAGAGATCTGATCATGACCCACTGAGTTCTGAGAGATCCTGGCTTCAATAAAAGGCCAGACATTTAGATCCTCGAGCAAAAGACTGAGGTTTTGGTCTTACTTTGTGTTTTCAGATAGAATTATTGAAGGAAAAATAAAAACATCAATTGAGTGATGCTGCAAGCTATCCCTGCTCCTGTCTGCACGGTCCTGTGTGCCTGAGAGACTGCATGGCAAGAGCTACACAATATGTTGCTCTCTTTCAGACTTAGAGGGCGTGTCAGACAGAAGGCTTAATAAGTAATAAACACAATGTCTGGATTCTGAGGATGACATGGCATCTTCCCCAAGCCAGTGGCCTTGGATTCGAACCACAATTCCAGGAGCAACTGCATCCTGAAAAGGGAACAGCAGTTGAGGAAGGTGTGTGTGTGTGTGTGTGTGTGTGTGTGTGTGTGTGTGTGTTGGATATTTTCTTCATTTACATTTCAAATGCTATCCCCAAAGTCCCCTATACCCTCCCCCTGTCCTGATCCCCTACCCACTCACTTCCACTTCTTTGCCCTGGAGTTCCCCTGTACTGGGGCATATAAAGTTTGCAAGACCAAGGGGCCTCTCTTCCCAATGATGACCGACTAGGCCATCTTCTGCTATATATGCAGCTAGAGACATGAGCTCTGGGATACACACTCTCTTAGGAACGTGGCTTTGTCAGCACTAAGTTCTTTTCTCAAAGGGAAGATGAAGTAAGAACAAAATGCCTCATGGGATTGTTGCAAGGGTTCTGTGAGACAGTGTGGGAGAATGTCCACAGCCTGTTCCCTGACGGTGTGTGCCCTTTGAGTGGCAGCATTTATTGTCCCAGTAGCTCAAAGCACTCTTTAAACTCACCTTAAACCTCGCTGCACTAGGCACTCTATTCACTTGGCCCTGCAGCCACCAGACAATTGGGATTGGAATGGGCAAAAGGGTAAGGGGCAACCCCTTGCCATCCATTCTACATCGATCTGCCCTCGATATTCTCAGACTGAAAGAGGTCACCCTTTGAAAGGCGAGGTGACCAATGGCAGGGAGAGTTGCCAGTGCCCGCCTGTGATTTGGAGATCAGTGCTCTCTGCGGTGTGTTGCAAAGCCATTATGTTGTCTAGACTTTTTACCAATGACACACTTCACATTGTGAGTGTTGAAATAGCTTCCGAGTGCCCGAGACAGATGCACTTGAAAGCTGTAAAAGCTGTGCTGTCAGTCTCCCAGTCTCTCACCCCTGCAATCATGACTTCCCTTTGCTACAACTTTATAACCCATTTGTGCCTCTTCCCAAGAGCTGACTACACTGCTACCAATTCAGGCGTCCTTGCCTCTCCTCTGCTCTCAGCCTTTCAGTTGTAATTTGTCATATAATCCCATATAACACTGCTTGCTCCATTGACCTGCCATCTCATCTGGGGAAACTTTTAGGAGGCTCCTCCCTGAAACAGAAAGGAGTCTTCATCTTTTGGCCTCTTGGGCACTGGGCTGTGTGGATAGTAGAAAGACAAGTAGAGTAGACTTTGGCATTAGAAAACATAGCACCCAGTCAGATGTGGTGGTGGATGGTTACAATCCCAACACTTGGGAGGTGGAGACAGGCGTACATTGAGTGCTAGAGTCACATGGACTACATTGCAAGGTCCTGTCTCTAAAGCCATCAATCCAAACCACAACAAAACAAAAACAAAAGCCCTATACCCATCATCCCTTGCCATGTCATCCAGGCCTTCCCAGTATTTCTGAGTCTCAGGTTTCCTTATTTGTAGAAGGAACTAGCACCCCACCCCACCACACACACACACACACACACACACACACACACACACACACACACACACACACACACACTTGCAGGGTCAGCTCAGGAGATCAAGTAACACAGTGTCTGGAATGCACAGCAGTTTGAGGAAGGATTCTAAAGTCATCTGTTGCCTTTGTTCCCTGGCTCTTCTGTTGGGGCTCAGGTTCTGGGCATCTGATTTATCCGTTCTGGTCAATGCACCACCTAGAACCACAAAGGCCCAGGATTTGATTCACTGAATATACCTATCTCCCCCTTTCCTCCTCCAGAATCCTCTCGTTGCTTCTCTAAAGTCTCTTCTTTATGTTAAAAAGTAAACTAGCAAATACCCCAGCTAACACAAACTAGAAATTGCCCAGGACTAGGGTGGAGACCTTTAGAATCGAGCTAACCAATAATCCAATTGCCAAAAATGTCAACTCATAAAAGGTTTTGCTCTTGATTTTCAAAACAAATGCAAATTGCCTGCCTCTTTTTCCTATGTAGTCCCTGCCAGGGTTTAAAAGCAAGGCAAAGCAAACCATGTTTCTCCTCAACCCGGGTTTTTTCTTTGGCCCCAATTAATTACCACACCATCATGCTTTTAAGAGTTCACTTCACCACTGCACTGATTGCAGCACACCAGCTTCTCCCTCCTCCTGATGATGTTCACAACAAAATGGAAAGAGAGGCCCTGAGGTGGCCAGCTTGCATATATATATTTTATTATTTTAAAAGGGCTTAAATTGCTCTTGCATACTCCCAATGTAGAGTGATTGCTTCAAAGGAGCTCACAGTTCGAACTCCACAGAACATTATAAAGGGAAGGTGATTGCCAGGCTGTCAACATAGCTTGCTCCATCCCCCGGGAGAGAACACTATGGAAAGAAAATTCAAGAGAAGAAAAGGTTCAACTTCACACATTCCATAGTGATGGAAGGGGGTCAAAGGTTAAGGCTGACAAGTGAATTGCTAAGTGGCTGCTGCTCAAGTCAGTGCCATCAGGAAAGTCACAGGGAAGGGCTTATATTGTATAGCAGGAATCTGCTTTGCAAAGCCATGGCCACCTGGTGACCTGAAACCAATTATTTGTTAGGAAAAAGCACAGGGCATACAGCTACCAAGAGGAGACTCCAGTTTTACATCCTAATGAAACTCCTGGCTCTCTCATCAAAAAAAAAAAAAAAAAAAAATCAATGTTGGTATGGCTTCCAGGCATTTGGAGAAGACATCCATTTATGCACTTCCTGGGAAAGGCGGGAAGCCCTGGGAGTTGAGATGAATCAAGAGCTGCAGAGCTGGGCTTGATTGGATTACCTCTAATTGGGTGACTCTAATGAGAATTAACAACGCTGAGAACACACACAGTGGAGGAACTGGAGCAGCCTTCATAACCCGAGACACAACGGAAGATAAGACACTGTGCTCCTGGCTGCTTCCAAAACAATGTTGGCTCTTGGGTCCTGGGCACAAGGCAGCAGTGGAAATCTTGGCTACACTCACTAGCTCTGTGCTGGGTTGAGTCACTTCCCTGTCCCTTACTGACCTCCTCCGCAGGATTAAAGTCGCTAAAGTACAGCAAATTCCATTGGGTTACAAGAATATTCCATGAATTATCCACACATGGAACTCTTTGGATAATGCCTTGAACATTGTAAGTACTGGTGCTTTCACCTGCAGTCCTTGCTGCTATTAGTTTACATACCATTTCATCATATAGTCATGCAAAGAATATTAACAAGGAATTACTAATGTTCTCAAATTTAAGCTGGGTATATTTAGTTGTGTTAGTCTGTGTGGGACAGTGGGTGTGGAAGAATAAAGGGAGTGGGAGAAAACCCGTGTCCCACCAGAGTTCTGGTGCTCTGTGTGGGTGGATGCAGAGGATTGTGCATGCTTTCTAAGAGGCCCAAGGTGGGTCTGGCTGTGGAAAGCTACGGACCCAGCTCTCGGGGGTGGACAAGGGGCAGTCCTAGGTCTCTGGGCCTCATGCAGGCCAGAGATAACAGGTTTTCAGTCTCGGGCATCTCAGACACCGTTGGACACTGTGGAAGAGCTGAGAACAAAATGGGGTCCCCATGGGGTGGCTTGGTCAGCCTTGGGGCCAATGGGAGGAGAGGGCAGGGAGAGAAGGGGCGCTGGGTGGCTCCCACATAGGTCAGAGTCCTTGATCTGGTCCATGGCTGGAGTGCAGGAAGACCTCCTGGCGGGAGGTTAGAAGAGGCACTTTTGGGGAAAGCCTATCCCATCCTTCAAGCATGGTGGGCCTTGATGTGCAGAGACAGTCTATGGTTTTAGGGCTTTATTGTCAAAAGGCAAGGAGAAAGAGAGAAGGTAGAAAGAGGGAGAGAGGCTGGCCATAGCCATGTGGAGAGAGTGAGGAAGGGAGTGAGAGAAGGAGGGCTGGAGAGTAAAAAAGGTGAGAGCTTAAAGAGAGAGAGAGGAGGGGCCAAGCAGCTCCTTTTAGAGTGGGCTGGGATACCTTACTGTTGTCAGGTAACTGTGGAGAGGAACATACCTGGTTATTGTCAGGTAACTGTGGGGGTGGAGTCTAGCCAGAATGTCAGAAGCCTGGGACATTGTCTGCATGACTTATAGTCACAGAATTATGGGGACTCTGTGGTGTCAGGCACCTGTCTCTGGGAACATGGCTCACTGTTCCGTCCCTTGTAGAGTTTTCTACTAGGCCTCTACTGGGTCATAGGAGCAAACCTCATTCAACCAAAGCAGGCTGCCTTTCATGGCCTCACAAGCCTGGGTTCAACAGCTTCTCATGACTTTATTTTTTTACAGTTTTTTGGGTTTTGGCGGGTTGGGGGAGGGGGATATGCAGGCATACACATGCCATGGCATGTATGTAGAAGAAGACACTCTCAGGTATCAATCACATCTTGCCTCCCATTGTGTGTGACATAGAATCTCTTGTTCCCCACTGTGTACACCAGGTTACCTGGCTTACAAGCTTTAGGCTACTCTCCTGTCTCTGTCTCCCATTTCATCTTAATGGCTAGGGTCCCAGGTGTATTTTACCCCCCTGGGCTTTCCATGGGTTCTGGGACTCAAATGCAGGTCCTCATACCTACATGACATGGGCTTTGATTTTACCCTTTGAACCCTCCCTCTCCAAATTCTTTTTACTATTTTAAAACAAAGACTCCACTAGCTCCCAGTCATGCCTGCTGGCCTGGTTCCTCCCTCTGCATTGGCAACACTAGCCTTCCTCTCAACTGCTCCCAGTGTTTCACAGAACCTCTTTATAGGCTATTCCTTTGGCCTGGGATGCTCCTGGAGGGTATAATCAACATCTAATTTTGTTTATTCTTGAGGCCAGTATGGGTTTATAGTAGGTACACAGTTAATATTCATTAAACTCATTGAAATAAATGAGTTAAAGTTTAAGAATATCACTATAAATAACAAAAGAGTGAATATAAGAGCTAATTTTATTTGGTGCTAGGTGTGGCTCAACAGCCATGTCTTAAAACACTTTTCTTACATCATCTTGTATCTATTCTGCATATTAAGATAGGAAAGGCAAGGCCTGCTGGTCCTGGCATAGGTCTAAGGGGTTGGGGAGGAAGGAAGAGGAGTGTACTGGCTATTTTTGTGTCAACTTGACACAGCTGGGGTTATCACAGAGAAAGGAACTTCAGTTGAGGAAATGCCTCCATGAGATCCAACTGTAAGGCATTTTCTCAATTAGTGATCAAGGGGGAAAGGCCCCTTGTGGGTGGGACCATCCCTGGGCTGGTATTCTTGGGTTCTATAAGAGAGCAGGCTGAGCAAGCCAAGGGAGGCAAGCCAGTAAAGAACATCCCTCCATGGCCTCTGTATCAGCTCCTGCTCCCTGACCTGTCTGAGTTCCAGTCCTGACTTCCTTTGGTGATGAACAGCAGCATGGAAGTGTAAGCCGAATAAACCCTTTCCTCCCCAACTTGCTTCTTGGTCATGATGTTTGTGCAGGAATAGAAACCCTGACTAAGACAAATTGGTACCAGGAGTGGGGTATTCCTGTGACAACCTGACCATGTTTTGGGGAGGACTGTGGAAGGACTTTGGAACGTTGGGCTTGAAGATCCATTCGTTGTTAAGAGCTCTGTCAGATGTTGTGTAGGAGCTTGGAAGATAATGTTGAGAACAGTGCAGAAGATGGAGGTCTGGTTTGTGAAATTTCAGAGGGAAAATTAAAGACTCTTTTCAGGGCCGTTGCTGTTTTGATTGTGAAGATTTTGTAGTTCTGGTTAGCTGGGGCTGAAGAATCAGCTGTGATTAACAAGATACCAGAACTACTAAAGCAAAAACTTTGCATTACTGGGACTATTGATGCTGGTTAGCTGGAGCTAAGAAATTAGCGGTGATTAAGAAGAGACCAGCATCGTTGAGGTGACATCTTCTGGGAAGTGTTTTCTGAAAGCACAAAGAGGCTGTGTTCCAGAGATAGGCAAGGTTGTACTCCTTCTGCAGCGGGACTTGGTAATGTGTAAGGGTCACCCAGGTGGTACTGGTTTTGAAGGCATGAAGGGGTCATGCAGAGCAGCTGAGGCTAAGCACTGTGAGAGGCCATGGAAGGCCATTGGTGAAGGTGCAGCCTCAGTTGTAATTGAAGGCCCAGGACTGAAGGGGTCATGCAGTGTTTTGGAGATGCCAGTACCATGAGATGACCACCAAGAGCAGCAGCAGCAGTGGAGTACAGGCATCTGGAGCCCAGAGGACGACGTGTGTGCTACAAAGGGCATGGCTGGAGAAGTGACCCAAGCCCTTGGAGGAGCCCAGAAGATCGTGAGTTGGATCCCAGACATTGGATGGTTGGAGATTGATTTTTGCTTTGATTGTGACTGTGCCCTGATATTTTCCCTCTTGAAGGAAGAAACTGTTTTAGTGGAGCCCACAGTTAAGAGACTTTTAATTGTAAAAAGACTTTGGATTTTAAAAGAGATGGATATTTTAAAGAGACTGAAATTTTAAGAATATGTAAAGACTGTGGGACTTTTAAAGTTATTTAGATCTTGGGGATAAGAATGTAAGGGTTGAGGCTTACTAGTGATGTGTTTGTGTGTCAAGTTGACAAGGGGTCAATTGTACTGGCTATTTTTGTGTCAACTTGACACAGCTGGAGTTATCACAGAGAAAGGAACTTCAGTTGAGGAAATGCCTCCATGAGATCCAACTGTAAGGCATTTTCTCAATTAGTGATCAAGGGGGAAAGGCCCCTTGTGGGTGGGACCATCCCTGGGCTGGTATTCTTGGGTTCTATAAGAGAGCAGGCTGAGCAAGCCAAGGGAGGCAAGCCAGTAAAGAACATCCCTCCATGGCCTCTGTATCAGCTCCTGCTCCCTGACCTGTCTGAGTTCCAGTCCTGACTTCCTTTGGTGATGAACAGCAGCATGGAAGTGTAAGCCGAATAAACCCTTTCCTCCCCAACTTGCTTCTTGGTCATGATGTTTGTGCAGGAATAGAAACCCTGACTAAGACAAGGAGGAAGAAGAAGATGAAAGAGACCTGGTAGCAGAAGATGGAAGTCAGAACACTTGATGGAGGAGATGAGAGGAAACCTCAGTAGGAAGGCAGGATGGCACTTTGAGTGTATCTGCAGACATTTGCAGTGGCCTCATACAGAAGCCCAGCATGAGGGCTGAAGGACCAGCAGGAATCATCTGCAGGAAATGTGTGGAACATTTCAGAAAAGGGAAGCAACAGAACCAGAATTGGGACAAGGGAACAAAGAAAAAAAGGGAGAAGGGAGATCGGGATGGGGATTGGTGGAGGCCGGGAGGGCATGGGCCAGCTGCTCTGCTATCTGGTAGCCTCAGAGTGGACAGCTCTGAGTAATATATAGTTCCTATTCGCATCTGAGTCTTAATGGAATGGTGTCAGGCAGAGAGTAGGGAAAACAGATAGGCAATTGTTCCTTTTCCACAGAGGGAATGGGTGCTCAATCCTGATCTCGTCAAGCAAGACATCAAATGTAGATTCTACTCAGTCAAACTCTGCTTATGTCTGGGTATGAAAATAGGGAGGCCATCTGGGCTGGTTTGGGGTACACACATAATGAGGTAGCACTCTGTTTCCAAGTGTACTTTGGGAAAGAATCCTCTACTATCTTATTACCTTGCATAATTGGGTATGTATGCATGTTTCTACCTGGCTGGGCCTTCAGAGAGATGCCTTCCCTAGAATGCCTGCTAAGCCATGACTCCCTATAGCATGCTCCCAGTATTCTGTACTTCTCTGTATCTCCTTATCAAGACTAGTTCAGATGATTGGTTATTTGATAATGTACTTAATGTCTGATTCTCTTGCCTGACTAATTCTGAGAGAATAGGAATCTAATGAAATGCAGCCAAGCACATGCATTGTGCTCAGTAAACACCTGTTGAATAAATGAATGAACAAATGAATGATGGATGCGACTATGGCTCAAAGATCACACAGCTAGCGAAATGCTGAATCAGCGCATCAGCGTTCAAATCATCTGCTCTGTGGAGGCTTCAGAGCAGACACATTAGGAAACAATTCTTAAAGGGAAATGAACATGTCCTGGGATCCACAGCAGAGCTACTCTCAGGAGGCAGAGGGGTGGGAAAAGCCATGAAGGTATTAGCAGGGGGGATAGGAAAAGGAAAGAAGGTATTCTAGTATGTCAACGAATGTGGTTTTGTTGAAGATTTTGGGAAGCTGCATAGGACAGGAATGCCAAGCATGCTTCTGAAATGTTAGACATTGTTTAATAATTTGGCATTGTATAATGAACCGTTTCTGTCAGCATGGAACATCCAGCCCTCCAGTTGGCTGAGAAAAGAGCAGGGCTGGTTCTGAAAAAAAAAATCACCAGATCTCTTGGGCAGGCTAACTAATCTAATTTTAATGTATACCACAATGCCTTGGAGTTGGGTTTATTCATTTCAAATGTGCCTGCTAGAATTGGTTAGGTAGTGTCTCCCATAGGACACACATCCTTCACAGGCATGACATGCAGATTTCTTAGGAGCTAAAAGGAAGCCCAGGAAGCACTTCAGAGGGCGTGGACTGGCCAGAATCACTTAGGGCAACCCACTTACTGGGTGCTGAAACCAGGGGACTCTCTTGTTCTAAATGGTACTTTCTGAACTCATATCCTTCTCTGTGATTTCCACCTGCACTGTGATTGATCTCACTTGCCCCAGTCCTAATATCTTACATGGAGTAGATCTGGCCTGGCCACCTAAGATCCTCTGGCCCTAAGTCTGCACTATTGTGTCTTCCTCCTGAACTGACATCAGTACTATACCACTGTTATAGAGTTACAGGGTTTCTGTAGTTTTTTTGTTGGAACCAAGAGTCAATTCTGAGTTGGTCTAAAAGGCTGGACATCATGTGTGTGTTATCTAGCTTCTCATCACTATGACAAATACCCAAGGGAAATAATTCTAAAGGAAGAAAAATTTGTTTTGACTCATTGTCTCAATATTTTCCATCCAAGGTCTCTTAGGTTGATAGCTTTTGTCTGAGGCCAGGCAGAACCCCATGATGACATTAGTGTATAGCAGAGATGCTCATCTTTGGTGGCCAGGATGTAGTGAGTAACCAGCTTGTTAAAGTCAGGCTCTACTTCTGAAAAGTTTCCCTTACTACCTCTAATGCTATAAAGTTATGAATCGGTTAGTGATCAATCCTTTGATTGGGTCAGACCCCTCATGATCAGATAACTTCAGCATTCATCAGCTGAGTACCAGGTCTTCAGAGCATGAAACTTTATCAAATCCACATTGTATGTAAAGATTAACATATACATAGTAGTTGTGAATCAATCTACTATTGCTGTATTTTTCAATATGTTAGAAGCCCCCAAATAGAAACATCCTTAGATCACATGAATGATAAAAGAAACAATATTAATAAACTAGGATCTGGTTACCCTACGGGAGTTAATTTCAACAAAGAAATGGATGAATGGGAAGAATTGATAAAAGAAGGGAAGCTATCAGCCAATTAGAGGCATTGTATAGGTTTTCACTGTAGACAACGTCTTTAGTGTGGAAGCCATAGCCCCAGGAACATGCTTAAACATGCTGTCTCCAAAGTCCATCAGACTGTTGGACATTAATATGTACCATGCACATTATGTCAAATCCTGAAAGGAATACCTGGACTAGAGATTAGTAGATGGGGTTGTTTTGGTCTGTGTAGATCGGAAAGGCAAGATATTACAGTGCAAATAGTCACTTTCTATACCCCTCCACAAAGAGACAGAACACGGGGTTGTGAGACCTCAGAAGGAAAAGCCAGGAAGGCAGAAGGTGGGAGTAGCTCTACATCTGTAAGGTTTGCAGCAGGGAGCTAGTTAGCAAGGATCTGGGAAGAGTCCTAGGGGCCATGGGCTATGAGTTACTCAGAGTTGTTCCCATAGAAACAACAGACATGATGAAAAAAAGAAGAAAAAGAAATAAAAATTAAAAAAGAAAAACCACAAGAAAACCCAAACATATCCTGGATCACCAGATACAGAATGCCTTGAATACACAGAAAACCACTTCAGTGAGTGAGGTGTGAACTGACTGGCGCTGCAACAGTGTGAGGTACTGAGACCAGCACCTCTGAGCAGTGATGGGGTCTGTGTCTGAAGCATACAGAGTAGTCCTGGCCAAGCAAGCTCTGTATAAAATAGTAGACCCAAGGAGCCAGGGACAGAACCTGGTGGGGAGCTCCCAGGTGGCAGACACTATTCTGCTCACATTCATTTTCTCTATGTCTCAGATCCTGTGAATCAGGTTCACAGTCACACCCATTTACAGCAGGAGAAGCCATGACTCAAGTTCAGAACGTGCCCAGGTGCACAAAGCAAAACCAGGGTTGTGTTGCCATAGAACTGTTTTCCTGTGGCCATGTTTCTGTCCTTCTAGGATCATGCCAGCGGGTGGGAGAAGAGTTACATTCTCCAGTGAGAGGGGATAGAGAGGCTGTGTTATAAAGGGCAGCAGGTAGGGGAGCCACCCTTCATGGTATTTGATTAATAGGTTTGAAAGCTGCTGCTGAGAGCTGTGTGAGTTAGAGAGACACCCACGACCATCCTATACAATGTCAGCATCCTAGAAGCCCAGTTCACAGAATGAAAGCTATGATTACATGGGGCAAGGGCAATTGGAAGGCCATTAGACCTTAAGGAACATGTCGGGTCTGGAGATATATGGACAGAAAGAGAGCTCTATGTGGGCTTGAGGCGCCACATTTGAGCCCTGGCTGATGGAATGACTAGAATACATGGTTTGTCCTTAGTCAGAGAAAAGAGACGAACATCTTAAACATCATTCCTTTTCCCATTATAGCACATGATGACTGCAAAACATCCTTAAAGATCGAGAAGCCTTCGAGAAAATGAAAATGTTATCTATCTATTTCTTGGGTCTATTTTTCCAGACTTTGTTCTATGTAGGTTTTTTTTAATAAAGTGCACTGTGATTGGATTGTATATAAAATCTCAAGCCTTGACTTGTTATACTGAACAAAATATTTGTTTTGTGACATATTTCACAACATTCTGGGTTTCCATGGCTGCCTAGTACTCTCTGAAGGGCTCTCAAGTTCTTCTTTGGCTCTGTGAGCATGCCAAGTGATGCTGAAAAATGTGGACCATGGCTCTGTGGGAAAAAGAGGTGAATTCCCTAAGGTCCCCTTGGGTTCCTTTTGGTTCCCAAGAGTTGCCATAGCCTAGATCTTGTTAGCTGAACATGGCTTTCTTTCCTCCTTCTGTCTGAATGCCTTCCTAGAAGTGATGCTGAACAGATGACAGCAGCATTATAGATTCTTCCAGAAGTAAGAGACATGAAATACCCACCCCTGTCACACTATGAATACAGCAAACAAAGAGTTACAGAAAGCACAAGTGGCAGCAGAGTTCAGAGGTGCCTACTTTAGGTTTCTGGAAATAATAAGAAATACAGTTTCTATGTTTAAAATTACATTTATTTATTTATATTTTGTTATGCCATTGGACTAAGGACCCAGGTTTACAGAGCTCCAACATTTAGATTATCTATGATGAGAAAGAAAGATGAGTGCTTTTTGGTTAGCCCCAGTTATCAGACAACACAGAGCAATGCCGTTCCTTGTAGTTTATGCTGCTGTTTCAGCTTCCCACTAGCAGAGCACCTCGCTCACACACACTGCTTTCTGAGTAGGACAAGATCGCTTCAGTGAATCTATCCGACTGCTCTTGGGAGGCAGTGTTCTGGTTGCCATTTCAGAGAAAATGGGAAGGAGGTGCAGAGAACAAAGTACAATGCTTAAAGCCACAGAGAAACAGTGTCAATGCTGCAGACTTCTTTGGTCTCTAGACTCCATATTCGTAAAGTGTCCCAACCACAAGCCTCATCCTATGAACAAAATGGCTGTACTGAAGTCCTGAGTAAGAGACATAGCCAAGCTTGCTTACCTCAGGACCCTTGGGGGGTCTCTTTGGGGGGGTCAAAGATTTTGGACATGTTTTATAGTCAGTTCTACAAACCATCACTACTTGGTTTGACCTAATGACTTTCACCTGGGAACATCTTAAATTTTGCTGGCAAAACCACCACCACCACCACCACCACCACCACCACCACCACCACCACCAAAACCAGAAACAACAACAACAACAACAACAAATAGTGTTTTAAAACTGTAAAGACCTCAGCCTTTGGAGGGTGTTTTTGTAATCACACTCAGAAAAGGCCTGGAAGGATTATTTAGGTTAGGTATTATATATCCTTTAAAATATAAAATGTCTAAAGGTCACCAGATTGGGCAGGGGCAGAGATGAGCCTTCACCTTGACCTTGAGTTGGGGTCCAGCCAGTCAAGTCCTAGTGGACCATGTACTGGGCAATCCACCCTCCTATGGGGCACCTGGAGAGGCAGGAGACACAGACCCCTCAGGGTGAGACCTGCATTGGATTTTCTCCGCTCCCCAAGTCTAGAGGTGTGAGTGCTACCAAGTCATCAGGTAAGACATAGGAGCTGACAGCTGGGGCTGGAGAGATGGCTCGGTGGTTACCAGGTCTTTTTCTTGCAGAGCATGGGGTTCAGTTCTCAGAACCCACGCATAGCGTCTCACAACTATCTCCCAAGTCCAGCTCCAGGGGATCCAGCCCCCTCTGTGACATTGTCCAGGTGTACATATACACATGCAGGCAGACTCTCATACACTTAAAATAAAAATAAACAGATTTTTTAAAAGCTGATATGTGCTTGTGTACTTGTTTCCTCTAACAACAGTTAAAGCTTAAACTGTGTACCTGAAATCGCAACTCGGTCAAACTCGGATGCTTCAGGTTTGCATTCTCCTTCCAATCTGCCTTGCCCTTCTCCACCTCTGTTTGTCTGCTATAGTAGAACCAGCTTCTCTTTGCTCTCTCCGCTCGCCTTCCTACCCAGCTTCAGAGCTGAGAACAGTGAGTACCTGTTTTCAGTACCCCCAACCACTCCGACATCTAGATCAATGCTTTGAACCTGGCAAGTATTCAATAAACTTGTGTTAAACACAGCGACCATCTTAGGCAACACGTTTGACTTGTTTTCAGCCAAGGTTTACTGGCCTTTGAGAGTAAATGCTTTGAAGACCATATTTTTCAAAGAGCGCCTATGTGAACCCAGAATTAATAAGCATCTAAATTACAAATCTCACCATGTAGAACAAATTGGATTTCTTTTCATTAATAGCAAGGAAGCAGAAAACAAGCCTGATCCCAAGGGAGGCAAGGGAACACAGTTATTCACCATTTTCTCTTATTCTTTTTTTTCATTCCATCTATAAACCCATTTTTATTCAATTATGTAGCCCATAAATATGGCCACTGAATGTCAGCACAGTAAACAAGCGGCCTCCAACTCTACAGCTCCTCTCACAGCCCACCCAGCTTCGCAATGAGAGAATCACAGTTCTGGTTCTGAGATTGTTTTAAGAGGAAAAAAATAAAACAATGAAAACTAGCAAAACCTAGCCAAGCTTTAAATGATCACAACAGTCCAGATACAAAGGTTCAGGGACACTGGCTTTTTAATCAAGCAAATGTTAACATTGTTTTTCATAATAGCATAGAAACTGCATTATTGATGGCAATGTCCAACATGTGCACAGTGTGCTTTTATATTTGCCTTCTTAAAAGCATATTTAGTTTACATAAAGGCTTGAAATTTTTATACAAACCCAAGTAGCATAATGACAATGATTCTTTCTCGTAAATACTCAGTATTTGAGGAAATCTCATCTTTGCCTTAAAGGTTTTCTTATGTTTTCCCATTTGCTGACAGATGGCCGGGCAGGGGAGGTATGGAAATTGGTACTGCACACACTTCCAACCTTCAGGAAAAGCCCTTGTTTCCCTGCCCATAGAGGAGAAGCACACAGCCTGGCAAGCTGGCTGTTTGTAAATCCACAAGCCTCTTGTGTCTATTGCAGACACTCTCAGTGTGGTCCAGGAACCCCAGAGATTTGCTACCCTTCATAAGGAAAGATTCATGAAGTCAAAATCATTTTTTATAATTCCATGAAGATGTTATTCTTCTTTGTCTTCAGAAAGCACAGCGACGTTCTCCAAACCTCACACGAGGAACACTAGCATAATAGAGCAAATGAAAGCACAGAAGTAAGAATCCTGCTGTCTTCTATTAAGCTTGGCATTAAAGAGATGTGCAGCCATGTAAGCCAGTGCAATTATTCCCATAGGACTTGCCTCATTTTACAAAATATAGTTATTTTTCATGTCATTTATGTTAAAATGTAAAGGGTTTGCCATTGATTTTAAAAACACAAATTGTGCAAACAGTTTGAGACTATCAGCCTTAATTTCTAAAAGGGTTGAGTGTTGACAGTTGTAGAGCCAACTACAATTTTTGTGTCAACTGGAGGAAGAAATGGGATTCCAGATTTCTCTATGTGTCTAGGAGGTTGTTTCTGGTTGAGGTGAGCGTTTGAAGCAGTGTACTCTCAATGCAGTAGATAGGTTTCTCTCCACAGGAGTGGACCCCTTCTCCTCAGCAGAGGCTGAAGAGAATGACAGAGGTAGGCAGAGGAGAGAGGCAACTGTCCTTTTGCTTTTTGCATTACAGCTTGAGTTGGGACATCAGCCTTCTCTTGTCCATCAATTGAGAATTGGACCATCAGCACCATTGGTACTTTGGCCTACAGATTTGGATTGATGTAAAGATGTGAGCAAGGCTTTGGGACTTACATAATATATTTTACACACACACATCACATATGTATATACATACACACACACACACACACACGTACATATATATGTTTTACTGGTTCTCTCTGAAGAATTTTTTTTTAGTTCAAACCTATCATAGATTATTTGGGGTCCTTGATAATTTTAAAAGTCCAAAGAGGACCAAAAATCTAAATGCACGAGAACTTCTGATAAAATTGGAAGAATTGAGCTCTGTGAAGTCTTTGTTGAAGAGTGTGAATGAATATCAAAGATCTGGCACAGTGTAGACAACTACTGATTAAATCCTAATCTTCTTGCAATCAAGTCTTTGGGTTCCTACAAACTATGGATGGGTAACTTGGGTTATTTATTAAATGGAAGATGTGGGCACTCTATCCCCAGAAATAACTTAAATACCAAACTCTATATGGATGGGAGTTAGAGTGGAGAATGATCCTGCATTCTGGCAACAGCTTTAACTGAGAAGACAGGAGCTATAGATAATGTTGTCACAAAAAGAAGCCATTACAGATCATGTGTAATTCGGAAGTAGTTTCTTTCTTTCTTTCTTTCTTTTTTTCTTCAAAGCACCTAAACTAACCCATCTATCTGTACTTGTGGCGTTCCCTCAGGGACTCAATAAAAGCATTACTAATATAAGAGACAAGAAAGAAAGTCAGAGACCCAGCATGCAAGCTGGCAAAGGTTACACCAGATAGGAGAACTATCCATGCATACCGAATTAGAGGAAGACTAGCTAGTGTGCTCTGGGCCACGTTATTGTTAGTCTACAGCAATGATTGTCAGAAGGGCTGAGCTGTCTCTGCATACCAGCTTCCCATTCTTTTCCAGCAGAATAATTGAGTGTGCAGAGCAAAGTAGGGTGCAGGTCGGTTGGTAAATAAGCAAAGATTGAGGACCAGATGAAAACACAGCAAGAGAAGATATCGAGGAAGGGGATCAGGAGGGGCCAACGCCTGCGCCTAATATTAGCTGAGGCTTCATTATCGTTGGTCAGCGAGGATTGCTACTCATGAAAACCCAACATTACCGATAGATCTAAATATGAATTCTCACTGAATATGTATGTAGACACACACTTACATGCATGTTATGATGAAGGATATAGTGGCCCAGTAAATTGAAGAAAATGCATTATATAATGTCGGTTCACTCCTAAGCTAATCTTTAAAACATTTTCTGAGTAAGGACTCCTGCAGGGTTGGTAAAGAAAGATGGATGTAAATGAAGGGTGGCTATGCAATAACTCAAGTAGGAATCTGGTAAGCAAGGGCCATGCAATCCCTTCCTGCCAAGAGAGGACTACTTTCAATTCAGGCAGTCTACACACTACAATTATTGAAAATTGTGCCATGGAATGATTTGGAAGTGCTTCCTGCTGGAGGGAGGGAGCTCTTGACACTGTTGTGGAGAAATATTAGCACTTTGCTGAGAGATGAGGGGAAAAGGGGTCACCTCAGACTATGGAGAAACCAAGTGGCATTGAAGTACTGAACCCATGGTATAGGGCAGCAGTATTAAGTGTCCAGTCTGTTCCAGGCACTCAGTGTGCATCCTGCGGGCTTACTGGTTAGAGCACTGAGCATCTCTTGGTCTTTCAGCAGCTGGAGACATTGCCATTTAACCCATGCCCAGATCTCAGATTCCCAGTCGAGCCGTGGATGTGGGCTGAGCATCCTCCCTTGCCCTCAAATCCTTCCTATTTATTCTTTTATACAGTTCCATGCTGTCTCCCATTCAGCCCTGGTGAATTTCTACCCTTCTGCTTCATCACTCTGGCCTTGCAGTGAATCTCCAGTCACCGCCATACATTCTGTTTCTTGGAGGTTTTTTTTTTTGTTTTGTTTTTTTGTTTGTTTTTTGTTTTGTTTTGTTTTGTTTTTTTTGTTCTTTTTGGTATGGTCACCACTCCCAGCTGATTCCCATCTGCTGTGGCACTGAGCATGGGATTTCTCAGCAAGTGCTTTCCCCTCTGTGGGCCAAGTAAGGATTTTGTGAATGAACAAACGACTGAATGAGCCTTTCTGTGTGATCTTGGGCAAATTCTCTCCCCCTCACTGGGTGTCAGCTTCTGGGTCTATGAAATCTGGCCATGCCATGCCTTCCCACAGTGAAGTAGGAACACTAGAGCCAGACCTTTCGGTGCCTCCCACTGAGCACAGCCTGTCCCTGGCACAAACCCTCATCCCCATGCCAGACACATTGCGAGCAGCTTCTCCCTGCTGGCATTTGCAGCTCCTTTGTGCCCTGGGTGTTTGTTAACCTAGAGTTTACTGCAGCCCTGTACACCCATGCTACCTCATCCTCCATCCTGTAAAACTCTTGTATGTTCACAAGCCAATGTAAATGGTGGCCATTTTTATCATTCATTTTTCTTTCCTTCCCTCCAAAGGACATTTCATTCCAGACATGTGCTTATATGTTATTTTCAGCTGGATTATTCTCCACCCATTTTACAGATGAGAGAACTGAGGCTTAGAAATATAAGGTGACATAAGTAAGTATAGACAGCATGTATGCAGTAAGGACAGGCATTGTGTGCAGCCCTGTCTAAATCTGAACCAAACTGGCCTTTTGTTTTAATTGTTTGTTTACATTATCCTACTTATTAGAACCAGGCCTAGCACTCAGTAAAACCTTCATAAATGTGAATAAATGAATAAATGACTGACTGACTGAATGAATGAATATCAGGTAATCTCACTATGCTGCACCTCAGAACCCCTGGACCTTATCCTATGAGGTCAATAATGTAATCCATAAAGAGGCTCACAGCTTCCTTGAGTCCATCTCCTCATCTGCTAACTTGCCACAGTTTGGTGGGAGGAGCAAACCAGGGGATGTAGAAAACAATGGCCTATTAGCTAAGAAGTTTTAAGTTTTATAATGGAAGCTTAAGGAGGAAGTAAAACTTGCTTTCCATGGGAATCGTTTCTTAATTTATTAATCGGACTGTGAAGTCTAATTTTCCCTCTGGCCGTTTACAGTAAAAAATAAAGGGGGGGGGTTGCTTCCTGAGCACGCCCTTGTGGATCCCTATGCAAGCTCACTTGGAGAGTTGAGCACACTTTGCTGGCAGATGCCTCCTGGAAGGAAGGCGTAACAAACATATGCATATACCGATGGTTATTACCACTGCTTAGAGTTTTGAGTCAGAGGTGGCCATCTTTCCCAAAGTCCTTTGTGCCTCTTTCCAGGCACTGGCTTCGGCATCTACCACTTCCAGTGTCTGTGGAGGATCAGCCTTTGGTGCCGAAAGAACACTTGAAGGCCTGAGGCTGGTTGAGTAACCACCACCCTGGACTAAAACACTTGGCAAAGGAACAAAGCGAACTGTGTCCAAATGCTTCTTAATTAGTGGAGAATTCCTAAGGCAATTACTCTAAGTAATACCCAGGGAGCTCCAAGGAAGGTGTGATGGGGGGGGGGGGGTCCAAATTTCACCTGTAAGATATGAGCACATGCAGGAGAGGCTCCTGATGGACAATGCTTACCTGGCTGCCAGCTAGCTGCCTGTCCATCTGTCCACCTGTCCAGCTTGCTGAGCTCAGCAGGGCTGTCTGAGTGTCCATCTGTCTATCCCTTCTCTGACTCAGTCCGAGTTTGCTCTCAGTTGCCTGCCTGAGCCTGGGTGGTAAATCTGTAAATAAACTTGTTAGACCTTTTCTGTCTCCCTAACTGGGAGGCTACAAGGAACAAATAGAAAGGCAGATATGACATGTAGCCTTTTGCTAGGATTAGAAGTAATTTAAAAAGTGTTCTCATGGGAGAGAAGGTCAGAGCCAGAAACCATAAAGAAAAGTTGGTGGTTTTGCTTATTAAAGGTCACACACAATATAAAGAATCAAGATTTCTATAGAAAACAAAGGAAAAGGCAAATGCATTAAAAGTATTTGCATTATCGTGGCTGACCTAAGGACTGGCATAATTTATATACAAAAATTGCTTATGAATCAGGAAGAAAGTTAAAGAAGGAAAGAAGGTGAATTAAGAATCTCTGAAAGGCTTAGGAAGGGGTGGAACCAGCACCTTTGAAAAGCTGCTCAGTCTCCGTGTAACCGAAGACATACAAGTTGGATGATGGTAGCATATTGTTTTCCATTCGGGCCAGGTGACCAAGTCTGGTATGGACCGAAGTGTGACGGAATTACCACTGAGCTCAACTTCCTGGAGGGCAACTTAGCAACATCTGTTGGTGTTTTAAGTCTGCGTGTTCCTGTCTCTATGAGCTCTGCAATAGTAGTTTTTTAGTTGTTGTTGTTGTTAAAGGAGTCAATAGAGTAGGTTTTTAAGATTTTCATCGCAGATAAATAACGATTTCAAACATTTTCACAATAGAAAGCATAAGAGGAAGGATGCACTGTCACAGATCTGAAGATAACTGAAGGAATTGCAGATTGATGATGGGAAAAAAGGCAGGAAAAGAGCACCCAGAACCCACAAAGTCAAGCCCGAACACTGCTCAGTGGCTGGCTGGGAGGTGGGATACAGAGGACTGTTTGCCAAATAAGAGTCGAGGCAGCTGTGAACTTTTCTGGAAAAAAGAATAAATCTGGATTTTTATATCACCCTTTAAACCAAAATAAATTTCAGACAGACCAAAGATTTATGTGTAAATAACACCAGCACATAAATATTGAACAAGAATGAGTGAATATTTTAAAAATAATTTTGAGGTAAGAACTGCAGGAGCCATTTTGTTAAAGGAAAATCTATGCTACGCACACTCAAAGTTAAATTTTAAAACTCAGAGAAATAACTTATGTCATGGATGGAAGGCTCAAATCCCCATACACAAACTGATTTCAAAGCTATATGGAAAGCTCCATATCTTAACCAAAAGATTGACAAAGCAATACATAATTTCCTGAAGAAGTAGAAATGGCTAATAAAGATGAAGGTGTGACAGTGTTTTCACCCTGGATTATAATAAAATGAGTGGAAAAATATAGACATCATCTTTTCTGAGCAAGTTGGGAAACCAATGTAGGAAAGCAGGTGCTGCTACAGAAATTAGAGATGGGTAAGGCAGTTATTGAGAGTTAATGTTTGTTATCTCCCCTAAATTCATTCATTGTGATGCCAGCCATTTAGGGTGTGTGCCTTGGGAAGGGAAGAGGCCAGGAGGATAGAGAACTTGTGAATGCAGTGTGCTCATACAGAAGAAACCGTAGGGAGTTCTCCTATCCTCAGTAGAACCTGGTGGCCTAGCACTCTGGTTACGGCCCATCGAGGCTTCAGGACTAAGTTCTGATGTTCATGAGTTACTCAGTGATGGTGTTTGTTGCTGCGATCCTAGGGGACTAAGACAGAACAGGGAGTCAGGGGAAGAGAGAGAATAGCACTGCTCACCAGAGGAGCCAAAGGGGTTAGCATGCTTATTCAATGATGGTGTAGAAGAAGAAAACCAAGACCTCAGGCTCAGGGAGGTCTTATGTGCGTATTGGCTAAAAAGAATGATGCGAACTAGCTACTTACACCATAAAAGACATGAGATGGAATAATAGAAAGTACTTTAGATAAGCAAGGAAATATAGCAGCTCTAGTGCGGGGTGGGTGGGGGGTGATATATGAACCCCAGTTAGGCTCCTAAGTGGTGGTTGTTATTGCTGTTGACAGTTCCCATCCTAACCCTCCCTGGCTCCATTCCACAAATAGGTCTCAACTCAAGCCTCCATATCTTTGCATCTGCTGTTTGTTCTCCCTCTTGGGTCAATTACACCAGTATCTGTCTCTACTGCACACTCAGTTTTCTGCTCCAGTATCATCTCAGCAAGGCCCTCTTCCTGAAGGAGTAGCTGCTACCTATGTCCTGCCCTGCTCACTCCCTGGGTTGTATGAGAAGAGAAGGCTCCTGAATGCACTTACAGTAACTCTGAAAAGTCCTCCTGATACACTCCAGGGAGTGCTCAGACTATTGAGCAATATTCATAAAGGTAAAGACCTGTTTCCAAGCCCTCTCATATCCATCCTTATAAAAAAAAAAAACTAATGCTTTAAGTGAGGAATCAGGGGACAGAGAGGTCTTGTAACTTGTACCCATCTTGTTAGTGATGGAGTTGGACCAAGCCCCACAGATTTGAAAAATGGAATCATGTAACATTTCATGTACAGCCAGGGAGTTGGGTGTGTGATAATATAAACCTTAGTGCCCATGTCCTCATGTCCACAGCTACTGCAGAGCCACTAGAATGACTCATAAAAACATCTGTCATTCTCTCTGTCAGAGTATGAGACACTGAACATCTGTCTACCTCTTTCCTAGGAAGGCCTGTATCTTGCTTTGGCCCAATTGAAGGAGAACAGAGGTGACTTGTCATTTCTGGGTAGAAGCCATAAGCTCTAGGGAGCAATATGTCATTTTCACAGGATTTTTCATAATGTTGTAGCACATGATAATAGTTGTATGAGGCTCTGAGTGAAGAAAACTCCGAAGAAAAATTAGTGTTGGCATATAATGCAACAGAAACATGCCTCCATAATTTAAATCTTTCAAGATTACTAACCTAGCCAACCATGACTACTAATTTTTAACTAGACTGTGCATTTACACGATTAAGTTACATCTCCCCCCACTTTACCAATTCAGGGTTAGAGTGGATAGGTTACTTTGTAGTCACAGAAAACAACAACAACAACAATAACAACAAACAAAAAACCAAGAACTCCTTGTAAAGATCATGTCTCATTTTCCCTCTGCACACACTTTAACCAAGAAGGTCCTTTGGACTCCCAGACAATTAGAAAGTTGTCTCCAGTGAGCATTAACTAGTCATGATGTAAAGGGTAGTAGAACATAGAATCCAGGCACAGTTGGCTCTGGCCAGCCACCAAGAGGCTCAGTCCCATTGTCAGATGACTAAACATTCAAGTAGGTGCCCAAAATTTATAGCAGTAATTTCCCCAGCAACAACAATTTGGAAAGTTCCTTGCATGGAAAACACCAACGCTGTCCTGTTTCATTCTCCAGCCACCCTATGCGGGGGAGTGGAGTGGAGGTAGGGGGATATCATTCTTCCCACCCTCATTGGGTACTGAAATCCAAGGTAAGAGATCGTAGGAAACTTGTTTAGTGTTACTTGTCTGATAAAGGTGGGAACACTGATTTACCATTGACGGATTCTTTGTCCTGCATGATTCTTCTCTCTGTGTGGTAATTACGACCAGTATTGGAAATGCTGGAGTAGCCAGAGATGGATCTGTAGGTTTGGGAGATCAGTATCAGTTTGTTCATTTGCAGAGGAGCTGGTGAAGAACCAGCAGTTTATAGCCTGAGCCTCTTGTGGTGTGGGAGGTAGTTGAAGCCTTGAATCTGTATTCTTTGATATGGGCTTCTATCAAGGATGCTAGACTCAGACCCCACCCAGAAATGCAAAGCCTCAGGAAGATAGTAAAGCTTCCCTTGGGAAACTGAGTGTGAATTCAAAGTGTGTACAGAAAATTTCCATTGTAGCTTTATTCCCCGAGGACATTTACAGCCTGAAATCTGCTCCCCTACAGAGACTGCTCCTACTAAGATTTGACAAACCTATCCAACAAACTCAGCAACACACTACAAACCCTGTCCCCTTGTCCAGGCATATGTAACAAACCACTCCTCTGTTCAAATATATGTAATAAATATTCTGAGCTTCTGGGGTGCTCCCATTTCCCCATCAGTGAGCGGAGACCACCTAATTCCAAGGTGATTTCTGTATCTATGCATCTGTGTGCATGTCTTTTTTCCATTTCCTTGGTGTGCCAGTTAGGTTCATGGGTGATGCCATTTTAGACACAGCACAAGGTATTCAAGGCAGATAGCATTCCTTCTACTTAACTTTTATTCCAAGGGGGCAGACACAACAGAAAATAGTATCAATATCATAGTTGATTGGGTGAACCAAGAAAGCCTAATTGTAGTGGAGATGTGTGGGCAGAAGAAGGCAAAGCACCCAGGACTACATACAGTGGTCCAAGTTTGGGAAGCTATGGCAAAAGACCAGAGATTTGAGTGTTGTGAGCAAGGAAATCAATGTCCTGGCAGAAACCTTGTGACTCAGATCCCCAGATCCCAGAAAGGACATAGGTGGGTCTAGCAAGCTGTGAAGAGAATTGTTTCTAATCTTGAAGACATTGGAGGTTCTTTGAATTAAACAGGAGAGAAAGGTAAATGATCTACCCATTGCTGGGCAGCTCACAACCACTTGTAACTCCAGCTGTAAGGGGTCTGATACTGTCTTCTGTCACACACACACACACACACACACACACACACACACACACACACACACACACACACAGAGAGAGAGAGAGAGAGAGACCACATGCACACGCTTACAAAAAAAAAACCCTTAAAATGAAAGATCCCTCAGCACTGAATGGGAAATGTACTAAGGAGGGGCAAAGTTGGAGCAGGGACACACTGAGGAGACTTACAACATGTGCAAATGTGCAGTGTTTACCTAGCATTCATGAGGGCCTGTGCTTAGCACAATGCTGAGCACTGCCTAAACAAATAAATATCAACAAACAAAACAAGAGGGTCATGAGGGCTACTCATGAGAGTGGCCATGCTGTGAAGATGGGGAGGGAGGGAGCCAATTTGAATTATAATCCAAAGTTGCAACTTTGAACTGTGGTGTGGATGGGCTGGGTGAATTGGATTTGCTTCTGAGATGGGGTGGCAGACACTTGGCATTTTAGATGGGAAAGACGGGGATATCCATTTGAAAGGCAAGGAGGAATCCAGCTCTTCTCTTGACCTTGAACTTAAGGTGCTTGTGAGGCAGTGCTACAAAGGTGACAAATTGGCAGGGATTTCAGAGGAGATCATGGGAGTCCTAATCTGGAGACAATGGAAGGCACTCATGCATCTATACAGTCAGAGAATAATTTTAAAAGCAATGTGAAACCAATGGACAAAAATCCTTCCAGTATGTGTCTCCTGGTAGAAAAGGTAAAAGGTAAAAGAGAAAGGAGCTTCAAGAATCCTATAGCACCAAGGTACAGGAGAGAGAGAAAAATGTGTTTTCAAAGGAAATGGCAGAGCATGGCTGAACCCCCTAAGACACCCAGCAGGAAGTGGACAAGGGATGTATTTACATAATTTACCTTCATTTCATTTAGTGGTGACCTTGGCAAAAGTAATTTCAGCTACATGGTCAGGGAGGAAGGCCAAATGGAACGGAGTGAGATGCTCTGAAGGGAGGAGATGGGACCAAGAGTAAAGGAGACTCATTGAAGATTATTAATAGGTTACATATCAGGAAAGCCCAGTGCAGGCTGGGTCCTTTCTACATGAATCCACATTTCTCAGCAGTTACATGAGGTTGTTATTAATATTGTTAATATTAGCTTCCTTTTGAAGACAACAAAGCTAAGAGATGGGTGTTGATGGGGAAGTTTTGTAGAGACTCTGGATGTAGCTGAAGGTGCGCTGAAAAGTGTGGATTGGTTGTGTTTTTACTATTAGGGAGTTGAGTCTCTTTGCTGGTGTTTGAAAATGATGTTGTGGAGAGGGTCCTAAAATTGAGGCTATCCTTGCAAATCAGGTGAAGCGACATCCATGAGGGCTCTTTTCCAGGGAAAGGATGAAGGCAAGAACAGTGTCTTTACAGAGCTTCCGCTGCGTGATGAGCTATAGAACGGGGTTGCCAGGGGTCAACGGTAAGGTCTGAGGAATGAGGAGGAAGTGCGTGTCGGAGTGTTTGTTACACACAGTGGTTACGGGTTTCTCCATTTCAGTGTAGCTTCTTAAAAGCCATTTTATTTGCAAGTTGCTTTATAAAAGCATTAGGGAACGAATACAGACATGTTAAACTGGAAAGATCTCTAATATTCAAGTCCATCTGCTAGAGTTCAGAAGAGAGAGCAGGAAGGGAGAAAAAGAAGGTCTGTTTGAGTTATGTACCATCTCCCCCACACTGCTGACACTATACTTAAAAAAAAAAACCTGAACATGCACGTGCTCTTCTTATAATTTTCAAAGTATTTCTGAACTCCTATAACTACAGACACATACACACACACACACACACACACACACACAAAGCAACACAGAGCAGCCTGCTCTAAAGGCACAATTACTGCCTCCTCACAGAGGAGAAAGTTAAGCAACATTTAACTTAAATAAATAAATAAATAAATAAATAAATAAATAAAACCTTTTCCTGAATTCCAATTGTTGAGAGAAAAATCAAAACATCACTGAAATGCCTGGCCTAGAAGGTTCTAAGCATTTGTGGCACTCCAGATTTCCCCTTGTCACTCAGTGAACTAGCAGATCCTTTCCAGGGTAGAACACACAAATGGGTTATCCAATATCCCATGGCCATTGTATGTTTCTAGAAATATATATGTATATACACATATACACATGAAAGAGAGCAAGGAGGAATATATGGGAGGGTTTGAAAGGAGGAAGGGGGAAAGGATGGAAATACAGTATGAGCTCAGAAAATAACGATTTTTGTTTGTTTGTTTGTTTTTTCGAGACAGGATTTCTCTGTGTAGCCCTGGCTGTCCTGGAACTCACTCTGTAGACCAGGCTGTCCTCGAACCCAGAAATCTGCCTGCCTCTGCCTCCCGAGTGCTGGGATTAAAGGTGTGTGCCACCAACACACGACGATTATTTTTTAAAAATTAAAAAGAAGGATTAATTTTAAAGGGATGAACTTTGTTTATTATGACATTTACAAAGGAGTCGTGGCAGACTGGCCAAGTCCTTAAGTTGGTTCAATTCTTTTTTTTTTTTTTCATAAAAACGTTGTCTTTGTTTCATTTTATGTGTCTGAGCCAGTTCTCCAACCCCTCTTCCATATTTCAACATGAAGGAAAATTTGGAGGATCCAAATTAGGGAAAGCCTTCGCTTCTCAGTCATCTCTTGGCTGCACCGACACACATTTTCTTTCCTCTCTTGTATCTCTGTCTCTGTCTCCATGAATGCGTTTCTTCCATTATTTCTCACTTCTTTCCCAATGCACACGAAGATCATCTTGTCCAAGTAGCCTGACCTGATCTTGCACATTAAGGGATCCCTCAGCAGCTGTCTATAGGTGCCTCTTCCAGAGCTGCCCTCAGCAGCTGGGAAGCATCTGGAACATGGCTCTTCCCTCTTTCTCCTCTCTAGAGTGCCCTGTTCACCTGACCACCCCAGCCCTGCTCCAGAGTATGGTGCATGATCCATGGGCGCTGTTTCCTAACTGACAGCATAACTCCATTGTATTTGAAACTGGCCTCACATGCTTCATGAAAGTAGGCATTCCAGGGCAATTTCGGAATCTATCATTTAAAAAATTCAAAGAGATAATGAAGACCTTTGCTGATGCCTACTAGCAATATTAGAGCACTAAAGAGACTTTCAATCGTGATTTCTCCACCTTCTGCATTAAGTCTATTTTAAAAGCCTTAAAAATAGCTGTTTAGCATTTACTCGCCTGGTCAAAGAGACTTCTGAGACTATTTTACATGCCTCACAAGCCCCGTTTCTAATAGAGAAACACACTTTCTCCTGACTCAAAAATGAAAAATTGCCACCATTTTACATGTTTGAGGATCTTGATACAATCTTGTTTGGGGTTTTTAAACCCTGTCTGATAGTTAAGGAACATGTCTAGGAAACCGTTGACAGGGTTCTATTTTCTAACCTATATTTTCCTTCAACATCAAGCTGGCAGAGATATAATTTTAGAAAGCCAGAAGTGGCTCAGCTCTGTGCCCTCTTGCATGTGTTTCTCTGAGTGTGGGCAAGGATTTCATTCTTTATTCTTTCATTCAGCAAATGTTAACTCAGCCCGGGAATAGCAGCCACTGCCTCTTAAGGAGAAAGGGTGTGAATGTTTGTTAAAGTGACTTTGAAGGCAAGGAGGAACCATAGCAGGTTTTGTAGCAGGGGAGAGGCCACCAGCATTGCCCTATAAAGGGAATTATAAAGTTGTGTATGACCAAGGCTATGCCACTTCAACAGCCCCAGTTTCTCCTCAGTTGCCAGTGGATATGATATAGGTACCTGACAAAATTCATTTCTGAAAATACATCTGGATGGAAGACCAATAAACAAATAAAAAACATAAGATAAATAAATACAAAACAAACTACAAACCATGAGACGAGGCTCTGAACCAGGTTGGCTGGGTTTGAATCCTAGAATTCTTCAGATGTGTGGCCTTAGACAAGTAACTTCAATGTACTGCATCCCTGTTTCTTGCTCTGTGCAATGGGACCAATCACACAGCGTATCCAATGAGGCTCTGGATTGTGAAGAATGAGCAAAGGTGGCTGAGAGATGGATCAATCTGTTAAATGCTTTCTGCACAAGCAGAAGGACCTGAGTTTTATTCCCAGCACCCGCAGAAAAAGCATATGCCTGTAACCCCAGTGCTGGGGAGATTGAGACATAAGAATCCTTAGGATTTTCTGGGCAACTGGCCTAGCTTACTCTGTGCTTTCCTTGTTCATAGTGAAAGATTTTGTCTCAAAAATCAGGAGAGAGAGAGAGAGAGAGAGAGAGAGAGAGAGAGAGAGAGAGAGAGAGAGAGAGAGAGAGAGAGAGAGAGAGAACTAGTAGAAAATATTTGGAACCATGTTTGGTCCTCACTGAAGTTAGGGTAGCTCTATGAGGCTACTGAATTCTGTGGGGGGTCTTGGAAATCCAAGGGGGAACCCCCAGTGTACTGTCCTCAGCAGCAGCCAGTGGTAACCCAGAAGGTTTTATCACTGTGTGCCAGGTGGCAGTAGAGCAGCAGCTGGCCCAGGTGGTGAGGACCAAGAGGTACCATAACAACTGGATATAGAGTTAGCTCACTAGGAATGCTTGTGGCCAGATCTACAGGCTGCTCTGAATCAGTTGGATTTTCCACAGTTACAGATTAATTCATTAACATCCAAGCCTGCTTCACAGTCGTTCTTTATATAAATCCCTCGGAAGGTGTTAATGGGACCGTCCACAGCAAAGATCATAGCATCTTAAGAGATAATTAGTCTGTGGTGTTGGTGGGAGGCAGGGGATACTAACTGGGGCATGGTGAGCAGAGGAATCAAAACAACTGCTCTGCATTTTCTCAAGCCAAAGTACTGAAAACCAGGCCTGGCTCTCATGCCTGAACTCTCTTAAGATACCTAGGGGGTCAGAGATCTTGGCGAGGCTGGCACACTGTCAGAACTGTGTGGAAGGCTCTAGAAAAATCATAACACAATGTTCATAGTTGCAATGGAGATCTATGACTATGGAGAAGTTCCTGGGGACACTGGTGACATCAATTGTTACCTCTTACTCTAGATGGTCTCTAGGGAGTACAGAGGCATCTGAGAAGGTAGCAGCCGGCACACTAATCTATGTCATCATGTGCCCAAGAGTAGATGTTCTTCCTTCTCTATCTCCTCTTTCTCCCTTCATCCTTCCTTCCATCTGCCTTTTCCCACCCTCTTCAACTTTTCTAGTTATAAATATGACACATACCATTAAACAGTCAAAGATGACTGCACAGATTCAGCTATAAGGCAATCCACTCCTACCTACTTCTTACCTCCTGAGCCCTACTCTATCATGGTTGATAGAGTAGGGCTTTTGCATTTTTATTATTTACTCCCTACAACATTTAAGCTAAGGCACTGCTTAAAGAATTGTCCATCTTCCCAAACTGGAAGCCCACAGTTGTTCATTTAAAACAACATTCATTCATTATTTCCTTCTGCTCTAACCCTTCCTCAGCTGGCCTCTGCGGATTGAGGCAATCTCTTTCTGTCCCTTGCCTAGCCTGATTCCTCATGTCAGACTGGCATCTCAGGATGTCTCCAGCCCTGGCCATTCCTGTCCATGCTCTGGAGCAGCAGCTGTTGCCTTATGCTTGTCTTCTGCTCAAACTAGAGCCCAACTACCTCTTCAGGACCTGGTTGCACCCTCCTACCACCCCAGGTTCCTGCCTCTCTGGTCTACTTCCCAGCATCTCTACCATGTAGAGTTGCACAGGCTCTTCCCCCTAGTGAGTAACCTCTACAGGGGCACTGAGCATGCTCCAGCCTCAGCTGAGCCTCCTGAACTCCTTTCCTGCTTCTCTGACATCACAGTTCACTTCTTAGGAACTATAGGTAGCCATCTAGGCTGCTTGTAAGTATGACAGCCTAACACCCCAGGAGCAAGAGAAGGAGAGGTGAGCAGATGCTGATGTCCTGTCCATCCCAGCAGACAACTGGAAAGCCCATCTCCACATGTATATGCATGATTAACTAAACATTAAGACAGAAACAAACCATGGAGCTCCATTTCAAACGATCGAAAGCCAAATGTGGCTTGTGATTACAATGCTGGATGGCACAGAAAATGTTCTCAACCTCACAGAATGTGTTACTCAATAGATTTGTTCTACACAGCTCCTTAGATGTTCCCAGGAAAGCTGGCCCCACTTGCCCACAGAAGCTGCCAATTGGAGATCATATTATAGCATAGGCTTATCCAACCTCCTCTGTTTTATTCTCAAGCAATCTTCTGCAATAAACCCATACACAAGCTTGCTCTCGGGCTAGTATTCTTGGGACCAGGCTAACACTGGGAGTATGGTGGGGTCCTGAACAGCAGCCTCCAACTGAGTCCACTCAGGCAAGTCTCTCTAGCAGTGAAGTACAGGCTAGGCTATGCAGCCTCCAGGCCATCCAACACAGGCTGTTGGCAGAGGAGGCTTTCTATGGAGAAGTGAAATCTGAAGATTATGGAGAACAAAGCCCTGGAAATCATAGAGGTTTGCCTTGACTTTGAGAGAGGATTAGTGGTCCTGAAGCTTTTCTCAGCACCAGAAATAGGCACGGAAGTAGGGCGCATCCTGATGGAGAGGTGCTTAAGCTGGGAAATCTACAAAGGCAACACAGTCCACACTTGAGAATTCTGGCCCCACCATCCCTGCAGCTTGTGGATAGTACAATTTTCTTACATTTCATTTAGAACTCCATCAGTATCGCATGTGTGGGACCGCTCTGCAAATAGGCTTATATTACCTGAATGATTTAGTTAGGGGCGATGGTGTTTTGATGTCTTTTCAGTTCAGTCCAATCTGACATTTAATTATGGGGGACAGGAACCGAACACTGTGCTTTTTAGTCCAGCGATAAATTAGAAGCCCAATTTAATCTTTCATTAAAAAATAACATCCACCGAGTCTTAGTATATCATTGCTGCATCTTTATCTTTGGAGTAAAGGTTTACTTCCAATAATAAGTACCTTGATGCTTTCTTTTTAAACACAAATCCACATTCTCCCACCTCTACACCACCCCACACACAAGCTGCTCTTTTGGATGACAGTTTTATTTGATCAATAATTGCACCGGTTCCTGGCAAAAGCACACAGTAGCTGCTCAAGGTGAAGTTTAGCAGCTTCCAATTTTTAATTAGCCAGTATCTCCCTTATAGTTGGCTCTTCTAACGAGAATTAGAGCAAAGGAACTCACAGAAGAAAAGGCAACTCATGCAGAAAATGTCAATATCAATTTCCTAAACAAGTCATAGCTAAAATGCCACCCATCCAGTCCCCAGCCCGAAGCTTTAGAGCGAGAAGTGATCCAAGGAATGGATTGGGCAAGGAGTATTATCAATTCATGGGAAGAGCTAAAGGGAAAGGGGGAGGCATTCAATAAGTCGGAAATGAATTTAAACCAAAGCTTGATGCTTTCAGGCTTAGGAGGAAAGGCATCTCTTTGGGGACTCATGTAGCTTTGCCTAGAATTGAACAACCCTTCTTAGCATACAGGAGCAGCAGCTAGTAGCTTGGGAAGAAGTTCATTTGAGGACCAGTGGAAGGAAGGCCAGGCTGTGAGCCTGCCTCTGCCATCATCTGAGTGGATGCTTCTCCAGACCTCTATAGTCTTCCCCCAGAAGGGACTGTGATGTAATCAACCCAGACTCTCAGGATTCCTTTTAGAGGCCAAGCCAGGTCCAAGGCTGATCACGAAGCACCTGTGCTGTGTGCATAGAGTAAACACCAATATGATTGCATGCATGTCTCTCAGTGTGCATATGTGTGCACAACCTAAAAGAAAACACAGAGGCTGGGTCCCAGAAATATCAGGGTGCATGCAAATGACCAAAATTCCAGTTGGAGCATGTCTAGAACACACGATTAGAAGGGCACGTATCTTTCACCTGAAATGTGGGTATAATCTCACTCTGGTAACAGGAAAGCAGTGCTTGCTGTGTATGATTTTAGAATCTTCCATATTACGAAATACTTTCCTTTCTTTTTAGAAAGAAGACCAAATGGTAATACTGGGTTTGCAGAAGAGAAGAACCTCTGGACCTTGAGTTTTCAGGTTGTACTTCATATCTTGCTCAACTGAGCAGTTCCTGCAGGCTACCTCTAGGAACAAGGGCATGTTGGTTTTAGCAGAGAAAGCCATTGGTGTGTGTGTGTGTGTAGGGGGTGAGCATCAGTTTCCTTTTAACAAATGGGAACTTTTTTGTAGGAACGAAATTTTATTGGGGGAGCGGTCCATCAATCCTTCTTGGCCACCACTCTCCTCATGGCTGCCAGCACGTTGTTCAGCTCCTCCTGCTTCCTTTCGGTGTGGACATGCATGCCCACCCTGCGGCACCAACTGTTTCTCAGCTTGCTGATGTTCTTTGTCACTCTGTGGCCCTTATTGAGGCCCACGGCCATGGGGTAACACAGGGCCATGGCTGCTGCTCTCCAATGGTGGCTGAGACAGGAAACTACAAATGGGCACTTAAAGGCTATTTTGCAGGAGTTGGTGACCTTGATCAGTTTGGTCACTGGGATGAACATGGCAAAAGCCTTAGAAATAATTAGTTTCTTTTCTTTGGGTTTAGAATGCTAATTGTTCAACTTCTGTAAGCAATGCCCCAGGCCTAATAAGTTGGTCCTCTTAGTATGGCAGCTTGTGCCCAGAGGGTTGCTTTTGAGAGAGGCTGGCAACAACCCTAAGCCTGGGCTTTCATGGGCTTCATGTCCATTCGTAGAGGCACCTCTTACTGTCCAGCTGAAGCTTCCTTTCTATCATTGTTCAGAGGACTCTGCTCTCAGCACTCCAGGTAGAAAAGGTGCTCATTCTAATCAGCTGTGAGCAGAGGGCCAACAATCAAGCTTTTAAAATAATGGATCTTAAAATATAGGTTCCCTTTGCAGCGTGTCACAGACATTCTTTGGGACAATGGGCTTCTGCTAGGTTCCAGCCCCCGACAGCCTGGAACACACCTCCCAGATTTAGGTGATGGGATCGCTGGACGTGTTTTGTGCTTCTGGATTAAGAGATACAAACAAAATAACAGAACCTATCCTGCTTTGTTCCCTTCTTCCCTACAAGTCTGGCAGTCGCCAAAATCTTAGCATACTGTACTCCTGGAGTGAGATCTTCAGTCTAAGGACACCATGCCACCCTTCCTAAAGCTGTCTGCCACACTCACAGACACAAATGCACACCTAGACTTGGAGTCTTAAATGACCAAAGAAAGAACCTCAACCCTGGTTATTGTGCCACCCACGGCATCCGGGAGAGACATTGTCAAGAATGTCCACCACCTCTGTCTTTCTTACTGATCCTGATTGCTTCTCTGGACTCTACCTTGGACATCACACTTAGTAGGAGTTAACTTTTGGCTGCATATTATTCACCAGCCCAGATCAAGGTCAGTTTATCAAAGCTTTTTTTCATTATGGCTCAGGAGACCCTCAGTTATGTGTCTGCTGGCACAAATTCTTGAGACTTCCTTAAATTGTCCTGCTTTTTCTACCCCAGTGCCACTGTCTCTGTACTCTATTCAGACCAGTCTCTCTTCACCATGTTGAATCACAGCACACTGGAGGTAAGTTCCATTTCCAAACTTCAAACCACTAAGCAGGATCCCAGTATCCACTGGGCTCACTCAGAACCTGTCCAAGAGGGATTCACTCTTAAAGCTCATACAGCCCAAACATCCTCTTTTTCTTCCCTGTTACTTTTTTCTCTTGTCTAGCTCTTAAAATTTCTCTTCCAACCAGCGCTCACCTCATCTTGCCTTCCAGTCTCCTGCACCTTCTGGATAGCCCCTACTCTCTCCTCTCAGTAATTGTGTGCCTTTTTTCATGCAAATAAATCCAGCAAGACTCTCTTCCTCTCCATTTTCCTGCTTCCTCATTACCATGATTCTGTACAAAAAGACCCAGGATCCAAAGTGACAGAGTCAGCACCCTGCCTGTGGGGGGCAGGGGACCAGGAGAGAACATGGGTATTGAAATGGTAATATTTATTTCTTTTTGCATGCACATCTTTTTGTAGGATCCAGGGACTTCTGAATGTAACCTACTTTGAACATTTATTCTTCCTTGCCTATGTTATTTAAAAGGACATGAATATTTCAGTTTGAACTGCTGTTATCTGGCCTGGCCCCTGGGCTGGCTGGAGGCACGGAGTATACAAAGGAAGTTGGGGGGTGGCCCTGACTCAGGAGTTAAGGGACCAAAGAGTAGATCTACCTAGACATGGCATGGCTTCCAGGTCATAGCTACCATGCTCCTGAGGAGACATTATCTTCTCTGAGACAGACCAAGAAGGCACTGATGGGTGGAAATCTCTAGGTGGGCATGAGGATAAAGCCAGCACAGTTGTTTCATCTACTACAACAAAGGGGTTTTGAAGAAGCAATGGGTGAAACTCCTGACCCTGTTAGGGCTTCCTTTCCCCCCCCCCCCTTTTAATCTGGCAGTAACTTTACTGAGTATGTAATTGCAGCAATGGTCTGACAGATGCCAGGAGCCCAGAAGCCTGTAAGGCAGGTTACTGCCTTTGAGAAACTTTGCTCCATGCAATGTGGCAGGTGTCACCAGCTTTCTTGTTTTCTTCCTGTGGGGGGTGCACAGACACACACCTGAGCTAGCAGTGATCTAAAAGCTAGGTCCTCCTGGCGTGGTGATATGGCAGAGCGCTTTAGAGATTACCGAAGCACAACCACCTGCCCATAGCACTACAGATGGCTCTATGCTGCTGTTTTATCTTTTGGCTTTTGTCCAAACTCCCAGGAACTCAGCTTAGGGTATTTTCCATTAGTAAGCCAAAGCCTGTGGCATCTCCACGCCAGTAGCCCATGTCAGGTGTCCAGCAAGGTCCTCGGTACTTGACACTAACCCAACCACTGTCCAGATCTCCAAGCCTTGCTGCTGAGTTGTAGTGACTTCTGTAGCCAGTCAATGAGCGAATGAGACCATGACTACAGCTCTGGGCTATCCCACGGCTCTCTCAGCAGAAATTTGAATGTAGGGCTAAGGAAGTCCCATAGAAGAGCAATCCTGAGCACATCCCCAGTAGGAGGAGTCTTATGCACAATGCCAAGGATAATGAGTCCAGAACAAATGTGCCTGCTGTGTGATGCTGCTTATATGCAGGGTATTATCAAAGTTCATTCGAGGTGAGAGACATCAGGAGACTGGTCTGCTGGAGTTTTGGGGCTAGGCAGCATAGATTGTAAAGGAGGAAGGCTCTTGGAGGGGCTGGGCATATTTTATACTTTCATACAGTAGCCATATGCTTATGTGCCTATGCAAAGATACTTCCTATGGTACCTGTAAATTTTGTGTGCTTACCATGTATAAATTAGGCATCAGTTAACAACATGGACAACTAGAATCACCATCAGGACTTTGGCAAAGATGTCACTGTGCATGCACACAGGTACATCACTACATTCTAGTCTGCTCATTTCACTCCAGGCAACAGACAGCTTCGGAACAGTCCAAATCCCCTTCTTGCTGGGCTCTGAAGATGCAGATGAAGTACAGCGTTTCTATGCACAGGACTGGGTTGGATGCAGCACTTAAGCTGAACTGTGAGAAGAGGCAGGCTGTGGGAGACTTGGAGACAAGCATGCTGAGCCCTGAATATTAACAGCCACTGGTCTAGGATGTAAGTGAGCAAGGGCTTTTGAAGGCAAATGAGCAGACGGAGAGGAGTAATGGGGAGTGGCTCAGAGCTGCTGACACTGTGCTGAATACAGAAAGAGCAGTACCTGCTGTAATAGGTGGGCAGAGTAGAGGCAGGCAATAGATGGAGAGGATGGAGAACTCCCCATAATACCATGAACATCAGCCCGGACTGCCTGGCAACTCTCATTATTCAGGCACCAATTGTCCAGGGATCCATGATTTACCCTAATCCAATTTAATGCCATTAGCTTTGAATACCAAGTAATGAGAGTGCTTAGGAATGGGTCCTCTCAGACCGCTCTGCTACTGCTTGCGACCTTTCTCCATGGCCTGAAGAGCTTGCAGTGAGGCCTGCCTTAGACACAATGTCTGATCTTTATGTCAAATGTCTCCCGGCAGTGAGGGCCTGGGCTGCCTGGCTAAGATGTAGGTTAATCCTTCCCCTGAAAGCACAGCTGTCATGACCAACAAAGAATTATTACTTGTCTACATGGATTGTTTATTTCTTCTTTCAATAAAGCCTTGTGGAACATGGATATTCCTTCATTTCCATTTCTATTAATTGCAATGTCTCTGAGGTTGAATAATAAGACTGCGCAATCAATAGTAATGATGGAACTACCCAGAGCAAACAATATCTCCTCCCCTGTCTCTCCCAAGGCATCTATCTGCTTTATTAAGTGGCAAAGTATATACTTTTTTTTTTTCTAAAAGTGCACCGGCAGGGGAAACAAATCTACAAATAATTATTTAAAAAAATTAATCGGTAGTATAATTCAATTATGCAGCATGCAATGCAGAAAAGTTCTCTTAATTACAACAGAATCGAGTAGAACATTCTTCAGCCTTAACCTTGTTATTTTTCAAGGGGAGTTATTACTATCTAAATTCTAGGATGGCTTTCAATAGCCTCTCTTTGCAGTGGTTGTCTGCAGACCCATTCACAAGGGATGTGTCGAGCCAGTCATAACTGGAGATCATTGAAGGATACATAGATAAGGAGGATGGTGTGTGAAAAACAGAGCATGGGCTAGGCATGCCTCCCTACAGAGAGACAAAACCAGTGGCCATGGGGGGAGCAAGTTCCCTTTTTGATCATCAAGATGCCCCCATCACCCCTATGATGGGAATGTACTCTCAATGTCTATGAAACCACAGGTGTCCACGGTGACATTGTCATGTCCTCTTGGCTCAAATCCAGTTTTACCTAAAGCTACAGAGATCCTTGCTTTGTATGTTGATGGCTTCTTCCCTCCAGGGCTTGGAGATTTCTGCTTCTCTGAGCTCTCCTGCTGGTGCCATGAGCGCTTGTGAGAAGCATCTCAGAAGTGGCCACCCTCAGAAGCCATATGAAATCAACGAGGAATATGTCAATACCCTGCCTTGTTCATCTTTATTTTCCAACCTCAGCAGTTTGGGAGAGACTGAGAAGAGAGTTAAAGTATGGAAGCTTCAGTCCCTGCATATACCTCGGAAGGTCTCCAGTAGCATGGGTCCTTATCTCTCTTGCTCAGTTGTTTGAATGGCTCTTTCTTCCCTTTCTCTCTCATGTGCTCCATCCAGCCTGGGATCATCCTGGGGTCCCCTCCCAGATAAGCTAGCTATGGCCAAACACTTCCCCAAGGGTATCAGACCTAGACAGTGTTTTTGCTACATGGGCTTCCCTTTTCTTCTTCTCTTTTGAACCTCAAGTCCTAAGCAGGTCTATGAAGTATGTTGTTTGTAAGGTAAGCAAGGAGGGTTTGGGACTAAAATCAGCAGTGGGAGTTAATGAGACTCGAGCCCTTGATACTGGGCAGGCCAGGGGAACATGTGTGCATCTTCATTTACATGAATGGGTATGGTGGTTCTTAGACACAATGATCTTGCTTATGATACACATAAGTTATTGCCATGGGGAGGCAATTATTCTGAGTGTATCCTTGTTTCCGGCTTAAGTTCTGACACATTTGTCTGGGCCCACCTTGTCCTCTGCTATGTGTTGCCTGTAGCTGCTCTGATTCTGATATTCTGAGGTATTTATTTTTGGCCTTGAAAATATTCCTTTCGTGTTTTGTATTTGCCAGGACTACTGTTTCTCAGACCCAGAGACCCCTTGTATAACTCATGGTGCTTTGGAGACTCCTAGTATCCCACGTCCCATGCCAGGACCTGAGAAACCACATGTTTAATGCATCTTCCCTGTCTCCCAATGCCATGGACATCTGGGCCTTCAAAGCACCTGTATGCTGTCATGTTCTGCTACTAGCATCTGAAGGCACTGGCTAACACTTGGCAGGAAGTCTTACAGTCAAGATTACCTGAATGAAAAGGGAAGAGATAGTTTCAGTGAGGTCCTGGGGTCCTTTCTTTCTTTCTTTCTTTCTTTCTTTCTTTCTTTCTTTCTTTCTTTCTTTCTTTCTTTCTTTCTTTCTTTTTTTTAGATTTATTTATTTATTATATGTAAGTACACTGTAGCTGTCTTCAGACACTCCAGAAGAGGGCGCCAGATCTTGTTACGGATGGTTGTTAGCCACCATGTGGTTGCTGGGATTTGAACTCTGGACCTTTGGAAGAGCAGTTGGGTGCTCTTACCCACTGAGCCATCTCACCAGCCCCCCTGGGGTCCTTTCTAAGTCTCTCCCATGGCAAAGGCTCCATTGTTTATGCTGTTCTCAGAGTTCTGCCTAAGATCTCGGGAGAGGCATCGTCAGGGCTTCTTTTGCTCTGAAGATTCCTACAGAGTGGGGGAGAGCATCATGATTTTCTATGACTTTTCTTTCTCAAGCATACAGTTCATTCTAACCTTCTAATGAGGGCCTGTAGGTGGGGCCAAGAGGCCTCAGTCCCTGTGCATCCATGCCAAGTCCTTTATGGCAGACATATCTCAGGCTATGAGGTGGTAGTTGGGCTCATGTCTTGGAGCTGGAAAAAAGGCAAACTACAACCTTTGCTCAACATGTGTTCCTTGAGGGTGCTGATGATGAGGCCAACTGTCAAACACTTTCTGAGGCTTGTGAACTGAACTCCTTTGGGAGATAAACTAAATGTTCAGAGTCATGTGTTAACAATGTAGACTGATGAACTAAAAGATGCCTTCCAGTCCTAATCTCAATGATGCAATGTGTTGACAGCTTTCCAGTGTTTTCACCCTCATTATCAGTTGACAGAGTAGTTGAGTTACCCGAGGAAGTAAGTGTCTATGTGGTTGGTTGAAGATGCTCTCACTGGCATTCAGGAGGGGACGATTAGATCCCACTACTCATTAAGCACCCATCTTACACCAAGCCCTGAGCTCTGATTTGGCAGCTCATTTAATCACATGGGACATGTATAGGCGTCACCTCTCCTTATTATCCCTATTCATATGTGGCACAAAACATTGCGAGTTCCATTTAAGTCACAAATATAGGAAGCTCTGTCTCCTCAGCTATAACAATGTTGTGAGAAATAATTGAATTTAACATGCAAAAGTATCTGGAGGCATGATGGATGATCGATATAATAAAAAAATGAAAATGAGACTATTTCCCAGGCCACAGAAATTGTCAGATGGTGGGTCTGATGCAAAGGTAAAGTTACTTCCCAGGAAGGTCCCTCCAACATAGGCTTCCCTCATCTTGGGTGCCTCTTTGTCTTTGTTGGGGCACATCCTAAGTGTCCATGGAATGAGTGAAGGAGGGCGTGGGATGATTCTGCAGTCTAAAGACACACTTCAGGATATGTAAAGTTTTCAAACTAGAGCAAAGACTAAAAAAGAAGACCGTCAGTCCCAGCCTTCCTCAAACACTTCATTCTCTTTCCATCCTCTGGTCAACACGATGAAATACAAAATACTGAATGCTAAAAATGTAAGTACTCATTCCAATCATTATAACTTTACTCAATAACGATTGCATTCCACACATAGTCCCTTTTTTATGAAATAGACTTCATCCTGCCCCACGAGGTTATTAATGGAGGCCCCTCTATATGGCATGCAGAAATTACGAATGCTATAACTCCATATCGTGTAGCAGGAAGAAGCCAATGGTTCAGGACCAGGTAGCTCTCTCAAAGTTACTCAGCTAATCCTGAGGAGCTGGGATTTGAATCTGGATTTAGTTGTTTTCAAAACCATTTAGAATTTCTTCTAAAATGACACCCCACAGCCCTTTAGGAATCTGCACAGGAGCCATAAAAGTAGGAAAGATCATCCTTTCCCTAGCTTAAGCTTCTCCACCTGCATCCCGCCCATCTGGCAGGCTGTAGAATTGCAGGAAGTTGATGGCGTTCCTGTTGTGAAGTATCCCTGCTAGCTGCTCTAAATACTTCTATTATTGTGACTAAGGAAAAGAAGGAGGAGATTAGAGAATGTAGAATTTGTGTCTCTTTGTACTTCTGTACGGGAAGCTGCACTAGTTGACTTAAGTAAACATCTTTTGTTCTCAGCTGAGAGCCTGTGTGAATTTGAATTGTCTATATGACATAGACACAGCTTGAATTGCATAGCTCTCCTTTTTCAAAAGGTAGCTTCATGTACTAAGGACTAGTCAAATTCCTCCAATATCAGTATGTAGAAACTAAATTACAAAGGTGATAGTATGAGAAGCAAGACCTTAGAGAGATAACAAGATCATGAGTGTGGAGCCCTCATAAACTGGATTACTGCTCTCATTCAAGAAGACCCACAGGTACTCTTAGTTCATTTTCCTCTTCTACCACATGAGGACACAGAGAAATCCCCAGTTATTAGGCAGCCCCAAGTATGAGGAAGGAAGAGCCTTCATTAGAGACCAAATTGGTTTTCTTTTAATCTTAGACTCCCAAAGCCCCCAAAACTATGAGATATAAACTCCCATGGTTTATAAATTACTCATTCTGTACCTTTTGTTTGTTTGTTTGTTTGTTTGTTTGTTTGACAGCCCAAACAGATTTTTCAGTAGGATAAGGACATGATGATGGAGAAACGTGGACCATCAAACAAATTGCTTCTTGTTATTTTTCTGTTTGGGAACCACTTGACACTCTGGCTTCTGCCCTGGTATATTTGAAACCTTGGTGAGTAGAGGTGACCTCTGAGAGATGCAGGAAGATGACCATGGGATGTGTGTCCCTCTAAATGGATGTGATTGGGGGCAATGATGCACCAAGTCATCAGCTGTTTGGTGAGCCAATGCAAATGATTCTGGTCCCCAGGAATACAGTCCCCAGAGATGTTGCAAAGAATTGTCCAGCTTGACCATATGAGGAAGTGATTACTCTTATTAAACTATTACTTTCTTGCCAGAGTATCCAATGGTGATAAATTCTCTCTGGGCAAGGGTGAAAGGACAAAGCATAAACACTTCCAGTCTGTTGATAGGAAAGATGCTGGGAGTCATGACCATCCTAGGTGTATGGACCACAGTATCCACAACTCTCTTCTCAGTAACCAGGTACCAACTTGTATCCTTTTAAAGAAGAGGGAAGCTCAGGTTGTCCTGTGGACTGTCATGATAGCACTCTGAAATGTTGAATGTCCCTTGTAATTGCTATATCCTGAACCAGAAATTCCAGTTGCTGATCCAGAGATGCACCCTGTGGATTTATTTGTCTCCATCCTTGCACCTCCTTTCCACACTCTTGTATTCACACACAGTTAGTCCTAAAGGGCGGAACTATATGTGTTTTTTTAATTGGTCTAACATATGAACCATATCTGTGGAGACACTGGGCTCAACAGCAGGTCCTATGTGGTTTGGTAGTTTGTTTCCAGCTCATGCACTCTGCCCCCAGGGCCACATTTCAGGCACATCTCCAACAAGGATTTGCCTGTATTCTGTTACAAAGGTGTAGATCACAACCAGTTTTCATTTAGATGCATCCTTAGCAGGCCACTGGGCCCAGGGCATCTTATAGGTGGAGCCCAGGAACTGGTACAAGGTATACTAGAGCTCTGAAGTGTCCTTTGATCCCTACATGGTTAACTCCACATGTGTGTCCACAGCTTCTGTGTAAGGCAAGTGAACAAATGAGTTCTTCATGGAAAAGCCCTTTGGTAATGGTGACCATCAAATCTTTATTCACCCGGGTCCTTGTGAGCAGTGGTCTGTATTCTTCCTAAATCACTTGGCAGGTTCATCCATGGACCTGGGCTTGATGACACATGCTGGCCAAGAAGCACACACATGCCTCTATGTGGGAATCAAGTAGCCTTCCTGTAGGTCCTCTTGTTGACATGCTTCTGCAAGCAGGTAATCAAGTAGCCTCCCTGTAGGTCCTTTCTTTGTTTTCTTTCTTTCCAGGTTTATTGCTTAAGAACTCCACAGGTCTTCGTAAAACTCTAGGTATATGCAATTATAATCACCACGGTACAGACAAGGATGCTGAGAGTCCTAGAGGGGATTTCACTTTTAGAGGATCATATGTCTAGTGAGTGCTGGAGCTAAGGTTTGAATCCAGGAGCAAATGTTTTCTCTTAACAATATTTCAAGCTCTGAAGAGAGAAGTAGAGCCCTGGCTTGAGAAGTGCTTGCCACTCAAACATGAAGACTTGCATAAAATCCCAGAACCCATGTAATGTTGGGTACGTAGGATTTTCCACAATCCCAGTACCTCTACAGCAGGTGGAGAAGCAGAAAAGGGATTCCAGGAAGCTATCCTCCTCTATGCAGCTGTAAACAAGAGATTCTGTCTCAACCAAGGTGGACAGTGAAGGACACTCAAGGTTGTCATCTGAACTCAACACTACATCCCTACACTTCTGTGCCTGCAGTCACATGTATTCAACACACACACTCACAATTGCAAAACAAAGCAACAGACTACAGCCCCAATTTCTAATAATGCTTGGGGTGATTCGCCATTGGTTCAAGAATTGGGTTCATGCACTTAGAGTTTGAGTCAGCAATAATGAAATCTTTCTTTCCAGAAAGGGCCACCGCTTAATTTTCTCCTGCTCTGTCACCACACCACAGGCTTTGGCCAATCTGCCCTGAATCAGTGTTGATCATTATATCTCTGTTAATTAATACCAAGTTTAATCTTCTTTGATTACAATCATTGATTGTCGAGGAGCCCTTGACCATCTCTGCCAGCGGGTGTGTATCTGAATCCCAAAGCACTCAGGCACCACAGTGCCAAGGGAAAGGTGAAATGAAACATTAAGCCTGGTTTATGGTCAATTTAATTAATGCAAATGTTCAGCTTGGTTCATTTGGCCCAATAATGCTTTCCAATAAAGTGATTGGGGACAAACACTTCCTGACTGTTTACTTTCTATGTCCTCTTAAAACATCTATTTCTGTGGAAACTAAGCAAGGAAGAGCCAAAAGGACATGAGAAAGTTCCAAGCTGTCTCCATTAAAATCCCATCTCTTGACTGAAAACCCCAAGTCTTCAGTGAGAAGTCTCAAGGGAGAAGAATAGCATGTGAGTTGACAGGACTAACAGCCGAAGGATGTGGGGTGTGTGTGTGTGTGTGTGTGTGTGTGTGTGTGTGTGAGAGAGAGAGAGAGAGAGAGAGAGAGAGAGAGAGAGAGAGAGAGAGAAAATGTAGAGAAACAGATACAAAGAGATAAAACAATGAAACAGAGTAAAAGAGAAATAGAGAGACAGACTAAAAGACACAGAAAGACAGAGATAGAGTTAGGCAGAGATGGAGGGGACAAGCAGAAGAGAAAAAACACTGTGGAAAATTTAATAAGATTTCTCTGATCACCTAATCAATGACCAAATAATGATCGAATAGCAACATCTGAGACCCACATGCACAATGAGGGTTAGAATGACAAGGCACATGCTATCTTGTTTTGTCTCTGTCCACAGCATCTATTGAAATCTATTCTGTACCTGTAGGACAGCAAGACTCTGAAAGTCAAGTGGGCTACCTAATACGGAACATCCCACACCTGGGACATCATCATAAGCTTCTAAGCCTACTACCACCATATGCAGTTATGCTGGCTGCAGCCTGTACAAGGGTACCTGTACCCATTCACACCATGTCTGGATTATGAGATGTTTCTCCTAATCATCACAACACCTTTATCTGCACAGCCATATGCCTATGGGCAGAGTCTTCCCAAAAGCACAGCATCCTCTAATCTATCCTAAAGTATCACATGAGGTTTGTGGCACAAAGTCCTGCCTGCCAATCAGGAATGTCATAGCACTCACACACTGTAAAATGCTCATCTCTGTAGGTCTCTGACCATTTCCTAACCCAGTACCGACTTTTAGCCTGTGTTCCTGGTATAGACCTTTAGGTAGGCACCATTAAATGATTGACAGATAAAAGGGATCTATGTACACATGCTAAGATCTTTACCTACATGGTTTTGGGTCAACTCTTTAGAAGAGCCTCCCTTGGAATCATCTCTGCACATAGGAGGCTACTCTTTCTAGATAGTAAGCTGCTGACATATAATCAACGGGTGTTCTCACCACAACATTCAGAGCTGGGCATTAAATGTCATTTCCTTTGCTTTGATCTGCATCCAATTCATTCTGCATCAATGTTTTCATGACAAATAAAGCTTTGTGACAGGGTCTCATAGTTGTCAGTGTGGGAATAATTCCATTTTCACAGCCATAGTCAGGGTCCAGGCTGGCACCATCTCCTCCATATGCAGACTTTGAGGAGTTCCTGAAGTCGCTCTCCCCACTGTTCTATCTTTCTTGTCTTAGAACTTCTGAGTCACCCCTCAAGTATCACACCCCCAAAATCTCAAAGCAGTGAGAAGCTGAGATCCCAGAAAGGCAGTGAAGCCCTTCTTTTGAGAAAACTGGAAGTTACAGTGTTTTCAGAAGTCTCGTGGCCTGAGGCACATTAAAGCCATATAACATACCCCAGCATCCATTGATCTAGTGTTGCTACTCAGCCTTATACTTTGTTGGTTGAATATAATTAAGATTTTCCTACCTTGTATATTAGTAAAACCCAGGTACTTAGAATAGAGGTTTGGGTATTCGCACATATCTGTTAAACAGATGGAGTAGAGGTAGACGACGCTGCTCTATATGGCAGTCTGTCTTGGGTAACCTATGAATTATATCAAACAACAATACAAAACAAAACATCTTCCTTCATCTTCTTTCTTTCCTGCTTTAGTCCGAGTCTTTCTGAGCTCTATGAGGTTCCACTTTTCTTCCTTTCCATTGTTTCTTCAGTTCCAACATGAGAATGTTGACCCCAAATCCAGATGTACATCAGACTAAAGAATATGATGTAGGGACATAGATTTGTAGATTGGGACAGAGGGGTCCCACACCAGACACATTGTACAGAGTGGCTTCAGATATCTGGGTGAACCACAGAGCTGCTTGTATCTGTACCTTTGCTGTATTTTCCTTATTTCCTTAAGAAAGGTTTGAGGCCACTACAAGTAGAAGATGTATGGCCACACAGGTATCAGCAGGCTGAAAAGACGGACACTCAAACCTGAGATCATTGGAGAGCCATGGTTCTTTCTTCAACTTTGATTCCTAGGGGCAATGATCTCCTGACCTTGCATCTTTAGTAAAAATATTCACACACTGGAGGGAGCCTCAGATGTCCTGGGCCTTTCTGCTTGCACTCAGAGAAGGCATTGCTAAGGGATCATGATCTTGTTTTCCATGGAGACCATCTTAGATCTAGCACTCTTTCCACAGTGTTCCAGAAAAAAAAACAACAACAACAAACCAACAAACCAACAAACCAAACAAACAAACAAACAAACAAAAACAACAAATTAATAACCAGAGTGGACCCATGAAATGCTTATAGATAGCTTTATGCTTGCCAGGCAGATCATGACAAAACATCCAAGGCCAGGCAAAAAGACCAGTCAATCTATGAACTGGCCCTTGATTTAAGCTTGCTGTAAAGGATAATAAGTGGTTAGACAATAAGATCCTATCTTCTGACTATTAGCCTGTCTCTAATTTGTCTGAGCCTGAACACCTGGCATAAAGAAAGTGAATGGAACCAAACACCCCAGTGGCAATCCAAGCACAACCTACTTAAAACCAAGAAGGAAATGAAGGAAGAGCTGTGCAAACAGGGTCCCAAGCATGCAGCTCTGAATTGCTCTCTGGTTCCTAGATTTAGAATTGTCCTTCAGGCATTCACACATGTGACAGTTTAACAAGACATTCTTTAGCATTAACATTGGAAGAGCCTAGCTTCATTATATAATAATGTCAAAATCACTCTCTTCTAAGATTGAGTTTAACCTTCTGTCAAGCTCCGCATTGTTGTTTTGTGTCTCATGCCTGCCATCGGGGTTGCAATCAATGCCTTACTTCGTTTTCTTCTTTGCTGTTAGGCTCTTGTTGTTTTCATTCACGTGATTAAGTACTTACATGTTCCCACTCAAGGGACAGCACCTTCTCCACATCCACTTCCCCAAGCAGACTGATGATTGGACTAAGTGGTCCCAGGACACACCAGCATGGAGAAAACCAGACAATGGATAAATCACTCTCTCTCTCCCAGAGTCTGCCTCTGGGTTCAAGCTACTTGGAGTAGCAGGTCTAGTACCAGGACATTTTTGAGGCACATCTTCATGTATCACCACGAGTCTACCAATGGCTGGCTGAACTAGGCATGGCAGTATTGATCTCTTCATTACCTATGACTGCCCTGTGAACAGCCTAGAGCCTGTGAGTCTCCATTTCCCAGTGCACAATGCTTTCAGAATTTATCAGCTTGGATCACAGGAAGGATTGTCAGACTGTTGAAAATACCTCTACTTGCCTAATTTTCCAGATTCCATCCCTGAATATCCCTTTGATGTGTAATGTTCGTGCTGAGTTACAAACTTCCTTCTCAGTAGTTTTAGTGCGAGTGGGAAGAATGATAAAAACAGGCTCTTACCTAAGAAAACTGAAAGCACCAATGCTTCTATTTTTCTTCCAGACAGAACTGGCTTTTATGTCATAGCAGCAGCAGGAGAATTATTTTTTGAGAGTCAATACCAATGGAAAGTGCATTCAACTGCACTTAATCATACTCGGTGGGGGTGGGGCACCAGAGTGATTTTTTTTTTCTGACAAAGGCATGTTTTGTTGAAGACCAGCCCCATTAGGTTCTGATGGTTCCTACACAGCAGGGGTTTAGAACTCTAATCACAGGGCACCTATGGAGTTCCCACCCTCCACCTTTCTCCTCTTTGCTTAGATATATTCCTTTATTTTCTCTCTTCCGATTGGTGCCAAAGCCTCCAGCAATGAGCCTGGCCCTAGGACTCCTCTCCAGCTCCCTCAGCCCTGCATGCACTGCCAGAAGAGAGCATCCACAACTGGGACCTGGTTTTGGTTTCCACAGCAAACTCACCAACCCTAAGGGCAACTGTGCCATGTGCCTGACCACCAGGATGCTTCCAGCTGGACCATGTGGGACAATTACTGGCTCAGCCATATGCATAATGAATCCAGAACACATGATCTAACCTCTACATCTTTCTCTAAATGATGACATAGTAATAGTACCCCCTTGTAGGGTTAGCATACAGGTTTAATAAACTGAGGAATACATCACACCCCAATGGCCAGAATGCACCCAATGCTGCTTGCATGCTGTTGTTGAGAGGAAGGTACGGATACAAGACTGTGAGCTTCCATAGCAGGAACCAGTAGAAACATCTGCAAGCACAGCATTGAGTCAACACACAATGAATGCCTGTGCTCTAGATTCTTCTAGTAGCCGACCACCTCTCAACTATAATAATTCGGTAAGAGTCATCATTTCTAAGCTGCTCCTCCAACCAAATGGAGAGGTTATCTCTGCCCCAAGACTCCAGGATGATCTATTTTAGAGTGAGGTAGTTAAGCATAAGTATAGTTTGGCAACCTGGTACCTTTTTTGGCTTGAGTTATACACAACTCTTTTTCACAGAAATCCATTTCACACCCCGGATCCCTGACTGCATCAAGTAGTGTATATATTCCTTCCAAACAAAGCAATTGAGTTATTTTGGCATGCAGCTCCGCAGCAATCCTTAGTAACTTCCATTTCATGGTCAAACGCATCCTGGAACATATCTTACTATCCTATACTTACACATGATTGGAGATTCATGTATATGTATACGTATATGATGCATATGTACATGTATATGTATAATGATTAAAGTCAGATTCATCATGGGGAAAGGATATGAACACCAAACTAAGGCTTAAATAACCCAAGCCTGTTAATCAAAATAAAATAAAATGAATGTTAACTATACTCTCACCCCAGTAACCAACTCCTTTTCCTCTTGGACCCACAAAAGGAAGCCCTGGGCAGCAACCAGGGGATTTTGAGCAAATTTCACTTAGAGCCTACAACCTTTTTGCAATGCATCTGAACTATACACTTGGTTGGCTTCTGAACAAACTCTTTTTCTGCATTGCTGTCTGTGTGTGCTTCTTTGATGCTTACAACAAGATGTCAAGAACTTGGGAAGACAGAGACCACCAGTGGCAGTGAATCAAGGTTGCCGATCCCTGACAGACAATGGAGGCAATGAGAGCCACCAGCAGTCGTACTGCCAGGGTTTCCTCTGGTCACTCTTTTGGATGCCACTGCAGATGCTGAGTCAGAAAAATTGTGGAGTCATTGATCCTGGAGAAATACAGGGTTAAGTATCTTGAGGCCCCTGGCTAACATTTTTTGGCAACTGATCATTACGTACCTTGTTTTATGTCGTTATATGTATTTATGATGTGCGCCTCCGTTTAAAGATGTCACTTCAATAACACTGAGCTAGCAGTAAACAGCACTATGTGAATCATGACTGAATGAAGTTAATCTGACACGTATTTTGTCCATCAGGCAAATCACAGTCATTTTGTGCCCAGAAATAATGGGCAGCATTCCAGTACTATGCTTGTGGGAAGGTACACACATTTTAAACTGCAAAATCACTAATAAAAGGCACAAACGTGCAAAATTGTGGCACCGATTCAGCAGCAACAAGGATGTCTGTTTACAGCAGAGCTCCTGTAAGGCAGAGCAGCGTCTTGTTTGATTGTAGCTGAAAACAACTGGGGGACTGCTCTGCACACGGCTGTGGATTTGTGTGAAAGAATCCCAGGTCTTAATACAGGATAAAAAGTTTGTTCTCCAACAAAACTGGAGAACAAAGTCCACAGGGAATGACACTGGCCATGATTTTCCAATATGGCCAGGACACAGTAGGACACTCATAATGACCATTGATAGGGCAACAGCCTCAAATGTTGGTTGAGTGTCAGAATTAGACTTCAGGGTTTCTCTCAGGGATGTAACTACCTCCACGGAGTTATCCACACGCTTTTAACATTAATGTCTTGTTGTTTTAATAAGGAGCTAGAAGGAAGGCCACATGAAGTGCTTCGTTTGTTTGGTTTGGTATCTGAGCTTTGGCACAAGCAGCAACTGGCACTGTACCACATATCTGTCTTATTAAATCTGGTTAGCTGTGGTTAATTGCCAGATGAAGGGGCATCAGAGCTCACTCCCAAGTCCTAGAGTTCTACCTTGGATTCTGCAAGCTGTGTGTGCAATCGCTGAGACATATGCAAATGACTCGGGAACCCCTCCATTCCAGCTGGCTGCCTGTGATCCACAAGGGCCAATTATATCAATCAACTCAACTCTCTCTGTTCATCCACAAAGTCTCATACCTGCTCTGAGATTCCACAGTGGCCACCATATATAGTCACCATGTATTCCCTACCCTGAGCCAAGTTACTGTTTAATCAAATGTGCCCACTGTTTACTTTTCATCAGGACCCACATTTGCTCTTCTCATTTGGGAGGTATTTGTAGGTCTTAATAGATGGCTCAGTTGATGAAGAGCTTATTGTGAAAGCATGAAGACCTAAGTCTGGGCCCCCATCACTAAGCTGGCAATTCTGGGAGGGGGTGGGGGGGCAGAGACAGGAGAATCCCTGAAGCTTGATAGACAGCTACTTTTGCCAAATTGCCAAGTTGTCAATTGACAATGAGATCACATATCTCACTGACTTCAAAAGCTGTGTTTTTGATAGTATATCCTTTCTCAGCTTGGAATGATGACCAGCCTTGGTGTGACACTCAGCATCAATGATAATTGGTAGATCAAGCTCTAAAACCATCTTGGTACTGAAGATAAATTACAATAATACATGGAAGTTGAAAAAAATTATAAAATAACTGATGCCCATCATGTAAATAAATACAGTTCTTTGGTATAGAAATCCCATCTGAGATATTATCCATTTAGTGAGAGGGTAGGTCCATGTTTGGCTCAATGTCTCTTCTGCATAAAGAGTCATGATGTTATATGCATATCATGATTTTGCTAGTAACAGAAAAGTTGCTGCAAACAGGTTTATGAAAATAAAGGTAATTATGTAGAAGGCCCTTCCTAATTATTCCTTGTCATCAGAGAGTTTCACAGTTTCTGGGAATCATTTGGCAAGTGTCAGAATGATGGAAATTTCCAACATATTGTTAAAACCCAAAGGAGTCTAGTTTCAAAGATATTAAGACAGAAGTTTCCACAAAAGACGTTAAAAGAAGGCGAGGGTGAAATAATCAACAAGGAGGAAATAATGGAATTTAATCAAAAGTAGAAAAATCCATCCTCATTTCAGCTTTAAGCAGAAGGCACATCTTACCGACCACTGGGAAAAGACAAACCTGTTGGAAACATGACTTCTCATTCTCACAGTGACACATTTAGAGCCTTCCCAGGATTTGACTAAAGAGAGCTTGAAGAAGAAAAAGGAAGAGACAAATGACTTGGAAATGACCTCATCTGTAATCTGCAGCCACATGGAGGAGATAATGTCTTCCCAAAGCTACATCATGGATTAACTGTCAAATGAAAAACCCATGTCTAAATATTTGACCTACACACAAAGTATTAAAGTAATTTCAGCTACATATGTCTATGGGAAAGTCAATTGACCATCTGGAATTAGCAAACTGGTAAGATGAAAGTTTCCTCAAAGGGCCTTTTCTTAATCGTCGGTTCTGTTTAAATAACCAGGAGGCCAAGGGACTAGAAAGAATGTATGCAAGAGAAAATTAAAAGCACTATAAAAATGGGGTGGGAGAGAGCAGAGTCAATAAGCAATGAATAACAGAGAGAGAAATTTGCATTCAGAAAAAAAGAGGAAACCTTGACCACTGGCACATACATGTACACTGTTAGTGAGTGTGTAAGAAGACAAACAGAGAGGAGAGTGAAGAGCCCTGAAAACGATCCTATCTCGGGCCCTGCTGTTCAGAGCTGCCCTCCTAAAGCAAATGCTGAATTCTGGCTCAGAAGCCATCACTGGTCAGGAGCAATCCCTGTGCCCAAGGAAATCATCATAGCACTTCAAATATATTTACATTCATCACTGCTATTAATTTTGATTGACAAATCATGAATATATACATCTGTGAGATAGAATGCTATGTTATTTTTGAATCAGTTTTTATTTATTATCAATAAATGTGTGTGTGTGTATGTATGTATGTATGTGTGTGTGTGGGTGTATGAAAGGACACTCTGGGGAGTCAGTTTTCTTCTTGGCCAGCGGGATCCAGTATTTTGAACTCAGGTCATCAAGTGTTGTAAGAAAGTCCTTTTACTCACTGAGCCATTTCACTCTCACCAACCCAACAGTTATGTAATCTAGCACAGCTAAATCAGGCTAATTAATATGTACCATACCACAAGTATTATATATTATAGTTACCCTTCTGTGCAACAGACCTGAAAGCCCACTCATCACATCCATCTGCACTTCTGCACTCTTTGATCAAAAGCTGCACTTTCTTCCTTCTGCCCCATCCTTCAGTGTGTGATGATAATTGTTTTCCACCTCTTTAAATTCACCTTGACTAACTTCCACATGTAAGTGAAGTCATTTGCTATTTTTCTGGCTTATTTCTCCTAGCCAGAATGATCTCCAGATTTATCCATTTGTCACAAATGAAAGGGTTTCCTTATTTTAAGGAGGCAGAACAATGTTCTACTCTTGCTGTATAATACAATTCCCTCTCTATTCCTCCACTGATACACACTTAGATACTTTCCATTTCTTGGTCATGGTAAGAAATGATAGAAGGAGGTAAAAGATCCACACACTGAAACGTGTGTGTGTGTGTGTGTCCCACAAATAAATAGAAAAGTACTCCACATTCATGAACTAGAATAACTGCTATCCTGAAAATGTCCATACTATAAAAATTGATTTATAAATTCAGTTCATCTTCTATCAAAATTCCATTGTTAAATTTTGAAGAAATGGAAGAAAGCAATCTATAAATTCATAGCCACTGAGCAGGCAAAACAATCCTGAGCAAAAGAATAAGGCTAGAGGCATCACATTCCACTTCCAAAGTATATCATAAAACAATTCTGACCAAAGCAACATGATGCTCACCTAAAAACAGACACAGCAACTGGCGGAAGAAGCCAGGAAACCTAGGAAACACCCACTCATTTCCCATCAGTCAGTGTTTGACCAATTGTGCCAAGAATAAACAGTGCAGAAAGGACAATCATTAAGAAGTGATAAGGAAAAAACTCAGGTATTCCACCAGATATTAAAAGTAACTCAACATGAATTTGACCTTAAATATAAGATTTGAAGCTATAAAACAGCCAGAAGAACTGATAGGAAAATCATTTTTATATGGTTCATACAGCATCAGTCTGAGCAATGATCTTTTAAAAAAAATACTACTCTGAATAAACAGGCAACAGAAGCAAAAATAAGCAAAGGAACTCCAAGTTACCTGCATAGCAAATGTAACAGCCACCAAAGAGAAAAGACAATGCACGGAAAGGGAGAAAATGTTTGCAAACCATTTGTCAAAATAAGGAATCAGTAGCCAAAATATATAACCAACTCAATAGCAAGATAAACATCTGAATCAATGAATCTGAACAAACATATCATAAAATGTCTTAAAAATGGTCAATAGGAACATGAAAAATTTCTCAGTATCACTGGGCACTGGAAAGTCATTCCACCACCATTAGAAATCTCCGAGGAAAAGAATGAACGATGAGTGTGGGAGGGGATGTAAAGGGAGGCGATCCGTCTTCTCCATGCTCCTCTCCTCGCCCTCCATCTTTCTGTGATGAGTGTCTTGTGTGTGTATTAATTAGCATGATCATTTTGAAAGCCATTATGAAGTCACCTCAAAAACTGGAAGATACAGCTATCCCATTTTCCAGCTGTCCCACATCTGGGTGTTTATCCAAAGGAAATGAAAGCAGTATGTCAAAAGGATATGTGGACTCTCATGTTCATCATGGCATTTTTAATATTTATGTCTATATCAGCAAAGGTTTAGAAATAGCCTCCATGCCCAGCAGCAAGAGAACTGCTAATTAAATTATGACATATCTGTATGTCAGAACAGTTTGCAGCCACTTAAAAACACATTTTAAGACATCTTAATCACATGAGAATTCTTTAATATTGCAAAAAATTCTGAATAAAAATTATGATCCCTTAGCAAACAGAGAGAGAGAGAGAGAGAAAGAGAGAGAGAATAGTAACTACTCATTGCCATATGACAGTGAGCTTGCCAGTGATTTCTTCTCTATAATCAGCTGAGCAAACATAAATTTCCAATACAAGAAGATATAATTACAGTCCCCAGTGATCTTGCCTGTAAACCCAAGACTCTGCTCTGATGCAGGTGACTGTTGTTGTGGGCTGTGGGTTGTCAATTGGATAACAATCTTCCATTTCTCACACAAACACTTTCCTTATTAAACCATTTTAATCTTTTAAGTGATCCTGGGAGACTTTTCCATGTACGGTATTGTCTAAGGGCTCCTCACAGAGCAAACAATTATGTAAAGTCTTTCATCGGAAGGAAGGCAGAGTACTTCCTTTAGAAGATGGAAACTGATCCTTTCTACCCTTTTAAAGTGTTCATTGTTATTTGTTCTTACTTTATGTGCATGTGTGTTAGGGGGACGGTGATCACTCACTTGTGTGCAGTGTCTATGGAAGCCTAAGGGTGACCTTCCTGATCCGTGTTCTGGGAACAGAACTCAGGTCCTCTGTAAGGATAGTATATGCTTTTAACCACTCAGCCATCTTTCTCACCCCATCTCTCTATCTCTCACCCTCTTCAAGTGATCTGTGAACACTGAACTTAGTTTCATGAATAAGTCATTTTATTCATGAATAAATTAGCTTATTGCTAAAATATTGGTCTAGTGTCCACTATGCACCGTTCTGAAGCACACTCATTGCTCCGAAAGCTTCCTGTTCATTAAGTGGGTCTCCTCTGCTGGAGTTGGGAACGGAAGGTTCAGCAAGTAGCATGCAGCAAGCATTCAGGCATAGGCTTAGAAAGATGGTCACTTTTCAAATCCAAACACAAATCACACAACAAAACCTCAGTATAGTATAGAGCTCCGCAATGGTTCCGATGGTATTTTTAGTTAATGGTTAATTTTTAAGTTAATTTTTAGTTATTTGGTTGCCTTTGTATTTGATCGAATCAAATAGAAGTCTCAGTCAAAAACACCGAAACCAGAGACATCCCAGCTCTAAAAATGAAACACGCTAGAAGCTTTGGGAAATACCCCCTCCATGGACTGTCTAGTTTATGCTCTGGGATATAAAGAGGGAAAGGCAGAGGATGTAAATGACAACCAGACGTGAGTTTTAGAGATTGTGAAGATAAAAATGACTATTGATGAGGTCTACCTTGTGCCCTGCATAGAGTAAAGTTTCTTATTTTATCTCATTAAATCTGCATAAACAACGGGGGGGGGCTGATGTGGGGAAAGGGTTGTGAGGTACCATACACACATCCACATGCTATAACATGTATAATCAACAGTGAAGTATCACCCATGTATCCATAAGCCACAACAATATACACTCAACATTGAGGCACCAGACACATCCCCCATGCTATAACATGTACGATCAACCCTGAGGAACCACACAGGCATCCATCCATATGCTACAACAATGTACAGTCAACAGTGAAGTACCATAAATGCATTTACATGCTACGACCATGTACAGTCAACACAAAACACATTTTGAAAATTGGGTTGACCACCTTTTGGGAAATAGCATTCAGTGAGGTGGATTTTCGACACAATGTGGCTAAAAATGCAGGTCAGAGCCCTTTCTTCACAAAAAGAGAGGTGTTTTGACAGGAGTAGCCCCAGTGTCCAGCACAGTACTGAGGAACAAGACGAGGCTGCTGTGGTTTGAAGGACAGGGGTCTTTCATCTTCAGATGCCTTACCAAGGATCCCTTGGACCTGGAAATAGCTTTGCTTTTTCAAATTGGGTATATATATATATATATATATATATATATATATATATATATATATAATGCTCAGATAAGAAAAAAAGTGGATAATTATGCTGGCAGAACATAATTGATACACAAAGAATTCGGCTTTCCAGAACTAGGATTTAAAAACTTTAACATTTTAAAATGTCCAAGATGCCCTAGGTTATAGAGATAAGACATTTTTCTTTTCTTAAAGCTCATATTAAGAGTTTTAAAAGCATCAATTTGAACCTTGCTTATGGGGCCAGGGCTGTAGCTTAGCTAATTGGTAGAGTGCTTGCCCAGAATTCTGTCTCTAGCATAGGCGGGGCCATGTTGGTGCATGCCTTTGATCACAGTACTTCAGAGGTGACAGCAGGAGACTGTTGAGTTCAAGGTCATACTGCTAGATGATGGGCTTGCGGCCATTCTGGGATACATGAGCTCATACTTAAAAACTGTATGTGACTACTTTCTAAGGCTCAGTGACATGTGATCAACAGGGTCTAAACAGGTGTGTTCCTAAAGGGGTAATGTGTTCTGCTTTGCTCCATTCACATAGAGAACATGAGGGCCACATGTGATACATCTTAAGGGTCTTCACATGCATGGAGCCATTAGCAATCTGTGAGTTCTCCGGATATTTTAAACCATAGCCTTGAAACAGCATGAATGACAGTTCTTTCATAAAGTGTACAAATATACATGAACAAAAATTATCTACCAAGCCTCCTCACGTTTATTGGAGAAAGCCTTTTCTTCTTGCAGGAAATGAACAATATTAATAATTTGAGTATTTATTATGCTTTTCTAAGATCTGTCTCACTCGCCAGATTTTTCATGTATTTGCAAGGAAAGGCGAGATTGGGAAGTTCACAGATATTTTGCGAAGCTGCTTCCTCAGCTATTTATAATGTCTAGAAAGTGATAGGGAGAAATATGTTAATTAGGTGGCACAGGATCCACAATCATTTCCCTAAGGAAAGTTCCAAGAGACAGAACCCAGTTCTCTGATCCTTGTGCAGTTACCCAACTGCCCACAGTCAAAGTTTGCACTCGCAGTTCTGAGCAGAGGGCCATGGCAATGCACTCCATCACCAAGGGTGTTATCCAATTAAAGAAAAACACATTGGACTGATGACAGAAACAGCAGCAGTCAAATTCAAAGCAGTCAAGTTCGACAGGTGCTTTATTTCTTTGTGAGATAAAACACCTGACCCTTTTGGGGGTGTCCTCGAGTCCTGGTATCTTGAACTTTCATGTCCTTGTGATTAGAAGAGGTAAAGTTGAGTCTCTTCAAGACCTTGTTCAGTTGAAGTTCAGGACTCATGCCAGTGATACAGGATTCCTTTCTTGCTATGCTCTCAACTCAATATATTGTTGTGTGTGGCCTTGGCAAGGCCTGGGATATGGAGAGGGCTATGTGATATGGGATGTGGAGTATCTGTACATACTCTCCTGCTACATTGAGTTGTTGGTTTTTGTTTTTTGTTTTTCAAGTGAGTTATGAAAGAGCAATTGTACAAATTTGATTATGTAACATTGTAAACAAATATAGAGGCTGACAACACAAATTAGGAAACGTTTTATTTCTCAGGCACCAAGTGCACAGTTCAGACCTTGGGGCCATCAACAAGACACATAGGGATGGAGACAGCTGCCATAGTTCACCCTGTGGGCCACAGAAGAACCAGCAGTGACCAGC